>NC_064638.1:517330023-517981808 GCF_023864345.2 Schistocerca serialis cubense
CGCGCGATCTTAGCCAAAATCTTGACGATTGTTTCTAGAATGAAATTTTCACTATGCAGCAGAATGTGCGCTTGTATTAAACCTCCTTGAAGATTAAAACTGTGTATGTAGGACCAGGGCTCGGGAAAAAATCCCCAGGCCGTAGCGAACCAATATATCAATAATATTTTCTTCTTTTAGGAGTGCTAGCCCTGCAAGTTTCACTGGAAAAATGTCTGTGGTATTTGGAAGATAGGAGATGAGGTACTGGGGGAAGTCAAGCTGTGAGGGTTGGTCGTAAGTCGTTCCTGGTTAGTTCATTCTATAGGCCACTTTACCGCGAAAGGCACAGATCTCATGTCAGAGTCCCAGTACGGCACAGTGTTATAATCTGCCACAGACATCTAATGTTCAACATTCTTTTTTAGCATCACATTCTAAATGCTTCTATTCTTTTCATTCTGAAATTCGTATCGTTCACGTTTCACTTCTGTTTAGGACAACGACCTAGAAAGATAACTTCAGAAAAGACTTCCTAACATTTAATTCTATAATCTCCTTAGCCAATCTAATTTAAATTTCAGAAAGTTCCCTAATTCACTCCAGTTGAATAGATAGATAGTTCCTTCAAAAACATCACTGATTAGCTGTTTCTTTCTCACTGTAACTCAACGGAAATATTTCAGTCTTCCAAAAGTTATTCCATCTTATATTAAGTGTGTTTATGGAAGAAATGTGTACGGTGACCTAATAGGAGGGTAATAGAAGTGAAGGAAGCAGGAGCACTCCTGGTTTTCTAGTTATACTACATATCTTCAGTCTATCTGCTACTGCTTTCGTAATATCTTTCACATGACTTTATTGCAAACAGTCAAAAGAACAATTATTAACTTCTAGAATTGACTAATGAGATACTTTTTTAATTCGAAACTACCGGGTGATCAAAAAGTCAGTACAAATTTGAAAACTTAATAAACCACGGAATAATGTAGATAGAGAGGTGAAAATTGACACACATGCTTGGAATGATATGGGGTTTTATTAGAACCAAAAAAAGAAAAGTATTGCTAGACGCGTAAAAGAACTCTTGCGCGCGTCGTTTGGTGCTGATCGTGTGCTCAGCCGCCACTTTCGTCATGCTTGGCCTCCCAGATCCCCAGACCTCAGTCCGTGAGATTATTGGCTTTGAGGTTACCTGAAGTCGCAAGTGTATCGTGATCGACCCACATCTCTAGGGATGCTGAAAGACGACATCCGACGCCAATGCCTCACCATAATTCCGGACATGCTTTACAATGCTGTTCACAACATTATTACTCGACTACAGCTATTGCTGAGGAATAATGGTGGACATATTGAGCATTTCCTGTAAAGAACATCATCTTTCGCTTAGTCTTTCTTTGTTATGCTACTTAATGCTATTCTGATCAGATGAAGCGCCATCTGTCGAAAATTTTTTGGACGTTTGTATTTTTTTGGTTCTAATAAAACCCCATGTCATTCCAAGCATGTGTGTCAATTTGTACCTCTCTATCTACATTATTTCGTGATCTATTCAGTTTTCAAATTTATACTGACTTTTTGATCACCCGGTATTTGTATAGAGTTCTATAGCCGATTTGTCTCTGACTAAATGACGATTCCTTTCAGATGCCGTGATGTCACCCTACACGATGTACTGAAACTAAAGTTTAGTCCATGTCTAATCATCACTATGCAAGGACGTAAGCCTATTGGGAAGTTATGAAAATTGTTCAACCTGAAATAAGTTGTGAAGCTGAATAAGTTGTGGACTTAAGAGCTAAATAAAGAAAACTGCGCTAATTCAGTAGCAGATTAAGGAGTTATTTGGACTTGGCGACCTCTGACAACTTGTGGGTGCCACTGCGCCAATACAGACGTAAAGTTCAATTATTAGATTAAAAGTGTGTCTGGGCAGAGGCTCAAGTTCATGCTCTTGCCTTTCGTGACCAATTCCCGTAGCTACTGAGCTACACAACTCACATCCGTCTTCACAGATTCTATAAGTACTTTTCTTGTATTTGAGTGTGTCTGAATAGTTCGGTGTATAAGAGCATTGCTTGCGAGAGTCAGGAGTTATATAAAATTAAGCTGTCGGTAAATTTCATGACAGAACATTTCATTCCACAGCACAGAATTCATACTAGTTCAACTGTTCTTGCTGCTCCTATCAGGAAAAAGTTCCAAGTACTTATCTTCAAAAAGGTTAACGTGGAAAGATTAAAGCACTTGTCTCCACAAGGGATTCGTATGAAGAAAATCAGGAGCCAAAATCCACGTACCACCAAGAAATTAAAAACACTGGCCGTGAAAACTTATACGCTTATACGGTTAACAACGCTTTTGTTTTTGAGAAATAATCACTTAACTAAGAGCTCAACTTAGGAGGAAGTTTTGTGAATCTTTAGATACAGTTCGATAGATATTTAAGCAATTCCACTGTGTAGGAAGCTTGATTACGATTTTTTTTCAGGAAAAGCTGACAGTTCAGGAAAATAATGACGATCATCTTAGGAAACGTCAGAAAGTTTTGTTGAGAGAAAAATGTAATTGTGTTAAGAAGCACAACAAATTATGGATGCCACCTTTACCATTTATAACGACTAAGAATCAGTGCGTCAAGAATTTGGCATTCTGGAAAAACCGTGTCAGTTATTTGACATAGCGTCAGGACACTTGTTGAATCGCAGTACAGTATACAATAGCGAAGCTCTGGTTTCTTTTTTGACTAAGTCTCACATAACTTTAGAAATGTGTTTCACTATGATACAAGGTTATTTGAAAGGCATTCATGTGAATGAGATCCACACTAAAACGAACCGAAGTCTTACTATCTACTCTCATTGCAGTCATAATCTCCTCCAGATAAACCTCTTAAGTTTACTGTTCTGATTCAGTTATCACTTGGCGAAGATTGAAGAATTTCATTATTATTGGCCAGAGCTGCTAATAACTTTTCCTCATTTAATAACCAGTTTCGGTCCACAGATCATAATAAGGTTCAAAAAACATTTACAGCATCATATTAGACATTACAAATCATTAGATTCAAATAATGAAATCAATGAATTCGTCACGACATGACGTAATATAAATTACATTCTCAATCATTAACCGTGTCAGATAGTGCTCTTATTCATGCTACATCAACAGTCAGCCTTAGCGGAGGCATTCTGCATACTGAGTACGTATCGCTAACGCTGACGGTTGATATAATATGAATCTGTGCACTATGTGGCATAGTTCATAACTGACGATGTAGCTTATATTTCCATGTGATAACAGTGATGAATTTATAGATCTCATTATGTGACGCCAATGAATTTATAATGCCTAATATGACTTTGTAAATGTTTTTATGAACCTGACGATGCTCTGGCGGCCGAAATTGGTTATTAAATAAGGAAGTGTTATCAGTATCCCTCGGCGATAATCAAGACGCCCTTCAAACATTTACAAGTTATGTGGCTCCATCTTCTGAAAATACGTCGCAAAGTATCTGATAATTTATGATTAACAACGTTAAGATTTCTTCACTTTGCGTGTAGCGAATACCTTGCACGCAACACAATAATCAAGATGCACGTCGTGTACACAGAGAACCATTTCTGGCGGTCGGAAGTGCGACGGAAATGAGGAAGCACTTGGTAGGCAACACGCGCGACAAGAATACGTCGACTCGACGAGTTCCGCCTAGAACAGGTGACGCGGTGGCGGGTAGCGCAGTAAGTGTAGCTGTGTCTCCAATGGAGGTGCATTAAACTGTTAGCTGCAGAGTCTTGGGTAGAAGGCTGCTTCGTTGCGGTTAGTGTCGTTAAAATGAACTACAACTACTCGTGATTTCCTAGAATTTGTTGTAGTAATTACATCCACTTCCCACACACATGTTTCAGATAGGCACTTCTTGTTATGGATTCTTGATCAGAACGTGATTGTCCAGGATTTCTGATGGTGCTGGTACATGTTCTCGGAAAAAGAGACCAGTATAAGCATTCAAAAATGGTTCAAATGACTCTGAGCACTATGGGACTTAACTTATGAGGTCATCAGTCCCCTAGAACTTTGAACTACTTAAACCTAACTAACCTAAGGACATCACACACGTCCATGCCCGAGGCAGGATTCGAACCTGCGACCGTAGCGGTCACGCGGTTCCAGACTGTAGCGCCTAGAACCGCACGGCCACTCCGGCCGGCTATAAGCATTCAGTTTCTTGCACATTGTGAGGGCAATTTATTTTTGCGGATATTTTCTCATTGATAAACATAACTTGCTTGTCCACAGTTATCAGCCAGTCTGCAGATGCCTTGAATTAGGTGAAAAAATAAACAGTAATTTCAGCATCACAGCCACGACTGTTTTCTTCTTTACACTTAGTTTCACTCCAACCAAAAGTTGAAGTAGGTGGGACAATGGTGAATATACTACACTCGTTTTCTGGAGGAACCGGGTTTAAACCGCTAGCCAATCTTCCCTTCTCCACCCATCACTTCTTGTGCCAATTCCCCTCATATAATGACTTCGATGTTGACAACATCATACATTCTAAACTTTCTTTCTCTCTTGTCTGCATAACTTCTGTTCGTGCTTTCGACTGGCTGGTGACTTTTTTTAAAAAAAAGGTTTTAAAGGCACATCTCGAGCAAACGGTTAGCAGAACAAACAGTATCACAGGAAACAACGTGCTGCGCACCAAAATAAGCAGTAAACGAAACAGAAGGAAAAGACTTATGGACGCTATCAATTTCTGATGCAAGAGATATTGCTTCACAATCTGTTTCCCCCTATAACATCTGGGACCAAACAGTGAAACATACTGCAGAATGATGCTTTTCGTAATGTAATGCAACGATGTTCTTTTCGTGTTTTAGAATAAAGAAACCCCATGAAGTTGGTGGTATGTAGCTGAAACTAGTTAGGTGAATTAGAAATAAGAAGCGTTTGCATCAAGGAGAAAACACGGCACCCCGTTGTTTGAGGCAGACACGGACAACAAAAGAAGAGTTGAAGTTACAATAACAGTTACGTTCTATGGAGAAAAGTTTTTGTATATGTCTTTCTCTATCCACTGTTGTATAACAATTATACAGTATATTATTATTGTATTATAAATCAATGTATACCTTGCAGTACAACAGGTTGGGATGCTAACAATCTATTCACAATTTCCATGCTGATAGACAATCTTTTTCTGTTCCTCGAAATAGAATCTTCGTCCTCATATTCTTGAATTGCGTAACTATTAGTAACTGAATGGACGTTTAATTTCTTGTAAACGTGGAGAGTATGATGAGTCGAGAAAAGAGTTATTTTAGGTGTCATGGGCACCCTAATGGTCGTCATCTCGGTCTCACCAAATTATACTCAATAATCAGAAATATAGTCCTGTTCTTATCAGCTGAATAAGTTCGTCTATTTTTTAGGCTTGGGACCGGGTAGCCCTTAATCCAAACTGAAAATAACACTTGCAATAACGTACACAACTAATTTTATCAGGGAACGAACATTTACCCAGAATGGTAGTAAAAGAAAAAAAGCATAGATCCATTTCTCACTACCAACACAAACGCACATGTAATTGTATGTTGCTATATGACATATTCGTAATTTGCAGAAACAAAGAGCAATAAAGCTACAGAAACGTTCTTACATTTGTTGTTTAAAAACATATTTGTTGTTATTGACTTTAGGAATATACACTGCTGGCCACAGTAAATGCAACACCAAGAAAGACAAGAGGTAGCACAACAAAATTTATTTTGTAGATAACATGTTGACCAAGTATCAAATGATTACGTTTACAGACGTCTGTGACATGTGGTTCCTGCCAGAATCAGTAGCCAGAGTAGCCGCCATTGTTGGAGATCACCGCTGCCACACGTCTCGGCATTGAGTCAAAGAGACGTTGCATGTGTTCCTGTGGTACAGCAGTCCAAGCAGCTTCCACACGTTGCCAAAGATCATCTGGTGTGGCAGCTGGGGATGTAATCGGGGTCACTCGTTGAGCAACCATGGGCCACATGTTTTCTCTCGGCGAAAGATCCGGAGAGCCAGCCGGCCAGGGAAGCACTTCAATCTGGTTATTGACGAAGAACCTTTGGACAATGCGTGCCACGTGTGGTCGCGCATTATCCTGTTGAAATATGGCTGTGGCCGAGTCCTGAAGGTAAGGAAGGACAACTGGCTCCAGCACCTCGGATATGTAGCGCCGGCTATTTAAAGTACCGGCAATGCGTACTAGAGGCGTGCGAGAGTAATATCCAATACCGCCCCATACCATAATACCCGGTGCAAGACCAGTGTGGCGGTGCATAATGCAGCTGTCCAGCATCCTCTCTCCACGGTGTCTCCACACTCGAATCCGACCATCGTGGTGCTGCAGACAGAAGCGTGCCTCGTCAGTAAAGACAACGTCATTCCATTCTGCCGTCCACATCCGTCTGTCATCACACCATTGGCGACGGAGACGTCTGTGGTTCTGCGTCAATGGTAGACGAAGCAATGGACGTCTTGCGGACAGACCACTCTGCTGTAAACGGCGTCGAATGGTACGCGCAGACACTGGATGATGCGTTACAGATGCAATGTGCTGTGCTATGGTTCGGGATGTCACTGAGCTATCTGTCACTGCCATGCGCACAATTTGCCTATCAGCACGTGCAGTGGTGCACCGAGGTGAATGCGATCGACCACGTCGGTCCGTCGTACCCTCCTGCATCCAACGGTCACATATCCGCATTACAGTTGTTTGGTTTCGTCCAACACGACTAGCGATTTCTCTGTGTGATAATCCACAATCACGGTAAGCCACTATCCTTCCTCGGATACTTGATCAAACGATGTTCGCTGTTGTCTACGAGGCATAACTGATCGTCTTGTGAAACAACCACAAGGTAAACACACGTGCCGAACGTACACTCGTCGAAATCGCCAAGCCTTAAATGGCGCTATGAGGTGGCGCCACAGGCGCGCGCGATGTGCGTCTGCGCTGAAATTCTAATCAGTTGCATATCTCAACGCTGCAAACCCATGGTGTAAATTTCACTTGATTCGGATGCTTCCTTCAGGGTGTTGCATTTACGGTGGCCAGCAGTGTATTAACTTATTACTTGAAAAAAAGTGTGTGAATACATAAAGATATGATTTAATCTGGTATTACAGAACTTCCACGTCATCCTAGTGGAGGTAGTAATACAAGCTGAACCTAAACATTCCGGTTAATGACCTCACAAAACAATTTTTTTTAATTATTCACCCACAAACTAATCTAGATTGCTCATTTTACACTTTGCGTAATATTAATAGAAACGCGGGAAACTGTCGGCAAGTCCTTCTGTGGGATCCGGTCTATGACACACACCTCTGCGCATGCATCAAAATACACTGCCGACTGCAGTCCTTATCGTTTCTTATCCTTCTCCAGGCCGGACTGGTAGCAGAAGACCTTACACCAATTTTCATACTTAGAAAAAATCATTGACAATCCCAGCAGTTTATATTCGTGTTGCCCTCCTGAACACAGGCAATTTGTGTGGCGTAATTCTGAGACATATCTTCCGCTTTGACAAATCTTTGTAATCATAGCTTGAACAATGTTCCTGTGAATCTGCAAGTGCTTACATTTCATCCTGGAGACAATCACCGATTGTCTGTCGGCATTTGTGACGATTGTTCTATGTTCTCCAACATTACGCTAGTTCACAATCGCCTCCAACATCTCAACAACCTTTTCCTTTCTACAACGTTTTTACAAGTAATATGTTTCCTATTCATTACTTCTTTTCTGTAATATTGTATCAACACTGTACTTTCCTCGCACGTTTTTTTCCACAACTCCGGCAAAAATCAGATGTTTGTTCGTTCCTCCCTATCCTGTGATACGAGCGCTCACATTCACTACGTTCTACTGGTCGCCTTAGCCGAGCTTATTTCACGTTTACCGAGCGAAGTGGAGCAGTTATTAGCATAATGGACTTGCATTTAGGACGACGGTTACAATATAGGTACGGCCATCCAAATTTGGGAGTTAAGTGATTTCCCTAAATCGCTCCAGGCATATTCCAGGATGTCTTCTTCGAAAGGGAAATGTCGGTCTCAATCCCTATCTTTGAAACATTCCGAGTTTGTTCTCCGTCTCTAATGACATCGATGCAGACGGGACTTTAAACCCTAGTCTTCCTTCCCTCCTCTAGTGTGTCGAACCTACTTGTTGCTTCTCGAAACGTCTCTGCGCGCATGCACAGGCACATATTTCTAACGGCCGTTTCCATATACATATCGACCCATTCACCGAGCTTCATGGATGAGCCTTGTAGTACTGCTGTCGGCTGCTAATATTTTCATCGGTCGCGAATATATGTAGATTGTTCGTAAATTAAAATATACATCGCGTAAAAGTAGCGTCGTATGGCATGAATGGTTTGGAGACTCCCGAAGGGCAGGTTCAGCCGCCTGAATTGGAAAGATGTTTTCTGTCCCTCGGACACACAAACATTTTTCCTTCGCCAAGTTTGAGCGTTGCGTGTTGTTTTAAGTGTAACTGTTAAGTGTAGATGACTGTAATGTATGTGCATGTACTGTGGCGTCATGTATGTATGGGATGACGATGAGAGGAGGGAGAGGGCGAAACCCAAGCCTACAAATAGTCTATTCCTCTCGAATTGCACCATGGGGGCTAATGAGCTTAACGTCCCCTATCCGACGAATGCATATATACCATCAACAGTGTTGCATGCTCTCTCTTACGAGACTGTGGAGAGGAACGGGACTGAATCCAGAACGATCTGGCGGGAAACGGCGTATCCACTGTGACACTACCGTTGCCTATTCATCGGGTGAGGCGTCTTAATACAGAATTTTTTTGGTGCAGGATCTGATGTGATATGCTTTTAATTTTTCCGTTATTATAACAAGACAAGTGCGTAAGAAGGAGAACGTCTGTATCCGATGAATGCATATATACCATCAACAGTGTTGCATGCTCTCTCTTACGAGACTGTGGACAGGAACGGGACTGAATCCAGAACGATCTGGCGGGAAACGGCGTATCCACTGTGACACTACCGTTGCCTATTCATCGGGTGAGGCGTCTTAACACAGAATTTTTTTGGTGCGGGATCTGATGTGATATGCTTTTAATTTTTCCGTTATTATAACAAGACAAGTGCGTAAGAAGGAGAACGTCTGTATCCGACGAATGCATATATACCATCAACAGTGTTGCATGCTCTCTCTTACGAGACTGTGGACAGGAACGGGACTGAATCCAGAACGATCTGGCGGGAAACGGCGTATCCACTGTGACACTACCGTTGCCTATTCATCGGGTGAGGCGTCTTAATACAGAATTTTTTTGGTGCAGGATCTGATGTGATATGCTTTTAATTTTTCCGTTATTATAACAAGACAAGTGCGTAAGAAGGAGAACGTCTGTATCCGACGAATGCATATATACCATCAACAGTGTTGCATGCTCTCTCTTACGAGACTGTGGACAGGAACGGGACTGAATCCAGAACGATCTGGCGGGAAACGGCGTATCCACTGTGACACTACCGTTGCCTATTCATCGGGTGAGGCGTCTTAACACAGAATTTTTTTGGTGCGGGATCTGATGTGATATGCTTTTAATTTTTCCGTTATTATAACAAGACAAGTGCGTAAGAAGGAGAACGTCTGTATCCGACGAATGCATATATACCATCAACAGTGTTGCATGCTCTCTCTTACGAGACTGTGGACAGGAACGGGACTGAATCCAGAACGATCTGGCGGGAAACGGCGTATCCACTGTGACACTACCGTTGCCTATTCATCGGGTGAGGCGTCTTAATACAGAACTTTTTTGGTGCAGGATCTGATGTGATATGCTTTTAATTTTTCCGTTATTATAACAAGACAAGTGCGTAAGAAGGAGAACGTCTGTAAAGCAGAGATAAGTGCAAAAACCGTGTTAGACACTTTCAACATGCCTGCAATTAATAGGGGTGGCTTAATTTGATGGACAAGCGGAGGCCAAGAAATGACACAGAGGAAGGCGATACAGTGGTCGACATGTGAAGGTGAACTGCCAGTTATCTTCCCATACGCACTAAAACTGTCGATGCAACAAAGGACAACATAAAGGTGCGCTACGACACCTAAACTAACTGCCACAGTTTTTGTATCCCAGGCGATCTGAATGAAAAGAGATTATTCGTAGACCATCGGGAAATCAAGTTATTGTTCTATGTTGTATCAAACCGTGGGAAGGCATGGACGACGACCTTACTTGCAGGGAGCCATTGGCTTAAATGGATACTGGGTGAAAGAGGAAGAAATCGCAACACAAATAAAATATTTAGTAGGTAGCACAAAGAGATATATTCTGAAATTAGCACAAAACGACCTACTCTTAACCGAGGACAGCCTCCGCGGACTTACACATATTCACAGAATAAATAGAGACAGCATTCACCTATAGCTACATAAATTGAACTGCTGAAGTGAGTATCCTTAACCATGAGAACTATTTTTCGTCAACAAAATGGAGGAGGTTGCAGAATTCGGGATCTTACCGCATGGATGGCTCTGCTTCTCTCTCGTAGTATTGCGAAATGCTCCCGATCGCCAAACGACTGAAACAGCAATCGAATCCGAGCATCATTATTAGACTTGTCCGCCCCCGATAGCTGAATGGTCAGCGTGACGGATTGTCAATCCTCTGGGCCCGGGTTCGATTCCCGGCTTGGTCAGGGAATTTTCTCCGCCCAGGGACTGGGTGTTGTTCTCTCCTCATCATCATCCTATCATTCTCATCGACTGCAGGTCGCCGAAGTGGCGTCGAATTGAAATTCCGGCACCCGGCTAACGGACTGCCCGACGGGGGCCCTACCCATACGATTAAATTAAAATTATTAGACTGTGCTCGAAGTTACGAACCGTTAAGCTTTATCGCTACACGGCGGAGCGTACCTATGGACAACGGACGGTCGCGAACGAGACGGCAGCTAGTGGACCTTCCAAGAAGACGTTCCAGACTGGGTTGAGCGGCGAAGCTCACTGCCTCGGTTAGCTGTTCAACACCTCACACTAGGGTATCCACGGCTGAAAAAAGTATTTCTAGTGCCAAATTGCTGTGTGGTCAAGCGGCTAGTTGGGCCATAGACCTGGCCGCTTCCTTTTTGCACCAGAAGTTTCCTAACCTGGCGCAGCTTCAGCCGTTGGGGCGGCGAGATGTTCTGTATTCGTGAGAGCCTGAAGACGAAGAAGACGCTCCCTTTAACCTTGAATCTTTTTAACGGCCGCCTCCATTTTGAACAATTTATTAATTCCTCTCAAAATGGCAGCAGATCTCGGTTCCTCTGTAGATAGAGAATTATTACTACAAGGCTTCTTTCGTTTCTGAAATTATTTGGATATTTTAATTCGCAGTTGAGTATTTAGGTGCTTCGAAATATAACTGATATGCAAATTAGGCATATAGGAGCGATTTGTTCCTCGTCAAAAGCTCCAGAATCCGTCATGAGATTACACATTCATTAGCTACCCTCGACTCATCCTTTGTTTCCAGCCTTGTGGCAGCCCACGTTTTCAATTTCTTATTGGAGGGGGGGGGGGGGGGGGGCGCTAGAAGGCCTCGTAAGACCAAGTGTTACGTTACAAAGCCACGATACTAACTGCCATGTCTGTGATGACGTCCATCGTGCATGGATTCTACGGTATCTGGACTGGTCAGAGCGAGCGCTCAGTATAGATCCAAGTGCCCCCCAGTTGAGTTTTCGTGGGGCGCTGGCTGGGTGGCGTCGCGGTTCCACGCTGGGAGTGCAGCACAGCACAGCACAGCAGGGCTCGGCGTGGCGCCGGAACGCCGGACGCGGCGTAGCGGCTCATTCGTCTTCCTAAATTGGGCCGGCCATCTCGATGTGTCGGCGGCGCGTTATTTATTAGCTCTTAGCCGGGGTCGCCTTCCTCTGCCTTCCGCTCTGCCCCCCGCCGTCCCCATGCGTCCGCTGCCGGCTTTCCTAGCCGTCTGCAGTGACTCGCGCCGCCCGGAAAACGAGACGAAAAGTGTTCCGCCACTGCACAGTGATGAAAAAGGAGAAAAATTAGTTTTTAACGTCACGTCGATATCGTGGTCGGTAGAGACTGAGCAAAAGCTCGGAATGTTTCAAGGATGGGGAAGGAAACCGAGTGTGCCCTTTTTGAGGAACAGTCCCGGCATTTGCTTGGAGCGATTTAGGGAAATCAGGGAATAGCTAAATCAGAATTGCCCGACGTGGATTTGAACCACCGTCCTCCCGAAATGACACCCAGTGTGAGAGACACTCGGTCCCTACGATGATAAGGCAACTCTCGTCCAAAATGGTGCACCATCAGTACTCCACACTCCACGATCCGGTCCTGTGACTGCACGATGGTGAACACACGCTTTGTCATCGTCGTTCTATGACGTCATTTCACTTTGAAATCGCAGGAATTCCAATCTCGTAACTGATCCCACTTTAAATGTACCAGGATTTCCTCTTTCCCGAAGGCTGCGGTACAACATTGGCAGGATTCACACAAACCATAGTATCTGCAATAAGGATCTGACTCAATGGGGAGCTTCAGAGGGCCCTCGGTGAGACAGACATGCAGCTGAAGAGCGAAAAATCGCCTAGCTGGCCTGATCGCTTTAAAAGACATCCACGACCTCACCATCGAAATTTTGGAATGGTTGGCCCGCGGTGACCGAGGTTTGTGATAAAAAAATGTTGAATTAACAAAGTAGATACGTATTACTTTAGTATATGTCTTCAATAGTTATATAATTTTTAATTTATTTGGTTCAAAATGGTTCAAATTGCTTTTAGTACTATCGAACTTAACATCTGAGGTCATCAGTCCCCTAGAACTGAGAACTACTTAAACCTAACTAACCTAAGGACATCACACACATCCATGCCCGAGGCAGTATTCGAACCTGCGACCGTAGCAGTCGCGCGGTTCCAGACTGAAGCGCCTAGAATCGCTCGGCTACCTCGTCCGGCTAATTTATTTCTCTTGATGTGTAACTTCATTCGAATACTGCTAGAGGGTGACCAGATGCCCTTCCTGCCCCCACCCTTTCCCCTATGGGGCGGCACTTGTGTATGCAATTTCCCTGAGTCTGGTAATATTCCATGTCAAAGTGTAGGAACGTTTTCGAAATGTTTGCGAATCATTTCAAGGAGACGGCATGTGGGTCCCTGTAGGTATTCACCTAGTGGGATATGAGAAACGTCCTAGAAACCACATTCAGGCTGGTCGGCACACCGCCTCTCGTCGTTAATCCGGGGAAGGGGGGGGGGGGGAGAGGGGAGAGGGCGACTGCGCGCCTGCCTGAATCCCTGTAGCGGAGTGCCAATGCGCGCGGTTAACCGGATGGGTAATAATAGTAACAGTTAATGTGGTAGATTCCCAAATGCTGTGCTCCCGTGGTTATGCTTATCTTGTAACAGTGTGTTATCTAGCGATCCAGGTTCACCCATATATCGAGATGCTTTTTCACTGTATAAATAACGAATAAAACCTCTGTATAAAGCTCCTTTATTTGGTTTCCGAAATAAAAAGAAACATTGCATTGAATTATCTCGCTGCACCACTATTGTCATCTTCACTCTAGACAAAAACTATAGGTTAGCACACTGGACTCGCATTCAGGAGGATGACGGTTCAATCCCGTCTCCAGCCATCCTGATTTAGGTTTTCCGTGATTTCCCTAAATCGTTTCAGGCAAATGCCGGGATGGTTCCTTTGAAAGGGCACGGCCGATTTCCTTCCCAATCCTTCCCTAATCCGAGCTTGCGCTCCGTCTTTAATGACCTCGTTGTCGACGGGACGTTAAGCACTAACCACCACCACCACAACAAAAACTATACAGGCCATCTTGAAAACATACGCACATGTGTGGCTCTCAAAGCGTCTGCTATCTACTCCTGCCGTAAGCGTGACAAGACAGTCTCCGCAACTGCTACTACTGCCACCGTTCCCATATGCAGCTGAGGCTGGTGCTTTGATGCAGGTAGCTTGTGACGTCATTTTGTTGGCGTCAGATAGACCCAACGTCTTAATCACGACGCGTCTTGTGAGTCAAATTAAAATTCGCGTATTTTTAAGCTACGTGTTGAATCTCTTTTTTCTTTTAGCTTAAGAGCCTGATAATTGGCAGGTGTGCTAATAGCACCACCTGCTCCTAAGCATATAATTACTGCATTCTGGTATCGCGCTCATACTCTACGTAGATGCTGAGATAGCATACAAAAATTGATAACACTAGCCTGTCACGGTGTTCCTCCAAAATCGTTACAAAATTTTTGCTGAATTTTGAATGCACGTTTGCTTTTCTATAGCATTATTTGGAGCATTAGGTGATTAATATCATTCAAACTGTTCCAGGCTTCTCCCAACATAAATGTGAATATGTTATCCCTCACATCTTGAAGCATGTCGTGCACATAATCATTATATTAGTTAAATTTAATAGTTATTATTTACTCAGTTATACTCGAAAGTACAAAATGCTAACCATATTTCTATGGATATTGGGAAAATCCTGCTAAAGACTGAATGATATTACGCTCGTGATGCTCCAGAGAATGGTATCGAAAACGAAACTTACATTCAAAACTCGTTTCATAGATAAATTGATATGATAAATATTCTAATAATGCATAAAAACGAAATTTATTTCGTCGACAAATCGCTGTAGTGACTTCTCATATAAAAATATAATGTATAATAACTGCTTTACCAAATATCATGCAGTGCTGGCATAAAACCGCAACGCCCTAGTTGTTATAAATCAAGAGTACGTATTCTCAAAGATTGGGATGGAAATTCTTCACATGCAGAGTCGGATTTAATTTAAGGTTTATAAACCGTGACGTTTCTGATGAATTATCAAAACCTTTGCTGATGCCCAATATTGTTGTTGTGGTGACTCCCGGAATATTTCTAGTGCCTTGTTCAACTTCAGTAAAGGCAAAACTTTTCTAGAATTAAATACAAAAGACACAAATTTGCTTTCTGCAAGGAAGCGTTCCTGGAACTAGCGAGATGGCAACCCTCTCTCCCGCACCGATGATAAACACTGGACGACCTCGTCTTCCACGAGACATAAACATTCTTCATTCCTGCCTCCTTACGACTGGAATCGTCCTAATGTCGCTCCACCAGTGAAGCATAATCAAGCAGATAGCACATTCTAGTATAGTTAGGTGACGGAAGGTCACAAATATCTGTAAAGTGACGTTGAAAAATCGGACAAGTTCGTGTATGAGTCGTGGCTCCAGGGGGCCCGTAAAAACTTCATTATGTATACAGACGTTCATCTATAAGTTTTGATCAGTGAATTTGCGAGTATCAAACTATGTGACGTAAATGGCAGTATTCTTCGATTAGATTGCTTTAGAAGCTGAAATGTTTTACATCACCAACGGACCGTAGACTTATATTTGACAATAATATCAACTTCATACCTCTACCAGTTCCTAAGAAAAAGGTTTCTCAACAGAAGGTTCAAATGGCTCTGAGCACTATGTGACATAACATCTGAGGTCATCAGTTCCCTAGAACTTAGAACTACACTACTGGCCATTAAAATTGCTGCACCAAGAAGAAATGCAGATGATAACCGGGTATTCACTGGATAAATATATTATACTAGAACGGACATGTGATTACATTTTCACGCAATTTGGGTGCATAGATCCTAAGAAATCAGTACCCAGAACAACCACCTCTGGCTGTAATAAGGCCTTGGTACGCCTGGGCATTGACTCAAACAGAGCTTGGATGGAGCGTACAGGTACAACTGCCCATGCAGCTTCAACACGATACCACAGTTCATCAAGAGTAGTGACTGGCGTATTGTGACGAGCCAGTTGCTCGCCCACCATTGACCAGACGTTTTCAGTTGGTGAGAGATGTGGAGAATGTGCTGGCCAGGGCAGCAGTCGAACGTTTTCTGTATCCAGAAAGGCCCGTACAGGACCTGCAACATGCGGTCGTGCATTATCCTTCTGAAAAGTAGCGTTTCGCAGGGATCGAATGAAGGGTAGAGCTACGGGTCGTAACACATCTGAAATGTAACGTCCACTGTTCAAAGTGCCGTCAATGCAAACAACAGGTGACCGAGACGTGTAACCAATGGCACCCCATACCATCACACTGGGTGATACCCCAGTATGGCGATGACGAATACACGCTTCCTATGTGCGTTCACCGCGATGTCGCCAAACACGGATGCGACAATCATGATGCTGTAAACAAAACCCGGATTCATCCGAAAAAATGACGTTTTGCCATTCATGCACCCAGGTTCGTCTTTGAGTACACCATCGCAGGCGCTCCTGTCTGTGATGCAGCGTCAAGGGTAACCGCAGCCATGGTCTGCGAGCTGATAGTCTATGCTGCTGCAAACGTCGTCGAGCTGTTCGTGCAGATGTTTGTTGTCTTGCAAACGTCCTCATCTGTTGACTCAGGGATCGAGACGTGGCTGTACCATCCGTTACAGCCATACGGATAAGATGCCTGTCATCTCGACTGCTAGTGATACGAGGCCGTTGGGGTCCAGCACGGCGTTCCGTATTACCCTCCTGAACCCACCGATCCCATATTCTGCTAACAGTCATTGGATCTCGACCAACGCGAGCAGCAGTGTTGCGATACGATAAACCGCAATTGCGATAGGCTACAATCCGACCTTTATCAAAGTCGGAAACATGATGGTACGCATTTCTCCTCCTTACACAAGGCATCACAACAACGTTTCACCAGGCAATGCCGGTAAACTGCTGTTTGTGTATGCGAAATCGGTTGGAAAGTTTCCTCATGTCAGCACGTTGTAGGTGTCGCCACCGGCGCCAACCTTGTGTCAATGCTCTGAAAAGCTAATCATTTGCATATCACAGCATCTTCTTCGTGTCAGTTAAATTTCGGGTCTGTAGCACGTCATCTTCGTGGTGCAGCCATTTTAATGGCCAGCAGTGTACTGAGACCTAGCTAACCTAAGAACATCATACACATCCATACCCGAGGCAGGATTCGAACCTGCGAACGTAGCGGTCGCGCGGTTCCAGACTGAAGCGTCAACAGAAGGGCAGACAGACGGAGAATAAAGTGATCCTGTAAGGGCTCTTTTTTTACTGACTGAGGTATGAAACCCTAAAATTAAAGCACAGGGATACCTGTCAGACTTTCTAGCTAAAAGTTGAAGTTGTGCGACTAATTGGGACGAAACATCGCCTCTAGATTGTTAAAATGAGTGTGACATCGCAGCGGGCAGCAGGTAGCCACGGCGCCGGCGTCATGAGAGACGGCGACCCAGCGGACGTTTACCGGAAATCCAGACAGAGAGGAGAGGAGAGCGGCGGCGCGCTGCGGTGTCATTAAGGGCCAGACAATGCGCCGTATTTCAGCGCGTCCGCCGCCCGGCGCGTGGTGTGGCGTGACGGACCACCACACCGCACCGCACCGCAGCACATCCCATCCTGTTGCCGGCTAGCTGCTGCGCTGCGCTACTATCTGGCTATCTTCCCACGAGCTGCAGTCCTGAGAAAACCGCGCACTGCGCTGACGTGCGCAAGTCCCGTGCAATTCTTGACACGTCCTATCCACTGAGCTGGTCGCGCGAGACAGACTGATGGACACTGCGCTGAACTCCGCTTTTGGGTGTTACTTCACAAAGGAAAGTCCAGAAATATTGGACAGATTAATTCTCGCATCACTGCAGGGAATATTGATACACAATACCTGGCAAAGAAAGATGATGCAACCAGAAGACAAAGTCAGATGTCAGAGGTACTTCGTACACGTAGGCACGATCTACAGGTATGTAAATAATTGGAACTGCAATTCTCTGTGACAGGTAGAACGGTCACCAGGCCTGGTAGCATATACAGGGTGGTCCATTGATAGTGACCGGGCCAAATGTCTCACGAAATAAGCATCAAACGAAACAACTACAAAGAACGAAACTCGTCTAGCTTGAAGGGGGAAACCAGATGGCGCTATGGTTGGCCCGCTAGATGGTGCTGCCATAGGTCAAATGGATATCAACTGCGTTTTCTTAAATAGGAACCCCCATTTCTATTACATATTCGTGTAGTACGTAAAGAAATATGAATGTTTTAGTTGGACCACTTTTTTCGCTTTGTGATAGATGGTGCTGTAATAGTCGCAAACGTATAAGTACGTGGTATCACGTAACATTCCACCCGTGCGACGGTATTTCCTTCGTGATACATTACCCGTGTTGAAATGGACCGTTTACCAATTGCGGAAAAGGTCGATATCGTGTTGATGTATGGCTATTGTGATCAAAATGCCCAACGGGCGTGTGCTATGTTTTCTGCTCGGTATTCTGGACGTGTCCGGACCATTCACCGGATAGTTACGTTATTTAAGGAAACAGGAAGCCTTCAACCACATGTGAAACGTCAACCACGACTTGCAACAAATGATGATATCCAAGTAGCTGTTTTAGCTGCTGTAGCGGCTAATCCCCACATCAGTAGCAGACAAATTGCGTGAGAATCGGCAATCTCAAAAACGTCGGTGTTGAGAATGCTACATCAACATCGATTGCACCCGTACCATATTTCTATGCACCAGGAATTGCATGGCGACGAGTTTGAACGTCGTGTACAGTTCTGCCACTGGGCACAAGAGAAATTACGGGACGATGACAGATTTTTTGGACGCGTTCTATTTAGCGACGAAGCGTCATTCACCAACAGCGGTAACGTAAACCTGCATAATATGCACTATTGGGCAACGGAAAATCCACGATGGCTGCGACAAGCGGAACATGAGCGACCTTGGCGGGTTAATGTATGGTGCGGCATTATGGGAGGAAGGATAATTGGTCCCATTTTATCGATGGCAATCTAAATGTTGCAATGTATGCTGATTTCCTACGTAATGTTCTACCGATGTTACTACAAGATGTTTCACTGCATGACAGAATGGCGATGTACTTCCAACGTGATGGATGTCCTGCACATAGCTCGTGTGTAGTTGAAGCGGTATTGAATAGCATATTTCATGACAGGTGGATTGGTCGTCGATTGATCACTATTCTAGTGAGACAGCGTTATCAGCATCTGACAGATGGCGGGCTGTTAGGATCATGCAGTGTCTACATCTATCACAAAGCGAAAAAAGTGATCCAACTAAAACATTCATATTTCTTTACGTACTACACGAATATGTCATAAAAATGTGGGTTCCTATTTTAAAAAACGCAGCGTTGGACTGTATAGGAATATAAGGGCAACTGTACTCGTCGTTATGATTCTGGTCGATCGCGTGCGACCATCACAAGGAAGGATCCCCATATTAGCTCCAAGTGCATCGTAACGCCTTCATACCTGCATCTGCCATCTGAGAACGAGTAATAGCGGCACTGCAACGTTCTCTGTCATCCTGCACCATTGGTGTGGGACTGGCAGTAGTTGAACTAAGCAATTATCATCTTATACATCGACCGCCATCAACACTAAGCTATTCCGCTTGGAATATCGCCGCGATTGGGAAAAATCGACTACTGATAAATGGTGTCATATTGTGCTCAGCGACGAAACAGGTTTCTGCTAACCCAAATGATCATCGTCGGCGAATGTGGTAACGACCTGGGAAGAGCTTTCCAGTGTTTTAGAGACGCACTTCGGCGTTACTCCTGACGTCGCAGTGCGGGAAGCCGTCGGGTATGACTTCAGATCAGGGCTGGCAGTAATTAAAGAGAGTAGGGGATAACGATTCTTCAAGGACCCTATGTGTTTCTTCCCTTGCGACAGTATAGTGGTGCATTTTTTTTTCAGTAGGACAATTCTCGGCGACACATGACATGTGTATCTATCAACTATCTGCGTGACGTTGAGGTACACCCATGGCCAGCAAGATACCCACACCCGTCCTGGATAGGACATGTGCGATGCTACCTCAGACGACAACTCCAGGATATGATAGACAAGCTACAACAGTTATGGGTCAGCTTCTCTCAGTAAAGGATACAACTTATTTGTGACACCCTTCACAGGTGAATCAGTGCACGCATCCAGGCCATATAGGCTGTAACGCCATAGTAAAAGAAAGCTCACATTGCCGAGTTCTCTGTAAATTTGGCTCGAGTTTGTAATCACTGAGCTAACATCTCAACGTCTGAAGTTTCATTTCGTTCCTTCCTCCCCTTATGAGTGCTTAGCTTTATCTAAAATGTAACGTAGAGCTAGTGGCAGTGGCGTCGGAAAACAGATGAATTCCCAAAAACTGAACAAAGCTCCAGTGCCCAACGGAATACCACCTTCATCCTACAAAGAGTCTACGGCTGAGTTAGGTCCCCTTTAAGTATAATCTACCGAAGAAGGTAGAACAACTAACTGTGCCGAGTAGTTGAAGAAAAACTCAGTTCACACCAATAGACAAGCAGGTTTCTTTCTGACCCATATAGCAATATTACCTCAAGGTCACTGATAAGGACTTCCGGTGTCAGATTACACGCTTTCGCTAGTTCAGGGTCATCTCTTTCCATTCACCTCCCCTTTGGGATATCACTAGCAATTGAACAAGGTCGTCCAGGTGAACCCCAGTTCCTTCTCTTCCCTCCCCTTTCCCCTCCCCCCCTCTGGACCCAAGAGATTCAAGCACCTACACGTTTATAAAACATCGAGATCATCGCAAAGAAACTCTATTAACTGGATAAAATATGTAAAATTGTAGAAAAATACAACCAAGAGTAGAAATTGTGAAAAAATTTGTAAAAGCGTGGAAAACATGGAAAAGCGCGAAGAATGTTGAAAAATGAGAATACTTTCATATCTGCCTAGGTCTGGTTTCTGCTGGTACCTCTAATGACGAAAATCACTTAGCATTAAATTTTGTTTGTTGTTAACAAATATTCGCCCACTAGAACTCGAGTATCCAGACTTAATGTAATTACAACACAATTACTTTGTTATTAACAAATAGCTAAATTGTGATCGTCTCCCTACAGCGTAGAGCTCCAGAATGAACCTACCCACTCAAATGCTCTAGCCATAAAATCAGGTTGTCTCTTCTAAGAGCCGTCAGGTGCATTTTCTCTAAACTTTCAGCAGATATTTGCATTTTCCCCTTTTTGAAATGTACGGTTGGAGTCAATCCTAACAAATCATGTCTTCTGTACGATGCCCATACGAGATGGAAAGCGTCTGGTTCATACCCAGTTACAAAAAAAAAAAAAAAAAAAAAAAAAAAAAAAAAATAGATAGTGTGGAATTCGACGTTACTATTCGATAGAGCACCCCCCTCCCCTCCCCCCACGGACCATGGACCTTGCTGTTTGTGGGGAGGCTAGCGAGCCTCAGCGATACAGATAGCCGTACCGTAGGTACAACCAAAACGGAGGGGTATCTGTTGAGAGGCCAGACAAACGCGTGGTTCCTGGAGAGGAGCAGCAGCCTTTTCTGTAGTTGCAGGGGCAACAGTCTGGATGATTGACTGATCTGGCCTTGTAACTTCAACCGAAACGGCCTTGCTGTGCTGGTACTGCGAACTTTTGAAAGCAAGGAGAAACTAAAACCGTAATTTTTCCCGACGGCATGCAGCTTTAATGTATGGTTAAATGATGATGGCGTCGTCGTGGGTAAAATATACAGGAGGTATAGTAGTCCCCCATTCGGATCTCCTTGTGGGGACTACTCAGGAGGACGTCGTTATCAGGAGAAACAAGATTGTGGTTCTGTGGATCCGAGAGTGGAATGTGAGGTCCCTTTATCGGGTGGGTAGGTTAGAAAATTTAAAAATGGAAATGGATAGCTTAATGTTAGATATAGTGGGAATTAGTGAAGTTCGGTGGCAGGAGGAACAAGACTTCTGGTCAGGTTAATACAGGATTATAACTACAAAATCAAATAACGGTAATGCAAGAGTAGGTTTAATAATGAATAAAAAAATAGAAACGCAGGTAAGCTACTACAAACAGCATAGCGAACGCATTATTGTAGCCAAGACAGACACAAAACCCTGGCCTACCACAGTAGTACAAATTTATATGACGACTAGCTCTGCCGATGACGAAGAGATTGAAGAAAAGTATGATGCGACAAAAGAAATTATTGAGATAGTTAATGGAGACGAAGATTTAATACTCATGGGGGACTAGAATTCGATACTAGGAAAAGGAAAAGAAAGAAAAGTATTAGGTGAATATGGACTAGGGGTAAGGAATGAAAGAGGAAGCAGCCTGGAAGAATTTTGCGCAGATCATAACTTAATCATAGCTAACATTGCTTTAAGAATCATGAAAGAAGTTTGTACACGCGGAAGAGGCCTGGAGGCACTGGAATGTTTCAGATAGATTATATAATGGTAAGAAAGAGATTTAGGAGCCAGGTTTTAAATTGTAAGATAGTTCCAGGGGCAGATGTGAACTATGGCCACAATTTATTGGTTATGAACTGTAGATTAAAACTGAAGAACTGCAGAAAGGAAGGAATTTAAGAAGATGGGACATGGAAAAACTGAAAGAACCAGAGGTTGTAGAGAGTTTCAGAGAGAGCATTACAGAACAGGGGAAAGAAATATAATAACAGAAGAATCGGTAGATTTGAGAGATGAAATAGTGAAGGCAGCGGAGGATCAAGTAGGTAAAAGGATAAGGGCTAGTAGAAATCCTCAGGTAACAGAAGAGATCTTGAATTTAATTTATGAAAGAAGTAAATGGCCCACACTGCGTGCTACTGCCATACACCTCCGTTCAGTCGCTGCTCGAGTGGCGATTATTCTTTGTGTTCTACTAGTCTTGTTAATGCATATCAATCAAACGAATAATGCACGGGAGCACTTTATCGAATGGTCACGTAAAAATTTGCTTTAAAAATCACTTTCTTTTTAGTGGGAAAGAAACCGAGGTTTTCATCGGCACTAGGCAAAGCATGAAAGACTGTAATGTTGTTATGTGTAATGTTGTTGCATTAATTTACTATGAAAGCGGTGCTGATGTTCAAGACCATAAAAGTGGGTTAAAAGCTGTGAGCTGTTACGGAAGTTAACCTTGCATTACTGAGCAACTGTTTCACCAGGTATCTAGTCTAGCTTACCAAATTCCCAATCAGACTAACATTAATTATAATCTTTTAATAGTCATGCGACAACCGGTGATATATATATATAAAAGAGAATTTAAATAAAAAGAAATAAATCAGTTTATATTTGGAAATTTATTTTAACATTGATCATTGAAATTTCAGCATATTAAACTTGATTCATAACTAAACTGGTGCCTTATTTAGGATTGTGAAAATTTGAGATTGTAATCTTACGGAACACATCAAATATGGAGCCAAGATTGGGAGACTGCATACAACACTGCATTCATAAAATAACACACGAAGAACGTTGAAACATATGCAAGAGGAAATTAACCACAACCAACCGATTCAATTTTCACCCAAAGATGTTACGTTCGTAGCGCAATCCTGTCCGTCATGTAATTACCACACACTGGTATACTAAATTCATACTAACTCTCTGTGAAATCATCCCAAAAAGAATAGCTGAGGGCTACTTTCATGCTTACACCACATGCTTCACGTGGTCAACTTGGTTTACACATTGAGTGTAACTCCCCAATAATTTTGATAATTAAAATAAATTACATCGAAACGCAATTTGCAAAATAAAAACCTCGAACTGGTTACTATCGTCTCACTATTAACCTGATGGGTCAAACAATTGTATAAGCACGTATTACAGGTCTCACAAAGTACACCCCACGTGGGTTGAACATAAAGAAAAGTTGCTATATTGAAAAATATTGTCAAGATGAGACGTTATAATCTCACGCACATTCGCATTTAAAATTGATGATTTTAGTTAGAGTTACTGATCAACACGTGGTTCCACTTTACTCACAAAGTAGTGACAAAGCAACTACTGGCAGAAATTCTGAACTTCACACTCGAAATACACTGCGTTGCAATTTAAGATAACATTAGATATTTTAGAGCTAAAGCTGAAATAAAGCTGATTAAATTTTCAGTTAGGCTGAACTTAAGAAATCCATTGTCCTACGGACTTAGCAGACACGCGCTTAGCCGGAGATCTTACCACTTCAGACGCTCGCTGCGGACAGACTGACCTGGGCTCCTACCAAGGGTGCTTCCGTATACAAAACGGAAGTGACCAGAGAGGCAGCTTCCTATACTAATTTGCCAAGGGACGGACAGGACCATACTAAGGATAGAAACCTCTTTGCTTTTAGAAAGCGTAGCTACCTGTTTCGACGTTGGTCCTACTGTTCTCTAGCAGGCAGGCTTGTCTGCTACCATCCAGCATGCAACTAGAAATACATTTGCTCATTCCTCCTCTCACACAGAAGGGAAGGGGGATGACAGTATCTTATCATATACAGTATATAAAAAAAGCGGATGTAGGTTCCGTATGAGACTGTGTGACATGAATTACATATAAACTGTGTTTTAAAGTGTAGTAGTGTGACAGATCGTTCTTGTTTGTGTGTAAAAGTAACACGTTTCACTGCTCAGTCTCCTCCCAGATAGTCAGAAACACCACAGTAAATTTAGAAGAGGAATTTATGCCGTAAATGACAACATATTTAAGAAATTAACATGAAAGGAATCCAACAGAGACCTTTCAAGACGAGCTGACTAGTAATTGTTTGGGCTGAATCCAGCCACACGTTGCAAGAAATAAATTTCAGCTCTCTGCTGAAACACAACAGAAAATGCACCTGAAGACTATTAGGAGAGACACCTGGTATATAGGAAATGAGGACTAGTAGTAGCGCAAACACACACACACACACACATAAGTATACGCACATATATTACGAGCACACATAGTGTGCACACAATATATATACAGATACACAGTGTGCAATCAGACATGGAATCATACTCATACAAACACACACACAGCTGTGACAAGCAGTTTATCCCATTATTTCGCACACACTGGCACACGCGCCAACTATTTGCAAACAGATATACAATCATACATTTAATCACTCCATCAATACTGTGAGTGTGGGAGAATGCCAGTTCCATCCACACAGATGAAACGGTTGTCGTAATTTGTGTATGTATATGTATGAGAGAGAGAGAGAGAGAGAGAGAGAGAGAGAGAGTATTCACTACACAGAATTGGCAAAAGTCATGGGATGCTATGCTCATATACTGATGGTAGTAGTACCGCGTATACAAGACATAAAGGGGAGTGCACTCAGATAATTCATGTAAAATGGTTTCAGATGTCATCATTGGTCGTAGGGCGGTAATTAAAAGACTTCAAACGTGAAATAGTATTTGGAGCTACATCCACGGGTCATTCCATTTCTGAAATCGTTAGAGAATTCAATATTCCCAGAATACCAAATTTCCGGCATACCTCTCACCACGGACAACGCAATGGCCGACTGCGCTGACTTGACGACCGAAAGCGACAGTGTTTGGGTAGAGTTGTCATTGCTAACAGACAGGCAGCACTGTGTGAAATAAACGTAGATATCAATGCGGGACTTACGACGAACATATCCGTTAGGGCTGTGTGACGAAGTCTGGCGTTAATAGATATGACAGCGGACTACCGACGCGAGTGTTTTTGCTAACAGCACGACCGCCTGCAGCGCCTCTCCTAGGCTCGTGACCATATAAGATCGATCCTAGACGACTGGAGAACCGTGGTCTGTTCATACGAATCCCGATTTCAATCGGTAAGAGCTGATGCTAGGGGTTCGAGTATGGCAAAGATCCCACAAAGCCATAGACCCAGGTTGTCAACAAGGCATTCTGCAAGCTAGTGGTGGCTCCATAATGGTGTTGGCTGTGTTTACATGTAATGAACTGGGTCCTCTGGTCCAGCCGAACCGTCCATTGACTGGAAATTGTTATATTCGGCTAATTGGAGACCATATGCAGCCATTCATGTTCCCAAACAACGATGGAATTTTCATTCTGAACTACAGGAGAACCCGAGTGAACCACATCGAACATTTGTGGGACATAACAGAGAGGTCAGTTTGTACACAAAATTCTGCACCGGTAACGCTTCCGTAGGCCACATCAATATGCTCCACTACGCCGGACAAGAGGAGGTGCGAAACTGTATTAAGAGGTTCTCATGACTTTTGTCACTTCAGTGTGCGTGTTTGTGTGTATGTATAAGCATCTATTAAAATATAAATACAGAATGATC
Source organism: Schistocerca serialis cubense (assembly GCF_023864345.2). Lineage (NCBI taxonomy): Eukaryota > Metazoa > Arthropoda > Insecta > Orthoptera > Acrididae > Schistocerca > Schistocerca serialis. The sequence goes on from NC_064638.1 coordinate 517,356,220, forward strand.
CAAAAGAAAATGTATATGTTGTATACTGAATGGTGAGAAAGAAAATGTTAATATTGTAACGAGGGTATAAGGAAACAAAAAGAGAAACGCAGTATTTAAATTTTCCTGCTCTGTACTAGCTTTAGTGTAAATAAATGTTCCCAGTCTGGCAGTGTCAACAATAACAAACATCTTTGCAAATAAAATCATAAAAATTGTTAATAATAAACATGTTAAATATATACCATTAGCTAATTTTTTACATCATTATTAACATTTCCAGACTCTTTCACTATAGAATTTGTTGATGTTGTGGTCTTCAGTCAAGAGACTGGTTTGATGCAGCTCTCCATGCTACTCTATCCTGTGCAAGCTTCTTCATCTCCCAGTACTTACTGCAACCTACATCCTTCTGAATCTGCTTAGTGTATTCATCTTTTGGTCTCCCTCTACAATTTTTACCCTCCATGCTGCCCTCCAGTACTAAATTGGTGATCCATTGAAGCCTATCAAGCGATCCCTTCTTCTAGTCAAGTTGTGCTACAAATTTCTCTTCTCCCCAATTCTATTCAGAACCTTCTCATTAGTTATGTGATCTACCCATCTAATCTTCAGCATTCTTCTGTAGCACCACATTTCAAAAGCTTCTATTCTCTTCTTGTCTACACTGTTTATCGTCCATGTTTCACTTCCATACATAGCTACATTCCATACAAATACTTAAATCTATACTCGATGCTAACAAATTTCTCCTCTTCAGAAACACTTTCCCTGCCATTGCCAGTCTACATTTTATATCCTCTCTACTTCGACCATCATCAGTTATTTTGCTCCCCAAATAGCAAAACTCATTTACTACTTTAAGTATCTTATTTCCTAAACTACTTCCTTCAGCTTCACCCGATTTAATTCGACTACATTCCATTATCCTCGTTTTGCTTTTGTTGATGTTCATCTTATATCCTCCTTTCAAGACGTTGCCCATTCCGTTCAACTGCTCTTCCCGGTCCTTTTGACGTCTCCGACAGAATTACATTGTCATCGGCGAACCTCAAAATTTTTATTTCTTATGCATGGATTTTAATTCCTACTGCTAGTTTTTCTTTCGTTTCCTTTACTGCTTGCTGAATATACAGATTGAATAACATCGGGAAGAGGCTACAACCTTGTCTCACTCCCTTCCCAGCCACTGCATCCCTTTCATGCCCATCGACTCTTATAACTGCCATCTGGTTGCCGTACAAATTGTAAATAGCCTTTCGCTCCCTGTATTTTACCCCTGCCACCTTCAGAATTTGAAAGAGAGTATTGCAGTCAACATTGTCAAAAGCTTTCTCTAAGTCTACAGATGCTAGAAACGTAGGTTTGTCTTTCCTTGATCTTTCTTCTAAGATAAGTCGTAGAGTCAGTATTGCCTCACGTGTTCCAGCATTTCTACGGAATCCAAACTGATCTTCCCCGAGGTCGGCTTCTACCAGTTTCTCCATTCGCTGTAAAGAATTCGTGTTAGTATTTTCCAGCCTTGGCTGATTAAACTGATAGTTCGATAATTTTCACATCTGTTAACACCTGCTTTCTTTGGGATTGGAATTATATTCTTCTTGAAGTCTGAGGGTATTTCGCCTGTCTCATATATTTTGCTCAACAGATGCTAGAGTTTTGTCAGAGCTGGCTCTCCCAAGGCTATCAGTAGTTCTAATGGAATGTTGTCTACTCCCAGGGCCTTTTTTCGACTTAGGTCTTTCAGTGCTTTGTCAAACTCTTCACGCAGCACCACATCTCCCATTTAATCTTCATCTACATCCTCTTCCATTTCCAAGATATTGTCCTCAAGTACATCGCCCTTGCATAGGCCCTCTATATACTCCTTCCATCTTTCTGCTTTCCCCTCTTTGCTTAGAACTGGGTTTCCATCTGAGCTCTTGATATAATTTATTTATAACAAACCTGAACCTCTCAGCATGGTGCACAGCTCGCGAATGAAGATGCCTACACAACTGAACTAGCTACAAAGGCTGATAAGGGGGAGGGGCAGCTTGAATCCTATTGGTTCTGGAGGATGGATATCCCACCATTTAATGTGCGCCCATTGATTTAGGGGTTTCTCACCAATTTTATATCATGTGACTAGTACTGAGTTACATCGTGACCCTGTACATGGGCCACTTGCCTAAGGTGCATGGATAGGACAAGTGTTCTCTATCAAATAAACAGAGTTCTTTCTGGCCCAGATAATGATCATATCTCAAAGTCACTGAATAAGATTCCTGGTGGCAGGTTACATATTCACTTGTGCCACATATTTCCAAGGCCACATCCCTCAAAGCACACCTCCCAGAGGATCACTGGAGAGTGACCAAAGTCACCCAGGGGATCCGAGCACCTCCTCCCTCCTGCTTCTGCTGATTTAATAACTAGACTTGAGTGAGTGAACTCATTTTCGTGTTGTGCGCCATAGTTAGAGGATAAGGGTGTACTATTTGATAACTGTAAATTAATTTTAATTATGTTAAGTCATGTTACTCAATGTCCAGGATTTGACGATTTAATTGTGATTAGCTAGAGCAGCACAACATGATGTGATGTGACGCGTCGTGGTGTGACGTGACATGGCGTGGCACAATGCAAGACAACATGATGTTGATGTGACATTGCGACAAGATGTGACACGACATATACATGATGTTGAGAGCAGTTGGACAAAAGTCACATAATTGCCTAAAGTAAGTAAAATTGTAGAAAAATGCGAAAAACCCCTAAAAAATTTGAAAGAATATGTGAAATTATGGAAAGTATTCAAAATCGTATTTATGAAAAACAAATAATGAAGAACGTTGAAATAGATAGTACTTCCATATCCATCTGGGTGTGGCCTCTGCTGGTGCCTTGAATGAAGAAAATCACGTAATATTAAATTTAATTTGTTTTTAACACATATTTGCACCCTATATCTCAAGTGGTATGACTTAATGTAATTACAGTGAAATTAAGTTGTTATTAACAAACAGCCACACACTGATCCTCTCCCTATGGTGCACAGCCCCAGAATGAACCCACCCATTCAAATGGGGGCGAAGTGCTTGAATCTTATTAGTTCAGGTTGGGGGGGGGGGGGGAGGGAGGGATGGGAATGTGAGTGAGGTCTCCCCTAGGTGACCTTGATCAATAGCCAATGATTTCCTGGTGGAAGAGGAGCAGGGGACGACTTTGAGTACAACTAGCACAAGAGTGTAACCTGACGCAGGAAGTCCTTGTGAGTGACCTTAAGATAAAATCGTTATCTGGGCCAGAAATAACCCTGCTTATTTATTCACAGCTGTCTGCAAGAAGGGTAGTAGATGTGATACACAGAAGTGTCGTCCAGTGTTACTGACGTCCATATGTTGTACAATCCTAAAACATTATTGGAATTCAAACCATAGTAATGTATCTCCAACAGAATTACGTCCTCCATGCCGATCAGCATGGATTCCGAAAGCACTGGTCATGCAAAACGCAACTCACTCTTTTACCACGATCTACTGAAAGCTAAGGATTAACCCTTTATTTGGCAGTGTTGCTCTCAAGCAACAGCAAATTTACGTTGGCCTTATGGGACAACAAACATTTCCCAGTGCCTTTTACTGACATTGTTGCCTCCAGGCAACATTCCTTTACATACTGCGAATGCCAGTTGTTGTAATAGTTCAAGGTTTTCCACACGAGATGGCAGTTTGTGCAGTGGTGTCATAGAGATCTCCTCGTGTGAGCAACAGGGGTGTCTTATTTTGGTTCTGAAATATTAGCAGATTTTCTTCAAGAAATACCCAGAGGTGAGGTTACAGCAGAAATATTTCAATCTAATATTGTTTTGAATTACGTAAATAGTATAAAACTTTTATGTTGCCTGTGAGCAACATTGCCCATAGTTGGAACATGGGCCATTAGTATATCACATATGCTTACGGCGTGACACCTGCAAGCTCATTTTGTGGTGTCCAACCACTCTCAACAGTAAAATGATGGGACAGCAATGAAAAAAGAAGAATTGATGTGCCCTGTCCCAGTATTGTACATCAGTACAACAAGCATGTGGGAGGTGTTGATCTTTCTGATATGCTGATAGAGCTCTACAGAGTACCAATGAAAACTAGGCGTTGGTACATGAGATTATTTGGATTTATGCTAGATCTAAGTGTTGTAAATGCCTGGCTCGTATTTCGAAGAGAATCTCTGGACAAGAAGACCTCATTGAAGTCATTGAGGGCAGATATTGCCAATGGTTTGATGTTTTCAGGGAAAAGGACAGTAGGAAGGCCCTCAATAGACATAACACCACCACAAAAGAAGAGAAGGAAGCCAACAGCTCCGACTGTTACACAAGATGTCCGATTTGATAATATGGAGCATTGGCCTGTATACGGTCCCAAAGGTCGTTGTCGTTATTGTCCATCTGGATATTCTACAGTCTGTGTTAAAAATGCAATATAATATTGTGCTTCGATCCAAAGAGGAACTGTTTCCAAAAATTCCATTGCAAGAAGAACGAGATGGAAAAATGAAACAGTTCTATTACACAGCAGGAATGCATAAATGTGTTTATAAATTAAATTATTCACGCACAGGAAACCTTTTGCTTGAGGTTATTGGCAAACACTTTTTTTCTACAATATATGTGTAAATGTGGTCTACTGCTGGCAATGTTTCTTGTAAGCAACATTTCATAATTTTTCATAATTTTTGTCAAAAATTTCTAAAACTAACTGAATTGTATTTCTTTAAGCAAAATAAATAAATATAAGCACTGAAAAATTTTTTTTGTTTTTATTTTCACCATTTGCCATATAAAGGGTTAAACCGAGTACATTATTGCAGAACGATCAATAGAAGCAGTTAGTTTCATGAAATATTGGGGAATATGTGTACAGAGCAATTTGTTTATTTATTTACTGCTTATTTAGACTCATCAGATTAGGGGGTTAGGGCCCTCTCTTACATCTGACCTCAGGAACAACACACACCATACATATTACAAAACTCCCATAACAATAATATAATAATAACAATAACGATGATTGATGATTGATGATGATAATAGTAACTGATAATAATAGCTGACACTAATAATAATAATAATAATAGCAGTATTAAAGGGCATTTATTGTGGAACGGCCACATAAAATTAATAGCGGGTAAGGCAGATGCCAGATTGAGATTCATTGGAAGAATCCTCAGGAAATGTATGTCAGCCACAAAGGCAGTAGCTTACAAAACCCTCGTTCGATCAATACCTGAATATTGCTCGTGAGTATGGGATCTCTACCAGATAGGATTCATCCCGGAGAGATCCAAAGAATACAGCGCGTTTCATTACAGGTTCATTTAGTAAGCGCGAAAGCGTCGTGGAGATGCTAACGAACTCCAGTTGCACACACTTCGCCACGTTGTGGTTTATTGTTAAATTCCGAGAACACAAGTTACTAGAAGAGTCAGCCAATGTATTGCATCCTCCTACCAGTATCTAGCAGAAAGGTAAAATTAGAGAGGTTCGAGTTCACACGGAGGCTAACTATCAATCGTTCTTCCCGGGAACCATTCAGGAGTGACACAGGAAAAGGGGGAAGTGATAGTAGTACACAGCGCACCCTCCGCACACACCGTAAGGGGCTTGCGGAGTAGGATGTAGATGTAGATGTCTGTGATGTAGATGCAGTATTTCCTGACTTCCGGAAAGCATTTTGCTTCGTACGAAACCTACGGTTGTTATATAAATAACGATCCTATGGGTTTACAAGCGAAATTTGTGACTGGACTAATGATTCTTTAGTAGGAAGGGCGCAGCGCGTTTTCTTGGATAGAAAGTCATCGAGAAATTTATAGGTAACTTCAAGATGTGTCCCAGAGAACTGTGTTGCGATCCTTTCCGTTCATAATGTATATTAATGAAATGGCTGACAGTGTTAATAGCAACTTCAAAATTTTCGCAGATGCTGCACTTTTTCCGGCCACTGTGGCCGAGTGGTTCTAGGCGCTTCAGTGTGGAACCGCCCGACCGCTACGGTCGCAGGTTCCAGTCCTGCTCGGGCTTGGATGTGTGTGATGTCCGTAGGTTAGTTAGGTTTAAGTAGTTCTAAGTCTAGGGGACTGATGACCTCAGATGTTGTCCCATAGCGCTCAGAGCCATTTGAACCATTTGCTGCACTTTTATATAGTGAGGTATTGTGTTAAAATAGCTTCAAAAATATTCAGTCAGATGTTGGTAATATTTAAAAGTAGTGCACAATGTGGCAGGTTGATTTAAATGTTTAGAAGTGTGTAACTGTGGAATTAAAACAGTAGAAATAAGCTACAACAGGAATAAGACAACACAAACAAAAATGTGGGAGTAGCGATTTGTAGAACTACGAAATGGAACGGTCACATACGCTAATCGTATTCCTGGTGGGATACCGGGAAAATGCGGTCAGTATGCAAAGGGGACTGCTTACAAAAGACTCGTGCGACTTATCCTAGAATATTTCTCAGGTACTTATGGCCCGTAGCAAATAGTATTAAAAGTGGGTAGTGAAGGTATACAAAGGAGGACTGCACAGATGCTCATAGGTTTGTTCAACTCATGAGACGGGGCCACAGAGACGGTAGAAAATCTGAACCGTCAGATGCTTGCGAACAGACTATCCCGCGAAAGCTTGCGTACTAAGTTTCAAGAATCAGTTTTAGGTGAAGAATCTAAGAATACGCAACTCCCTACTCAACTCTCCCGGGAGAATCGTGATTACACTAAGTACAGCGCGCAGAGAGGTGTTCAGGCTCTCAATCTTCCCGCGCCATGTACTTTAAAGGAACGAGGAGAAGCCCTAATAACTGATACTGTGGGAAGTATCCTCTCCCATGTACTTCATACTGTCACAGTGGTATTTAGACTATAGAAGCGGATCGATTTACTGGATAAGAGCTACGTAGTGCCTTTCCCCTTGCATATTTCATGCTCGATGTACGATTTGTGTCCGTAATATACACCAAAATACTCATCGGAGCATTTCTTAATGTGTAAAATAGCTTTGTCTGAATTTTACTTGCAGTTTCATTTATTTATAACGTAAAATGCGTTACATATGACGTGAAAGTAGACTTCCGTTACGGTATAGGTCAATCCGTTACCACAACTTTCACTTTGTATTCACATTCAGCTTTCCAGCTCCAACCAGCCAAATCTAGACCTCAGGCTTCCCCACAATTCAATCTGTCACCACAACCAAGGTTTCGAAGACGGACACTGTCACACTCCTACTGTCCACTGTCTTTCCTTATTTTCTCGGGTGTACGTACGGACACATGTGGATTATGGTCGTATTAAGTTTGTGGCTTCCTGGTCCCTGGATCGCAAATTAAACAATTTCCTCTCTCACTGCAGAAAAAAATTCAGAGGTTAATAGTTTCATCTGCAAATGTCCTCGATTTAAGGCAAGAAAATATTACCGAAAGAGATCAAGCAGTAATAGAAAACTGGATACGTGAGCGGGAAGACCGCCATTGAAATGCCCATCCAGCAGTCTCAGATTTCGAGTTTCCATAGTTTCCCTAAATCACTTGAGACGAATGTTCGTGATCATATTTGGGGAAACAGTAACCAGAAAACTTTTCGTGGTGGTAGAGGAAACGCTTTGACTACCAAAAATAATGAAAGAATTCCTTAGCGGCACTCTATGCCCGGGTATCGGGATGATACCCGCTCCAATCCCAGAAAGGGCATCGAAAGAGACTCTCAAATGCAATTAAGCCTGGAACATCGTCTGGAAATTCAGATGAGGCTCACGCCTGCCTCAATGACTGGGCCAGACAGAACGATGCAGTAACGTTCACCTGCATAGGAAGACGCACTACAAGCGGCTGACCGCGGAGACTTGCTTCTTCTGACTCAGCAGTCGTATAGCGGAAACGTCCTAGAATGAACCTGATATTCACTTTGCGAGTGTCGATCAATGTCGTATCGGCCGACGATTTGCTACAATAACCGAAGATGCAGCTTTCATTAGGAATACACTATTGAGCTAACACCTTCCGACCTCCCCCCACCTCGAGATAAGATGCCGCCTAGTCGCGTTGCGGGCAAGTGACTCGATAGGGAAACTAAGCTGTCCATCCACATTAATGTGACCACTTTTCAAAAGCCTGAATAACCCCTTTTGCGATGCGAAACATACAGGAAGAAAGTCAATGAGGTTCCGGAATCTACCGACAGGGATGAGGAGTCATGCCGACTCCGGAGCCACAGGAAGCTGCACTAGCTTTCTCGGTTGAAGATCCCTGGAGCGAGCAGCGTGACTGAGGAGGGCCACAGAGTCCTCGATTGGGATTAAATTCGGGGTGTTTGGTGGCCAGGGTAGTAAGGTAAATTCATCCTGGTGCTCTTCAAACCACGTACGTATATTGCTTGCTGTGTGACAGACGTTGCATTGTCTTGCTGGTAGAGGCCATCGTGCCGAGGAAAAACAAACTGCATGTAGGAGTGAACATAGTCCCCAAGAATAGATGCATATATGTCTCGATCCACTGTGACTTCAAGAATGACGAGATCATCCAGGGAATGCCACTACAACATTCCCCAGACCATAACGCTTCGTCCTCCGACCTGGACCCTTCCGATGATTCTTGGAGGGTGTTTGTATTCAGACGCCTTATGCCGTACACGCAAACGGCATTCCGCCCTATTGAGTATAAAACGTATCTAAAATAGCGCCTGTTTCTACTCACTGGACGCCCGTTTGTGATATTGGCTTGCAAATTCCAACCTTTGTCACCGAAGAACAGCAGCCAGTATGGGTACGTTAATCGGGCGCCTTCTGCAGAGGGCCATATGCAGCAACGTTCGCTGAATATATATGACGGTAGTATCTGTCCCGAAAGAACAGTTACCGTTAATGACCATGCAGCTTTGCTAGAATGAAATGATAATTAAATGGACACCCTCGCTGCAACCAGGCGTTTATATACTTCACTGGGGACATGTTGAAAATGTGTTCCCCGACCGGGACTCGAAGCAGGAGATCCCGGGTTCGAGTCCCGTTCGTGACACACATTTTCAACATGTCCCCAGTGAAGTATATAAACGCCTGGTTGCCGCGAGGGTGTCCATTTAATTATCATTCCATTCTAGCAAAGCTGCATGGTCATTAACGGTAACTGTTCTTTCGGGAACAGATACTACCGTCGTATATAGTTAAAATATGGCTTCCCGGTCATTGACCATCGTGTGCGAACGCACACGCTATGCCCGAACTCGTACGGGGCTTGGTAGATTAATCTGCCACGAGTAATGAGTATGATGGGCAAACATCTATTAGGCGGACTACGAATGTAGTGGTGTGGACATGTTGGGAATGTGGGTCTCACGGGGAGCGTGCAAGCGATAAGTCCCTGCAGGTGCACTATCCTCTGTGCCCTCCGTGGCTCAGATGGATAGAGCGTCTGCCATGTAAGCAGGAGATCCCGGGTTCGAGTCCCGGTCGAGGCACACATTTTCATCATGTCCCCAATGAAATATATAAACGCCTGGTTGCAGCGAGGGTGTCCATTTAATTATCATTTCGATCGCTGAATAGTCGTTGATGAGAGCCCCTTGTTAGCTCGTTCATTCATCTAGGTGATCAGCTGCTCGACAGTTTCACTCTATTCGCCCGCCTGTCCACACCTCAGTAGCCTGCGTCCCGCCTTCCCCCGCCCCTCCCTCCCGTCAACTGTGGCCTGTGGTACACCACAGTTGCCTCGGCGGTAGGTTTGGATAGTGCCATTTTGGCATTCGCGGTATACTTTAACCATGGCGGCACGCAAATAATACTCAAACTTAGCGCGTTTCAGAAATGATTACACCTTAAGCCCGAAAGCCGACAATCATGCCGTTTTGGATGTCAGGTAAAACGCTCGGATTCCATATTGCGACAACGACCGCAATTTTTTCCGTCTCCGCCGCCCCCCCCCCCCCCCCAATTCCAAACACGATTGCTATATACCCTCCAGTGCTAGTGCTGCCACCTGCCGTCTGTGAGTGGTTATTGCACGTTGCCGTCGAACACAATCGGAGGTTACATTAATGTGGCTGGATCGTGTATAGAAGCGGAACAGACACGAATAGGAAATCATTCTAGCGTCGATACGGTTCACAAATGGAGAAAGCTACTGACGTAAGTGACTCTGACAAAGAGCACATTGTGATGGCCTACCGCCTGGGAAAGAGCATTTCGGAACTGCTAGGCTTCTCCGGACATTCAAACGCTATTGTCGTGAATACCCGTGCTAAGTGGGGTTGAAGGACGGCGAAACGACAAGCAGGTGAGAAGATGTTGGAGGTCCACACCTCATCACAGAACGTGGAACCTTATTCACTCTGTAAAGATGGATAGGTGGCGGTCTGTGGCAGATTTGACGGCAGAGTACAATGTTGGTGCAATGTTGGTCTTTTGAAGCACACCGTTGAGCGGGCATTGTTGAACTTGGGACACTGCAGCAGTCCATCCATACAATTTTCCATATTGACCCCACGATATCGTCACTTACGAGATCGTCGTGACTGCACCATGGATCTGTGGTTTAATCACGTTTGTTGTTACACCGGGAAAGTTGTGTCCAGACATGCCATGATAACTGCTAGGGGCATGAGCCGTGTAACAGACGTAGACCAGTCATGGCTGCATTAGGTTATGGGGCACATTCGCATGTCTATAACAGAAGGTACTGTGACAGCTGTGGACTCCGTGAACATTATTTCCGATCATGCTCGATGTCTTCACAAACGGTGAAGGCATCTTCCACCAGGATCACTGGCCACGTCATAAGGCCAGATTCGTGCTGCAGCATCTCTCGTTAATGTTTTGGCCACCAAATTCGCCTGACCGGAATCAGATGGAACAGAGCGGGACACTTTCTGGCACCATTTCGCATCAACAAAGCAACGGCCGGTAATTTACTTGGAAATGCGCTACCTGTGCTTAGGAATCTGGTGCCTACACCTCCGGATAGCTACCAAGGACTTTCGAACCCATGCTACGTAGAAGCTATCTGTACTGCGTTCGAAAGGTGGAATCCGATGAAGATAGGTTTTCTAAATACCTTTGTATGTGCCGAGAATGTTCCGAGTAATTGCTTCATCTAAGAGAGAACTGAGAATTGGTCTTCTTGGGCCTCATACAATAGAAACGTGCCTCCGGTAATAATGAATTTTCAATCACATCTGAGGGATTTTGGGGTGACTGCAAACACTCACGTGAACTACTGGACATGTGTGGATAATCAGTCTTACCTACAATTATTTTAAAAGTGCATTTGGATTTATAAGTAATGATTAATGGAATATAGTTTAGCGGATTTAAACTGGATTGTGGATTACTTGTTACTCAGACACGCACCGTTCATGTTCCAACTCGTCGCAGCTTTGCGCTTGCCCGCTGATAGTACTAGCGACCTGTGGACTGGAAACATCACGAGGTAAGTGAAAACCATAAGCTGTCAACCGTCTTTGTGTTTCTCGTTTCTGTGTGGACAGTTAGGCCCCACTGCAAATTTCGTATAGCGGAGAAGCAGAAGTTGATACACACAGTAAGAGAGAAACTCAATAATTGCACACGAACACCCTACAGCCGCTTACACTTCTGAGGGAGTTTTATCCTCTTTACATACCATCACCTCACGGGATGAGACCCGATAATTTACAATACGATAGCAACCTTCGACATAGCAGAACACAGTGGTCTGCATTACATCTTAACGAATACTCAATTACTTTTTGACCTCAGTGAGTCGATTTATTGTAAAAAAATAAAAAAGATCTCGACTTTTCCCAGAGCTTTCTAAATGTTAGCAATCAGGTACTGGGAACAAGGAAGACAGGGTGAGTCAAATAGGACTTTACAACTTTGGAATGATATAGAAATGTATTAAGACGACTTACAGAATCAATATTTGTGTCATTTTTAGCACACAACCGCAAGTTTGATTCACATAGCGGATCACCAGCAGCGCCAGAGTAGTGCAGAGTTAAAATGGCTACTTTCACTGGTGCGGAGCGCCCTTGCTGTGTATTTTGGTTTCAGGAAACGAACTCTGCAGCAACCTGTGACTACCTGCAAAACGGTGCACCACCTCCACACGGAAGTTAGTTTCCTTGATAATTACTTCCCAGGCCGATGGATTGATCGTGCAGGGCCATTTGCATTGGCCACCTTGCTCCGCAGACTTGACACCACTTGATTTCTTTTTCCGGGTTTTCATTAAACATCGTGTGTATGTTCCTCACAAACAATTTAGCCGACATTAAAAATCTAATCTACGCTGTCGTTGCAATAGTTACACTTAATTTGTTACAACGATTGTAGGAAAAAATTGATTACCAGTGGGATGTTTACCGCAGTACCAATGATAGTCACATCGAACCAAAATAACACTTGACACTTTTATGTGTAACTTGAGATTGTTTGCAACAAAACTGCACATCTGCCGTTCCTGTAAATCATCTCAATAATTCATATCATCCCAAAGTTGTAAAGTCCTTTTCGACACACCCGGTCTTTTCATAAATGACGACACTGTGTCGCGACAGGGAAGTCTGCCGTATTTCTGTTCTCATTTTTAGAAATTCTCATGTCATCGACAAATCACAATTACTACGCTATATAATCGGCTTCGGTTGGCACGGTAATCGTCTACAGATCGCATTACTGTTATGGCACTGCAAGAATTAATTTCACGCTCAAATACATTCGACCTCAAAGTTGAGCTATCCATTTTTAACGTTACATGCATCAAAGCGTACAAAAAATTGTTAACGGACTGCTATAGTAACAACACGACCTAAGGATGGTTTGTGTGACAAGGAACCAAGTTAAAGAGAGTATTACTTTTGATTTTGTTGGGTAAAAAGACTTTCTAGGTAAATGTATTTTCTTTGCACTTCCGTATTCTTTGTTTCACAATGCTGTTCACCGAATTTTATAGCTGAACCTTGTGTTTCACATTAATAAAAAAGAGGACACTGCAAATACGGTATAAAATTTTCTATCTCTGTTTCGTACAATAATCGGTCTTCATCATAATCGATATTCTCTCGCAACAAAATGCAGTGAAAAACACTTAATGTGGCAGAACAATCTAAGAAATTAATTCATTTCACAGTTAAGTCTGATTTCACTACGGTTTTTTTTTTCAGGGTTTTTTTTCGTTTCTTTTCACCAGGGTTGGACTTAAGGTTCATTAGAATAAGAACGTGAAAATGAAACGGACGTTGTCTTGTTAAAGGTCCCTTTCAGTATTTCACCTGGGTTAGAATAGTCAAACAGGGATCTGAACTATGTCTCATCAAGTATCTCCACATACAACATAAATAAAAGTGCACATCATTAACATGCGTGTTGTGTAATAAATAAAGGAACCACTAGTCGGAGAGAGCTTTGTGATTTATCTCCACTCGTTCCGCTATTTCCTCTTAGGTTCGTCTTTGTACAACACCCTTGCAGCAATAAGGATGTGAAACATATTCGTCACTTATACTCTGCTGCGTAAAACCGTAGTTAGGCACAGTAATTGGGCGGTACAGGCGCTCTGAGTTGCATGCTAAAAAGCCATTTAGTTCAATTAGGGCACTCTCACTTCGCATCTTCCTTGTCTTAAGTGGTCCGCTGCCAGCAGCGCGTGTGGAAGAAAGCTCCAGGGAAAAAGTTCAAGAACCGTGCTGTGTATCCTCGGCGGCAGCAAAAATCTGACGACTTCTTCAGTGCGAGCTTCGTACGTCAGAGGTACTGCCACCTGCAAAGATAAGTGAAACCACATAACAGTCTGGAGAGCCGAAGCCAGGATGGAAGTTAACGCTCTAAATGTCGAATTACTTGTGTCATGACTATTGTAACTAGCGCGGAACGCTTGGAAGACCCGCGAAGGACAATGGCCAGCGATAAAGACATGGTTAATTATTGAAACTTCCTGCCAGATTAGAACTGTGTGCCGGACCGAGACTCGAACTCGGGACCTTTGCCTTTCGCGGGCAAGTGCTCCACCAACTGAGTTACCCAAGCACGACTCACGCCCCGTTCTCACAGCTTTACTTCTGCCAGTACCTCGTCTCCTACCTTCCAAACTTAACAGAAGCTCTCCTGCGAACCTTTCTTTCAGGAGTGCTAGTTCTGCAAGGTTCGCAGAAGAGCTTCTGTTACGTTTGGAAGGTAGGAGACGAGGTACTGGCAGAAGTAAGGCTGTGAGGATATGGCGTGATTAGCCGGCACGGTAGCTCAGCGTGTTCGGTCAGAGGGTTAGCAGCCCTCTGTAATAAAAAAACTGAGCTAATCGATCAACAACGAACTTCAACGGATGTCTTACGACGTCCGCAACGACCAATCACAACGGAAAAAAAGTTGGTAGAGCACTTGCCCGCGAAAGGCAAAGGTCCCGAGTTCGAGTCTCGGTCCGGCACACAGTTTTAATCTGCTAGGAAGTTTCATATCAGCGCACACTCCGCTGCAGAGTGAAAATCTCATTATGGTTAATTATTATTTTTAGGATTTTACGTAACAATGATTTACTCGTATGAATTAGTTTATGCTGCCATTTAAGAGACAGACGCGGACTAGTGTCTTTGGCAATCATTATCACAACAATAATCAAGAAAGTGTATATCTACGAGGACCCGCCAGGTTAGCCGAGGGTGCTAATGGGCTGCTTACTGGACTCGGGTAGGTACGCTCCCCCTGATCGAATCCGCCCGCCGGATCAACGAGTGCGGCCGGTATGCTGGCCAACCTGAATGTGGTTTTTAGGCGGTTTTCCACATCCTACTAGGTGAATACCAGGCTGGTCCCCACGTCCCGCCTCAATTATACGACTCGCAGACATTTGAAAACATTCACACTGTTTCATGGCTTACACTAGACAAAGACAGTGGGGTACACTCATTCCGTCCTAGGGTGTTCGGGGTGGCGACAGGAAGGGCATCCAGCCACCCTCTGACACTAACATCGCCAAATCCGTAGTAACGAGGGCGACTCCGCTTCGAAGTGGGACAAAGACCCAAAGAAAATGATGATATATATTTACGAGAAAAAAGATATGCTTTCGTCCATAATCGAAAATAGAGGTATCAATTAACGTTAAGTGGAGTTTAACAGAAGGGCAAAGAAGCCACATTGTTTGCAAGGAGCTAGCACTGAGCAGTTGCTGCCTAGTTCACAAACAACATGTAGTGCGCAAGAATGCGAGTTCAGTGACTTCCGTCTCTTCAGATTTCCCAAACGTGTCCGACACTGCCTTGTATTGTCCAATGAAAAAGCACACAAGAATAAATGTGACTGTCTCAATAAATTTTGACTAATAGGACACCGTACATTGTATTACACTGTGAATTTTCAATAAAAATGAAAGTGTATGACACTAGTGCTCTTTCTTTTCTTTCTGTCTTTTACTATTGCCTTTACACCGGATTGTGCGCAGGGTCAGCAGGGTTAAGTACGGATTTGGCATGGTTAATTTTTTTGGGGTGGCCGGATATCCTTCCTGCCGCCACCCCATACCCCCCGGGACAGAATGAGTGTACTCCAGCTGTCTGCGTCTAGTAGAAATCGTGAAATAGTGTGAATGTGTTTGAAATGTCCGCAAGTCGTCTAAATGAGGCGGGACGTGGGGACCAGCCCGGTATTCACATGGTAGGATGTGGAAAGCCGCCTAAAAACCACATCCTGGCTGGCCAGCACACCGGCCGTCGTCGTTAATCCGCTGGGCGGATTCGATCCGGGGCCGGCGCGCATACTCGAGTCCAGGTTCAAATGGTTCAAATGGCTCTGCGCACTATGGGACTTTTCTGAGGTCATCAGTCCCCTAGAAGTTAGAACTACTTAAACCTAACTAACCTAAGGACATCACCCACATCCATGCCCGAGGCAGGATTCGAGCCTGCGACCGTAGCGATCGCGCGGTTTCAGACCTTAGCGCCTAGGACCGCTCGGTCACACCGGCCGGCTCGAATCCAGGAAGCAGAGCGTTACCGCTCTCGGATATCCTGGCGGGTACACTAGTGCTCTCAATATACGTAATCCATACATATTATAAAAATGGATAAACAAATGTGTGTATGTGTGTGTGTATATATGTACCAGATCTCCTGAACCATTGGACGATATCACCCACATTTTACTGGCAGGCAACAATCTCTGTGGGACTAAGAACCACCTATCAAGGATGGGGATGAAAAAAAAAGCATAGCCTGCGACGCATAAACTCCCACACTTTATTCACACAGTATTTGAGAATGAGAGAACTTGGCTACCGCAACAAACTTTACACATAATTTCAAACCCCTACGAAATTATTTCTCGCTGATAACCCCAATGATGAAAGGATACTTCTCTTACTACTTTCCGCTGTTCGTGCGGTAAAAGTACTGCGTCCGGTATAACGTTGTAATTTATTACTTCTTTACTACCAGTTGTATACGCGATACATTTTGTAGACAGTATGCACGTACGGCATTGAATATACGAGGCCTATTCGAAAATTAAGGTCCGATCGAGCGCGAAATGAAAACCACAGCGAACATCCGATGAAGCTTTGCACAGATGTGTTGGGCAGTGTCTGGTATTCCCGTCGATCGAGTCACGCCACTTTTTTCAGTTCTGAGAGCACAGTGACCACATAAAGATGCCTGGAAAATAGGGTCTCCCGTCAACTATGATGGTCTGGTGCGAGTTTTCGTTTGATATCATGTAGCCCACATAACAAAAAAAAATGGTTCAAATGGCTCTGAGCACTATGCGACGTAACTTCTGAGGTCATCAGTCTCCTAGAACTTAGAACTAATTAAACCTAACTAACCTAAAGACATCACACACGTCCATGCCCGAGGCAGGATTCGAACCTGCGACCGTAGCCGTCGCTCGGCTCCAGACTGTAGCGCCTAGAACCGCACGGCCACTCCGGCCGGCCCCACATAACACAACGGTCATGCAGTTCCTTCTTCATTACAACTCTCAGCCGCGCTCTGCAGGGGTTATGAAGATGCTCCTGTTGCGTTTTCGATTGGGAGGTGTTTGATCACCCATAATACAGCCCGTAATTTACTCCCCCTGAGTATCATCTCTGCTCACATAAACCGCTGGCTATGAAGAACTCTTTTTGGCACAGACAACGAGCTGCAGACCAGCGTAGAGAATTGGCGGCAAGCACAGGCGGCTGCCTTCTACGACGAGGCTAATGGAAAGTTGGTACAACGCTACGGCAAATGTCTAAGTCAGAAGGATGACTATGCAGAGAAGTAGCTGGAAAGTGTAGCTAACCGTTATAAATAAAACATTTTTGATTTTCGCATTGGTTTCCATTTCGTAACCGATCGGACCTTACCTCCCAAATAACCCTTGTAACTGCAAAACTACATCATTCTACGACATGCATTTCAGGAGATATGAACAGTAAGATGTGTAAAAAAACTGCCACATCATGCATGACGTTTAAATTTATTACTTTGTTGCTACTAATTCCATTACTAACATATTTTGCAGGCAGTACCCACATAAGCCGCTGAAGGTACCTACAGAAGCGTGCCATTGTACAACAGGTAGTTCAGGGGATATGACGTATACACATTAAGCACAAGGCCAGACAGTGCGTGGTACGGGCATGGAAGCGCAGCTGTAAATAAACACCTGGGCAACGTTGGGTTTCCCTGGTAGTTGATTTATATATCAGAGTGTTGACTGACGACTTTTTTGTCTAGAACAACATGTTGTCATTGGATATAAGGAAATATTTATACTAAATTTCTATTGAGTGTAATAAAGCGCAGAGCTCTTTAAACGCTGATAAATCCTATATAGAGTCTGTAACAAAGGGAAAGAATCCTGTGGTATCCGACTACAAGATACCGGCTCCCAGGTTGATGCAATATTTCTCGATTTTCGAATGTTCCGCACTGTCGCTTGCTACAAAAAGTGCGCGCTTACGGTCAATCCAATGACATATGCGGTTGGATAGAAAGTTTTCTAACAGACAGGGAGCAGTAGGTCGTCCAGAACGGGGTAACTTCAACACAAACAAGAGTAACTTCAGGTGTGCCCCAGGGCAGCGTAATAGGTCCTCTGCTTTCTACGATTTACATAAACGATCTGGTTGGTGGTATTAACATCGGCCTTAGACTGTTTGCCGGTGATGCTGTAGTCTATAGGAAAGTAGTGTCACACGAAAGTTGTGAACAAATCAATGAGGATTTGCAGAAAATAAATGCGTGGTGTAATGACTGGCGCGGCGCGGGATTAGCCGAGCGGTCTTGGGCGCTGCAGTCGTAGACTGTGCGGCTGGTCCCGGCGGAGGTTCGAGTCCTCACTCGGGCGTGGGTGTGTGTGTTTGTTCTTACGATAATTTAGGTTAAGTAGTGTGTAAGCTTACGGACTGATGACCTTAGCAGTTAAGTCCCATAAGATTTCACACACATTTGAACATCTTTTTGTAATGACTGGCAGTTATCTCTCAATATTAGTAAATGTAACCTACTGCGTATAATAAGGCGAAAATCCCCATTAATGTATGAGTACAAAATAAATAATCAGCCTTTGGAAGCGGTAACATACGTCAAGTATCTGGGTGTGACTATTCGAAATGATCTCAAATGGAATAATCAGATTACACAAGTAACGGGTAAGGCGAACTCTAGATTGCGGTTTATTGGTAGAATCCTGAAGCGATGAAGTCCTTCAACAAAGGAAATAGCTTGGTTCGTCGAGTCTTAGTGTATTGTCCGTCTGTATGGGACCCTTACCAGTTGGGCCTGATTCAAGAGATTGAGAAGGTCCAAAGAAGAGCGGCAAGATTCGTGACTGGTACATTTAGCCATCGCGAGAGCGTTACAGATCCCATAGAAAGTTTGGAGTGGGACACACTTGCAGATAGACGACACTCTAAACAGAAGGGGCTGCTCACTAAATTCCGAAATCCGATCTTCACAGATATTTTTACCACCAACTTTCAAATCGCGTAATTATCATCATTCAAAGATAATGGAAATAAGAGCTCGTAATGCGGCGTTCAGACATTCGTTTTCCCTCGCGCGATCCACGAGTGGAACAGAGGGGGTGGGGGGGAATATGACGTAGGCGCGAATTGTGCCCTCCGCCACACACCGCTTGGTGGCTAGTGGAGTATATATGTAGATGTAGTGGTTTACGTATGGAACCTGTCACATCATTTAAATATTTAGGTACAATACTGAGAAGCTAAATGAAAGAAATAATATGGCAGAGGAATGGAACACTTACATTATTCTGCACGTGTGATTTAGTCCAGTCAACGAAGGAAAATTAGGGGAAAAATCGCGAAGTTCCAAACTTTTCTACAGAGGTAAGGGAGAGTGTCGTGAACAACATACTGAAAATCCCTACCTGTGGACTGAGCGATGGGGTGGGGTGAGAGGCGTTTGAAGATCACTTCTTTTTCCTTGAATAACTCGAAAACCAAGGCTTCTATCGAAAATGTTTCCCAATAAAAAAAATCAAACAATTTCCAACAAAAAAGGTCCTACACATTTTTTTCTAGAACTAATAGTTTCCGTGTTCAAGAGGATGGAAAAATCGCAAATCATTAGAAATAGTTTTAATGGTATAAGATTATTGTTTAATGCCCATTGAATCTGGAAATGACAGAAAATATACATTAGTTGTTATGAAATAATCTTGAATGATTTCATTTCGAAAATCATCAATTATATCATCATCATCGTCGTCATATCACAGATCGAGTAACTGTGCACCACTCCTACACGTACCATGCCACGTTCCGCAAACCACGGAGTATGTAATGCCAGCTTTTTGGCTTCAACATCGTCCCCCACATCCAGCGCATCGGCAAAAGACGTCGTTCAATATAGCTCTAGGTGCTGTTGATTTATTAGGTAGAGCAATGCACCCTTCCCGTGAATGAGGAGTAGGAGCATTCAGAATCGGTCATATGAATGATCGGGGGCATGTGGCAGCAATAAGGGTGTGGGATGTAGATGTCACTTTTTTTCCAATTTTCTGTTTCGCCCTCTTCTTCGCTGAAATGCAGTCCATGAAGACAGGAAGCGTGCGAGGATTTCCTCAGTCCCACTACAGAGTTTTTCACGAGGTGGAAAAACAGAACAATCATATGCCTTTGACTCAACATCTGCTAAAATATTGTAGTGGTGGGTGCTTTTACAATTATTTCCAGTTCCAGTGCTTCGCTTTAGAACTTCGATGAACACAATGCATCGTCCACAATTTTTTCGCCTGAACTACGATAGCACGCAACAGTCTTTCTGGTGCATATTGTGTTGAAAATTATGCAGTCACCATGCCTTCCTCTCAGTCTGTCCTTGACTGTCTTTATATGAGGTAATTGTCCCGAACTGGCTTCAACAGCTCATGTAATGTGAATTGGTAGTCGTCATTCCCCTCTATGTAACTGATTATCTCATCCATTGAACCATTGATTCCTTCGTCCTCATGGGGGTCCACTTTTTCTAGGTTTAAGTGGAGAGCCTTTAAAGAACTTTGTATAGCAGTCCTCATGATATATTGCACCTACAACGTTTAGATCCCCAGCAGAGCAGATGTGTCTCCGGATGGTACCTCCCGCACGAACTGTAATTGTACTATCGTAATTGAAGAATAGAACACTGCAAACTTTTCGTCGCCTTGTTTGGGATTTTTTCTTCTGTTTATCAAAAAATTCATCATCCAAAGCTTCCGCACAAAATAGACAGCTAGTTTTAAAACCAGACTTTGCTTCAGATGAATGCAAACGTTTCAAGTCTGTTCCTCTGACAATGCATCTCTTATAAATCTTTTAACTGACTTAGGTCTGGTGTACTCTTTTCTACAAGATGCATGAACAACAACCCGTTTTTTGTGCCTGAAGCTATCGGATTCCCCATCTTTCCTCAAATAACTATCCTTTACCAATCCACGTATTCCTCACGAACTTTGCTTGGGTCACTGACAACATAATTCTCCCACATTGAACACTTCCCAGCCATTGTTCATAGGAACATAGTTTATACAAAAATTGAGTTAAGTTACTTTGTCTGCTCACATAAAAGAACTGGACAGGAAATGCTAGGAAAGGTATTGTCGATTATTTTGTGTGTTAACTGAAGAGCGAGGAGTTGTCGTGGTGGGGGAAATGGATTTTCCCAATAGAAAGCGACAACAGCCGTACATGATGACTAACAGTCAGTCTCCCTACTAGCAATGCAGGCGGTGTGCGGATATTTACTTAGGTTCTGTTCCTAAATGTAGTGTTATTAGTAACTAATACCTCTATTCCATTTAGTGTTAACGTATTTCGTGGAAAATGAACATTCTACAAGCGAGTCTGCGCATTGCTTCACCAGTGCTTTAGCAGGTGTGCTGCGGAAGGGTGGGTGTGATTGCGAAACAGCGTACAGCTCTTTCCTGCGACGTAGTCGTGTAGAGGACGCGGGGACACACTTGCTCGCTCTTCGTCTCTCAGACGCCCAAGTGAGGCAAGTAGGTGAGCTCATTCTGGCGATCTGTGGTCCCTCAAACTTCTATCGTCTACCTGCTTCCTCGCTTCTCTCCCACAACTAGCCGTCACATCCTCAAACCACAATTTACCTCAATACGGATCTACTATACTTATATATGATACAGTATTTTAATATTTCACCTTAACTCACTTCGTTTAACAATAACTATTAATTTTATATCATTAAAATACTATTTTTAATAATTTGCGGTGTTTCTACCTCCTGCTACACAAAACTACTACTACTACTACTAGAGAAAAAGTGAAGAGGACCTCTTTCTCAGGAAATCTAACGGATTTTAATTCGGCAGAGGTCGCAGTTTTCGAGGTATTCAAGGACAACGCAAAAATTTGCCCTTCAAAAGTCCCTCAGCCCTACGCCCTCACCCACCCCAACATTCACACCCCACAGGTGGGGACTTTTAGTGATGTGGGGTACCAACACAAGTACAAGGATAGCGTACCAATAGGGACAAGAAAGGAGGCATGAAGGGCGCCAAAAACAGAAATAACAATCATCCATTTATTGCACCATTACACACGTACATCATGAAATATGAGGCATTACAATTGGCATACTCAATTATGACACACAATATGTATCACGAAGGGCACACACAATGGAGTTTAAGAAATAACAATGGCACATCAACTCCGCTATGACAAACAGTGTGCATAATGAAGGCCCGCACAATTTTAACAATGTAAGAAATTAAAATAATACTAGCATAAAATTAACTAAAATGCCTTGAAAGAAATGTTTATGAGAAGAACACGACGGGGCCACAAGGGAGGAGGCAACACAATACTTAACTCGGGCGCACCAAAACAAACAACGGACACCAGGCCGCGCCAACAACGGATACGTAAGGCACGCAACTACTCTCTCCGTTGCGGTTCCGCGCGTTCCACCCAAGTAACAGCTACCTGAAACATTTTAATACTTGGAACAGTACACCAGTGGTCAGCAAATTAAAAAAAACAATAACATGACATAAAAATACAATAATGACTATGAGCTTAAGGTCTTTCGGTAATTAACAGATTACGAAACATGTAAAGGGGCATGTGCCACTATTAAATCTTCCGTAATTACACTACTGAATTTCTCAGTGCCCAAGTTGCAATTAACGCAACAAGAATTAAATCATTTAAGTGATAATATTACTTTAAAATAATAATAAAATCATTTCATACAGCAGAGGGCCAAGAATGGACCGATCAGTACTCCCCAGTGAAGCAGTTCACACAAATGGTACTTCATGGCTCCGAGCACACAGCCCCATACAAAATACAACCACAGCGATCCGGCGTACTACCAGAACCACCAGGCAGTAAACCAAAATCGTACTAAGCCAAAACAAGGACCGACTTTTAAAATAACGAGACCTATCCCGGGCCGGACAACAGACCAAATGACGGGAAATCCATAAGAAACCTCCGCCAACTTAATACCAAAACAACAATTTATAAACAAAATGCAAAACACAAGACCTCTCAGTCCAAAGGCTTCCGTTTAGCCGTGAAGGTGGCTCCGACCCGCCTGCTGAGGTGCCAAGCGTCGTACGGAGTGCCGAATCAAGCTTAACCTTCGTTAACGGAAAGCGGAAGCACCACAAGACAAAATAAACTCCAATCTAACTGTGTAAGGCAAACTCTAAGGAGTGCCACTCGAAGACTGTGCACTTGAAGATCAAACATAAAGCACCCAGACTAACGTGCCGCTGAACGACGCACTTCCATCACCAGCGTCTAGTAGAGTACGGAGAGCAGCGTACCCCATCGATATACATTCATGGGACCGTAAACAAGGATAGCAATCCCAGCGACGGAGAGACAGGAGGACGAAATGACATCCCGCCGCACATAGAAGGTATTTCAAACTCAGGCTCGACAACGTACAACAGGCGAGATTTTGCTCCCCTTGCGAATCAAGTTAAACGGCACACCACGCCGCTATCCACACTATTAACCGTAAAATCACGGTCCGGTCTTCCCATCGGGCCCCACTCGGCGTCCAGACGCAAACAACACCAGCCGAGCCGAACTGCCTCCACGCCAAGGCAGCCACCTCTTTCCTCCTTACACGCCTCCAGCTAATCTGCGGCCAGCGATCACACACGGAAACAACCGCCTAACGCCAAAGCGCCGTCTGAGTGAAAACTCAGCACTAAGATCGATACGGACTTGGAAGTAAGCGAGCACCGTAATATTTAGTTTGTTGTTTCATGACACTCGTAAAATGTAAAACGTAAACTCCGTCCACGGGCCCTGGGGAACCCAGCGGTACCGACCGGCCGCCGTTTCATCCTCAGCACACAGGCGTCACCGGATGCGGATATGGAGGGGCATGTGGTCTCCTGGCCGTATGTCAGTTTCGGAGACCGGAGCCGCTAATTCCTAATCAGGTAGCTCCTCAGGTTGCCACACAAGGGCTGAGTGCACCCCGCTTGCCGACAGCGCTCGACACACCGGATTGTCGCCCATCCAAGTGCTAGGCCAGCCTGACAGCGCTTAACTTCGATGATCTGACAGGAACCGGTGTTACCACTGTGGCAAGGCCGTTAGCGATACACGACACTCCCCCAACCACTTTATAAAACTTGCCACTACACGAATGATTTTCCTCTGTTTGCCCTTTAATGGTCTTCATTGACTGGATCAATTGGTCGGAACAGGTGCCAAATAGTGGAGCTATCTGCTAACTGGAGCTTGTGTGCTGGAAGAGACGGACTAGGCAAAATCTAATTGAAGCCAGTAACTTACGTTACTTGAAACTTGAATTCTGTGTGGCTGGTTGACTTTTGACCCATTAACTTTGAAATGTTATCGGGTTTTGTCTACGTTAGGGTTAATAGTTTCACTCCCTCTATATTTACCTGATTCTTAATTGAAACCGCTTTGTTTGCGACTATCGGACATGGGTAAGGGATGGTTAACAGAGAGAACACGCCTCGTGCGAAACCTGATAGTGCCGGCCGGAGTGGCCAGGCGGTTCTAGGCGCTACAGTCTGGAACCGCGTGACCGCTCTGGCATGGATGTGTGTGATGTCCTTAGGTTAGTTAGGTTTAAGTAGTTTTAAGTTCTAGGGGACTGATGACCACAGCAGTTAAGTCCCATAGTGCTCAGAGCCATTTGAACCATTTAGAAACCTGATAGTGTTGACTAAAGTGTAAACATACCTCTTCCTTAACGAATGTTAAAAATCTTCAATTTTAAGTGTTGTTTTGAAATAATAACAATTCAGACCATTTACTTCCTTTATTGACTTTGTCAGTAACGCAATATCCACCTATAGCTAGACCCTACCATGCTCATACTAAGAGTCAAATTTAGTTCCTTCTTCTCGTTGAAGTTTTCCATTCTAGTATTGTTTTTCCAAATTAAACTGTCACCCTACAACTATCCACGGTAGCCTATGATAACTGTTCAACCTGCCAACGGATTCCGGTGACTAAGATTGTCGATACTGATTTATGCAGTTATTCCGTGTGTGATTAGTATTTGCGCAGTCTCCTCGAATGAACAGATTAATCACTCACTAAAACTTCCAAACTCATATTTTATAATAATCTGCAAAATGTTCACAGATTTTTCGTGCGACTCGACTGCATACTTTCGTACCACACAAGACCTGAACAACGACTGCTCTGTCCCCGCATTACAAATAGGTGACAAGCTGCAATTAATCGATTAATTATAATTATTCAGGTAATCGATTACGGATACACCGATATTTCTTTCATGTCAGTTAACTGTATAAAATCGATTTCCTTACCAATAAGTGTTTCAATTTTTATTTTTGTGTTGTAAAGCTTGTTGAATGTTTACGTGCTGTCTACAAACTGGTTACGGAAATAAGTCAGAAAACAATTATGTTAATTAGCTTTACTAATGCATCTAAAATAGATATACCGGTATATTTTTGATAAAAATAAAAAATCCTAATCCTGTGTTTCATAAAACTGAGAGACTATTGTTAGTCACAAGAAGAGAAACATGAATGTGACTGAATCGTTTTATTTGTTGTAGGACAAACCTTTTTATCATAAAAAAATAATTTAGGGGACTGCTCTGTGGACCTAAAAATAAAGACGTAACGCAAAAATAGACCGAATAATCGATTATTAGGATTGCTCAATTACTCCACTCGTACTCATAGTCTCCCGTCTCCACCCCCCATAAAAGCGGGTAGACTATAGTACTTGGGCACTATTGAAGGAGACACCAGGACAGGTGCTCCTGCTGTTCCAAATGTTCCTGAGGAACAGCGATGTGTTAAGGGTATGGCTGACCACGTCATACCGCTATCGACAGTAGTACCGCCATCAAGTATGCAGGGTGACAATTATTGAACTATATGAAATAAAATCGTCGTAACTTCTGAACGGTTTGCGTTAGGACATTGGAACTGCACTGTTGAAAGAGAGGCATGATGTGAGTTAGTATGGTGCGAAACCCATTTTCATTTGGATGGGTTCGTCAATAAGCAAAATTGGCGCATTTGGGGGACTGAGAATCCATATTTCGCGATCGAGAAGTCTCTTCACCCTCAACGAATGACTGTGTGATGTGCAATGTCGAGTCACGGAATAATCGGTGGGCGATATTCCTTGATGGCACCGTGAGTACCGAACGGTACGTGAAGGTTTCGGAAGATGGTTTCATCCCCATTATCCAAAGTGATCCTTATTTCGACGCGTCGTGGTTCATGCAAGACGGAGCTCGACCCCATTGAAGTAGAAGAGTGTTTGATGTCCTGGAGGAGCACTCTGGGGACCGCATTTTGGCTCTGGTATACTCAGAGGCTCTATCGGCCGCCATATTCTCCGGATCTGAACACATGTGACTCTTTTTTTTTGGGGCTGTGTTAGAGAAAAGGTGTACAGCAATAATCCGAAAAACCATTGCTGAACTTACCCCCGTCGGAGGTTCGAGTCCTCCCTCGGGCATGGGTGTGTGTGTTGTCCTTAGGGTAAGTTAGTTTAAGTTGGAAAGTTTCATATCGATTTCTTATACACAAACAGCAGTTGACCGGCGTTGCCTGGTGAAACGTTGTTGTGATTTCTCGTGTAAGGAGAAGAAATGCGTACCATCACGTTTCTGACTTTGATAAAGCTCGGATTGTAGCCTATCGCGTTTGCGGTTTATCGAATCGCGACATTGATGCTCGCGTTGGTCGAGATCCAACGACTGTTAGCAGAATATGGAATCGGTGGGTTCAGGAGGGTAATACAGAACGCCGTGCTGGATCCCAACGGCCTCGCATCACTAGCAGTCGGGATGACAGGCATCTTATCCGCATGGTTGTAACAGATCGTGCAGCCACGTCTCGATCCCTGAGTCAACAGATGGGGACGATGTCAAGACAACAACCATCTGCACGAACAGTGCGACGACCTCTACAGCAACGTCGACTGTCAGCTGGGAGATCATGGCTGCGGTTACCCTTGACGCTGCATCACAGACAGGAGCGCCTGCGATGGTGTACTCAGCGACGAACCTGGGTGCACGAATGGCAAAACGTCATTTTTTCGGATGAATCCAGGTTCTGTTTACAGCATCATGATGGACGCATCCGTGTTTGGCGACATCGCAGTGAACGCACTTTGGAAGCGTGTATTTGTCATCGCCATATTGGCGTATCACCCGGCGTGATGGTATCGGGTGCCATTAGTTACACGTCTCGGTCACCTCTTGTTCGCATTGACGGCACTTTGAATAGTGGACGTTACATTTCAGATGTGTTACGACCCGTGGCTCTCCAGATCTCTCACCAACTGAAAACGTCTGGTCAATGGTGGCCGAGCAACTGGCTCGTCACAATACGCCAGTAACTACTCTTGATGAACTGTGGCATCGTGTTGAAGCTGCATGGGCAGCTGTACCTGTACACGCCATCCGTGCTCTGTTTGACTCAATGCCCAGGCGTATCAAATCAAGGCCGTTATTACTGCCAGAGTTGATTGTTCTGGGTACTGATTTCTCATTATGCACCCAAATTCCGTGAAAATGTAATCACAAGTCAGTTCCAGTATAATATATTTGTCCAATGAATACCCGTCTATCATCTGCATTTCTTCTTCGTGTAGCAATTTTAATGACCAGTAGTGTAGATTAAGTAGTGTGTAAGCTTAGGGACCTATGACCTCAGTAGGTCCCATAAAATCTTACCACAAATTTTCCACTGCTGAACTGAAAACAGCCATTGAGGAGGTCATGGACAGCATCGTTGTTCCGGGTCATGCATAATTTCGCTATTCGTCCAAGCCGCATCATCGCCAGTGATGGCACGCATATCGTAGACGTCATAAGATAGCTCCATATATCTTTAGTGACGTTCACAAGTTGAATAAAGTGTGTGCACGACGTAGTTTGAAGCTAATTTACCTTTCTTTTTTCATGTAGTTCTATATTTGTTACGTCGTATCTTCACAAGGTGCAAAGTATCAGATAATGCGACATACTGAATGCTGGCGATGGTCACCACCGAGTTCAGTGGTGAAATAGCGGAATCTTGCTCAGTGCAGCTAGACTGCTACAGGACGTTTAGCTTTGATTTTGAAATAGTGATATTTTCAGCCATTTCTCGTTGATCAAACCTGGCTACCCAGGTTATAATGTCCGATCCAGCCGTCTTCTTCGGGTGTTGCGAGTTTTTCTATTACGTGTACTCGCTGCCTGGACTCCAGCCAGACTGTGAACCGTTGTTGGTCTCACGCAGCTGTTTATAGCCGAGTGCGATTCGGAATGCCCATTATGCCACTTGATGCTCTTATGTTTTTCGAAGCTCGCACTGATATTTGTGAAACGCAAATCTTCCCAGTGTTTCCCAGCTCTTGTGGACGTTATGGCGGGCGAGATTTTTATAAATTGAGTGACGGGCACCAATCGTTATTTAAATTGAAAGTACCGCCCCTGTTCATCAGGTTTTTCGACATCTTTATTTCGGTAGACTGCTCTATTATGCAGTCCGAGATACTAGGTATTTATACCTCGATACTGGTCACAGTAATTCATTTCATAGTTATATTGGAAGCAGTGCTCGGTGACAGATGATTTCCTTGGTTGTCGGGTATGCCACTGATGTCCCTCGCATCTCTCAAAAAATGTTCAAATGTGTGTGAAATCCTACGGGACTTAACTGCTAAGGTCATCAGTCCCTAAGCTTACACACTACTTAACCTAAATTATCCTAAGGACAAACACACACACCCATACCCGAGGGAGGACTCGAACCCCCGCCGGGACCAGCCGCACAGTCCATGACTGCAGGGCCCTAGGCCGCTCGTCGCATCTCCCCTCGACTGTTCTGACAGCATGTCCCACGTAATACACGCCACATTGCCATGGAATATGAGAAACACCCCGACTTAGGAGAGCTACATCGTCTTTAACACTATAGATAATACTTTTTATCTTAGCTGAAGAGAACGAAATATACTGGAGGTCGTGTTTCCGTAGGAGACTGCCCATCTTTCCGGATATCGGGCCGGTATGAGGCAGACAAGTGAGCTTTCGCTTCTCTTCTTCAGTCTCAGTCTCAATCTCTCTTTCAGGCATTCTTAATTTTGACTGCATCGGCCATTCAATTTGATGATCTGAATACCTATTCTTTCGGAAAACTATTCGTAGGTGCTGCAGTTCTTCGGTGAGGCTCTTTTGTCTGAAAACATTCGAGCTCTATGGACCAGAGTCCTTAGCGTCGAATTGCTTGAGTTCAGTGTGCCTAAAATGGAAGCAACAGCTTGACAGAATACCCAGAATACACTATAGGGTGGCGAGACTCTGCGCCTTGCATTTAATATTCTGAGGAGGAGTAGATTAGTGTCTAACGTCCCGTCGACAACAAGGAGGGAGCAGAAACCCGGATTAGCGAAGGATGGGGAAGGAAACATCCCATCATTCGCCTTAAGCCACTTGGGGAACTTTACTTCTCTGTATATTCTTTTCTATTTATATTTGATTATTATTTACGATGCGCAATCGCATTATCAACCATTTGTTGCTGTTAGAAGTAGTTTATCTTGTCGCGAAATTGAAGTAGATACTTCCTGTGAGTTAGTATGGGCAGAGGTCACTTTCGCAACCGGAATAAAATAATAATTGGATCCTTTTACCAACCTCCCAATTCAGATGATACAGTTTCTGAAAGGTTCAAAGAAAACTTGAGTTTGCTTTCAAACACGTACCTGACTCAAACCATTATAGTTGGTGGTGTCTTTATTTTACCCTCGATATGTTGGAGAAAATACATGTTTAATTCCGGAGGTACGCATAAAATATCATTCGAAATTATGCCAAACGCATTCTCTGAAAATTATTTCGAGCAGTTACTTCATGAGCCAACGCGGATAGTAAATGATTGTAAAAACACACTTGACCTCTTAGCAACAAATAATCCTGAGTTAATAACGAGCATCAAAACGGATACAGGGATTAGTGAGCACAGGGTTTTCGTAGCGAGACTGAATATTGTAAACCCCAAATCCTCCAAAAATAAACGAAAAATATACCTATTCAAAAAAGCAGATAAAAATTCACTTGACGCCTTCCTGAGAAACAATCTCCAGTCATTCCAAATTAATAATATAAGTGTAGACCAGATGTCGCTTGAATTCAAAGAAATAGTATCGCCAGCAAATTGCGAGATTTATACCAAATAAATTAACAAACGACGGAGCTGATCCTCCTTGGTACACAAAAGGAGCCAGAACATTGTTCCAGAAACAACAAAACAAACATGCCAAATTGAAACAGCCCCAAGATTGGAGATCTTTTACAGAAATTTTGCGCGGTCTTCAATGCGAGATGCTTATAACAGTTTCCACAACGAAACTTTGTCTTGAAACCTGACAGAAAATTCAAAGAGATTCTGGTCGTATGTGAAGTATGTTAGCGGTAAGAAACAATCAATGCCTTCTCTGCGCGATAGCAATGGAGATACTAACGAAGACAGTGCAGCCAAAGCAGAGTTACTAAACGCAGCCTTCCGAAATGCCTTCACAAAAGAAGACGAAGTAAATATTCCAGAATTGGAATCAAGAACAGCTGTCAACATGAGTAACGAAGCAGTAAATATCCTCGGAGTAGTGAAGCAACTTAAATCGCTTAATAAAATCAAGTCTTCTGGTCCACACTGTATACCAATTAGGTTCCTTTCAGAGTGAGCTGATGCATTAGCTCTGTAGTTAAAAAACACGTACAACCGTTCGCTCGACGAGAGATCCGTACCCAAAGACTGGAAAGTTGCACAGGTCACACCAATATTCAAGAAAGGTAGTAGGAGTAATCCACTTAATTACAGGCCCTTATCGTTAACGTCGATATGCAGCAGGATTTTAGAACATACATTGTGTTCGAACGTTATGAATTACCTCGAAGAAACGGACTATTGACACACAAATCAAATGGTTCAAATGGCTCTGAGCACTATGGGACTTAATTTCTAAGGTCATCAGTCCCCTGGAACTTAGAACTACTTAAACCTAACTAACCTAAGGACATCACACACATCCATGCCCGAGGCAGGATTCGAACCTGCGACCGTAGCGGTCGCGCGGTTCCAGACTGTAGCGCCTAGAACCGCTCGGCCACCCCGGCCGGCACTGACACACAGTCAACATGGTTTTAGAAAACATCGTTCTTGTGAAACACCACTAGCTCTTTATTCGCATGAAGTGTTGCGTGCCACTGACAAGGGATTTCAGATCGATTCCGTATTTGTGGATTTCCAGAAGGCTTTTGACACTGTACCACACAAGCGGCTTGTAGTGAAATGGCGTGCTTGTGGAATATCGTCTCAGTTATGTGACTGGATATGTTCGTAGTAATTGACGGAAAGTCATCGAGTAAAACAGAAGTGATTTCTGGCGTTCCCCAAGGTTCCTTATCTATATAAACGATTTGGGAGACAACCTGAACAGCCGTCTTAGGTTGTTTACAGATGACGCTGTCGTTTATCGACTAATAAAGTCATCAGAAGAACAAAACAAATTGCAAAACGATTCAGAAAAGATATCTGAATGGTGCAAAAATTGGCACTTGATCCTAAATAACGAAAACTGCGAGGTCATCCACATGAGTGCTAAAAGGAATTCGTTAAGCTTCGGTTACACGATAAATCAGTCAAATCTAAAGGCCGTAAATTCAACTAAATACCTAGGAATTACAATTATGAACAACCTAAATTGGAAGGAACACATAGAAAGCTTTGTGGGGAAGGCTAACCACAGCCTGCGTTTTATTGGCAGGACGCTTAGAAAATGTAACAGATCTACTATGGAGACTGCTCGTCCGTCCTTTTTTAGAATTCTACTGCGCGGTGTGGGATCCTTACCAGATAGGACTGATGGAGTTCAAAGAAGGGCAGCACGCTTTGTATTGTCGCGAAATGTGGGAAAGAGTGTCACTGAAATGGGACGGGTTTGGGATGGACGTCATTGAAAGAAACACGTTTTTCATTGCGACGGAATCTTCTCACCAAATTCCAATCACCAACTTTCTCCTCCGAATGCGAAATTATTTGTTGACATTGACCTACATAGGAGGAAACGATCACCACGATAAAATAAGGGAAATCAGTGCTCGTACGGCAAGATATAGGTGTTCATTCTTTCCGAGCGATGTACGAGATTGGAGTAAAAGAGAATTGTGAAAGTGGTTCGATGAACCCTCTGCCAGGCACTTAAATGTGATTTGCAGAGTACCCATGTAGATGTAGATGTTCATCGGCTGATACTGACTAGCATCATGTACTACAAAAAGAGTGAGGGTATGGTATCGTAGGCCGGGAGGCCCATCCGGGGAAGTTCGGCCCCCAAGTGCAAGTCGTATTTCAGCTGATGCCCCAATGGGCGACTTGCGCGCCGGTGATGAGGATGAAATGATGAGAATAAAACAACACCCAGCCCCGAGCGGAGAAAAATCTCCAACCCGGCCGGGAATCGAACCTGGGCCCACTTGCATGGGAGGCGAGCATGCTACCACCCAGCTAAGCAAGCGGACATGTATTAATAATTTCTGTAGTACTTTATGTCTGGGAATTTAGAGCAGAGCACTGACAGAAAGGGTAACGTGGGCCACGAGTTCCTCAGAAGCCACTATCTGCTGTAGAGGGGCCAGGAAGAGAATTTTCATGTTCTTCAGGGGTCGACATTTACTGCCCTGAGAGGGAGCAGAGCGAGGAGGCTGCAGTTTACAATCCTGGAGGTCACAGATCCCTCATAGTATAGATGGTGTGGGCGGGAGGCTGCATTCTGGTGGAAAAGAAAGAATTTCAGAATAACGTACGTGGAGAAAGAGCGTTGAGGACGGAAAAAGTCGAAAAGACATCCTTTTAGTGCGAAGGAATGAGTGGGGTCACAAACGATGTTCAAGTGGTAATCTCCGAGCAATCTTCTCATGGGAAGTGCTGCGACATGCTTCCTTCTGAAAAACAAAGACATGTGTTTGATTGGTTGAGTGCTAAGGATACTTCAGGAAACTTCCAGAAGACCTTTGAAAGGAGTACCAGCTTCAGGCCATTGGCTGGCAGATTCATGAACCTTATAGTGGGAGGTACTGTTTCTGTAAGGGCCGCTGGGATTTGTCGCCTGAATGCCAACACAGACGCAGCATGACCAGGAGAGAGTGGGTATGGCTTGGAAAGGGACTTAGGGACTTCCTTAATGGGTGGAGGGTGACGGGGGGGGGGAGGGGAGGGGGGGTCGATTGGACACCTAGAGACTTCGCTGGTGAGAACCACAGCGGAGAATCTGGCAGATTTTGAGAAGTGTTGCTTGCAACACGGAGCATATGAAGTCGCTTCTCTGCGATCAGAGTTGTTGTTCTGTTTACTCGAATGAAGATTTAAAAATGGTTCAAATGGCTCTGAGCACTATGGGACTTAACTGCTGAGGTCATCAGTCCCCTAGAACTTAGAACTACTTAAACGTAACTAACCTAAGGACAGCACACACATTCATGCCCGAGGCAGGATTCGAACCTGCGACAGTAGCGGTCCGCTTTGCCACCCCGGCCGACAAATGAAGATTCTTTAGCTCTCTGTGGAATCTGATACAAACTGAACTACTTCGTTATGGGAGAATACTTGAGTCGGATTTCTGTTCCTGGCTAGTCAGCAAACAGAAATCTTGAGTCGTGTTATGTCTTTATTAAGATAATTTCAGTGCTAGTAGTTTCTAGACTGCATATTTCGTCCATTGTGCAGGCAGGTACATCGGGTACACCACATGCAGAGCGGCTAAAGCCTTAATGAGCAGATCATTGGTTCAGTAAAGCTGCTGTCCGTTCCTCAGTAGGTGGTACGCACACTCCTGTTTGGTAGACAGGGAAACAGTCACAGTAAATCTGTTGAGTTCGATTTGCCTGTCACTGAGTATTTTCTAGAGTGTCAGTCTTCTGTTTCTCCCGCTAATCACTATCAGCCAGTTTTGTGTGGTTTAACAACAGAGGGTGCAGTCTAAAGAAAGTCAAACGTATGCTCTGCCAATCTCTAAATTACATGCAGGGCGCTGTGTACTTCATATTCATACAATTTTTTAGCATACTACTTGTTTGTAGAGAATTAACAATTTACGGTATCAAGTTCTGATTCATCCTAGTACCACCCCAATAGGAATAATAGGTTTGGTGTGCTAAACTTAAGTGAAGTAAGCCACGGCAAGACACTTCGTTTCATGGGAATCCCTAAGTGCTGGCGTGAGGATTCCATTGGGAGGACAACATTAGGTAATTACACATACACACACTGTATATTACATACGTCATGGGGGTTTACTGCACTATTAATCCATATTAAGACCATTTTGTACTGATTTCCGGCGACGAGATTTCGTACGACCGCCCGATATCTCGAGAACAAGAAGGAAATATACTACTGGCCATTAAAATTGCTGCACCGCGAAGATGACGTGCTACAGACGCGAAATTTAACCGACAGGAAGAAGACGCTGTGATATGCAAATGATTAGCTTTTCAGAGCATTCATACAAGGTTGGTGCCGGTGGCGATACCTAAAACACGCTGACACGAGGAAAGTTTCCAACCGGTTCCTCATACACAAACAGCAGTTGACCGGCGTTGCCTGGTGAAACGTTGTTGTGACGCCTCGTCTAAGGAGGAGAAATGCGTACCAACACGTTTCCGACTTTGATAAAGGTCGGATTGTAGCCTATCGCGATTGCGGTTTATCATATCGCGACATTTCTGCTCTGGTTGGTCGAAATCCAATGACTGCTACCAGAATATGGAATCGGTGGGTTCAGGAGGGTAATAGGGAACGCCGTGCTGGATCCCAACGGCCTCGTATCACAAGCAGTCGAGATGACAGGCATCTTATGCGCATGGCAGTAACAGATCGTGTAGCCACGTCTCGATCCCTGAGTCTATAGATGGGGACGTTTGCAAGACAACAATCATCTGCACGAACGGTTCGACGATGTTTGCAGCAGCATGGACTATCAGCTGGGAGATCATGGCTGCGGTTACTCTTGACGCTGCACCACAGACAGGAGCGCCTGCGATGATGTACTCAGCGGCGACCCTGGGTACACGAATGGCAAAACGTCATTTTTTCGGATGAATCCAGGGTGTGTTTACATCATGATGGTCGCATCCGTGTTTGGCGACATCGCGGTGAATGCACATTGGAAGCGCGTATTCGTCATCGCCATACTGGCACATCACCCGGCGTGATGGTGAGGGGTGCCATTAGTTACACGTCTCGGTCATCTCTTGTTCGCACTGACGGTACTTTGAACAGTGGACGTTACATTTCAGATGTGTTACGACCTGTGGCTCTACCCTGCATTCGATCCCTGTGAAACCCTACATTTCAGCAGGATAATGCACGACCGCATGTTGCAGGGCCTGTACGGGCCTTTCTGGATACGGAAAATGTTCGACTGCTGCCCTGGCCAGCACATTCTCCAGATTTCTCAACAACTGAAAACGTCTGGTCAATGGTGGGCGAGCAAGCGGCTCGTCACAATATGTCAGTCACTACTCTTGATGAACTGTGGTATCGTGTTGAAGTGCATGGGCAGCTGTACCTGTACACGCCATCCAAGCTCTCTTTGACTCAATGCGCAGGGGTAACAAGGCCGTTATTACGGCCAGAGGTGGTTGTTCTGGGTACTGATTTCTCAGGACCTATGCACTCAAACTGCGTGAAAATGTAGTCACATATCAGTTCTAGTATAATATATTTGTCCAATGAATACCCGTTTATCATCTGCATTTCTTCTTGGTGTAGCAATTTTAATGGCCAGTAGTGTACGTTTCAGAGTCAACATTTACCAACGTGTCAGTCAGCGTTCGCCCACTAGCGAACTTGGCTTCGAACACTACTCAGTGGGACTCAGTTAGCGCGTGCAACGTGTGGTCTGCATTGGTACCGAAACGCCGACATGTGGGGGTGAGAGAAAGGCGATGACTGGAGCGCTGAGGCGGTCTGGGGCGGTGGGCCGGTGGCACTTGGCGGCACGTGCTGGTAGGCGTTATCTTGTGCCGCCACGCGAGCTCGCCACAATGGTATCGGGGGCATCGCTCAGACGCAGGGGAGGAGGCCGGCGGGTCCAGGGGAGGGGGAGGGGGCGCCTCCAGTGGGGAGGGGGAGCACATAATTAAGCAGCGCCCCCGTCTGGACCATCGGCGATGTCTATCGCAAACTGCGCACTGTGCCCGCTGATACACTCGGGGCACCGGCTAGCGACACTTCGTCTGCCTGGGCTAAATCTCTTTCTGGTCCCCTGTCTATGTGCCTCACTCCATCTCCCGATTTACTCCGCATCGTCTTGCCACAAATCATATTCTGAAGGGAAAACGTAGCTGTGCGTCATGTGCTGGTAATTTGCTACTAGCGTTCTCGCTTCGCAGAAGTGACGTTGTAAGGAATGCAGGTATCATTTTGTCGTAAGATGAGGTCCCCAACAAACAAATGTGTTCTGCCCCTAATGATGCAATGAACAGAACTTGTCCTATTATGGTCAGATTTTCCTTTGACATCAAGGGCATTGAAAACAGCGCACCATACCCACTGGGAGAAACTGAGGGATGAATTAACTTCATGTTATGTCTGTTTACTCTTGAACCCAGTTCTAAGCAAAGAAGGGAAAGCAGAAAGGTGGAAGGAGTATATAGAGGGTCTATACAAGGGCGATATTCTTGAGGACAATATTATGGAAATGGAAGAGGATGTACATGAAGATGAAATGAGAGATATGATACTGCGTGAAGAGTTTGACAGAGCACTGAAAGACCTGAGTCGAAGTAAGGCCTCGGGAGAAGACAACATTATATTAGAACTACCGACAGCCTTGGGAGAGCCAGCCCTGACAAAACTCTACCATCTGGTGAGCAAGATCTATGAGACAGGCGAAATACCCTCATATTTCAATAAAAATATAATTATTCCAATCCCAAAGAAAGCAGGGATTGACAGATGTGAAAATTACCGAACTATCAGTTTAATAAGCCAAGGCTGCAAAATACTAACACGAATTCTTTACAGACGAATGGGAAAACTGGTAGAAGCCGACCTCGGGGGAGATCAGTTTGGATTCCGTAGAAATGTTAGAACACGTGAGGCAATACTGACCCTACGACTTAACTTAGAAGACAGATTAAGGAAAGGCAATCCTATGTTTCTAGCATTTGTAGACTTAGAGAAAGCTTTTGACAATGTTGACTGAGATACTCTTTTTCAAATTCTGAAGGTGGCAGGGGTAAGATACAGGGAGCGAAAGGCCATTTACAATTTGTAGAGAAACCAGATGGCAGTTATAAGAGTCGAGGGGCATGAAAGGGAAGCAGTGGTTGGGAAGGGAGTGAGACAGGGTTGTAGCCTCTCCCCGATGTTTCTCAATCTGTATATTGAGCAAGCAGTGAAGGAAACAAAAGAAAAATTAGGAGTAGGAATTAAAATCCATGGAGAAGAATTTTTTTTTTATTCGTGTCAGAAGCACCATGGATACAGGAATATAAAAAAATGAATAGCACACAGAAAAAAAATTGATTACAGGCATATGAAAATATATATAAAATATATATACAAATATGTGTGCACAGAAACAAAATGTTATAGGCATTTGGCCCATAAGTGGGCTACGTCGACAGCATTTGGGGTTGCCAACATCAGATCCTCTAAAGTGCAGTGTGAAGGACATTCAGGGCAGTTATACATGTGCTGGGTCGTCTGCACCTCTCCACAGTCGCAGAGATTAGATGTAGTGGAATATCCCCACCTGAGAAGGTTATCTCTTGACCGTGCTGTGTTGGTGCGTAGCCTGTTTAGTGATCACCAGACCACCCAATCCTCATCGTAACCTGGTGCCAATTCTTCCTTTGGTTCCATCCAGTGCCCTTCTCCCGACCGCTTCCATCTCTTCACCCTAGATCCAGGTTGGTCACTAAAATCTTCGGATGCTATGAGAAAACTGCGTCTAGATTTCAAGCGTTTGGTGGCTGGCTGAGTTTTGTGGAGGGGGTGGCTCTCTGCCATCTCAGCCCTCGCTCGTTCACTACAGGCTGCCGCTTCTATACGCACTGCAGGAGGTGCAATCCCAGCAAGATGGTAGAGCTTGTCTGTTGGCGTCGGTTTCAGACACCCAGTGACGAGCCTGCCGGTCTCGTTCAGAGAAATGTCGACCTGTTTAGCGTGGGTATAGTTGTACCAGACACTGCTTGCATATTCGCCTGCTGGGAAGCAAACTGCTAGTGCTGTGGTCCTCACTACCTCTGGCTTTGCGCCCCAGGAGGAGTTCGTTATTTACCGAAGAATATTATTTCTGCCGCTCACCTTCATTTTGGTGTTAATACAGTGCTGTTTATACGTCAGAGCCCTGTCTAGGGTTACTCCTAGGTATTTGGGGTTAACGCAGTGTTCGAGGAGTGTGTCCTTCTAGAAGACACGCAGCTTACGGGATGCCTGCTTCTTACGAAGATGGAAGGCGCAAACTTGTGTTTTGCTAGGGTTCGGCTTGAGTTGATTGTCGGCGTAGTACTGACAGAGCATGTCTAGCGCATCCGTGAGCTTTGTCTCAACATCCTCAAAAGAGTCACCCTGTACGGCCATAGTACGGTCATCGGCGTAGATATAGTTTTCCGTACCAGCTGGCAGCGGTTGATCGTTGGTGTATATGTTAAAAAGTAAGGGTGCCAGTACGCTGCCCTGAGGGAGACCATTTTTCTGGGCCCGCCATCTGCTATGCATCCCTTGGAATTCCACAGAGAACCTACGGTTCTCTAACAGACTTCTAATTGTGGATGTGAATTTAAAGTCCCTGGTAATGGCATACAGCTTCTTCATTAGCAGGCGTAAGTTGACGGTGTCATATGTGGCTGTCAAGTCTATAAAGGCGACACCGGTTATTTTCCGGTTCTCATAGCCGTCTTCAATCAGCTGCGTGAGGTTAATTACCTGAGATGTAGTGCTTTTCCCTGGGCGGAAACCTGCCTGTTGGGGGATTAGGTAGGGTTCTATGGCACTGGAGAGGCGTTCCTGGAGTATTCTTTCAAAGATTTTAAAGATATGGCAGAGAAGTGATACGGGTCGGAAATTTCTGGGGTCATCAGCATTTTTGCCTGGTTTTAAAATGGCAATAACTTTAGCCTTTCTCCAGATTGTGGGAATCTGACCTGTTTCCATGCAATTGTTAAACAGTTTCAGTAGCCATTGTTTAACGTTGGGACCAAAGTGTTTAATCTGTTCAACAAAAATCCCGTCCAGGCCCGGGGCCTTCCTTAGCTTGCATTTCGCTATGGCTTTGTCCAGATCTTCCATTGTGAGAGGGGTGGCCAGAGTTGAATTTTCTTGGTGTTCAATCCTGTCTATTTTGGTCTCCGACTTCCTGATTTTGGTGTCGGGTTTCCCATTCTTGAGAAGCTGGTGGGCTATTTGGTCGGCTGTGATTGGAGCATGTCCTGGAGAGAAAGTCGGGTCATTGTTGAGACGTTTAAGGAGTGTCCAGGGTTTCTGACTGCTCCTTTTCATGTCCAATTCCTCTATTGTCCTCAGCCATTTCTCTCTCCTGGTTTTAGCTAATGACTCGGTTAGCTGCTCGCCAGCAGTGATAGTTTCCGCGGATAGAGGGTTTGCGTCAAACAGTGTCAGGTATTGCCACAACTGATCCTCTAATTCTGGCGTAAGGCCTTCAACATAATTGCTTCTACATCCTCTAGGGATCGATTGCTTGGAACACCACTGCACAGCCTTCACGAAATTGTCATAGAATCTTGGTTCAGGTGGTAGGTTGTTTACAGAATCTTCCATGAGGTTTTGAAAGGTTGACAATTCTGCTTTCTTAAAATTGTACCTACGGCGAAAAGGTACGCTATGGGGTTTAACAACAGATGTGATCTGGCACATTATTGGACGGTGCTGGGTGTTTGGTATTGGTGAGCAAACTCCTTTTGAGCATTGGGACCTTACTTGATGGCTAACGAAGATGAGGTCCGGGTTATAATCTCTCCCCCATCTGCCACTGTTGTAGGAAGCAGGCATTTTATTGTCGTGTATCAGTTTTAGGTTGTTTAGCTCGGCCCAGCAGATCACAGTCATGCCATTGTCGTCGTCTTCTTGGTAGCCCCACTGCGTCCTGTGGCTGTTGAAATCACCGATTACAAAATTAATTCTGTCTTTATTAAAATTGTTTACGTTGGAGCTGGAAAAGTCCACAGTTGGTGGTTTGTACACTGATGTAACAGTGCAGTCACTAAGTTCAATGGTTAGCACTTCAGTATCATTGATGTCGTTTATACTGCTTGAAAGAATCTGTATGTTTGGCCTGGTAAAGATTGCGCTGCCATACTGTCGGTGTGGCCTTTCAGCTACTAGTCGCATGCCGTTTATCTTGGGTCTTTTGAGTGTGCTATCTCTGTGAGTTTCTTGTAGACACAGGACGTCGCATTTCTCTTTTTGACAGAGGTCTTGTAGTAGACGTTCTTTGCATGCAGACAGGCCTTCAATATTTACAGAGATAATCGTCAGTGCTGGGCCTGATAAGGTCATTTTCTGTAGGATTGTCATGTTGCTTCTGGAGTGAAAGGATCAGCCAGTATACAATCGCCCAGGGGACGCCCGAGTATGTGTATTGCATTCACATACTCTTCGTGGAGGCTCCTTTCTTGTCCCCCGAGAAGAAATTAAAACATTGAGGTTCGCCGATGACATTATAAAGATGTCAGAGACAGCAAAGGACCTGGAAG
Organism: Schistocerca serialis cubense; assembly: GCF_023864345.2. Taxonomy (NCBI): domain Eukaryota; kingdom Metazoa; phylum Arthropoda; class Insecta; order Orthoptera; family Acrididae; genus Schistocerca; species Schistocerca serialis. The sequence goes on from NC_064638.1 coordinate 517,396,916, forward strand.
AGCAGCTGAACGGAATGGACAGTGTCTTCAAACGAGGATATAAGATGAACATCAACAAAAGCAAACCAAGGATGATGGAAAGTAGTCGAATTAAGTCGGGTGATGCTGAGGGAATTAGATTAGGAAATGAGACGCTTAAAGTAGTAAATGAGTTTTGTAGTTTAGGGAGCAAGATTACTGATGATGATCGAAGTAGAGAGGATATAAAATGTAGACTGGCAATGGCAAGGAAGGGGTTTCTGAAGAAGAGAAATTTGTTAACATCGAGTATAGATTTAGGTGTCAGGAAGTCTTTTCTGAAAGCATTTGTATGGAGTGTAGCCACTTATGGAAGTGAAACGTGGACGATAAATAGTTTAGACAAAAAGAGAATAGAAGCTTTCGATATGTGGTGCTACAGAAGAATGCTGAAGATTAGATGGGAAGATCACATAACTAATGAGAAGGTACTGAATAGAATTGGGGAGAAGAGAAATTTGTGGCACAACTTGTCAAGAAGAAGGGATCGGTTGGTAGGACATGTTCTGAGGCATCAAGGGATCACCAGTTTAGTACTGGAGGGCAGCATGGAGGGTAAAAATTGTAGAGGGAGACCAAGAGATGAATAGACTAAACAGATTCAGAAAGATGTAGGTTGCAGTGGGTACTGGGAGATGAAGAAGCTTGCACAGGTTAGCGTAGCATGGAGAGCTGCTTCAAAGCAGTCTCTGGATTGAAGACCACAACAACAACCACAACAACTCTTGAACAGTAACCCACGTCTGATTGCAATTGTTGAGAAATGTTAATATTTACGCTCAATGGAATTTATATGTCCGTCCATATTTCGAAGCTGACTGCGTATATGAAGGGAATGTGACTGCAACGATAGTTATTTACAGATTCTGTTACATCCGAACGATCCTGACATTCCCAAGTCATTATCTCCATAAGTTGTCTTCTTCGTCTCAAGAACAATACTGCAGATATTGCAATAAAAATCAATTATTTGTTACCTTAATATGACACTGAACTACGATCTTACGTGTTGATCCTTTCTTGAAGTAGATTTGTAGGCAATTCATTTACTGGAATAAGCCAGAACTATGCTCATTCCTTTTTCCTAATGACGTATCGTGTCCTCCACTTAATTACGACACCATTTGTTACCACACACTGTTAATATCTATTGCACCACGTGTTTGCACTACGCTGCCTTTTGTTAAAACTCAACTTGTTTGAGTATGTATTCTATATCAGCATTATCTTCCGTCCTCAGTACTGTGTCTCAAAACTGTTAATTATCTCACTATTTCTTCACGTATTTAACCTCACTTGCCAATGGCTTCGACGTCCAGCGCCAACCTTCCCCAACTCAGGTGTAACCTCGTGTCTCCTTGCTTGGCGCCATTCTCCAGGAATATATCTTCTTGGATGATGCCGCTGAGTAGCATCCCTACGTCACGTCTGGTGATTTCCACTTATTAGAACATGTGACATCACAAGAATGCAGTATTATTTCAGTAACATCCTTCTCTGAGTGATGCTTTCTTCTAAGCAAACTGCCACAAACTCAGCAGTTTGTGTTCAATATTCATTTACATTTTACCTTAAATATAGGATGTCCCAGAAATGTTGCGACAAACATCGGCGGTTTGTAGAGGGTATCTTGAGGAATAAAGTGAGGAAACGAACCCAAGTCCGGATACGTCATCCAACGACGCTGCAGCAACAACAGTTACTTTGTACGTTGATGGACCGTAGGCGGTATGATTCGCAGTATTGTTTGTTATTGAGTGACCGCGGCTGAATGTCACGATCGCCAGTGGAGAAGATGGAGCTAGCTACTGCACAGACAGGCCTTGTCCCCTATGAACGCTATGCATCCTCTGTTGCCTTGGTGGGTGACTGTTTCGGAGGCGAGTTTCCATCTACACTTTATTTTTCTCCTGTCTACCAAAAAGAATGGAAATCGAGAGGGTTACAGGAGAAAAATTAATTGAGAATTGAAACCTGTGTCCGAAATCGTCATCCATCGAGGCAACAGGCGATCACATCAATAGGAGACAAGGTCTGTCTACGCAGCAGCTAGCGTCATCTTCTCCATTGGGGATCGTGGCAATCAGTGCAATCACTGAATAATGAACAACCTTGGGAGACGTTTTGCTCGTTGTCTGCCAGCGTACAAGGTCACGTTTGCTGCCGAAGGGGTGGCCTAGCAGTAGGTGCCGTCACCTATAGCTTCGACGTTATGTAGCGTCGCTGGATGACGTTTCCAGACATGGGTTCCTGCCAACGATTTGTTCTTTAAGACAGCCTCTACAACCCCTTGAAGTTCGTCACGACATTTCTGCGACACCCTGTTCAATAAATAATTGTTTGACACTGAATAAAACGTAAGGTGACACCGAAGGTTTCAGCAGATATGGTCACCTTCTATGTACGTCTGCAGGCGTTAACGGAGAAACAGATTCTAAATCAGATGGGCTGGAATGTGTATAATGAGATAGAGGATAGCTGATGAGCCAAAGCATTATGATCGCTTGCTTGATAGCATATAGGTCCGCATTTGGAGCGTAATAGAGCAACGCTTCTGAATGACATGGACTCTACGCCTTGGCAGGTTTCCAGAGCTATGTGGCGCCGGGTGTCAACGTACACGTCGTACAGTTCCCTTAACTTCCGGGTTCTCTCAAATTACGCACCAATGGTTTGAAGGCGCGGAGCTGGCACTGCTTAGCGTGAAAGCTGTATTCAGCAGGGTTCAGAGCAGGCGAATTTAGTGGCCAAGAGATCGACGCGACTTCACTACCATGCCCCTCAAACCACTTTAGCACGATTCTGACTTTGTAACACTAACATACCGCTGGAAGATGCCATCATCGTAGGCGAAAACATCAAGGACGAAGCTGTGCAAGTGATCGGAACCTTTTTTTTTTTTTTTTTTTCTTTATCAGTCTCCTGACTGGTTTGATGCGGCCCGCCACGAGTTCCTCTCCTGTGCTAACCTCTTCATCTCCGAGTAGCACTTGCAACCTACGTCCTCAATTACTTGCTGGATGTAGTCCAATCTCTGTATTCCTCTACAGTTTTTGCCCTCTACAGCTCCCTCTGGAACTACGGAAGTCATTCCCTCATGTCTTAAGAGATGTCCTATCATCCTGTCCCTTCTCCTTGTCAAAGTTTTCCATATATTCCTTTCCTCTCCGATTCGGCGCACAACCACCACATGCCTTACCTTATCAGTACAACTAATTTTCAACATTCGTCTGTAGCACCACATCTCAAATGCTTCGATTCTCTTCTGTTCCGGTTTTCCCACAGTCCATGTTTCACTACCATACAATGCCGTACTTCAGACGCCGGCCGCAGTGGCCGAGCGGTTCTACGCGATACAGTCTGGAACCGCTACGGCCGCAGGTTCGAATCCTGCCTCGGACATGGATGTGTGTGATGTCCTTAGGTTAGTTAGGTTTAAATAGTTCTAAGTTCTATGGGACTGATGACCACAGCAATTAAGTCCCATAGTGCTCAGAGCCATTTCAACCAATACCATGAAAGTGTGCTAATTTAGCAATGCGTGAAGATTCATAACGAAATTCAGTTAAAAATCGTTCAGTGCCACACTTATGTCAATTCATTTATTGACAGGAGTGGAAAAAGTAGGCAGTAACAAGTATGAAATTCTACAAGATTTTCATATTTACATCCACAGGGCGCCGGTACACAATAAAGGTAGCAGTAAAACGTATTAGGGGTGCGAGAATTTCTTACAATTGCATTACTGGTAGTCTATCTGCCTCCACCGAGATGAGAAGCGAAAACAAACCAGACCTCCCCTGCAGTAGCAAACAACTTTCACTACCCTAGCAGACAACCCAGGCAAACAGCCCTCTATTATTACACCACACATGAATAAGCCGGCAATTTCGCAATGAAAATGGCAAAAAGATCTGCAGTTTCTGTTGCATAGAGCCTTCTGGACTCAAAAACATAAATTTTCTACCTTCATGTCACAGCTTATGTGACAATCATTCGGGATGTTTATCGAAATAACAAAATACTGTTATTAGCGAGTAAATTTAGTAGGGTAATTCTGCACCACCCCAAGAAATAAACGGCGACATACTTGCCAAACGTATTCTACAGTGTTTCGAATTCTCCATTAGACTCACCACAGCCAGAAAACGTTCATTAGCCGAAGTGTTTCTTAAGCTAGCTAGCAATGGGAATGTTCGCACTTCAAAAACGCGGTGGTATTAATACTGGGATCTCAATTACCATGTGTATAGGCAAATGGATTTTATTTGCATTCTTGTAAACGTGATTTGGATCGAAAGCGTAGCTACGATTAATATACTGATGTATCGACTGCAACTAGAACATTACGAATAAAGAGTAGGGGGAATTACTTATGCGGCCCTCAACTTCAGTAAGTGTTGTAGCTATTTTCGTTGTTAGGATTTCGTCACCTAAATCTGTAAAAATGGAACCATACTAGTCTCACTTTTGACTGTCTATCTGTCTGCCCGACCCTTAAAACTCGTTTACCTCTAAAACAGGTAGACCCAATAAGCGGAAATGTATCGCACTTCCTGCGGTATACAGTCCCTTGGTGTTGTACAAAATTCATTTTTATTGGTACAGTTCATGCTAATTACCGTTTCTTCTTTCATTTACATCTTATATTTACGTGTTGGTTGGTTCAAATGGCGCTGAGCACTATGGGACCCAACTGCTGAGGTCATTAGTCCCCTAGAACTTAGAACTAGTTAAACCTAACTAACCTAAGGACATCACAAACATCCAGGCCCGAGGCAGGATTCGAACCTGCGACCGTAGCGGTCTTGCGGTTCCAGACTGCAGCGCCTTTAACCGCACGGCCACTTCGGCCGGCTTTACGTGTTGTTTAACACACTAATCAGCATTAATATAATCTTACACATGATTGAAAACACTCTGACAGAGTTTGGATAGTTTTTCAATTTCACGCCTGTGCATAGTATGTTGGTAGCACTTTGACGCCTTGCTTTGTATGCTGTGTAGCAGACTTTAAAGCTGTGCGGATCGGCATAACGAAAAGGCGAGGGGTCTCGCTCGTTTTGTCCATGACTGTACATTCTCAGAAGTTTCTTCCTCAAATCAAGACAGATATTTGATATTAGTAGACTTCTCTTTTGTTAGGAAGGCCCTTTTTGCCATTGCTAGTCTGCCTTTGATGTCCTCCTTGCTCCGTCCGTCATTGTTTATTTTGCTGCCTAGGTAGCAGAATTCCTTAACTTCATCTACTTCGTGACCACCAATCCTGGTGTTAAGTTCCTCGCTGTTCTCATTTCTACTACTTCTCATTACCTTCCTCTTTCTTCGATTTACTCTCAGTTCATATTCTGTACTCATAAGACTGCGGATTCAGCAGGTCATGTACACTACTGGCCATTAAAATTGTTACACCACGAAGATGACGTGCTACATTCGCGAAATTTAACCGACCGACAGGAAGAAGATGCTGTGATATGCAAATGATTAGCTTTTCAGAGCATTCATATAAGGTTGGCGCCGGTGGCGACACCTACAACGTGCTGACATGAGGAAAGTTGCCAACCGATTTCTCATACACAAACAGTAGTTAACCGGCGTTGCCTGGTGAAACGTTGTTGTGATGCCTCGTGTAAGCAGGACAAATTCGTACCATCACGTTTCCGACTTTGATAAAGGTCCGATTGTAGCCTATCGCGATTGCGGTTTATCGTATCGCGACATTGCTGCTCGCGTTGGTCGAGATCCAATGACTGTTAGCAGAATATGGAATCGGTGGGTTCAGGAGGGTAATACGGAACACTGTGCTCTGTCCCAACGGCCTCGTATCACTAGCATTCGAGATGACAGGCATCTTATCCACATGGCTGCAAATGGATCGTGCAGCCACGTCTCGATCCCTGAGTGAACAGACGGGACGTTTGCAAGACAACAACCTTCTGCGCGAACAGTTCGACGAGGTTTGCAGCAGCATGGACTATCAGCTCGAAGACCAAGGCTGCGGTTACTCTTGACGCTGCATCACAGACAGGAGCGCCTGCGATGGTGTACTCAATGACGAACCTGGGTGCACGAATGGCAAAACGTCATTTTTTCGGATGAATCCAGGTTCTGTTTTCAGCATCATGATGGTCGCATCCGTGTTTGGTGACATCGCGGTTAACGTACACTGGAAGCGTGTATTCGTCATCCCCATACTGGAGTATCACCCGGCCCGACGTGATGGGATGGGGTGCCACTGGTTACACGTCTCGGTCACCTCTTGTTCGCATTGACGGCACTTTGAACATTGGACGTTCATTTCAGATGTGTTACGACCCATGGCTCTACCCTTCATTCAATCCCTGCGAAACCCTACATTTCTGCATGATAATGCACAACCGCATGTTGTAGGTCCTGTACGGGCCTTTCTGGATACAGAAAATGTTCGACTGATGCCCTGGTCATCACATTCTCCAGATCTCTCATCAATTGAAAACGTCTGGTCAATGGTGGCCGAGCAACTGCTCGTCACAGTACGCCAGTCACTACTCTTGATGAGCTGTGGTATCGTGTTGAAGCTGCATGGGCAGCTGTACCTGTACACGCCATCCAACCTCTGTTTGACTCAATGCCCAGGCGTATCAAGGCTGTTATTATGGCCAGAGGTGGTTGTTCTGGGTACTGATTTCTCAGGATCCATACACCCAAATTGCTTGAAAATGTAATCACATGTCAGTTGTAGTATAATATATTTGTCCAATGAATGCCCGTTTATCATCTGCATTTCTTCTTGGTGTAGCAATTTTAATGGCCAGTAGTGTAATTCTTCTTCACTTCCACTCAGGATCGCAATGTCATCAGCGATTCGTATCATTGATATCCTTTCACCTTGAATTTTTATTCCACTCCTGAACCTTTCTTTTATTTCCATAATTGCTTCCTCGATGTACAGATTGTACAGCAGGGGCGAAAGGCTACAACCTTGTCTTCGTTCTTGGTCGTCCACACTTATTATTCCCTCTTGGTTGTTGTACATATTGTATATGACCCGCCTCTCCCTATAGCTTACGCCCACTTTTGTCAGAATTTCGAACATATTGCACCATTCGGAAGTAATTGTCACCTATTCCACTGGTGCTTTCGATAACTACCGCAGATCCAATGGAAGCCCAGGTATATGTCGCCTCAAGCTGACTTCCGTGTCGCGCTGCACGTATCGAGCAGACTGGATGACAACATATCCGGACACAGCCATCGATCTGGTGTAGCAAGAATCGTGATTTAACCGATCAGATGACAGAGTTCCATTTGTTCACGGTCCAACCTCGACAATTCCCTGCAGCTGTAATTGCCGATGTCATTAGGCCAACATTGGAACACACAGGAGTCACCTGCTGCAGAGCCCCATGTTCAACACTGTGGGCTGAGCCGTGTCGTCTGAACACTTCTACCTGTAGCGTCCATTTACTTATTCATCAGATTTGCTATACATCGCCGTCTATCTTACTTTATTGCAGTAAATTATAATTATTTTTCCATAGTGGATGTTGCTGGACTAACAAGTATATACTTTATCGCGTTTCACGATACTGGTTTATTACAGTATTAATAGTCGTATACAGGAAGTCCATAAAAGAATGTTCCAGTTTCCATTGTATATTTTAGCAGTTTAATTTAGGCTGTTTCCAATAAGTCTACATCTAATTGAAGCTAAACTTTTCTTATAAATGTTCGGTATGTGCCACCTTCACTTATACGGCACACATAAAACCCAAAATTCAATTTTTCCCACACTTTGGTTAAGAAGTCCGGAGTAATAGGCTCTCAGATTCTGTCTCTCAACTCTGGCAAATCATTAGCTAGTGGTGGAACGTGACAACAAACTTTTATAAAGCCCGAGAGGAAAAAATCGCATGGCATGAAATCAAGTGAACGTAGAGTCCAAGACCTCTATCGTATTGCTTATAAGGACAAATCCAAGAGCCAGGGACGTCGTCGTTCAACCACTCCCGTACAAAGAGACGTCAATGAGGACGGGCTCCATCTTGTTACCAAATAAAAGTTTCCTGGTTCACCTGCCATTTGGGGAACGAGCCATTTTGGGGAATCTCTTTCTCCTGCACAAGTCCATGGAGGCGTTCTGACCCGTAGATACGAACATTGTGTGTACTTATTGTCCGACTTAGAAGAAATGTTGGCTCATCTCTGAACACTACACGATCAAGAAAGTTATTTCCCCTCTGCCACACTTACGCGATCAAGAAAGTTATTTTCCCTCTGCTACACTTCACTTCCAAAGCCATAAATTACACCATAGTCACCTAGCCTTAAAGCGTTGAGACTTGGTGGTCAAGGGAAGGCAGGATTCGGTTACGATTGTGGACGGGGCCGTAATCAGTTACTATTGGTCGGCTTTTCTTTTAATCACACACAATTTATTTAAAATCAACAACAAATTAAAATAATGGCAATAATTTAAGAATTGTTTCACGGCTGAAGGCCTTAATGGCAATAAATTAAGAATTGTTTAAGTGTTACAACTTACAAACTACAATTATTAAAATACTGAAAACAAATCACCAAGATCTTAAAGGTTAACTGCTAAAATTCAATTGCCACATTAGAATTTTAAGACAAGCAGCGACAGTCACGGCTGAAGGCCTTTAACGCCAAGAATTGCAATTATTAAAAAACGTTAACAAATATACTGTCAAACAGCAAGGCAATAGTAAAAGTTAATTTAAAGAACAGGCAATTGATCACCGAACAGGTGAGACAAAATGATAGTAAACATGGTAGCACAGCCGTTTAAACTTGCTGTAACGCCAAGAATGGCAATTATATTTAAAAAAAAATTTGGAAACATACAATAAAACAGTAAATATAATAACAAGGTTAATTCAGTTCAAAACAACTAGCAACTGATCACCAAACTGGTGAGACAAATGATGGTAACTTGGTAATATAACAGTAAATAACAACACAATAATAAAACACAAGGGCTAGTCACAGACGGTGCTCCAGGAATCGACCTCTGAGTAGGTCAGGCCAAAAGCACTTTCGCGAGCGATCAGAAAGGCAAATAAGTGTTGCATTCGCTTCACAAGATGGTAACTCAGACTAGTGGCAGTCTAACGGATGACTAATGATAATCTACTGAAGCTACCTAATGTCCAATAACCAATGCAACGATGGAACACCACGCCAAAGCCGGAACCGGCGGTCAGCACTACGTCCTCAGAATGCTGTGTTTAGAGCGTCCGAAAGGAGAAAGGAACCAATGCTACCAGAGTAGAAGAAACACCAACCGACCTGTAAATCAAGGAAACTGTCGAAACTACACGCCTTACCGGACAGTAGCGGCAAGGCGAGGAAACGTACACTGCCGTTACACACACTAACACCCAGGCCAGATCACCGGGGCGTTAGAGGCCACCAGGCAGGAAAAATAACGCTGGTTGAACTTAACAAATAGTAACACATAGAATGCAGCAATTAGTAACAAGAAGTCGAGGAAAGCTAATTAGATCCGCCTTCCCCAATCACTCCATTCGCTGCTCTTCGTCTCGGCGACACTACGAGCAGCAAGACGATCTCAAGTAACTGGAGAATCGCGAGATCTCACAATGGTGGAGGTTTCACTGCTAGGATTAAAATCCACTCAGCTTAAAGCTTGCTGGATCCGGTTGACGACTGGGTCGTGTACCCTAGTGACCACAGTCCTTCCATCCGGCAGTACCTGCGTGCAGCCAGCAGTTCCACCGTGTTCCCGCACTGCCCTCTTGGTTCCTTCGGAGTCGCCAACCGAACTGCTCTCACACGACCCGGAAGCACAACGACGTCACCCCAAAGATAGGGCCACAGTTACTACAAAAGTGGTTCAAATGGCTCTGAGCATTATGCGACTTAACTTCTGAGGTCATCAGTCCCCTAACTATCCTAGCGACATCACACACATCCATGCCCGAGGCAGGATTCGAACCTGCGACCGTAGCGGTCGATCGGCTCCAGACTGTAGCGCCTAGAACCGCACGGCCACTCCAGCCGGCCACAGTTACTACATATCGATAACGCCGCTCCTGCTACTAGCAGACAGGTAACGCTTGCAGAACCAAGTGGCACCAGTCAACACGAGAAGAAGACAAACAACCGCAACCATGTCAACTAAACGATACAGTCTGTCCTCCAACAGAGGACGGGAACCTACAACAGCACCAACGCGAACCGCAGCACGGCTCAAGTGTGTATCGAATGCAGCCTGTCTGGATGCATTTGTAAACGTTTCCTTAAAATATTCCACACCGTCGTCTTTGGCAACCGAGGTTCAAGACTTACTTCCCGAACAGACTTCGTAGGACTACATTAAATGTGTTCGCAAATGCGATTATGGACTATCATCATCGGTATAATGGAATGACAACGTTGAAAATTTGTCCCAAGACTGGCACTTAAACCCGGATTTCCCGCTTGTGGCAATCAGTTGCTTTACCATTTTACTATCCGAGCACGACCTGCGGCCAGATCCAAACTTCCAGATGTCATCAACCATGCGTCTACATCGTGTAATCGCACTCCAGTACAGAGGAGACATTTTACTTAAAAGTCTCCTGCCCGGTGTCGGCGGATAAATACGTTATTGCAGTGCCTGTGTTGTTCAGTAAACGATTCAAATTTCCTTTGGACATGCATGCATGTGTTTGCTTTCAGCATTGGTGAGGCGAGCAAGCCTTGTTTGCGTCTCACCTGTTCTGCTGCTTGCGAGCGACACCGCGTTTGTTTACTTCCACGTAGCGTCTTGTCTTCGTATCTGAATTCGACGACCATCCTGGAGATTTACTATCTCCAAGCCGCGATTAAATTAATATTTCCTTTTAGTCATGAACCACCCAGAGCGAATGAAGTTGAACGGTTTTTATAGGACGAAATGCGTCTCCCACCGCACGATTTTCTCAGAATTCATTTTTTGAAGAGCTGTGCGCCGACGTTGAGCGGGGCCACGATAATCTTAAGCTCCGATATTGTGACGGCCATATGGGCGCTGTAGTGTTTGATCACGTTGGTTTTCGCCTCCAAACGTTGCGGGTTTTCGAACTCCTGCTTAATTTGCGATCGGTCGTTGTCGTGGCCGCCTTTAAACCTTACGCCAACGTCGCCATTCATGTTACTGAAACGTAAAAAACTTTCGAAACATACCTTGTCGTCAGTGGTGTCCGGCATATAAAAATTGAACTGGCGCAGAGCTGTCGTTAGGTTTGATGGCCACCAACGCACTTGCACAGATTGTGGCCAGGAAGGACATATCCGTTCCCGCTCGGAGACGTCACTCTGTCTGCGGCGCCCACTGTGTTGCCTCTATCTTAGCGTTCGCGCCGGGGCTGCCTGCTGCGCCCACTCTGAATCAATTGGCATTGGCGTCGCCTCCTCACGACAACGGGATGGACGTTTTGCTCGTCTCTCCTACACTGTGGCTGGAGGCAGTACCAAAGGACGATGGCCCCAAAAGACTCAAGACGTTCGTCCCAACCTCACGGTTGTTGATCATGGAGTTATACCGACCTCCGCTTTTCTGCCGTCTGGTCACATGTTGGATGATAGCCGACCGTCATCCGACAAAGTGAAGCATGCTGGGAAGCAACGGTCGCCGAGGAAACGAAAGAGACAACGCTGTTCCCCTTCTGATAACTGCCACCATCGGATGTGTGCAAAGAATGACGATCCTCCTATCCATGATGTGCTGACGCCCTTGTACCTGACGACGCGACATCTTTCCCCACCTCCGTCTCCAGCCAGCAGCCTCCTATGGACACCGAACGTCCCCCGCCTGCGTCTGATGCGGTTTCTTCCCTTTCTGTCTCTGTCGCTATATGTGGGCACACCTCTGACAGTGTTCCACTGGACCGGCCTTGTGAGACATTTGTCTCCTGGGCAGACGACGTCGGTGCTGAGGATGAACGTTCTGGAGGTGTGCAGAGCGACAGAACCCCTTGGTAGGGTCGGATCCCTCCCCATCACAGTGACGTGCCCTTCCACAGGGTCCTAACAGGGAGCTCCCTGTGTTTCCCCTGTGTTTGAATCACCGGTCCTCCTGGCGATGACAGCTTTTGAGACTTATTACATAGCCACAGTCGATGTCAATGCCATTTGCGTACACAACCAACTGGCTTGTTCCATGACATGTTGTATGCTGTGGACGTTAAAGTTACCCTATTTCAGTATGTGCACGTTGCAACCTTTTGTGCTCTCCTTGGTTTTACAGTACATGCCTACCATGTTTCGCCTACTGGTAGTAGGATGGCGATCCTCCTAAGTGACGGTATCCTCCCTGATACAGTTGCCTATCTCCCTGACGCCAGAGGTATGGCTCTCACATTTAGTGACGTCAGAATCATCAACGTCTATGTGCCATCCAGTTCGAGTCACCGCCGCGAACTTTCCACTTTCTTCTCCGAGACAGTCACGTTTCTGTTCCTGTGTTGGCACGATGCATTGATCATGGGAGACTCTGACAACCAAATGTTAACTACCACGTCACTCTCCGTCAGCGGCGCTAGCGACCGTTCTTCAGCACTTCATCCTTGTGGATTCTTGGGAGCATGTTCATGGTGATCGTCCGGAGTTTACACATTTCAATGGCCATTCTTCCAGCCACCTCGATCGTGTTTACAATTTCCTTCGATACTGTCGGTATGGTGCAGGCTGCTAAAGTCTGACCCATTGCGTTCTCTGACCATGACGCATATATCTCTGTCATCAGTCTCTGACGTCAAAAGTTGGCACAGCCAAGGACCATGGAAACTGAACACGATTCATCTTACTTCACGCGGCTGCCGGAAGCTCATCGTGACCGCGTGGACAGTCCGCTCTGTCGTGGTAGGTGCTCTATGCAAAGCCTGCCCTCTGCAAGGCCTTGATTGGCTACGGGAGGGAGGTCGTGGCGTCGCGGCGACGAACACAGCATATCTACTTAACCATTCTTCAGGAATGTACTGCGATGCCGAATTCGCTAGAGTGTCAGACGATGGTGAATACTGCTAAAGCGTAGTTCACATCTCCCTATAGACGTCACCTTGAAGGAGATAGAGTCATGGCACTCACACACGACAGGATAGTGCAGGAGAGTCCCTCTATGTTCCATGTGATAGCGGAACGGCAGCCCACATCGGCGGACATTGATTAGTGTTCTTACGACTGATTATGGGCAGCGCTTACACACCCAACGAGATATAGGATGTGCCCTCCATGTTCATTATGTTATGCTGTACTCTGCACAGCCTCACCACCCTGGCAACATTATGGCCTTCTCCAGACTCTCCTTTGGCTCGGTTCCGTGGGAAGCAATGGTGGATCTTCTTGCTGATGTCATGGAGGAAGCTGTCTATGACACTATCCAGGCGGGTTCCAGGAAAATGTCGCTTAGATCTGACGGCCTTCCACTAGAGTTTTATAAGACATTTCGTCCTCTAATGGCAGCAGTGTGGACGGAAATTTGTCGGGTCCTTATGTCGCCTCTCGTGCTGATTCCAGACGGTTTCCTCGGCGGTCTCCTCCTCCCATCCCCAAGCCCCGGGATACATCATGGATATGCGGTTACCAACGCTTTACGTTGCTCAACAGTGACACGAAGAAATTAACCTGGCTGTACGGCGCAGTACATGGTTTCCCTGACCAAACGTCTTTGGGAGGTGCCAATAATATCCACAATGCCCTCTGCCGCTATCGGGGCTAAAACGCTCTTGCTCACGCTCGTCTTGTGCCTGGACTTTTGGCAGCTCTTTAGTTTGGCCAGGCGTTCCATTGGGTCTACACAGGCGTTCCATTGGGTCTACACAGTAAGGGATAGCCCGATGCTACCGTCGAGGTCGTAATGCGTCTCCGTCGTGGAGCTACGTCAGGCGTACTCCTCAATGGCTGTCTCACTCCTCCCATCTTAATCTGCCGTTCGGTGCGTCAAGGCTGCCTACTTTCTGTCCTGTTGCATCCTGACTCCATGGAAAGTTGTTCTGCAACCACTGTCAACGGCTGTCTAGGACGTCTCTCAGTGCCCATGTACTCAGCTGCACTGTCTATGCGGACAATGACGTCTTCGCTCTTCGTAGTCGTGCTGAGGTCAGGATATTACTGGTATGCTTTGCCACCTACGGCGGAGCTTGTGATAGCTGCCACTACGGCCGCAAATAGAGCGCCATGGTTATAGGTTTGGATTTCCCTGAGATCAGCGCTGCTCCATTGCGTGTACCACCTACTATCCAAGACTTAGGAGTCGAGTTTGCAAATAATCTGTTGTGCACGAATGCCCTCAACTGCCAGTGCCAACTGTTCCAACCACGAACTGCCTTCCTAGATCGTCGTATACGAGCGCTTGATCTTCTGCAACGGACACCTCCTATTCCACCGTCCATGGCCCGCTGCATGCTATCGGCATTGGGTTCATATGTTTGCCACGGCTTGCTGTTCACGATAAGGTGTACCCTTCCTTGGTACAGAGCGACAGCTCTAATCGTCAGCTGTAAAGTGGTGCCGTGGCGCAGCTGTCCGACGTGGCGTACCACCCTGCTGCTGGACGCCATTGCTCCACGCTCTCTCTCAGCCCCTATCCAACTTTCGGAGGTCCTGTCGCCCTTCTTTTACTTCCACCAATTTTCGTCGAACTGAACTATGTCTGTACGGCGATACTACCAACGCGCTTGACATCCACGGAGGTGACCTATGGCTTTCTTCACAAGCATAGGTCACCGAATATGGTTTGGGGGAAGCATCCCCACGTCGGCTGGCGTGCTATCAAGCGATCCTTGTGTGCACCTTATCTTGCCACCGACTTCCAGTGTGCCATTGTATCTTATGGTCAATGGTATGCAAGTATGCTGGTCATGCCTTCATGGAATTCACATTGCTTATACTCCGCTGTGTGTTGCCTGTGACGTGCTGAACAAGGACGAGCATCACCTGGATCGGTGATTGGTGTCTGGTTCTTGGTGTGACAGATGTTGGCCATAATTACCCATAATATTCATCGTCAGGTACTTCCTCACTTGCTTCTCTTTCCAGACTCGGGATACTTCCCACAAACAAAGACAAACTCCGTGAAGTGGATTTGTAGACAGGCAGTTCACTACTTGGTTGCTGCCTGTGAGAAAAGTGTCCTTGATTTTTGCCACTTCCTTAATTAACGCCATTATGCAGTTGTCCGCAAGCCCAAATACAGACAATTTTTCTCCTATTTCCTTTGTGGTGTCTTTCTTAAACCACACCAGAACTAGGGTGTTACGGGAATGAGAAGCTGATCCACGCTTTTCTTTTCCACTCTTAGGACCCGTCATTCTCTGGTCACTAGAATGTTCTTCCCCCTAAAACTATGCGTCGATTCATTTTGTCTGATGACTTGCCGCTTCCTTTTCCTCACGACGTCCGTTTCCTGCTATTCTCGGTGGTATTAAAAAATACATAAATAAATAGATAACTCATTGAAGTATCTTGTACCTATACTCCATGTTCCCTATGCTTTCCTTGGTTCCTGGGAGGAGGGGGGGGGGAAGGTGGGAAGAGAATGGAACGTGGGGTGGCCTCGGGTTGCGACCCCTGCCCACTTTGCGCCACCCATCCCTTTAGGCGACAGGAAAAAAGGGTTAGCGTCCTTGATTAGTAATCAAAACGTCATCGGTCCCTGGTTCGAACACCGCCACCGCTTAAATTTTGAATATAAAACAACAGCAATGGCGGGCGAAGAGCTCCAGCATAAGAAGTCACAGTCATTCAGCCAAGAGCCTTGTCAAAGAGGGCGGAGGAGCGGACAGAGTTTCAAGGCACTCTCTTGTTCTTGGGTGGGAAACTAACCCTAAAGGCGAAAGAATCAGCAATGATCAACGGCATGACGCTGCAGAAGCCAATGGAAACCCCTGCACTGAAGGCACATAATGTGTATCCACAGAACATGTTGCCTGTAATTGAAGAAAGTGTCATGATGTTCTCTACAATGGCAGCAGATATCGGACTTGTCCCCCATTTGAATCTCCGAGAGGGAACTGCCAAGGGGGAAGCGACCATGAGAAAATAATTAAAAGAACTGAATAACCAACGAGAAGATAACGTTCTACGAGTCGGGACGTGGAATGTTCGAGGTTTGAAAGTGGTAAGGGAGTTAGAACATCCGAAAAGGAAATGCTAAGGCTCAGTCGAGATATAATGGGAGTGAGTAAAGTGAAATGGAAAGAAGACAAGGATTTTTGGTCAGGTGAGTGTAGGGTAATATCAACAGCGGCAGAAAAAGGTATAACGGGAGTTATATGAATAGGAAGGTAGGGCAGAGAGTGTGTTGCTATGAACAGTTTAGTGATAGGCTTGTTCTCATCAGAATCGAAAGGAGACAACCATTGACAACAATAGTTCAGGTATACATGCCGACGTCGCAAGCCGATGTTGAAGACATTGGGAAAGTATATGAGGATATTGAACGGGTAATTCAGTATGTAAAGGGAGATGAAAACCTAATAGTCTTGGAGGATTGTAATGCTGTCGTAGGGCAAGGAGTAGAATAAAGGGTTACGGGAGAATATGGATTTGGTAGTAGGAATGAGAGGGTAGGAATACTAATTGAGTTCTACAATAAATTTCAGCCTGTAATAGCGAACACTCTGTTTAACAACCACAAGAGAAGGCGGTATACTTAGAGCCGGCCGGGAGATATGGGAATATTTTAATTAGATTGCATCGTGATCAGGTAGACATTCCGAAATCAGATACTGGATTATAAAGCGCAGCAAGGAGCAGATATAGATTCAAATCACAATTTAGTAGTGATGAAGATTAGGCTGAAGTCTAGTCAGGCAGAATCAATGCGCGAAGTAGTTGGATGCGGAGGTACTAAGGAATGACGAGCTACGCTTCAAGTTCTCTGAGGCTTTAGATACTGCTCAGTAGGCAGTGGTTTTGAAGAGTAGTGGACATCTCTAAAAAGGGCAATCACCGAAGTTGGAAAGGAAAACATACGTACTAGGAAAGTAACTGCGGAGAAGCCATGGATAACACAAGAAATACTTCACCTGACAGGCGGAATTCTGGAATACAGAAATACAACTCACTTAGGAATGAAATAAATAGGATGTGCAGGGGAGCTAAGGCGAAATATCTGCATGAAAAATGTGAAGAAATTGTCGGAAGGATTGACTCGCTTACAAAAATGTCACAACAATCGTCGGTAAGATTAAAACAAGCAAAGGTGGTAACATTAAGAGAGCAACAGGAATTCCACTGTTAAATGCAGAGGAGAGAGCGGATAGGTGGTAAGACTACATTGAAGCCTCTATGTGGGAGAAGATTTGTCTGATGACATGATAGAAAAAGAAACAGGAGTTGATATGGAAGAGAAAGGGGATCCAGTGCCACAATCAAAGTTTAAAAGAGCTTTGGAATACTTACGCTAGGATAAGGTACAAGGAATAGATAACATACCATCGGAATTTCTAAAATCATTGGGGGAAGTGGCAACAAAACGACTATTCACATTCATCTGTAGAATGTATGGGTCTGGCAATACAATCTCATTTTCAGAAAAATATCAGCCTCAGAATTCCGAAGACTGCAATGGCTGACAAATACGAGAATTATCGCACAGTTAGCTTAACATCTCATGCATCCATATTGCTGACAAAGTAATGTTCACAAGAATGGAAAAGAAAATTCAGGGGGCATTAGATAAAGATTAGTTTGGCTTCAGAAAAGGTAAGTAGTAGGGGACAGCCAGGGTCACCCCACTCTGCACTGTTGCCAGATTTATTCAAGATGGCGGATCCAAGATGGTGGCCATAGATGTGGCAATGTCGCTGTGGTGTCATGGCAGGAAGTTAAAAGTCTTGTGGGAAAATAGGTCAACTGGGCTACCTCCACTAACTAACTAACCCATCCCTCTCCCCTCTCCTGACCCCACACCTCCCCTCCTTCATCTGGAACCTGGTGGGAAAAGGACTCAGTCCGTGCTGAGCTACTGGGTAGGAAGGATGTAAGTCTTTATTTTGTATGCACTGTTTATTTATAAGGGGTGTTCAGAAATAAACGAAACCAGTACTTGTATATTAGAAGTATTGAACGTGGCTGTTGAGAGACTTGTCCTTCTGTGACACAAGGCGGTGAATGGCTGTCTTATAAAATTCCTGGGGCTGCAATGTGAACCATTACCGCACATACAGCTGGACGTTGTCATCCGAGGTGAATCGTTTTCCCCTCAGAGCCTTTTGAAGCGGGCCAAAAATGGTGTAATCACAGGGAGAGATATCTGGACTGTATGGCGGATGGCTGACAACTTCCTATTTGAATTTCTGCAGATGTGTCGCTACTGTGTTGGCCATATGAGGCTTTGCATTGTTGTGGAGCAGAATGACCGCACAGGTGTGATTGCCTGGTCGTTTTGATCTCATCGCTTGGCGAAGGGTGGTCAAGGTGTGCAAGTAACGCTGTGTCCCGTGCACTGTTGTCCCATGCTGCAGGAAGTAAATCATAAGGGGGCCTTCTCAGTCAAAGAAGAACGTCAGTATTATCTTTCCTGCACTCATGTGGATGATGATATTCAGCTGTAGGTGCAGAACAGGTTCACACCACAGACTGTGAATTTTATGAGACAGCCATTCATCGCCTTGTGTCACAGTGGGACAAGTGTCTCAACTGCCAGGGTCAATACTTCTAACATACAGGTAATTATGCATCCGGCTCGTTTCTTTGTTTTTTTTTATTTTGTCATAGGTAGTACCTCCATCTAGTGTGTTCATCATGAGGTCCAGAGTCAAAATGACCTAGTTCACAACACCAGCAGAATGCACTGTTGGCCTCACCCCTCCTCTCCCGTGACATAATCCAAGATGGCGGTCTGGAGCAAAAATGGTGGCAAGAGGACTCAGTCTGTTTCTACCTGCTGGACTGGGAGGACAGACGTGTACTAGATGTTCGGTGGATGAGAGGTCTGTGCTGGAGAAGGAAGAAATTATTAGCTACAATCAAGCAGCTGAGGACAGTGTCGATAACCACCTGCACTATGTTTGGAAAGCAATGATATTTGGCGAATGTATGAAGAAAATGAATATGCTTCATCAAATAGTGAAGATGCAGCACGATGGGGCTAAGTAACACTTTGCAACTCAAGCTGATAAATGCATGTGCTGTAAATACAGATCATTCAATAAACGTTCAGTCACTCTTCCAAAGGCAAGACGTTCACTCCAGTGCATGCACATTCCCTGCCCCAGTGGCCACAGCCCTGGTTCGTGGCACCCCTATGAGGCACCCACAGGGGCAACCACGTATGTCCTGTCACGTTCAAAATACCAACACCCTTCCTCATTCCCATCCCTGGTGCATGGACATCCTTTGTTGTTGCACATGAACTGCTTCAGGATTTATTACATCTGGTGTTTAAGCAAGGTGTGAAATATTGTCACATACGTAACTCCAAGATGTCACAGGAACTAAATGTATCACTGTGCAATCAGAATGAGAGAGTTTTGCAGATGGCACAAGAATATTTAAACCATTTTCGATCTAATTACACGTTTTACTTAGTAGTAGGGCAAAGTTGATGTCACATTACTCTGCATTGTCCCCAAGTGTATTCAGGATGGCGGATATAAGATGGCGGCTTAGATGTGGCGACATCTCAGTGACATAATGGCGGGATGTTCAGATTTTGACAGAAAAATAGGTCAATTGGTCTACCTCCACTAACCTAACTCCATCTCTCCCCTCTCCCCTCACCTCACGCCCCTTCCCTCATCCATCCGGAAATTGGCGGAAAAAGGACTCAGTTTATGCTGGACTGCTGGATAGGACGTTATTTACCTCACTTCTCGAAGCACACACTGGTGTCTAAGTCTTTATTTTGTATACACTGTTAATTTAAACAGTTGGGGTTGTCATAAACAGTAGCTTCGTCCAGTGTGTTGCGATGTACACACCACACTTGAACATCGACTGTAAAAAGATTGCTGCACACTCGTGAAACCTCCCTGACATGGGTCACATGCTTTTGTGGGAAACAGATGCCGAAACCGATATCAGCAGCAATATCTAATTTTATGCACCAAAATTATGATATTTGGAAGTTTAAATAAATATCTCTGTAACTCTAAACAAGACACTCATCACTTTTCGAGTTTTAGCTGCTTGTTTCAAGGAACTGCCAGAGAGGGAAAAATTTCTCAGGCCTAGAGCTACTCTGGTCTTCATCACTTTTATGAAACGGTGAGTGGGCTTAGTTTATATTTTCTACTGGAGTCAGGGACGTTATTTTCCTCACTTCTCGAAGCACACACTGGTGTCTAAGCACAGACAGGAAAATCAGAACGATTACACAGACAGAATTCGAAGAACTGCCCTACAGACGAGAAAAATGGCTGAAATTTTCGGTGAATTTTCGATTTCCTACAGTTGCTGGTCTGGAGGTGCTCTAAAGCTACAATGGCAGGTGAGGGATAGCTTCTTGTCTGACCAAACCAGAGGATGATCTGCTTGGACTTGTCTCCGAGCACCCAAACAAAAAAGACATCACATGACTTTCAGCTATCACAGAACTTTCTGTAGATACCTATCCCCATCTAGTTTGTACCAGTCTGTAGAGGTTCCTATGCCCTGAACAAAGGATGTCTTGCGACTTTCTGAGGTCATGAAATTTCTCATGGATGGTGCATTCTGATTGATTCTTACTGATTTTACTCTCTGCTGCTGCCGGTGTGGGAGCACTATCCTCCATTATCTGTAGACAGAAAAATTACGTGACTTTCAGCAGCAAAACTGTTTTGTACAGGTCGAAGAAAAACATACAGCAGTCATATGGCACTGACAGTTAAACCCTGCAAAAGTGATCTACATATCATAAAATGCCGAAAGTCTCGCCAAAGACATTGCCTCAATTAACTGATCTGCTACTGTCGAGAGGAAAGCACGAATTTTTCAGCGTGAAACCAATCTCCAAATCGGCCATACAACCACATACCATATCGA
The DNA here is from genome assembly GCF_023864345.2 of Schistocerca serialis cubense. Taxonomy (NCBI): domain Eukaryota; kingdom Metazoa; phylum Arthropoda; class Insecta; order Orthoptera; family Acrididae; genus Schistocerca; species Schistocerca serialis. The sequence goes on from NC_064638.1 coordinate 517,417,892, forward strand.
TGTAGTAAATACAGTTCATATCCTGCACCATACAAAACCATCACTTCTGCAGCCTGCATATAGTTATCAGACACCATGCACTCATACATATACTGCGAAACAGGCAGATCCCAAAAAAAAACGTAAGCGCATGCACTGTGTACAGTCCTTGCAGCACTGGAATTTCTCACAAGTTCTGTGGGTCATCTACCACGTCCACCGGTCGCGATTAAACTGTCCCGCACATGCTGCCCTGACATGTGATCACAGCACGCTCAGTGGATCGCTGTTACTCTGCGACTGATGTACTAAGACTGGGCCGGTCCCATTGGCACAAAGGCGGTATTGTTCCCAGCCCAAACCAGCTTGCTTGCTTGTTGTCATGCTTTCTACAGCCATCTCCAGACTCTCGTATAACAAGAACATACGTATTTTCAAATGGTTTGCCAGAATATCATACCATCTACACGATAATTGTCTATATCAAGCACTTAGCAGTATGCTACCGATAGCAAAGAATAATTCTGAAGATAAAGAGTGGAAATTTAAACACCTGAAACTTTAGCGAAGTGCAGCGAGGTGGAACGTGTTGCAGATCACTGAGTAACTAGAAACTTATCTTGCCCGTAAAGACCTTTACATGAAAACTGGTAAATAGAGGAAGCTGTTAGTTCCACTTCTATTCTTTTAACGAATACTGCTGTCAATGATATAACAAATTCCAAACCATCCTTCTAATTTACAAAGTCAACTAAGGTGTTTCTAAATTCTAGAGAAACAGCAAAGATCACTTCCACCTTTCTTTCACCATGTAGATGCACACAACATATACAACGATCGGTGTTCTCTCAACCAAATAAAGATAGGAAATGTGTAGGAGCAGTCAACTGGACTATTTACATGCTATGGAATAACTATCCAGTGCAAACACACGTCCATGTTGAATCTTCTCAAACTTGCATGGAGAACACACGCAATCACGAGGGCTGCCCAACACATACTGAGTATTAGTTCGCTATTCAGCTTCCAAGAGGGCGACTTGGTTAGGTAACCTACATTCCTGTATCCCAGTTGGCCCCTAGTTTATACGGCTCCTGCTGTAAGCTGTCAATGTCAATCGTTCTAGTCACAGGCCACTGCAACCACGTACCCCGCACCCCATGCAGAATCGTCCTAGGAAACTAGCCACATATATTTTATCACTGTACTTACAATTTTACGTTTGCAGCCTCAACCTGATGACATTCAACAATGAGCTAAGTATCAGAAATACCCCTTCCTGACGACTGTGGCTCTGGAAATATGAAAATCTATAGCCTTCTTATGACGACATAACTTTCCACGTAACAAAATCTTTCATTCCCCTTACGACTATCGCAATTTTCCTCGTCAAACCCATACCAACCTTACAACAACAGGACAAAGCCATTTTCTTTGCATATGTCAGAACACTGACAACATTACACATACTTCATAACCATGCTGATCGCAGTGAATCTATCACACATCCCATACTAAGTATAATAGTCCGCCAATAAGTGAATGCTGGCGACACCAAACAATATTCAGCAAAAATCTGCAATACATGGACATGTCTCATTTTTTTACCCTGCAAGTGGTACCAATGCTTCTTAGGAAGAGAGAGACGTAATCGTCTTACAGGTGACCAGCTATTAAAAGAACACGATCGCAGCAGCTATGTTACTGTCACCTTGCATAAAAAGCGGTCTTATTTCTACCAGTGCACGCAAATATTGCTAACAACATCCATGTTAAAAACTATACAAGCTTTATAAATCGAGATTTGGTATAGCCTCCGAGTGAAGTTGTCTTCCAGACAAATACCAAGACACTGAATATAGACGGTGCTCGCAGGATGTGTATTAACAGACCAAAAGTGTGGGTGCATGTCGCCAGCAGTGTAAGCTCATAATAAAATCGCCGAATTTAGAAAGTGATTCAGCTAAGGAATGTGGTATAAAGCCATTATTTGCAAATCCCTCATGGTGCCGCTATATATTTCTCCAGTATATGTAACGCCTTCATCTTGATGCCATGTCACAGGTTCTGTGCTATATCCACAGGGTTATAAACGGGGGCGGATGATGATTGATTGAGAATGATCACATACAGTAGATGGTGTGACATGAAACTAATCACTAAAAAAAATACAGCACTAGACTAAGGTGGTGAGAAATGTACAGTATCCCATGACCAATACACTGGCTTTACAGATCTGTAGTGTTAGGTTTTTTGGTAGAAATGCTGCTGTGCTTTTGAATCAACTCTTTTCATTCTACCACAGGTCTGGGTTAGATCCTATGAGATGTCTTTTAATGATCACAGCCACTAGTGAATCATATTTGTGGCACTCTCATATCTCGAAACGAGTCACCTTGTTCTAACCTATCTGCTACAGCAAAACGCCAGTGCCTTTTTTTAGACAGACCCTCTGCATATTGTTATTGTTCCTCGACCTCTATCCCGCCCTCCCTCCAGCTTTGTCCATGTGATCGTTCCAGTTGAAGTCAGAAGTGAACAGAAGTCGGAGCGGGCTATATCTAAGACCTTCTGCATCTCATGGACATAAAGGATGAGCTGAGCTAATCAGATGGGCCATCTTTTTTTTTCCAGTCGGTGGAAATGGGAACATGTTGTCATATGTCCACCAACTGTGTTTGATGTGCAAGGCCAATAACAAACAAAACTTCCTGCTGCAACATGAGGTAGTAGAAAAGACAGCCAATACAGTTACGGGAACTTGGAGAAGGACAAGGATTTTGCTACAGCATTGCGATGCATTTCCAAACTACATACAGGTTCTGGAGTCAAAGGAGATCTGTGTTCCTCAAGGTGCACTCACGCCTGTCACTCAAAGATTCTCCCCGTCATTGTTATTTTGTACCAACCAACAGGGGAAAAAACTACAGACTATAAAAGCTCCACTAACTTCATCCAACATATAAATTGTCTGTGCACTGGCATCGAGCATACAGCATGAGACGATCCTATTAAATATACAGGTATTGATCCATTGGAGCAGGTGACCAGTGATCGAAGTCACCTGCACAGGCCAGTGTAAAGTTTCATCACCTGTACTGCGGGAAGACCATATCTCACGGACTACTAGTCGCAAGAGAGGTTCCCTGTTTTGTTGCCTGATACATCGTTTTCTCTGCTGTAACATGTCCAAGCGATGTATGACAACAGATTTGTGCACCACCATACATTCTGTTTTTTCTGCCACGACTTGAAGCTCTGTGTCAGATTCTAAATTGACATTGATATGTTTCAGTCCATTGGCACACACACTAAATTGGACAAGCTGCAAATTATGTTGTTGCTCCCACAACACACGCACTGGATGATTTAAATAAAAGACATCAGAACATATGGAAACTGGAAGAGTTTTGTGGCATTGTGGACTGTTTCCAAACACGTGCCTGAAGATCACTGATGACCTCTACATTTAAACTCATCTTTCACAGTGATTGGTAGTAGATTGCTCAATGTTCCTCTTAGACTGATTCCTCATATTGCGGTCATGTACATGATCACTGTTTTGGTGGTAGCCATCCCCGGTAGGTGTTGCCTCTCCAACAAGACTCTTTCTTCATCTCAAACAAATGATGTCAGTCAATCATTATGTGATAATCAACATTGTACCAGTGGACCGATCTGATGGAAAAGACTCTGTCTATGTACTGTAGTAAGCATCACAGTTGACAGTGTAATCAATTTTAGCAATTTTACAAGTTTTTATTCCATAAGTTCAATGCCAGCTTACTCACGGCACCCATCCAAGTGCACGAAATCGCTCCAAATGTATATCAAGGAGGTTAGCACCCCTTAGCGGCGAATAGTAGATATGAAAGTGCTGTGATGATATAATAGACCTTTAGGAGAAATGTGATGATGGAGCTCCAGACAGATAAAGTTTGAAGCATTTTATGTAAATCGACTGCGCTATCAAATCTAATATATTGTTCTAGTGTGTAGAATAAGTATCAAGAAGGTATTGGTAAGAGAGAACATAAAGACATGCACTGCTAAGCTGCACAGTTGTGCACTTAAAACACGGGGGCTCTGAGCACTATGGGACTTAACATCTGTGGTCATCAGTCCCCTAGAACTTAGAACTACTTAAACCTAACTAACCTAAGGACATCACACACATCCGTGCCCGAGGCAGGATTCGAACCTGCGACCGTAGCAGTCGCGCGGTTCCGGACTGAGCGCCTGAACCGCTAGACCACTGCGGCCGGCACTTAAAACACACTGTAACGTTAGAGTGGTGTGGTTTCCAATCTATTAGTCGTGTGGAATGCGATGGTGTTAATATTCCAATCTAAGAATTATATTTCCAGTGGCTAAAATACATTATTCTTGCAAGTTTGCATATGATAAACTTAAAAGATCCATTCGTTGTGATACGTGCCGAATTTAGCTTTCCAGAGATCTATAGCGCCCACAGTTAACATCCGATCATAGTTCAGAAATTATACTATGCTCACAACAATCCTATAAAAACTGTCAGTGCAATATAACTGCTGTCAGTGCAATATAACTGCTGTATTTTTTTCGATCTGTACAAAATAGTATTGCCATTGAAAGTCTCATAACTGGTCCGTCTGCAGAAAATGGTGGACAGTGCTCCAAAACCAGCAGAAGCAGCAGTTTAGCGGGTAAATTCAGTAATAATCAATCAGAATGCTCCATTAACAAGAAGTTCCATGATGTCAGAGAGCCACAAGACATCCTTTGCACAGGGCATAAGAGCCTCTACAGGCTGGTTAAAAAGGCGGGGCAAGGTATCTACAGAAAGTTCTGTGACAGTGAGAGATTGCAAGGTATTCTCACTTTTGACGGTATCATGCTGCTTAATGTTCATAGGAAAGGTGATCTTCATTACCTGGTTTCTGTATTTGATACAATCTGACTTCATTCATATGATGAAATGGTTGGCAGTAGAAAACACTCTTGCTTGTGTGCTCTAGTGAAGGCATAGGTTTTACCTGTGTTCGAAGGAAGAGGGTGCCAAGTTAATTGACAGTGGTAAAAGTTACGGTGGCTAAGAGCCGGGGGGAGCTTTTTTCTGCAGAACCTGATGAAAACGTTTGGTGACAGCCAAGTCCCCCAGTCTCATTGTGCAGACGCATTGGGTGGAGCCTGTCAGTTGGCGGCCATGTCCAGGTAGGCCGACTAGCACCAAGGAGTCGCTGCAGCTATGAGCAGCGCATTGTAAGATCTGATGGCTGGCAATAAAGCAGAGTATGGGCCCTTGTTAGGTAGAAAGCAGATGAGACAGCCGAGACTTTTTGCGAATTCCGTGAGACAGGGCAGTGGCTCCCAGGCATCCAGACCCGGCTACAAAATATTTTTGTGAAGGCACGAGGCTTTTAGCGAGTTTGTGGCCATTCTTTCGAAAGTGCGAAATGGACGCAACAGGGGAGATAACAATCGTTTTATGGAGGGCTGTGGTTCCATCCAAATCACGATTTAAGCAAAGACATAGCGTAAACACGCGGGAAAGAGGGCGTGAAGCTGATTCTTTTTCCTTTTCTCCCAGTTAATTTTTAAAATTGTGGTTGGTCAAATCTGCGTATGCAACGCAGGGGGGAAGTCTCCCAGCCTCGGATGCTGAGCTCAAACTCTTGATTGGCTTCTGCTAAAGTGAGTGTACTCTAAGCATGCAAATGTGCTATGCTATCGGGCTATGGAGGAAAGCTGTAGAGAAAGAGAAGATCACTCTTGTACTGGTGCTTCGCTAGTAAAGAGCGGCGGGTCTTTATCTGAACGGCGAGACTTGTGTCCTTTCATAGTGTGCCATACAGAGCCTGTGCCAGTCATCATCTAAACCGTCAGAGGTACTGCTTCTTGCATCATGCATGCAATGAGTTATGCGTGTGTGTACCTATTTGTTTTGAGTCGGCCATCTAAACGTTTGACATATTCCGTTGCACATAGTCATGTCATGGAGTCATTTGGCAGACCAGCAAACGGGTCCACCTGCACACTGGAATCCACCGGGGTTACAGAGGCTCATAGGGAAGTATCTGCTTTCCGAATCAGCCAAACGCGAGACCGCCGCATACTTTCATATTTCCAGGCACGCACCGTTAATAACAGATTGTCGCTGTCCGTGACTGCAGTTGGCGAGCGCGTCATGCTGTGCCACCCTCACCTGCAGAAGGGTAAACTATTCGCTGATACGGCGTAGGGCTCCAATATGAAACCATATTTTTCTTTATGGAACAGTTAAAGTGTAGGTACTTGATAGTAGTGTAGTTGTGGGCCATATCACGGATTCACATTTATGAAATCAGATAAAGCGATTAGTTCTGATTAGGGTGGTGTGTTGATCCCCAGCTGATCACTTTGTTAACCATATACCGCATATTATTGAAAGAGATTGTCAGATAAAAATGTTTGTGTGACGTTTCTTAAGCCATCTTTTGTCATTTGATGTTAAGAATGAATAAATCAGTTGTTATTTAGACTACAACTCCTCCCAGAGTTCTAATTTACATAACCTTTGCCATTTAATTAAACTTTTGGTTGCAATTGATAGAACCGGAAGCGTCCAGTGGCTGAGAGTCACGTGATGTCTTCTTTGTTTGAGTGTTTAGAGACAAGTCCAGGCGGATCATCCTCATCTGGTCCGGTCAGGCAAGATTCTGTCCCTCACCCCGCCATTGTAGCCTTAGAGCACCTCCAGGCTAGCAAATGTAGGAAATTGAAAATTCACCGAATATTTCCGCCATTTTTCTCGTCTGTAGGACAGTGCTTCGAATTCTGTTTGTGTAATTGCTCTGATTTTCCTGTCTCTGTTTAGACACCAGTGTGTGCTTCGAGAAGTGGGGAAAATAACGTTCATGACCACAGCAGAAAATATAAACTAAGCCCACTCACCGATTCAGAAAAGTGATGAAGATCAAAGCCGCTGTAGGACTGAGAAATTTTTCTCTCTCTGGCAGTGCCTTCAAACAAGCAGCTAAAACTCTAAGAGTGATGAGTGTCTTGTTTAGAGTTACAGAGATATTTGTTTAAACTTCCAAATATCATTTTGGTGCATAAAATTAGATATTACTGCTGATATAAGTTTCGGCATCTGTATCCCACAAAAGCATGTGACCCATGTCAGGGAGATTTCACAAGTGTGCAGCAATCCTTTTAGAGTCCATGTTCAAGTGTGGCGTATACATCGCAACACACTGGAGGAAGCTACTGCTTATGACCACTCAAATACTTTAAATTAACAGTGTATACAAAATAAAGACTTGCTTCCATCCTATCCAACAGTTCAGCAGAAACTGAGTCCTTTCGCCAATTTCCAGATGGATGAGGGAAGGGGATGGGAGGGGAGGGAAGAGGGTGTGAATGGAGTTAGGTTAGTGGAAGTAGCCCAATTGACCTATTTTCCTGTCAAAATCTGAGCTTGCCGCCATTACGTCACTGAGATGTCGCCACATCTAAGCCACCATCTCATATCCGCCATCTTGAATACACTTGGGGGACAATGCAGAGTGGTGTGACATCAACTTTGCGGTACTACTAAGGTAAAGTCACCAGATAGGCACTTCTGCCATTGCCATTGATAATAAAAGCAAGACTAAACAAAAATGAAGACAAGTTCATAGGATTTGTTCTCCTGGATAAAGCGTCCAGCAATGAAGAACGGGGCAAGATTTTCAAAATTCTGAGAAAAATAGGGGAACGTTATAGGGAGAGATGAGTAATATCCAATAATTTTAAGGGCCAAGAGGGAGTAAAATGAATGGATCACCAAGAATGATGTGCTCGGATTAAGAAGGTTGTAAGACAAGGACATGGTCTTTTGCCCCTTCTGTTCAGTCTGTACATCTAAGGAGCAATCATGGAAATAAATGAAAGGTCCAAGTGTGGAATTAACATTCAAGGTGAAAGGATATCAATGATACGATTTGCTGACGACATTGGTATCCTCAGCGAAAGTGAAGAAAAATTGCAGTATATGCTGAATACAATGAACAGTATAATGAGTACAGAATATGAATTGAGAGTAAATCGAAAAAATATGAAAGTAACGAGAAGAAACAGAAATGAGAACAGTGAGAAACTTGGTGATCACGAAACAGAAGAGTTTAAGGAGCTCTGCTACCTTGGCAGCAAAATAATCCATGACGGACGGAGCAAGGAGGACGTAAAAAGCAGACTAGCAGTGGCGAACACTACATTGCTGGCCAAGAGGAATCTACTAGTATCAAATATAGCCCTTAATTTGAGTAAGAAATCTCTGATAACGTACGTTTCTAGTACAGCATTGCATGATAGTGAAACATGGACTGTGGAAAGACCGAAAAGAAGAGAGTCGAAGCATTTGAAACGTGGTGCAAAAGACAGAAATTAGGTGGACTGATAAGGTAAGGAATGAGGAGGTCCTACGCAAAATCGGAAAAAAAGGAAAATACGGAAAACGATGAGAAGAAGAAGAGACAGGATGCTACGACATCTGCTAACACATCGTGAAAAAATTTCCACCGTACTGGAGGGAGCTAAAGAGGGTAAAAACTGTAGAGGCATCCAGAGACTGGAATACATCCAGCAAATAACTGAGGACGTAGGTTCCAAGAGCTACTCTGAGATGAAGTGGTTGGGACTGGAAAGGAATTCTTGGCGGGCCACATCAAACCAGTCAGAAGAGTGATGACTCAAATGAAAAATGAGTTCTTGTGGTACGGCGTTTCATGCCTCCAACAGCGCGGCTGAAAACTACTAGTTGGTCGCTGGTGTACGTCGACGTTCTGCAATACTGTACCGTATGCCGGGGAAACGGGCACTCTATTTCATGGGCCAAATATCCTCTCTCGTTCCAAATGCCTCTCAACCTGCCCAGTTCAAATCGGTCGCACAGTTCCAAAGAATTTCTAAGATTTAGAGGTCAGTACAGCTATGCAATAAATTTGCTACACCAAGAAGAAATGTAGATGATAAACGGGTATTCATTGGACAAATATATTATACTACAACGGACATGTGATTACATTTTCGCGCAATTTGGGTGCATAGATCCTGAGAAATCAGTACCCAGAACGACCACCTCTGGCCGTAATAACGTCCTTGATACGCCTGGGCACTGCGTCAAACAGAGCTTGGATGGCGTGTACAGGTACAGCTGCACATGCAGCTTCAACACGATAAAACAGTTCATCAAGAGTAGTGACTGGCGTATTGTGACGAGCCAGTTGCTCGGCCACCATTGGCCAAACGTTTGCAATTGGTGAGAGATCTGGAGAACGTGCTGGCCAGGGCAGCAGTCGAACATATTCTGTATCCAGAAAGGCCCGTACAGGACCTGCAACATGTGGTCGTGCATTATCCTGCTGAAATGTGAGGTTTCGCATGGATCGAACTGTTATCCATCCGTTACCCAAACTGGAAGAAGAAGAAACTTTCATTGAAGAAAAATTTAACTTCGCACCACAAAATAAAGTAGGTCCATGAATAAGAACAAATTGAGTAGTTTTACCTACTCCCCTTACTTCATTCTTTTTACCCTTCGCAGAAGATGTCGAAGCACCAAGAGTGCCGTCCACATTGACAAGTGATTTGTAAACCAGCATTCGCTGGAGACGACGAAAACAACGATTACGCATCATTGTAAGGAGCAGTGCCTCAGTGGCTGTTCACTCAAACCGAGTGAATGCGCTAGACAGAACAGTGTGCTATTTATAGCATCAGTCCTGGCGCACGCAGCGGATGTGGACTCTTATCAGCTTACGCAATCGCACCGGATGTGAATTTTCCAGCAACACGCTCCTAGTAATACTAGGTAGCGTGTTGCTCCAACGTAGTTTGAATTGCGCGCCAAAAAGAAGACAACCAATCAGAGACTGTGGTCGACATCTATTGAGCAGCCCAGAGAGCATCCCAGAGTGCCCCAGAGAGCATTTCAGGGTGCCCCAGAGAGCTAAAACACCAAGAAGAATCGCTTCTCGGCTTTTGGCAAGATCAATTTTTTCTTTTGTAGCGTCTTTGGTTATTGTTGGACTTAGAATTTTTCTCCGTCTATTATTTTACTTGTCTGTTTGTTGCTGGAAAACTCACTTCCGGCAATGTTATTCTTATGGAGATTGGACTGTTGATAACCAATAACTCCAGAAAACTAACTTCCGCTTTTTAATGACGTTTGATAATGACTTCCACTACAGCTTCCGCTGTGATTTAAAATTAGCTCTTAAGAGCTCTTAGAGCCATGGGTCGTAACAGATCTGAAATGTAAAGTCCACTGTTCAAAGTGCCGTCAATGCGAACAAGAGGTGACCGAGACGCCTAACCAATGGCACTCCATACCATCAAGCCGGATGATACGCCAGTATGGCGATCACGAATACACGCTTTTAATGTGCGTTCATGTCACCAAACACAGATGCGACCATCATGATGCTGTAAACAGAACCTGGATTCATCCGAACAAATGACGTTTTGCCATTCTTGCACCCAGGTTCGTCGTTGAGAACACCATCGCAGGCGCTCCTGTCTGTGATGCAGCGTCAAGGGTAACCGCAGCCATGGTCTCCGAGTTGATAGTCCATGCTGTTGCAAACGCCGTCGAACTGTTCGTGCAGATGGTTGTTTTCTTGCAGACGTCCCCATCTGTTGACTCAGGGATCGAGACGTGGCTGCACGATCCGTTACAGCCATGCGAATAAGATGCTTGTCATCTCGACTGCTAGTGATACGGGGCCGTTGGGATCCAGCACGGCGTTCCGTATTACCCTCCTGAACCCACCGATTCCATATTCTGCTAACACTCATTGGATCTCGACCAGCGCGAGCAGCAATGTCGCGATACGATAAACCGCAATCGCGATAGGCTACAATCCGATCTTTATCAAAGTTGGAAACGTGATGGTACGCATTTCTCCTCCTTACGCGAGGCATCACAACAACGTTTCATCAAGCAACGTCGGGCAACTGCTGTTTGTGTATGAGAAATCAGTTGGAAACTTTCCTCGTGTGAGCACGTTGTAGGTGTCGCCACCGACGCCAACCTTGTGTGAATGCTCTGAAAAGCTAATCATTTGCATATGACAGCATCTTCTTCCTGCCGGTCGGTTAAATTTCGCGTCTGTAGCACGTCATCTTCGTGGTGTAGCAATTTTAATGGCCAGTAGTGTATTATGCATCCCCACATTGTAACACCTGGGCCACGAAATCGGTCATGTTCGACCGTACTGGGTGTACCCCCTTATGGCGAGACGTGAGAACACGTAATGTACCCAGGAACATTAACGAACGTGATCGTTTTGGTGTTCAATGTTACGAAAAGTAGAAGCAGAACGTCGCGATGCCCGGGTTACGTTTAAGCAAGTGCTGCAAATGAGGTACTTTTTCTCCTCCACAGGCATTAATGATATCATTTTCGAAGAACAACACCCTCTTCTAAAAGGAGAGAATTTAACATTATAACTTTAATAATATAACTTTTTATAAAGTCTAATGATAGCTGCCTCTTTTAATCAACGTTTAAAAACATCGAGAACCACTGCTCTCTGCTGTCATTGACTGCTTATTTCTGTAAAGTGTTACGGGACTAGTTTTTTCCGAAAACAATCATGTAAAATAATTCATAATGAAAATCCCATTTTATCGGAATATTTAACAGACACCGAGGAATATGATAAACATCTCTACCAATGATTGTCGGTAAATAACTAATGTAACCTGGCTGTTCTTTTGCTATTATTTCAAGTGAGAGAACGTTGAAAGCATTCTGCACTGTGAGAATGCATGTGGGTCGCCAGAGGCAGTAGAACTGACTGCCTTTAGAACCAGTTAGCAGAATGACAGTCGAGAGACTGCTGTGGTTAACAGCCCACCTGCCACAGGTCACCTCATTGTGATGCCACACTAGGGCGTCGGGCCATCCTGTGTACAAATAAAAATAGTAACTCCTGTGGAGCAAACTCCTAATGAAAATATTCTATGACCTGGGCGTGGAGTGAGAAGGATCGCTTTTTAGTGGAAGACACCATTGTACTATAAATGTAGAAAACTGGTCATTTCTCCAGACAACACTGCCTGGAGAAGAGATAAAGATATTAAAGATGTATTGGGGAACCACCGATCATTCTGACTAAGCAAAAAACAAATGTTTCCAAAATGTTAAAACGCCAGCATTGGTTAATGTAAATAAATAGTAAGTTAGAAAAAGACCCTGATGGTGACGATAAGGAATGCCTAATTTGTTGCAGAGAGAGACAGAGTGATGGTATACGACTTTTTGTGCGGACGACATAAGTTATTGGTTAACCAGCTAGAGGAAGTGGACTAGTGTTTTGCAGGGAGCAGTTCCATCGGTCAGCACTCAGCGGATCCAAAGCTGAGCTGATCAGAATTCAGTAACAAATGCAAAATGAGGGAGTGTATGGTTTCCTTTTCATTAGCAGTCGACCAGAAAAAACTCCAACTCTACCATCGGTATGCTCCACCGCCAGTCCCCCCTGCTGAGAGCCGGTGTTGGCCTGCTGTGCCATCTGAGCTGCTGTATTGGGGGCTTAGAAAATTTTAGGGGTAATCTGCTTTTGCTGGCTGTGAGGCTCGTCGGTTCCGCCAGTGATTGATTCTGCAGTTTGAGCCTCCACCTGCAATACTATGGAGATATCGAGCCGCAACTGTGAGACAATGTGTAGGGACGTTAAAGTCACTGTATAGTATCCCAGTTACTCCAGGCTTCACTCAGGAGACTTGTATTTTAATACCAGTGAACAGTTAGCTCTCAAGTCCAACCGCGCGGTCTCAGGCATCTTGTCACTAAGTAACTAAGTAACTCACGGTCCGCGAGGCTCCCCCTGTCGTAGGTTCGAGTCCTCCCTCGGGCATGGGTGTGTGTGTTGTCCTTAGCATACGTTAGATTAAGTAGTGTGTAAGCGTAGGGACCAATGGCCTAAGCAGTTTGGTCCTATAAGATCTTACCACAAATTTACAAACATTGGAATAAATCAAAGTAAATGTATTTCCTGTCTCATTGAGAAGTCATAAGTTTCCCCTGTCATTTTCTTTTTGAGGGTACCCTTGCATTACTTTGCGACCATCTCCCAGTATTCCAGTTCAGTAACCAGGAGCGTCAACGTACAGATTTTAGAATGTACCCCAGCATAAGATTGCGCAAAAGTGGCAAAAATGGAAGTTTTAAGTCATTCTAACCGTGTGCATTTAACAATTGTAAGAACATCCTATCTCCTACCTGTCTCCAACAAGATATTCAGTACAGATACATAACTGCAGAAAAACACAGTTGTGATCTATACAGTGTATATTATAGAAACATTTCTCTTGCATATTGGCCATCCAAAGGCATGTTTAAATAATTAAAATTAATTCGAATGAAAAAACATGTAACAGGACACACATTCAACAAGTTAACTCCTTGACCTATTTGGATCAAATATCAAATCAAATTGGGTATCAGCGTCTTCCTCTTCAGTGGGTATGCCGTCTGTTAGGGTCCTCGTAATGCTCTCCTCTACGTTGAGACCCGGCACGGGAGAATTCTCGCATGCATGGCCACGACAATTCTGGCGAAGGGCAGAGCATTGGAGTCTTACTTTTTTGCCGCTGCAAACTCCTGTTCTACACACTTTCGTACATCTGCAAGACATTATTTTCATTAAAGGAACTAGAAATGTATTTTCTGGTTGTTGTTATGAAGGTCACCCCTCCCTTTGTTAGTACCCAGCCTTAAATTGATGGAGTCCCTTCGCTGCCCAGCCATAACTGTACTTGATACGCACGAAACAGATGGTACTGGGAGCCGTCTCGAGTAGGCGGCGGACTCGCAAGTTGGAATTTGGGGTTCGCTGCCGATATAGAGGTCTCAGGGGCAAGGATCGACCAGTGTATCTCTCTTCATGTCTCCACCGTAGAGTGTCACAAGAAACCTTACCCGTGCCTCAGGAATTCTAAGAGCCGTTGTGTTTGGCTGTTTGAAAATATTAAGTCAAACATTAGTTTCCCATCATAAATGAAACTAACTACTTTCTGCCTTTGTTCAAAGAGGGTTGAAGTAGAGTCCTATCTTCTTGCCGCATGGAAGAGAAATAGAGAGAAAGAGAGAGAGAGAGAGAGAGAAAGCGAAAGAGAGGGAGAAATAGAAACAGAATATTCTGTGGATTGAATATACATGATGTTGAGGAATAAAGAGCGGTGAGGCTATTACATCTCTGACTCTTCTAGAAAATAAATGTAATTTTGACAAGAGGCTGATGCTGTCAGGAAATCCCAAATATCCGCGTCTTCACCTGTGATGGTAATGCTATCGAAGTCAATAGTCTCTGGTGCCGCGGTGTTCATTATCATCACATCATCATCTTTTTTTGAGTGAGTAACCACAATGCTTTTTGCTGTCATTTCAGTCATTAACATTTAAGTGAACTTCCTTCTCTTTTTGTTGGTGTCGTTGGATTACAAGTTCGTGACTTTGTAACGGCTGTTGCTGCGGAGAGGACAAATTTTGTGGACGAGTGCAGAAAATTCCGCCGAGATCGTTCTGCTGCTTTGGTAACGGACGTCACTAGGACACCCATCCGATACTATTATGGCATTACATCCTAGGCTTTGTTGCCCTTGTCCATATAGGTCTTGCACACTGTAGCGTAGCTGTTGTTGTTGTGCTCCATACAAATTCACGTGGAAGGAATCCACCGCCAGCTACTGCACGTAGCACAAGTCATTGTCCACTTCTTGTACTATCGGTACGAGCACTGCATACAGCGTTGACTTTGCCCCCTTGTGCAAAATATTCTTCAGTGAAGAGACGCATAGGAGAGGGAGCAACTTCACATTTGAATAATTCTCTCAAGCTATCATCAAATTGCGTGGCAAAAAGGAACTTGTTGCAAAGGAGAAAATATCGACCATGTCTTTTTTCTCTCATATTTTCAGGGGACATAAATCTGAGAGCAGTGTAACATTAAAATGATCTCTCAATATTTTCTCCACGCACTTGATGTCAATTCCTCGGGCAAGGTAACTGTTCATTACTTCGTGAGCAATTGCTCCTGCGCTCAGTGGCATTACCTCATTAGTCTCATGGAATGCTGGAGGGCCACAGAACTATGTACTCAGCTTCTCAACATCGAAAAAATGCCTGATGGCTTGGGAAGGTATCTTACCTACATCTTATTCAGATTCACCTCAATGTGCATAAGTGAACATTGTATTTATTCCATGAAACTGCCGGAATTCAGCAGTAACCAAAGTTGGACTTTCGCTGTTCGTCTCTATTTGTCTTCGGAGGCGTAGGCAGAATCCATCGAGACGGCAAACTACCGACCAAACTGCGACCATGAGTCAGTCCTACGTAGCTCTTCAATTCGTCATCTGCCTAAGGGCCTTCTCGTGTCTGATCGGAGCTGACCAGAACTGTTCACTACGACGAATAGTGAGGTAACCTTCAGACGTGAATTTGTGAAACTCCATAATGCCTTTCAGGCTGACGGTGTCCTAGTATTAGACAGGAAGAAAGATAAACATCCGTCTACAACTGGCTCGTTAGTGACGGAGCAGATCTTCTGAGCGTTTCAGGGATGGGGAACGAAATGGGCAGTGCCCTTTAAAACGAACCTCCATCGCCTTTTCATAAAGTGATTTAAGGGACTCAAGGAAAAAATGCTTCTGGATGGCCAGCGGGGATTTAAACCGTCGTCCTTCAAAATGCAAGTCCTTTGTGCTAACCACTGCGCCATTTCGCTCGGTCCCTGTTACTTCAGATGTGAACACCGAGCGTAGGTCAAACGGCCTGCAGCTTGGACGTACGCAGTCATTTCTCTGACAAATTCGGCATACAGATTACTTTGCTCCATCCTTTTAGCTTTAATGAAATTTTTCATTAGACTTCACAAGTTGAAGGACTAGAACCATAACGTAGCAGTAGGACCATCATACTGTGTGAAAAAAGCCCGTTTTCAGCAACAGCCCAAACCGCGATAGATGATAGTGGTGGGGTGGGGAGAGGGGGATGGAGGGTTCCGAACGTTTCAGGGCTGCCAGGGACAGCAAACCACCGGGCCACGCAACACTCCAACTCAAACAGAAATTCGTATCACGTTGACAGAGGGGTTGGTGCCTCTTAAGGTTGATAAACATCGACTATTAAAGGACTCTAGCGTAATCCTTCTAAAGAAGTGGTTCAATGAAACAACACTGCCTGACAAGAAAATGAGAAGCACCAGAAGAAGTAAGCGTGAACATCACATGTCGAGTTATCACTGTGAAGGACACGGAGATGCCATGTACTCGTCTGAGAAAGCGTTTTCTGCACCCGATGGAGTTTGAAAGAGGCTTCGCAGTGGGTGTCCATTTAGCCAACTGGTATAGTCGTGGGATATCCAAATTTTTTTAGGCATATGGATATGACAGTGGGCCGATGTTGGACTGCATGGGAACATGAGGCGAGGCATACTCGTCGTCCGGTCTACCACGTCTGGTGACAGCAAAGGACGGTGAATCAGACACATCGTAATGCTTTCACATTGTCGTAAGCAATGGACTCCCTGCAACATTCTGTTTCGTCCCTCACCATTGTCGAAAACTACCCGTCCTAGGTGTAGGCTGAAACGGATGCGTTTAGGGTAGTGCCGTGATCGGGAAGAATCGATTGCTCATGACTGGCATCGCTTTGTGTTCAGCTCGAATCACGTTTCTGTAGTAACCTGGATGACTACCGCCGGCAAGTACGGCAGCGACCTGGTGAGGGGGTCGCATTCTTCCAATATTTTCGAGAGGCAAGCAGTATTACTCCTGGTGCCATGGTATGGAGGACCATCGGGTTTCATTTTAGGCCATGACTGGTGGTGGTTGAGGGAACTCCAGCACAAACATGCGACACGGACATCCTGCGCCTTCATGTGCTACTTCTCATGCGATAGTACCGTGATGCCATTTTTCAACACGGTAATGCTCGTCCCAAATCGTAGGTGTGTCTATGAACTGTTTGGAAGCCCGAAACCGGTTATGGCACTAAATTAAAATATTTAAGAAGTATTCGTACATTTGTGGCTGGTTGCGTCATTCACCAACTCCCCCACCCTCAAGTTAGCATAGGGTTCGAGAGGTAGAATTTTTTTTCGCCACAGACCATCTAAATACAATGTACAGTACTGGCCATTAGAATTGCTACACCAAGAAGAAATGCAGATGATAAACGGATTTTCATTGGACAAATATATTATACTAGACCTGACATGTGATCACATTTTCAAGAAATTTGGGTGCATAGATCCTGGGAAATCAGTACCCAGAACAACCACCTCTGGCCGTAATAACGGCCTTGATACGCCTGGGCATTGAGTCAAACAGAGCTTGGATGGCGTGTACAGGTACAGCTACCCATGCAGCTTCAACACGATACCACAGTTCATCAAGAGTAGTAACTAGCGTATTGTAACGAGCCAGCTGCTCGGCCACCATTGATCAGACGTTTTCAGTTGGTGAGAGATCTGGAGAATGTGCTGGCCAGGGCAGCAGTCGAACATTTTCTGTATCCAGAAAGGCCCGTACAGGACCTCCAACATGTAGGGTTTCGCAGGGATCGAATGAAGGGTAGAGCCACGGGTCGTAACACATCTGAAATGTAACGTCCACTGTTCGAAGTGCCGTGAATGCGAACAAGAGGTGACCGAGACGTGTAACCAATGGCACCCCATACCAACACGCCGGATGATACGCCAGTATGGCGATGACGAATACACGCTCCCAATGTGCGTTCACCGCGACGTCGCCAAACACGAGTACGACCCTCATGATGCTGTAAACAGAACCTGGATCCATCCGAAAAAATGACGTTTTGCCATTCGTGCACCCAGGTTCGTCTTTGAGTACACAATCGCAGGCGCTCCTGTCTTTGATGCAGCGTCAAGGGTAACCGCAGCCATGGTCTCCGAGCTGATACTCCATGCTGCTGCAAACGTCGTCGAACTGTTCGTGCAGATGGTTGTTGTCTTGCTAACGTCTCCATCTGTTGACTCAGGGATCGAGACGTGGCTGCACCATCCGTTATAGCCATGCGGAGAAGATGCCTGTCATCTCGACTGCTAGTGATACTAGACCGTTGGGATCCAGCACGGCGTTCCGTATTACCCTCCTGAACCCACCTATTCCATATTCTGCTAACAGTCATTGGATGCCTACCAACGCGAGCAGCAATGGCGCGATACGATAAACCGCAATCGCAATAGGCTACAATCCGACCTTTATCAAAGTCGAAAACGTGATGATACGCTTTTCTCGTCCTTACACGAGGCACCACAACAACATTTCACCAGGCAACGCCGGTCAACAGCTGTTTGTGTATGAGAAATCGGTTGGAAACTTTTCTCATGTGAGCACGTTGTAGGTGTCGCCACCGGCGCCAACCTTGTGTGAATGCTCTGAAAAGCAAATCATTTGCATATTACAGCATCTTCTTCCCGTCGGTTAAATTTCGCGTCTGTAGCACGTCATCTTCGTGGTGTAGCAATTTTAATGGCCAGTAGTGTATTAAGAGTTCATTACTTTCGGATCTTGTAAGGTATCCTCCCGTTTTTGGTTACCTGCCGACTGGATATTTTCAGGGACTGAGGAAGAAGATGTTACTCCGAAGGGTGACGTACACAGCTTTAGGCAGGTGGTCATAATTCACTTGATCGCAGAGTGCAAGTTGGAAGGTTGTTCTGTCAGCGAGCTGCTGTACTTTTGAATAACCGCCAGCGCCGCGCAGCACGGCGGTCACGCGATGGGCGGCCGTATTTTTCTGCGGCCATAAATCGCGGCTGCGCACAGAGTTACGGGCGGCGCCGCTCTGCGCCTGCGCACAGCGCCCCGCATTGCGCATAAAAGAAGGAACCGCTGAGCTGGCGGCGCGTGCGAGCCGCGCCGGAGCCGCGCACACAAATAGCGGATTAACCGGCCGGCCATGTATAATGTAGCAGCTTAGGCGCGCCTAATGGCCGCCGGCCCATTCTCGACGGCGTTTAAATATCGCTCGCCGCCCCCGGCAGCGGCGCGTGTGGATTGCCCGGCTTAGCACCCGCCGCGGGGGATAGGGGCAGACTTGACTTCTGACTGACGCGCCGCGCCAACGATCCGCCCCGTCCGAACATGGGGGAGCGCTCCAGTTCCCACACTACACAGCGGGACAGCCAGCAAGTCGACCGAAACGCCTCCCCTGACACGTCTAAACACGGTGCAGCCAGTAACTAGCTTGTCCCGAAGGGATGATAAAAGTACCACTCGCCTGAAATGCAGATTGCTTCATTCATAAAATATACCTTAAAAATAGCAGATACAGTTCCGCACAGTGGTTAGCGAACGAATACGAGCTTACTGGACCAAGTTTGTGACAGTTCAGGAGTTTCCAAGAGGCAGAACTCGCAACGTTATTCTTAACGCTATGAAATCGACAGAGATGAATGTACCCCAACGGTGTGATACGGGGCCATTATTGTTTACAACATGCAGAGAGAACCACAACTGCACCGAAGCACTTTCAGTGGAGGCAGTACGGGCCAAAGGAGAAAAATAAGTCTAATAAACATAGATTCTAAACTGCATACAAAAATGGTTTAAATGGCTCTGAGCGCTATGGGACTCACCTTTGTCGGTGAAGAACCGCTCGGCCACTCAGGCCAGCAAAACTGCATACCACTAAGGGCTATTGTTCGTCTTCGACAGTGTGAAAAACATCTCTTCTACTACACTGGACTCGCATTCGGGAGGACGACGGTTCAATCCCGTCTGCGGCCATCCTGATTTAGGTTTTCCGTGATTTCTCTAAAATCGCTTCAGGCAAATGCCGGGATGGTTCCTTTGAAAGGGCACAGCCGATTTCCTTCCCCATCCATCCCTCACCCGAGCTTGCGCTCCGTCTCTAATGACCTCGTTGTCGACGGGACGTTAAACACTAATCTCCTCCTCCTCCATCTCTTCTACTAGACGCTCCTTGCTTTACGTATTTTGAGCGGAGGCAATATAGCAAAAACTAAAATGCATACCTTAGGAAATATGAGCACTTGTTCATCTTCGATACTGTGAAACATACCTTTTCTATTACAAGACATACTATGGACAAAAAGAAGAAAAAAAAGTTCATTAATCTAAAATGCATACCTTAAGAGCTACGAGCACTTGTTCAATAGAAAAGATGTACCTCGCAGTAGCAAAGATGAACAAGTGCTCATAGCTCTTAAAGTGGTCGTTTTACATCCCATGTTTACTGTACACTTTTTTCTCCTCTGAAGGTTTGTCGATGGAGTTCTGGTTCACCCTGCATATAAATTATCAACAGCATGATATGGTAAGACCTATGAGACTCTTTGCGAACGACGCTGTCGTGTATACGAATGTTGCAGTGCCACAAGACTTCAATGAAAGGGTTAATGAAGTGCAGAGGGTCGTTGACTGGTGCACGGGTTGGCAGTTCACCCAGTACGTAAGTAAATGTAAAGCATTGCGCATAACTAGGGCAAAGAGATTCATCAATGTTCGTTTACGCTGTTGTGTAAATTACGCAAATTCCGAGAACGTACGTTCGAAGAAGTGCTGGGCAACATACTACTTCCTCCCACGTACATCTTGCGGAATGGCCGCTACGAAAAAAAGATCAAATAAATTATGTTTTTCAACTTGAAAGTTGGACGTTCAATTTTTTTTTTCAAAGTTGGCTATTGATTATGCTGTTGCGTGCATGCACTTACTCTGAGTCAGAGATATTATTATCGCGAGTAGTAGCGAGCGAACAGTCGTTGATAGCAGTAGTGGGACGCAGCCTGGCGGCGACAGAAGCTGCGCGTCAGGAGAGGTCGCAGTGTGGCCTGATCCTGCTAGAGGAAATTCTTGTATTAATCGAGGAATTTTGGTGATTCGCCTTTTTGCCACTAGTTGTTGTTGCTTGCTTGCGCACAGGAGGGATTTTCTTAGTTTTTTGTGTATGCATACATTGAGAGTAATATCCGTATCTTTGTTGTGACCAGATACGTGATTATTGATTAAAGACATGTGGAATAATTAAAGCTTTTGCCAATCAAACCGTCAAAGAAAAAGAAAGGTCTGAGTAAATTTTGTCAGCGTTTGAATCGTCATTTTTCAGAATGTGGTAAATTAAAACTTATTTTTGGTCCCTTTCATTCCTTTACACCACTTAATGCTTGTTGACCAAACCCCTCCTGATCATTCAGTTTCTATGAAATAAATGGGCAGTAGTTGCATCAGTAATTGTGACCATGTATTGCACTCTGCATGGATCGCATTACTTGTTTTGAATTCTTTTAGCTTGTTGCTGGATGCAGAATATTCATACAGTTACAGCGGCAAGACGAGGTAAGTCGCTTGTTCCGTGCAGCAGCATTACAGTATAATTGTTAGGAAATATTAGAGTATATTTTTAAAAATCGTAGTCAAATACAAGAGAATTGGTTTTCCATGATTTGTAGGAAGAGTAATCAGTTTCTGTTTTTTGTGCTCTATCGGAATACTGACATGTCCGATAGTAGGAAGTTCCAGAAAATGTTTCAATAAGGGTTTTCAAAATGGCTCTGAGCACTATGGGACTCAACTGCTGAGGTCATTAGTCCCCTAGAACTTAGAACTAGTTAAACCTAACTAACCTAAGGACTTCACAAACATCCATGCCCGAGGCAGGATTCGAACCTGCGACCGTAGCGGTCTTGCGGTTCCAGACTGTAGCGCCTTTAACTGCACGGCCACATCGGCCGGCAAGGGTTTTCATAATACAAGTTGTACGGCTACATATCAAATTTTATGATAACGGTAGTAGAGTTTCTCTAGATAACCTAGTAATTTATAGAGAAATAGTATAGATAACGATAATATTGCCAGATATAGAGCTTTATACATTTCCGTACGTCTGTTGCCCCAAAAATAATAATTTTTGATAATAAAACTTTCACTAGGCTAGTAACAACAATAATTTTTGATAATAAAACTTTGAAACTTTAACGATAGTAATTATTCCCAACCAGCATTCGAGGATGGAACAGAGAAGAGGAAACAGTACACTGATACTAGAGGTGTCCTTTGCCATTCACGGTAAGGTCGGTACTAGTGTGTAGATACAGATGTACAACAGGTCTGCCGAAGGGCGTTCGAAACTTAATTACGTCCTCGACTGCTAAATGATCACTCAGAGTAATTTCGCATTTATATTATTGGTTCGACGAATATTTGGCTAATTAATTTCTGTACGTTATAATGCACGGCGAATGTTCAGAATTGAGTGCGCCCCTATGGAGGTGTAATAGGACTTCTGTGTTCTGAACGTACATAGCATAAGCAATTTACCAAATGGCATCAAATTTAGGAATGAGACAGAATTCCGTGTAATATTGCTTTTACCATACATGGACTTGTTCACGTAAAATTTTAGTGATAAAAAAATACATTTAAAAAGCATCATCTAATAGAAGTGTTGGAGGGAAGAGGAAATCCGACGCATTACTACTCGAATGAACATAAGATGCTGTGCACTTAATATTGGAATAAACAAAGCAACCAAATTATGTAAGAAAAATGGGTATTTGTAGATTCCAAAGAGGCGTACGACTCGATAAATAGGCCCTCACAATTCCAAATTGTAGGAGATGGGACACTATACATTAAAAAACAAGAACTCATGAAGCAAACACTAAATTGCACACAATCTAAAGTAAAATTGGTGGGGGAAATCTCAGAACCTTTGATATTCATACAGACGTGAGACAATGACATGGCCTCTTTCCTGTACCCTTCAACGACGTGCTAGACAAGGTTAAAGAATGGGAGAAAGATGAAAAAAATCTCACAGCAAAATCGCCTCCAGAAAATTCAGGAAATCATTAGGATCAGTCCAAAAACTATAGAACAAAAAGTCCATGTCAAGACAAACAAAAATTTAGCACTACAATACAGTCATAAAAACAAGAGTGCTCTATGTAAGCGAAACACCACTTGACATAAAACATCAACTTGAAGAAATTAAAAAAGAGAGAGAGAGAGAAAGATCATTACGAATTTATTTGGAGCAAGACATACCCAAGACGGTTGCAGGCTACAGTCAATCAAAACAGCAAAAACGTTTTCAAACATGGAAACTGACATTAAGAAAAGGCGAATGTAATTCTTCGGTCATCTCAACAGATTACTAGAACAGCGATTGACAAAAGGATAACAGACCCTGTAACATCACTTAAGGACTCAGTACCTTGGCTGACCTGAAAAAAGCAAACATAAGACCAATTGACATTTTAGAAAGAGACACTTTCAGTTCAGAGATCGAAGAAAGGTATTGACATACCACTTCCAGTAGGACCGAACCTAGTAAGGCACTGTGCTATTCAAATCAAACTTTTGGTTGAGAACAGCTCTATCATTTTCGGCCTTACATATAAAATGATGTAGCCGTGGCGGTCTAATGGGTAGAACACTACGCTCTGATACAGCGGCAAATATCTAGTGAGATCACGACAGATTCGGAACAGCAAATAATTTGGGCGAAGATAAATGTTAAATACATAAAATTTGTTCGCAATTGCCAATATGGATAACCGTCAGCTGTCTAATAGAATGACGGCAATGAAAATTTGTGCCAGGCCGGGACACGACCCGGATTTCGAGCTCATGACGAGCGGTCGCCGTACCATTTAGCTATCCGACCACGACTCACGGGCAGACCCGAACTTCCGTATGTCGTCAACCATTTGTCTATAACCTGTACTCATACGTCCATTATGTACATTCCTGTACAGGGGAGACATTTTACTTGTAAGTCGCTTGCCCGGTGTCGGCGGATGTATATTTCTACATTCATTATGGTGTGGAAGCAAATGGATTCTGAACGTCAGCCTGAAAAATTTCTTGCCATGCTTGAGACAAATGCTATGTCAGCTGATGAAGACTGCTGGCTGAAGACCACGCCACGCATGGTCTGTGGGCAACAAGTCAGGGAAACGGGCAGGCCAGTCAAGGCGTTTTGTCTTCTGAACAGCAGTGCGGGGTCTTGCACTATTCTGCTCCAATATGCCAATTGGTAACCTCGACCATGCCAATTAAGAGTGTGACAAAAGGATTTACCTACCTCGTCACATAATGGCGAGTGTTCAGCCTCCCTTCAACGTCTACCAAAACCGATATTGCAGTACCTGTGTTAATCTGAATTACGTGTACGATTCAAAGTTCCTTCGGACATGCATGCATCCACTGCAGCACTACAGCCGTTATGAAATACATTAAATGTATTCGCAGTTGCGAAAATGGACAACCATCAGCTGTAGAATGGAATGACGACAATGAAAATTTGTGATGGATGAGGCCTCGAGCCCGGATTTCATAATGAATGTACGAGTACAGGTTGTAGACGCGTGGTTGACGACACATGGAAATTTGGGCCTGGCCGTGAGTCCTGCACGGATAGCCAGTTGGCAAGACGACCGCTCGCGGGAAGCGGGAAATCCGGGTTTGAGTCCCGGTCCAGCACAAATTTTCATTCTCGTGTTTCCAACCTACAGCTGATGGTTGTCCGTGTTCGCAATTACGAATACATTTAGCATGTGTCAAACCCGCCCTGTAACCAAATCCGATAGCTTTCCACACTATAACTCGAGGAGTTGGAGAGGTGACCTTTCACCAGATCGTATACGGATACGGTGGCGTCGATCTGACCACCATACACAGAAACCGAACACCACTGTGTGCCACTCAACGTCCAAGTTAACTCTTGTCCTACACCATGAATGTCTCTGTCTGTGGTACGGTGTCAGCGGTAAAAGACGCCCGGCAACTCAGGATACCAAGTCAGCTTCCAGTAGACTGTTCGTGACCTGTAGCACTCTGCGCATAGCCTCTACCCAGATTTCAGCGGGCGTGATCCGTATGTTCGTCAGTCCTACGACCAGCTCACGGTATAGCCCTCCTGGAAGGACACGCGCCTACTATTCTTGCCACAGTGTTGTCCTAATTCAATTTCGTTACCACTCTTTCTGCAGTCATAGCACAATAGCCAACTGTGTGTGCGATGTGTCTGTACAGTCCTCTCAGACGGCTCAGGCCAGTAATTTGGCCTCACCACTGAAAACTACAGAGTGCCACTCAGTGTCCCCGTCAGCTACCGGAAGATGCAGATCAACTGCATGTGCTCGTTTTGTAGGCATGTTGAGTTGCGACCGTCGCATGAAAAGTTTCAGTAACGTTAGCCACACCCAAGAGCCATCATATTTTACATCATTGTTCATACAAAGGAAAGGCCTCTTTTTATAACAAAAGTGCTGAAAATCAGCTTGGATAATGATAACGTTTTGATCAGTGTATTTAACAAATATCATTTTGTTAGTGTTCGTTCAGGCAACGGCCTTGCCGCAGTGGATACACCGGTTTCCGTGAGATCACCGAAGTTAAGCGCAGTCGGGCGTGTTCGGCACCTGGATGGGTGACCATCCAGGCCGCCATGCACTGTTGCCATTTTTCGGGGTGCAGTCAGCCTCGTGATGCCAACTGAGGAGCTATTCGAGGGAATAGTAGCGGCTCTGGTCAAAGAACACCATCGTAACGACCAGGAGTGCGGTGTGCTGACCACACTCTCCTCCTATCCGCATCCTCCTCTGAGGATGACACGGCGGTCGGATGGTCCCGGTAGGCCGCTCGTGGCCTCAAGACGGAGTGCTTAGTGTTCGTTCATTGTGTTTGTAACCTAACATTTCCCTGTTCCATCATCATATTACCACTTTACCATTATCCGTGTTATCTACACCGAAGCGCCAAAGAAACTAGTATGGGCATGCGCATTCAAATACAGAGATATGGAAACAGGAAGAATACGCCGCTGTGGTCAGCAATGCCTACGTAAGACAACAAGCTGTTAGACCTGTTACTGCTGCTACAATGGCACGTTATCAAGATTTAAGTGACTTTGAACGTGATGTTACAGACGGCGCACCAGAGACGGGCCACAGCATCTTCGAAGTAGCGATGCAATGGGAATTTTCCCGTACGACCATTTCTCGAGTGTACCCTGAATATTAGGAATCCGGTAAAACATCAAATCTCCGACATTACTGAGGCCGGAAAAAGATCCTGCAAGAACAGCACCAACGTCGACTGAAGATAATCGTTCAACGTGACAGAAGTGCAACCCTTCCGCAAGCTGCTGCACGTTTCAGTGCTGGGCCATCAACAAGTGTGAGCGTGTGAATCATTAAACGAAACATCATCGATATGGGCTTTCGGAGCTGAAGGCCCACTCGCTTCCCCTTGATGACTGCACAACACAAAGCTTTACCCCTCGCCTGGGCCCTTCAACATCGACATTCGAGTGTTGATGACTAGAAGCATGTTGCCTGGTCGGAAGAGTGTCGTTTCAAATTGTATCGAGCGGATGGACGTGTACAGGTATGGAGACAACCTCTTAAATCTATGGATCCTGCATGTCATCAGGGGGCTGTTCAAGCTGGTGGAGGCTCAGTAATACTGTGGGGCGTGTGCAGTTTATAACAATATGGTTACTTTTGTGCGTTAACGTACAGCTATAATCGGCGGTGGAAATATACTTGCAGAGAAAAGCACATAATGATGTTCAAATGTGTGTGAAATCTTATGGGACTTAACTACTCCCTAAGCTTACACACTACTTAACCTAAATTATCCTGAGGACAAACACCCACACCCATTACCGAAGGAGGACTCTAACCTCCGCCGGGACCACATAATGATATATATTGTATTTTACGCCAATATTCATTTAGCCCTGACCTTTACTGGTCAGGGCTAAATGAATATTGAAATGTAATTCTTTTTGGATAGCTCAACATGAATTTCCTAAGGGGCCGAAGTTTATCATTCATTTACCAGTAGAATAAGGTGCGGAGAAAATATTTCGCTGTCTGCAACTTCCGTCCGATTTCGACGAAACAATTTGTGACTCTGAACTATAAAAATTTGCAGAAACATAAAAGAAAATTAAATACGTATGGTCATGAAGTAGTGAGACATAATTTCTATACTAAATAATTAGTCCATACACAAGTTCCATTTAACTTTGAATTTATGGCAGTCGATATATAACGAACTTACATCTTTTAACATTTCCAGATACACGTCGAACAATATAGCTTCTCACATGAATCCACTGCTATGCAGTATGGCACTTTCACAATACACTAAAATAATATTTTTTAAACAATAATAGTACGGTGGCAAGACATGCGTGTCCGACACAGATTAACAGAGACAGAAGAGTGAGTTAACTGTTCATCGAGAATATCTCGTACATCAAAAGAATGTGCAAAAAATGTTCTTGTTTCGTCCGCCTCTCGCGCAGAGGCTTTCAAAGTCAATAGCTCACAGAATTTATGACGGTGCTTCCACAATAAACACGTCACGTCACAAGACGTTGGATTTTTTTTAACTTCTCGCAACGTTATTTGCTAACTATAGCTGTTGCCGAGCGACTGCTCGGTTAGTGAATGATTTAAAATGGTAGGGCAATCACATAATGTTACAAGTTGGAGTGATATGGGACCCCTGATACGCCTAGATTCTGACAGGCGACACATACGCAAGCGCCGCGCGAGATTAGCAGAGCGGCCTCAGGCGCTGCAGTCATGGACGGTGCGGCTGGTCCCGGCGGAGGTTCGAGTCCTCCCTCGGGCATGGGTGTGTGTGTGTGTTTGTCCTTATGATAATTTAGGTTAAGTAGTGTGTAAGCTTAGGGACTGATGCCCTTAGCAGTTAAGTCCCATAAGATTTCACACACACATACGTAAGCATCCTGTTAGATCACCTGCATCCATTCATGTTCATAGTGCATTCCGAAAGACTTGGGCAATTCCAGCAGGACAACGTGACATCCAATACTTCCAGAATTGGCACCGAGTGGCTCCAGGAACACTCTTCTGAGTTTAAACACCTCCGCTGGCCACCAAACTCCCCAGATGTTAACATTATGTGGTGTCTTGCAACGTGCTCTTCAGAAGAGATCTCCACCCTCTCGTACTCTTACGGATTTATGGACAGCCCTGCAGGATTCATGGTGTCAGTTCCCTCCAGCACGACTTCAGACATTAGTCGAGTCCATGGCACGTCGTGTTGCGACACCTCTGCATGCTAGCGGGGGCCCTGCACGATATTAGGCAGGTGTACCAGATTTCTTGGCTCTTCAATGCAATAAGAGACGTAAATAGTGTCAGCTTGAAGCTTCATATTGTTATGCAGATAAGATTACTAATGTTTTGGCTGTTACAAATTTCACTTGTAGAGTTTCTAATTCTTCTTGCACACTAACTTCACGAGCGGTGTAAAGAAAAACAGGAAAAACTTCCGATCGTAGCAAGAAAGGACGCGTAGGTACAGCAATTGAACGTACGCAGACTCCTAAGTTCGCTGACGTGATGCACACACAGTATTTGTAGATTATTTACACAGACTTTACGATAATCTACGATTCTTCTTTCCGTAATTCGGAAAAGCACAGCGTGCTCGTAAACAACATGGAATACCATTACAAACTGTGCACAGAGTTTTGAGAGAGGTCATGCGTATTATCAACTCTCGCAAGGACTGCCAAGAGGAGGCCCATTACAGCCAAGGGCCTTTTACGATGCTCTCAGGTGTTGTTGGAAACGTTGTCTAGTTTTCATCTCCCCAGGGCGATCAAGGCGCGCGCGTCCGAGTCTTTCAATCTCGTGGTAGTTGCTCGTCCGTCCATTTTTTCTTCATTATCGGTTTGAGACCTCTTAGGCTGTAAATCATCTAGCATTTCAACAGCCGCGACATGGGGACATATTCCTCATAATAATAGCTACTGTCACAAGTTTTGTTTCGGTTTCACCCCGGAGTATTTCTGGTTAAATCGTGTCCCTGAGAGCTCCCGTGGGTCTTCTTCGATTATTAACTGAGTTCACTTCGTTTCTGTCCATCTCATGGCAGACTGCATAGACCTACATGTAGTACAACGTAGTCATTTCAGCCTTAATATTTTTTAATCGTTAAATTTTCTATGCCTTCACTTTCGGTTGGATGATATTGCGAGATGCCGAGTTGAGAGAGAGAGAGACATGTCAGCAGATTAATTAAAGAAATCCGTATTAGTTAGACCAATATACTCAATGCCTCGTTTAACTATTGGAGTTCCTATCATGCAACAGACAGTTTATGGAGGAAATTATGATATGGCCCTGTTTCTAGTCAGCTTAAGAGTTGCACTTTTGACATAATTCTAGTTATGATAATTTAATAGCTGATCACTCGTACCTGGTAAATGGCGCAGATAATAAAGGTGAAATTCAATTATTAAATAATACAGATTTTGGTATCACGCAGCGGTTTATTGCGAGAATTCCTAAAGTATTGCAAGACACAAATATTGTATGGAATATAGATAAGAACAATGTAACTTGGGTGACGAGATGTTGGCTGAATTCACGTACAAGATTGGGGTAAACTACCTGTTTGTGGAAGCCTAAAAACATTGTGAGTGAGAGTATGCCTTACCCCGTTACCTCTGACTATTACGAACAATATTCATCGGGAATGAGAGCCCATGATACAGATCAGACATGCAAGCCGTGGCTGTGTATGGCGACAAGGCGACAGCTTAAGGTGGGAGGGGTGAAATTAGCTCCTACTGCGTCGGTGATGCAAATACAGTACCACCCGCAGGACTAGCCGCGCGCCAACGGCTCGCAACACGGGGATGATGTTGCAGCTGCTCTCAGTGGCGGTCCGCGCCCGTGGATGCAGGCCTGACAGGGATAGCGCAAGCACGACACGACAAACAGTACCGACTGTTGTCGTTAGGTGGTAAAAGACAGCCTCTACCAGGACTACCGTGACAATAATACACTACTGGCCATTAAAATTGCTACACCAAGAAGATGACGTGCTACAGACGCCAAATTTAACCGACAGGAAGAAGATGCTGTGATATCCAAATGATTAGCTTCTCAGAGCATTCACACAAGGTTGGCGGCGGTGGTGACAACCACAACGTGCTGACATGAGGAAAGTTTCCAACCGATTCCTCATACAAAAACAGCAGTTGACCGGCGTTGCCTGGTGAAACGCTGTTGTGTTGCCTCATGTAAAGAGCAGAAATGCGAACCATCACGTTTCCGACTTCGATAAAGGTCGGATTGTAGCCTATGGCGATTGCGGTTTGTCGTATCGCGTCATTGCTGCTCGCGTTGGTCGAAATCCAACGACTGTTAGCAGAATATGGAATCGGTGCGTTCATGAGGGTAATACGGAACGCCGTGCTGGATCCCAACGGCCTCGTATCAATGGCAGTCGAGATGACAGGCATCTTATCCGCATGGCTGTAACGGATCGTGCAGCCACGTCACGACCCCTGAGTCAACAGATGGGGACGTTTGCAAGACAACAACCATCTGCACGAACAGTTCGACGACGTTTGCAGCAGCATGGACCATCAGCTCGGTGCCACGGCTGCGGTTACCCTTGACGCTGCATCACAGACAGGAGCGCCTGCGATGGTGTACTCAGCGTCAACCTGGGTGCATGAATGGCAAAACGCCATTTTTTCGGATGACTCCTGAGTCTGTTTACAGCATCATGATGGTCGCATCCGTGTTTGGCGACATCGTGGTGAACCCACATTGGAAGCGTGTATTCGTCATCGCCATAATGGCGTATCACCCGGCGTGATGGTATGGGGTGCCACTGGTTACACGTCTCGGTCACGATGAACGGTCAGATGTGTTACGACCCGTGGTTCTACCCTTCATTCGATCCCTGCGAAACCCTACATTTCAGCAGGATAATGCACGACCGCACGTTGCAAGTCCTGTACGGGCCTTCTGGACGCAGAAAATGTTCGACTGCTGCCCCGGCCAGCACATTCACCAGATCTCTCACCAATTGAAAACGTCTGGACAATGGTGGCCGAGCAACTGGCTCGTCACAATACGCCAGTCACTACTCTTGATGAACTGTGGTATCGTATTGAAGCTGTATGGGCAGGTGTACCTGTACACGCCATCCAAGCTCTGTTTGACTCAATGCCCAGGCGTATCAAGGCCGTTATTACTGCCAGAGGTGGTTGTTCTGGGTATTGATTTCTCACGATCTATGCACCCAAATTGCGTGAAAATGTAATCACATGTCAGTTCTGGTATAGTATATTTGTCCAATGAATACCCGTTTATCATCTGCATTTCTTCTTGGTGTAGCAATTGTAATGGCCAGTAGTGTAGTTCCCTGTGGCTGACCAGAAGTGAATAACTCTAACGTTCGCTCTGGCGGTCCAGAAGCAAAACACGACCCATCTCTATGGCCGTCCACAAGCGAATCCCTTGGACGCCCCACTTCGCTTTCGCGCCGAAAGATTATCGCCTTTTCACTGCGATTAGGAAAATCTCCAGGAGGACACAAAAACAGCTGCCGCTCCTTTTCCCTCCAAACCATTACAACAAATTTTCCTCCTGTCGCGGGTCACCTCGCCAAATTCAGAGTGCGCTGTTTTGTGTCAGCGCACATGATACCTGTCCACCAATCAGATGGCGCTTTTCGCTTTATGCGCGGGAATTGCATAGGCCTGAAACAGCTTGTGGGAACTGGGCGGCAGTGGTCTACTTGGGTGCCGTACTATCAACCCGATGGACGAGACATTATAATTCACCGACGCAATCATGCGGCCGTCCGGCATCGTATGGTTGGCGAGCGGCGGGCCCCAGTGCACTGAAACGAGTGCCACGAGACATTGGCTGCTTTTAGTATTACTTCATAAAGGGCTATGTATGAAGATGGATGTGACCATTTTACTTAGAATATGTTGACTTTACTGACTCAGTATAGAAGCCTTATTCTCTGCGTCATTTGCGGCGTAGCTCTTTTCCTGTCCAGTGTAAATAAAAGGGAAAAAACCGACTAATTTAATATCTCAAGAGTAAAAGACCCTCGTAATTAGGAAACTAGGTTGATTGCCAACAGTCACTGCTAGGAAAGAAATGTAACAGGCTCTTTGCAGATTGCAGACACATTTGAACATTGAACAACTCTTTAGTACAAAAATTTGTTGTTGTAGTCTTCAGTTCGAAGAACGGTTTCATGCAGCTGTCCGTTTTACTCTATCCTGTGCACAGCTCTTCATCTTCGAGTAGCTAATGCAACCTAAATTCTTTTGAACTTCCTTATTATATTCAACACTCGATCTCCCTCTTAAAATTTTTACCCTTCGCTCTTCCGACCAGTTCTAAATCTGTGGTATCTCTCAAAATGTGTTCTATCAATGGATCTCATCCTTTAGTCAAGTGCCCCAAATTTCTTTTCATACCGATTCTTTTCAGTAACTTCCCAGTTCTTTTCAGTAACTTGTCATTAGTTACGCGGTTTATCCCTCTAGTCTTCATCAGTCTTCCGCAGCACAACATTTCAAAAGCTTACATTCTTTTCTTGTCTGAACTGTTTATCGCCTACGTTTCACTTCCATACAAGGCTACACTCCAGACAAATCATTTTAAAAAAGACATCCTATCGCTTAACTCTATATTCGAGATTAATAAATTTTTCTTCTTAGAAAGGCTTTTCTTGCCATTGCCAATTTACATTTTATATGCTCCTCACTTCAGCCAGCATCAGTTATTTCACTGTCCAAATAGAAGAACTCATTTACTACTCCTAGTGTCTCATTTCCTAATCCAGTTACCACAGCATTGCCTGATTTCCTACTTCCATTACCCTTCTCTGCTCTCTCTGACAGAATTATAGCGTCATCAATAAACTTCAAACTTTTATTTATTATCCCTGGACTTTAATCCCTACTTTAAAAAAAATTTTTTTTTGTTGTCTTTACTGTTTGTTCAGTGTACAGACTGAATAACATCCGTGAAAGGATACAATCATGTCTCATTCCCTTCTCCACCACTGCTTCCCTTTCATGTTTCTCGACTCTTACAATTGCTGTCTGTTTTCTGCACAAATTGTAAATAGACTTTCAGTCCCTGTATCGTACGCCTGCTGTCTTCAGAATTTCAAAGAGTGTGTTCCAATAAACACTGTCAAAAGTTTTCTTTAATCCTACGAAGGCTGTCAACATAGATTTGACTTTCCTTACCCCATCTTCCAAGATGAGTCACGTGGTCAGTATTGCTTCGCAGGTTCCAGCATTTCTTCGGACCCCAAACTGATCTTCCCTCATGTCGGCTTCTACCAGTTCTTCCATTCTTCAGTATAGAATTCGTGTTAGTATTTTGCAACAATGCGAAACAGTAATATACGCTGCAGGAGCACATAAATAAATAGTGATGTAGAAGCTGAGGCGGACTACACAGCCTAATACGTGATGAAAGAAGAATAAAGAGAAGAATTTGACACACAGTGATACTATGGTCGTATTTAAATTAGTTGTTATTTAACAGTGGGGGCCACCAGTACACCAACGGGAGCCGGAAACTGTCGGCTATCATCGTGTTCCCACTTCCACTGCACCTTGCGAGTTCTCAAGTGCGAAACTTTTCCGGACACAAAAATTTCCCCCATTTCAAGAAAAGAAACATACATTCGACACTAATTACCGTTAAGAATGGGCACTGACATAGCCTTTACAGAGGTCTATCCCGCACGTGAATTTTTTTCCGGATTTTTGCAGTAGACAAAAACTTTAAACTTCTTACTTGTTAAGAGCTAGATATTGTCAAAATTGCAAGAGAAATTCCATTTTCGAAACTTACACACAGGAACTGCAAAGTTATACGAAACTTCGCAAGGCATTAAGGAAATCAAAGAGAAGAGGCTAAAAATGAGTTCAGTAGCTATGGCAGTACGATTTGATAAGCTTGAAACTGCTTCCCGGACAGGAAATTTCAACTTAGCTCTGGCCCTAAGTAAGAACAGGATCCTGACATGCTTCGAGATACTGTACGGATCTATACCACACAGGGGCTGCAGATGTTTTTCGTGGTGCTTGTAGGACTAGGGACATTAAAGGACTTTTATAACCTCGCAGACAGCGGAGAGCTGGGGTGGCTGCCTGCAGGCAGTACTTAACGACAGCGTCGCAGCTTTCTTTCTTAAACGTAAGTCGCCAACTAATTTGAATCGGGCTATAGAATTGTGTCTTCGTTAAGGACTGATAGCATAGCAGGGCGTCTAGTACCTTTCACAGCGGACGGCTGTAATAGCCAGCGCTGTGAGCCCCTCGGCGCCCGCTAATTCGCGCAGTCATCGCCGGCTTAGCGGGCATCGGCTGCACCAGCAAGGCGGGGTCCGCTGACAGCGCAGCTCGTGGCCTGCCCTGACGTATACACTGGGGAGGGGAGGGGAGTGCCGCTGAGGGGTTGGGGGCTGGCCGGTGTTTTTGTTGCGACGGCGACCCCTGCTGCGGGCGGCAAAGCATTTTCACACCAGTAACCACCGTATTAATCCAAACGGCCATTTAATCCGGCCCCACAGCAGGGGCGCAGCCCCCGGGAAGAAAAACACGGGGCGGGCTCGCGGCATTCACGCCGCGCGTGCCGTGACGCCAAAGGGTAGGCGCACGCTCGACGCCTTCACAAAATAATGCCGTACCGCTCACTATCGAGCAAAGAACTATACACACACGACCAGGAGTCTCGGTGTACTTTGGTTCACTCGAAAGTTAAGTTACGATGTTCACGTTACACCCCTGATCACAAAAATTTTTATCGAAATTAAGTGAGTTAAACTTTGTTATAATTACCTGACATTGTCAGCGTTGTAGGAGTCGATCGTTAAATATATATAATGCTGTAGCGTTCTTTAACAAAACTTTTTCTTTGCCAAGGTCGCAAGGATGGATACATGGGTTACAATTTTCGATTAGTTTCTGTAAGTAGGCTGTTTAGGTTTTTATGTTGGTAATTTTCTGTATGAAAAGCACTGACTGTGCAGTGTGCAGTCTGTGGCTGGTTTGACATTGTTGGAATATTTGCTATTGTAGTGTTGGGCAGTTGGATGTGAACAGAACGTAGCGGCCGGCCGCGGTGGTCTAGCGGTTCAGGCGCTCAGTCCGGAACCGCGCGACAGCTACGGTCGCAGGTTCGAATCCTGCCTTGGGCATGGATGTGTGTGATGTCCTTAGGTTAGTTAGGTTTAAGTAGTTCTAAGTTCTAGGGGACTGATGACCACAGATGTTAAGTCCCATAGTGCTCAGAGCCAGCCAGAACGTAGCGTTGCGCAGTTGGAGGTGAGCCGCGAGCAGTGGTGGATGTGGGAAGAGAGATGGCGGAGTTTTGAGAGTGGATGATCTGGACGTGTGTCCATCAGAGACAATACATTTGTAAGACTGGATGTCATGAACTGATATATATATATGTATTATGACTTTTGAACACTATTAAGGTAAATACATTGTTTGTTCTCTATCAAAATCTTTCATTTGCTAAGTATGCCTATCAATAGTTAGTGCCTTCAGTAGTTTGAATCTTTTATTTAGCTGGAAGTATTGGCGCTCGCTGTATTGCAGTAGTTCGAGCAACGAAGATTTTTGTGAGGTAAGTGATTCATGAAAGGTATAGGTTATTGTTAGTCAGGGCCATTCTTTTGTAGGGATTATTGAAAGTCATATTGCGTTGCGCTAAAAATATTGTACGTCAGTTTAGTGATGATCAGAGTAAGTAAAGAGAGAAATGTCTGAGTACGTTCAGTTTTGCTCATCTGTTTGAAAATCAAATAACGTAAGAGGTTCATCAGCACAGTCATTTATAATTTTTCTAAGGGGACGTTTCATGTATCAAACAATGCAAACCAGCCACAGGCTGCACACAGCACAGTCAGTGATTTTCATATAGAGCGCTATGTGGCTTTACCAACATAAAAACCTAAACAGCCCACTTACATATACAATTTTCGATTAGTTACATTGCCATCTTCAGAACACATACTAGAAAGTGACGTCTACATCGACTACTGAAGCAAGACGTTTTGTCACAATCGTGTTTGCAGTTCCAAACGAAAAAATTGTTTTTTCAGTATATACGTATTAGAAACACTATGCTGTGTAACAGGAAGGTCATTACGATATAATAAGACAGAATAAGGAGTCACCTGGTCTGTTGTATTTGCGGTAATGCTATCCGGCTGCGAGCAAAAGACAGACTGACATATTTTGCATCGTGGACGGTCGCAGGGAAAGATGCCACACAAGTCGTTGTGTCCTCTGCTAACGGAAAATGGCCCAAAACTTGATATCCTCCATACTGGCATCCAATCTGGTCCCACGCACGCTCTACCGGGGACAGACCTACTGATCATTCTGGTCACATGAGTATCTCGAAGTGACGCAGATAGTTGTAGAGGCACGTACCGTGTGTGGACGAGCATTGTCCTGATGAAAATTGGCACCATGATAACATATAATGAGACTTAACACATGCAGTCGCAGGATGTCTTTGGGTGTATCGATGTGCCATCACTTCAAATGCCAAGTTTCGTTAAGTAAGCTGCCATGTTACACTGTATGTTCTCCGAGAGATAACATTTGTCAATACCCAATGTGGCCACGGTCCATAACTGAACCATAACTGAAGTCTATTTCATCTACCCTCCTTTCTCGTCAGTCGTATTCTCCCATCACACTCGCACTGAAACCTCATTAAATTCTACATCTACTTCTATACTCTGGAAGCTGGGGCTATTTCTAATACCAGTGTCATTCTCCCCCTTGTCTGCTGCAGTCAGAAGTGGTGCGTGGGAAGAAAGACTATCGACAAACTTCGGTCTGATCTCAAATTTCTCTTGTTTTCTTTTTGTCTATGTCATTCTCCGTCGAACAGACGTTTTCGGAATTTCATCAGTCACCCTGTCAGTGATAACCAATGCCCCCCTTGTAAAGTCTGAGCCACGCAGAGTGGCAACGCGGTTCGAGGCTCCATGTCACGGATTGCGCGGCGCCTCCCGCGGGAGGTTCGAGTCCTCCCTCGAGCGTGGGTGTGTGTGTTGTTCGTAGCATAAGTTAGTTTAAGATAGTTTAAGTAGTGTGTAAGTCTAGGGACCGATGATCTCAGCAGTTTGGCCCCTTAGGAATTTATACACATTCGAACATTTGTAACGTCTACCAATGCAGTTTTTTGAACGTCTCCGTAACGCACTCGCGTCGACTGAAGAGCCCTTGACGAAACAGTCCGCTCTTCGTTGGATCTTCATCTCTTCTGTTCATTCTACTTGGTAATCGTTCCAGACTGTTGAGCGATACTCGGGAATAGGTCGAACAAGTGTTTTATTAGCCGCTCTTTTCGTGGATGGAATACATTTTCTTAAAATTCTTACATTGAATCTCTATCCGGTATCTCCATTCCCCACAGTTTTATTGTGTAAACGGCGGTTAATAATAAAATCAACATTATGCCTTTCTCACTTGTTTGACCTTTTCTGCCCACGTCCTAGCGCTGGGGACTCCCCTATTCAAGTGGCGTGATTTATTTGAAACCAGTCAGGAGCTACACACCATTTTCGCAAAGGTTGTATTTTTGCTTGTTGAATGACAAAGCACGTGGCCTGTAACCCGGTTTTTCGCGCTGATCTTTGGCGAACATCTACTTTTGTAAGATTTACAATTTTTATTTGTGCCTTCCAGTGTTCCGAGATGGATCTATCAGACACGTAAATTTTCTCAAGATTTTCCGATTTTTGATGTGGCACTTAGGTTTACCATGGAAGTTATATAATAAACGTATCTATTATGTATCGGCCATTCGTTTTTGCACCTATTTAGCATGCTTCCAATGGCATTCTTGAATCCACTGTAAGCATAATCTTATTCCAACATAGCCCCAACCTTCCGCACATAAGAGAAGGATGGCACTGGCAGATACGTAGATAGTCAATGAGGCCCAAATAACCACAATAACACCACGTGAAAGCCAGAAATAACTAAAAGTGTTCGTGTACTTTCAACCTGAAACATCCTGGCAGATTAAAACTGTATGCTGGAACAGTACTCGAACCCGAAACCTTTGCCTTTCGTGTGCAAGTGCCCTGACAATTGAGTTATCCTCCGCGCCTCTCCATCGCTCACCCCCTTTTAAAAGTTTACGTCTGACTGTAGCTCGCTACTTCATTCCGAACTTTAAACTTCACAGAAGATCTCTCTGCATACCTTGGGGACTGTAGTCGGATAGTCTACCTTGCAGGCTGAAGAGTCTCCACTCTCTGTAGCCACTCTACCCAGCTACGTCATGAGGAGCCCCTCACCCTGTTTTACAATGTTATACCGACCCTTCCGCAGCGCATCTTCTAAATCAATGGCGACGAAGTGCATACTCAAGACTGGGTTGTGTCTACTTTCCACTAACTGCGTTG
The DNA here is from genome assembly GCF_023864345.2 of Schistocerca serialis cubense. Lineage (NCBI taxonomy): Eukaryota > Metazoa > Arthropoda > Insecta > Orthoptera > Acrididae > Schistocerca > Schistocerca serialis. The sequence goes on from NC_064638.1 coordinate 517,456,148, forward strand.
AACTTAACACGCAACATGGACTTAGTAACGAATGTAACGAATGGCATCGCCGCCAGCTGCACAGCACTGTGAGACAGAAAACTGATTCTTAGTCATCCTCTATGGCAGATGGCAGCGTTCTTGTGGTTAAGGGCCCCTCTCTCTCTAGCGCTGCTTGTTCTTCAGTTGACAGACTATAGCACTCCTGGAAGAAAGCAGATAGCGGAGAAATGACTTCGCCATAGCCTATGGGATGTCTCCGTACTAATACTTCGCTCTGTAGGTGAATGTGCGTTGATATGAAAATACCTGGCATATTAAAATTGTGTGCCAGGCCGTGACTGGAACGCAGGCCGTCTCTAACGACCTCGATGTCGGCTGGACGTTTAACTTCCTTCCTTTGGAACGAAGGAACATGATTTTATGCGGAAAAAAACTCTACATTCTGCTGGAGAACTTCTTCAAGATAGCCGAGCACCTTAACGTATCGCTTTCGACATATGCTAAGGCGCGCGGGTCCTAGATGGTACACCGAGGCTCGGTGTACCATTCAGTGTGGATGTGCTTTTTAGGCGGTTTGCCATATCCTACTTCGTAATAATCGCGCAGGTTCCCACGTCCTGTCTCAAATACACGATGCGTAGATATACTACCTAAAAATAAAATAAATACACTGCTGGCCATTAAAATTGCTACACCACGAAGATGACGTGCAACAGACGCGAAATTTAACCGACAGGACGAAGATGCTCTGATATGCAAATGATTAGCTTTTTCAGAGCATTCACACAAGGTTGGTGACGGTGGCGACACCTACAACGTGCTGACATGAGGAAAGTTTCCAACCGATTTCTCATACACAAACAGCAATTGACCGGCGTTGCCTGGTGAAACCTCGTGTAAGGAGGAGAAATTCGTCAGTGTCACGTTGGTCCACCTCTGGCCCTTATACAAGCAATCATTCTGCTTAGCACTGACTGATAGAGTCCTTGGACGTCCTCTGAGAGATATCATGTCAAATTCTGCCCACCTGGCATGTTAGATTGACAAACGCCGAGATGGTGCGGTTCCTGCCCGTAATGCTCCAATGCTCCAAACGTTCTCAACTGGATAAAAAACCGGCGACCTTGTTGCCCAACGTACGATGGTTTGGCAATCACAAAAACAAGCAGTTGAATTGTCGCCGGGTGCGCGCGAGCATTATCTTCTTGAAATGTAAGGGCAACGAAACGGGTCGTAGAATATCGTCGACGTACCACTGTCCTATAAGGGAGCCGCGGATGGCAACGAAATGGATTCTGTTATGAAAAGAAATGGCACCCCTGGTTGTCGGGCGGTATGGCGGGTGACAGCCGGGTTGGTATTGTCTCTGCCTGGGGCGCATCCAGACACGTCTGCGCTGGTCTTCGGGGCTCAGCTCGAAACAAGACTCATCACTGAAGACAATTCTACTTCATTCAATGAGATTCTAGGCCGAAGATGTGTCTGGAGACTCACCAGGGGGCGATGGGATACCAACCTGACTGTCAGCCCTACAGGAGTGATGGTATAGAGTGTCATTTCTTTTCAGAGCAGAACCCCTTTCGTTGTCATCCGTGGTACGTCGACTTCTACGCTCCGTTTTGTTGTCCTCCATGGCAAGCCATCCTGGGCTCACATTTCCGCAAGACAATGTCCATCCGCACACCGTGAGAGTTTCTGTTGCTTGTCTTCGTGCTTGCCGAGCACTACCTTGGCCAACACGATCACCGAACCTCTGCCCATCTGAGAGCGTTTGGAGCATTACTTGCCAATTGGACAGATTATGGCGTGATACCCCCCAGGAGGACATCCAACAACTCTACTAGTCAATGCTAAGCCGACTAACTGCTTGCATTAGCACCAGAGACGGACCAACGCGATGTTGACTGGGTCAATTTATGAAGCTTTTTCCCTTGAATAAATCATCCAATCTTTGTAAAATTGTAATGATTTGTTTGTCTGCACGTGTACTCCGCACCTATCGGTTTACAACCCTTTCGGAAATTCAAAAATTTTTCAAATGGCTCTGAGCACTATGGGACGTAACTTTTAAGGTCATCAGTCCCTTAGAACTAAGAACTATTTAAACCTAACTAACCTAAGGGCGTCACACACATCCATGCCCGAGGCAGGATACGAACCGTAGCGGTCGCGCGACTCCACACTGTAGCCCCTAGAACCGCTCGGTCACCCTGGCCGACTTGGAAATTCCTTCGGAGTGGTTCGTCGTATTTTTTGCCTCCATAGAGTATGTATGGAACATTTGCTTCACCCTAGACGCAAACAGGATACACGAATTACGTCCCGGGGAGGGGTGTGGCCGAGCTGTGTGGCCGAGCGGTTCTAGGCCCTTCAGTCTGGAACCGCACGACCGCTACGGTCGCAGGTTCGAATCCTGCCTTGGGCATGGACGTGTGTGATGTCCTTAGGTTAGTTAGGTTTAAGTAGTTCTAAGTTCTAGGGGACTGATGACCTCAGATGTTAAGTCCCATAGTGCTCAGAGCTATTGGAACTATTTTGAGGGGTGTGGGGAGAGGTGGCGTCAGCAAGGGCCCCCACTGTCAACCCATACGACAATTACGACGCCATAGTCGAACGCGACAAGGTAATGATAAAAAAAGTAAGAGAACTTCCTTGAAGCTAGGAAGGTAGGGAAGGTAGAAGAGTGGTAATAGCGGAGATAGAGCTGTGAGAGTGGATCCCAAGTTGTGCTCGCATAGCTCAGTCGGCAGGATGCTTGCCCGCGAAAGGCAAAGGCTCCCGGATTCATACCCGTTCCACAATACAGTTTTAAACGTCCAGGAAGCTTCAGATCAGGATAACACCCTTTTTTCCTGCTGCTACGAGGACAGCATCGTCCAACTGTTGCTGAGGCTTGCTTTCGGCCACCCGGAACGGCCGAGACGTATTTCGGGAGACCGTGGCAAATGCGGGGAGAATTAAATAAAGGACTGGTCCATCGCGCGAAGATGGGGCAGAGCGATGAGCAGCCAGCGGGAGATTGGAGCACGCGCCGCTGTGTTTGCCGCCATACACACACACACACAGACGCACACACACACACACACACACACACACACACACATACACACACATACACAGCTCACAATTCTGCCCGGAAGACGGACCGCCGCGCCGGCACTGGCGCGTGAAACTCGTCAGCTCGGGCCTTTTCCCCAAAATCTGCGGGGAGCAAACGGAGCGCGGAAGACGCACGGCGCGGAGTGGCGCGGGATGGCCCATCTCGGCTGCCATCTCGCGTGCGGCGGCCGCTTATTTCTGTTTGCTTAATCTGGCCGCGGGGGCGGCGTAATTAAGACGGCTGGCGAGCAACCGCGCGCCGTCCGTCGCCGCTATCACGGTGGCGGCAGCAAAAGATGGGCGGCGCCGATGGGCGGCTCAGTATCTCGCAATCAGCGAGACCACTCTGGGGCAGTGCCGTCTTCGACAAGCGCAGACCATCTTCTCTGCACGACAGCTGTGTTACACTGAACTCTAGGGTATCCCAAACCTTTATATTCGAAATCACAGACGTCTTACTAAATACTAAACTACAATAAGGTGATAAAAGTCGTGGGTTACGTCCTAATATCGTGTCGGACCACCTTTTGCCCGGCGTACTGCAGCAACTCTACGTGTTATGGAGGCAACAAGTCGTTAGAAGTCTGCTGCAGAAATGCAGGGTGACAATTAATGAACTATATGAGAAAGGGCTCCGGGAGTAGACTACATTCTATTAGAACTACTGACAGCTTTGGGAGAACCAGTCCTGACAAAACTCTACCATCTGGTGAGCAAGATGTATGAGACAGGCGAAATACCCTCAGATTTCAAGAAGAATATAACAATTCCAATCCCAAAGAAAGAAGGTGTTGACAGATGTGAAAATTACCGAACTATCAGTTTAATAAGTCACGGATGCAAAATACTAACGCGAATTCTCTACAAACGAATGGAAAAACTGGTAGAAGTCGCCCTCGGGGAAGATTAGTTTGGATTCCGCAGAAATATTGGAACACGTGAGGCAATACAGACCCTACGACTTATCTTAGAAGAAAGATTAAGGAAAGTCAAACCTACGTTTCTAGCATTTGCAGGCTTAGAGAAAGCTTTTGACAATGTTGACTGGAATACTCTCTTTCAAATTCTGAAGGTTGCAGGGGTAAAATACAGGGAGCGAAAGGCTATTTACAATTTGTACAGAAACCAGGTGGCGGTTATAAGAGTCGAAGGACACGAAAGGGAAGCAATGGTTGGGAAGGGAGTGAGACATGTTTGTAGCCTCTCCCCGATGCTATTCAATCTGTATATTGAGCAAGCAGTAAAGGAAATAAAAGAAAAATTCGGAGTAGGGGTTAAAAGCCATGGAGAAGAAATAAAAACTTTGAGGTTCGCCGATGACATTTTAACTCTGGAAGAGCAGTTGAACGGAATGGACAGTGTCTTGAAAGGAGGGTATAAGATAAACATCAATAAAAGCAAAACGAGGATAATGGAATGTAATAGAATTAAGTCGGGTGATGCTATGGAAATTAGATTAGGAAATGAGACACTTAAAGTAGTAAAGGAGTTTTGCTATTTGGGGAGCAAAGTAACTGATGATGGTCGTAGTAGAGAGGATATAAAATGTAGACTGGCAATGGCAAGGAAAGCGTTTCTGAAGAAGAGAAATTTGTTAACATCGAGTATAGATTTAAGTGTCAGGAAGCCCTTTCTGCAAGTATTTGTATGGAGTGTAGCCATGTATGGAAGTGAAACTTGGACGATAAATAGTTTAGACAAGGAGAGAATAGAAGCTTTCGAAATGTGGTGCTACAGAAGAATGCTGAAGATTAGATGGGTAGATCACATAACTAATGAGGAGGTATTGAATAGAATTGGGGAGAAGAGGAGTTTGTGGCACAACTTGACCAGAAGAAGGGATCGGTTGGTAGGACATGTTCTGAGGCATCAAGGGATCACCAGTTTAGTATTGGAGGGCAGCATGGAGGGTAAAAATCGTAGAGGGAGACCAAGAGATGAATACACTAAGCAGATTCAGAAGGATGTAGGCTGGAGTAGGTACTAGGAGATGAAGAAGCTTGCACAGGATAGAGTAGCATGGAGAGCTGCATCAAACCAGTCTCAGGACTGAAGACGACAACAACAACATGAGAAAGGGTATAGGATAAAGTTGTAGACTCCTACTGTTCAATCTATACATCGAACAAGCAGTCATGGAAATAAAAGAAAGGTCGAGAAGCGCAATTAAAATTCAAAATGAAAGAATATTAGTGATAAGATTCGCTGATGACCTTACCATTCTTAGTGAAAGCGAGGACATAATGGGTAGAAAGACAGTTTACTCGCCGCCGAAATGTTTCTGTAAAAATACCTTCACAACAGCGAACCCTGCAGTATGGAGTCGCCAAAACATACAACCCAAACAAAGAGCATAGCAACAACCCTCAGATACAAACGTGCTGTGGCGTTGTTTCTGTCGTGGCAGGTACAGCTCAGCCTAGTAAGTCAGTTAGTTACATGTTCCTTAGGTCGTCAGGACGAAACGTGTATCAAAATGATGTAGTACTAGTCAGTTTAGGGGACAAATATAAATGACTGATGTTAACATTAATGAACACAACATTCTTTTTTAGTCCTGCTCGTGCAATTACACTTAAAAACAAGGCTTTTTAATTTAACTTTTTGTACGGGCTACCAGTTTCTAAATATAAATATGTACACAAAATGAAAGCAGCTAGCCAGGAGAAATGAATTTAGGTCATACTCAAAATTTGCTTTGTTACCTGTCAGACAATTTGTGCCATTGGGCAAACGATCAAAGATTTCTGTTGCTGCGTATTGAACTCATTTCAGAGCCACCGTCAGCTTTAATAATCGGTGATAGAGGTCATTTGTACCTCTATTGTTGAAATGTATGGACATCATCGTTTTTCTGAAAGTGTGGTGAATTATTTATGGTGAATTTCACTAGCCACTACATGTACTGTGACGGCGTAGTTAAAAAGCGTAGCTCATTGAAGAGGTATCTTCATGTTGTCTGGGTGAACACTACGTACTATTCATACTGCTCGCTTTTGTGTAGTCACCACTTTGTTTGTAAGTGGTGTTTCCTCAGAAAATTATTCCATAAGACGTTATTGAGTGGAAATATACAGAATATGTCAGGAGCTTGATTCGTTTGTTTCCAAGATTAGCAATTATACGAAGGCCAAAAGTAGCTGAACTTAATTTTTCGAAAAGCTCAGTAATATGCTTCTTCCAAAAATGTAGGGCATTTTACCCTATTTACTGACTCCTTTTCATGTGTTACACCAATTATTGGTATGACTATTTGTTGTACAGAACAGAACATATAATTTCATTCCTCAAAATTTAGGGAGAGTCCGTTTTCAGAAAACAACGTAGTAATTCTTTGAAAAATATCATTTACAGTCTTTTCTGTTGCTTTTTTTCTAATGGGGTTCATTATAACGCTAGTATCGTCTGCAAGAACTATCAATTCTCCCTGTTGAATGTCAAAGGAAGGTTATTCACATATACTGCAAAGTACTCTCTAAGGTAGAGGAGCGGACCAAAAACAGCGTCGTCGTACCGGCGTTCCATGACAATCAGTGAACCCAGGAGTACAACGGCCAACTTTTCGTGGGTAAATCTACCCATATTACTACGTATCATTCTTAAAGCACGACTGCCACTGCAGGAAAGCCAACTCGAAATAGAACGACGCAGTATTTGATGTAAGCTTCAGTGCGAATGTAACAAGTTTGTTTACAAACATTACACACAGCGCATAACGTCGACATTTGGTATGTTGTGCAGATATTTCAAGTGTAACACGCATACGAAGATAAATGATGCTAAGCAATCGAACGAAATTCAATTACTCTGTAACGAGCCACCGGAAACCATGTGTCCCTTATACTAAAATTCTCAGAAAATATTCCCGAACGACCTTCCAGATTTTGTCAGAGGAATTCAGGTTCTCTTTTATCTGCCCTTATCTGCCTTTCCTGATAAATTCTTGTGAGACTTAGATATTAACGAAATCAGAAAAGCAAAACTGAAAAGCTTTGATAGCAAAATTTTGCAAGATATTTTGTGAATTCTATATAAAACCACAAAATAACGCAGAAAACTAACAAACACAGAAACTTGCGATTTATTTGGAGAGCCAGACACCACATTCAAAATTAAAACCGGAAAACTTCGTTGGATTGGCCAATCACTTCGGGCTCTGGAAGAATGGAAAGTTCAACTGGTGTGCATAGACTGCTGTCAAGGACAAGAACGTTTGATAACTTCACAGAAGATGTGAAAATAGTGTGTGTGAGAAACCGAAGAACTAAATTCCAAAACGCAATATTCAAAGGAAAATTTATAGTAGAAATATATCAGTCCTCTGAAATAGACACCGGTCTTCGGTAATGTGACGGTCCATCACCAAATTCTTTTACTTGTGTTCTGTAATTTAGAATTAAAACCTAAATGGAACATCACAGAAGATATGAAAATAGTGCGTGTGAGAAACCGAGAAATTAAATTCCATGACGCAATATTCAAAGGAAAATTTGTAGTAGAAACATATCAGTTCTCTGAAAAAAAAACACGGGTTTACGGTAATGTGATGGTCTATCACCAAATTCTTTTATCTGTGTTCTAGAATTTAGAATTAAAACCTAAATGTAAATTAAATTTCACGAATGAGTTTGAGAAGAGGAAAAAATATATTACAATAAACAGATGACTTTACATACTTTCTGAAAATGTGGCGTCTATTCTAACACAAATTAATCATTTTTGGAAACGATATTACTAAATAAACTGTAATAAAAATTGCCTGCCTAAAAAATGGAAAAATAAGGCATTGAAATACAAAACTGGAGCCAGAATGTCTATATGCAAACGAATATCTAAAACAAAACTATAATTTAGAGAAATTATAAACATTGGAAAAACGATTCATTAGGAAAACATTCATTAGGAAGACATCCAGCGACCCTTGTATTAAATCATTAGTAGAATCAATAGCAACAGCTTACTTTCATTAAGTTCCCTTGCACATAGTAGTAGATATCTTTGTTTCAGCTCACCCAGCCACGATGCTTAGTTTCCCCTAACGTATTATTAGTACAGATTTGTTTCAATATGTTCCGTCTGTAGAAGCCGCGTTCTCGGTTACCTGCCTTCGTTCCGTTCCAAATGAAGACTCCAACCAATCCTATTCTCCACCCGCCTCGCAAAACTTATATCCCTTCCTCTGGTTCTTTCTGAGACACTCTGCCTGAAAAAAAAGTGAAGCGTCTTGAAGTGGAGAACGTAACGATACGAAAATTCACGGGTTGGGAGGGTACGTGGTGTTATTGCAGTGATTATAAAATCGAGTCAAATCTGCAAAAAAAACTTTGCAGTTTGAGCCTATTTACCAGTATGGATGAGTGCACTGATTCCTTGTCATAAAACCTCTCTTGAGGTAAGCTGGCCATAATTGTTGGAAAAGAATCTTGGTATCCTAGGTACTGACAAATGGAACGGAATTGACGTCCGATCTGGTCCCATACATGTTCTACCAGGGACTTATATCTGGATCTTACTGGCCACGGTAGTACCTCAACATCGCCCAGAAAGTTCAGAGAGACACGCGCGATATGTGGACGAGCAATATCGTGTTGAAACATCACACCACGAGACTGTCGTGTGACAGGTAGGACATGAAGATGTAAGTTGTGTGCTGTACCTTCAGAGTTCTCTGAATGACTACCACCCGTGACTTGAAGTCGTACCAGAAGGCCACCCATACCATAATGCCAGGATCAACACCGAGCTGGCTGGCCTCTCCAAAACATTGGAGAAACGGGAAGTTTCACCAGGTCGCCGCCATAATCGCCGACGATGTTCAGCCTGGATAGAGCAGAACAGCGATCCAGTGACCAACACAATTAGATGCCATTCATCAGCAATCGATGCTTACGATCACACAACCACTCCAAACGCGACCGTTTGTGTTGTGGGTTCACGCCAGTCTACGGATGGGACGATAATTCCCTAGTATGACTACTGCTGGTCTCCGACCATTGGTGCACAGTGACACAGCATGTTAAAGGGTGTCCAGTGCTTGACTCGGATGGCGTGCGCAGGTATTTAGTGCTTAATGTACATACGGAGATCCTCCCGTATGGTGGTCAAATTTGGTTGACCCGAACCTTGAGGAATACGGCTGCCCTCACCTTTCCATTCAGTCCAACACTGGGGCACTGTTACAACCAAATGCCCTACAAATCTGGATACTGCACTATTCGACCAACTAGTGAAATGGAGACCCACAATGAGGTCTCGTTCTCTGTCAGATGCTGATAACTCTACCTCACGAGAGTATGCAGCATCTCCGTGTCCTTCACAGTAATCACTCACGTTCTGGTGTCATTCGTGCCCTTCATATGCCCTTCGTGGCCTGGTAACAACATTAATCACGACCAAGACTTATGCACTCAGGTGGTCGTTGGTCTTGTCACAGATAACTGCAATTCTAACCGTTCACATGCTTGCAGATGGTGTACGGGTACGAAGTTGCATTGACAGCGGACCATGTCTTGTGGGTGCTCCGATATGCTCGTCAGGCAACGTACAGGCTGATTATAATGAAACTTTCGCTACTTGAGCCAGTGTAGAAGGAAAATTACACTGAAGAGCCAAAGAAACTGATTCACCTGCCTAATATCGCGTAGTGCCCCGCGAACACGAAGAAGCGTCGCAGCACGACATGGCATGGACTCGACTGATGTCTGAAGTAGAGCTGGAGGGAACTGACACCATGAATCCTGCAGGGCTGTCGATAAATCCGTAAGAGTACGAGGGGGTGGAGATCTCTTCTGAACAGCACGTTGCAAGGCATCCCAGATATGCCCAATAACGTTTATGTCTGGGGAGTTCCTGGAGCCACTCCGTAGCAATTCTGGACGTGTGGGGTGTCGCAATGTCCTGCTGTAATCGCCCAAGTCCGTCGGAACGCACAATGGACATGAATGGATGCAGGTGATCACAAAGAATGCTTACATTCTTGTCACCTCTCAGAGTCGTATTTAGGTGTTTCAGGGGTCCCATATCACTCCAACTCCACATTCCCCGCACCATAACAGAGCCTCCACCAGCTTGAACAGTCCCCTGCTGATATGCAGGGCCCGTGGATTCAAGAAGTTGTCTCCATACCCGTCCATGTCCATCCACTCGATACAATTTGAAACGAGACTCGTCTGACCAGGCAACATGTTTCCAGTCATCAACAGTCCAATGTCGGTGTTGACAGGCCCAGGCGAAGCGTAAAGCTTTGTGTCGTGCAGTCATAAAGGGCACACGAAACGCCTTCGGCTCCGAAAGCCCATATCGATGACGATTCGTTGAATGGTTCGCACGCTGACACTTGTTGATGGCACAGCATTGAAATACGCAGCAATTTGCTGAAGGGTTGTACTTCTGTCGTGTTGAACGATTCTCTTCAGTTGTCGTTGGTCCAGTTCTTGCAGGATCTTTCTCCAGCCGCAGAGTTGTCGGAGATTTTATGTTTTTCCGGATTCCTGATATCCACGATATACTCGTGAAATGGTCGTACGGGAAAGTCTCCACTTCAACGCTACCTCGAAGATGCTGTGTCCCATGGCTCGTGCACCGACTGTAACACCACGTTCAAACTCACTTAATTCTCGATAACCCGCCGTTGTAGCAGTAGTGATCCATCTAACAACTGCGCCAGACACGTGTCGTCTTATATAGGCGTTACCGACTGCAGCGCCGTATTCTGCCTGTTTACATATCTTTGTATCTGATTACGCATGCCTATACCAGTTCCTTTGGCTGTTCAGTGTATTTACTCTATGGCCAAACAACTTTATAGCAAAGATGTTAAACTGTGAGCTGCAGGTTTTGCGTTGTCACTAGTGTTGGTATCATTCCTTCGCAAAGATCGACGTATTAAAGGAACGCGGAGAGGTCCTCTATCTGCACCGGGATTGAAGAACACGATTCGGACATTCGAATTTTAATTTGCGGTTTGGGAATTGCTCCTGGGAGAGGCCGACTGTTTCAGTTCCGCACAAATTGACTGAAGAAATTACTGTTGCCATGGCTGAGAATGTTCAAAAATGTTGAAATGTGTGTGAAATCTTATGGGACTTAACTGCTAAGATCATCAGTCCCTATGCTTACACACTATTAACCTAAATTATCCTAAGGACAAACACACACACCCATGCCCGAGGGAGGACTCGAACCTCTGCCGGGACCAGCCGCACAGTCCGTGACTGCAGCACCCTAGACCGCTCGGCTAATCCCGCGCGGCGGCTGAGAATGCTGGACACAATGTGCGACCTTCGAGCAGGGCATGAGCTGTGTGACGACAGCTGAACATTCCACGGTCCATCGTTCGAAAAGTGCTGCGAATAGTCATGAAATCGTATCTCTAAGGCGGTTGCGGGCTGTCGTAGATACAGACGGTCGTCACACTCAGCAACGCTTATAACCTGAAGCGTAAACATGGTAACAATTAACAAATTTTACTCGCCCATGTGGAAATTAAAATCTATTTTTTTCAATTATTTATCCGTTATTTCTCTTCCGTATGCTGTCACAAACGTTTCGACAAAGTTTCATTGTCGTACGATCACTCGTTTCGCGTGGGAACCCTCCCAAGTAACGAACGTCTAATTAAAACCACCCTGTACGTACTCAACATGTTCCCTAAACTAAACTCTCCAACCCCAGAGACTTACTCTCCATTCCACGTTGTGTTACCAGGAGCATCAACTATCATCATCTGCACTGAAACGAAAAACTCACATTATCAACACCATATAATGAATTCATCTCTGTTACATCTCGTGAAATTTATATCACATTACATTCAGTTTTATTAGGCGTTGCTTGAAGAGCTTCAACGTATTTGATTCCACTGAGCTCCATATCGAGGAAACTAATTTGAAGAATAAATTAAAAATGCCGGCAAGAGACTAAATTTACAACTTCAGAGTAACATAACAACCTTAGTGCTTTTGGCTCATGGGAGGTCGTTCCGATCACATTGCCCTATTGCATAGATATTCAAATTGCTCTGAGCACTATAGGACTTAACTACTGAGGTCATCAGGCCCCTATAACTCAGAACTACTTAAACCTAACTAACGTAAGTAAGAATTTTCAGCGCAAAATTAAAATGATTGTTTACAGATAGTTATGCTCCGAAGCTATGGTCCTAAACCGTTTCTTTCATCTAGGACTCATTTGAGATGCGCCGCCGGCCGAAGAGGCCGTGCGGTTAAAGGCGCTGCAGTCTGGAACCGCAAGACCGCTACGGTCGCAGGTTCGAATCCTGCCTCGGGCATGGATGTTTGTGATGTCCTTAGGTTAGTTAGGTTTAACTAGTTCTAAGTTCTAGGGGACTAATGACCTCAGCAGTTGAGTCCCATAGTGCTCAGAGCCATTTGAACCATTTTTTTGAGATGCGCCTTAGATAGCGCCAGTTCTTCGCGCAGGCGCTTAATCCAGCGATAATGCATGACAAAGGCTTTCAAGGTAAATGATTAATGCTGAAGATGGCTTAAACATGTCCCAACTGGTACCCACTAGGCACGACCAATATCTTCAAGCGTTCTTTTCATGGTTGCAAAGCCGCGCTGAACTGATCACTTGCAAACATATGCTGCTACAGCCATATGGTCAGTACAGCTTTTTTTTCTTTCTTTTTTTAATCTAATCAGTATGGTGTTACGCCCACTGCTCATGTATTAGTCTACACATTACAAAAGAGTGAGTGACCCTTTTCGTAACTGCTAGTCTTTGTATTATAAAGTGATCCAACTGGATTAATTTAATTTCATATGGGGAGTTTAAAAAAAAAAAGAGACAAACTGGATAAGTGGTTCTATAGTTATTAGCCCCAATCTTACACCCGGGTCTTAACTGATACGGATATTCCTGTATGTGGAATCGCATTTAGACGTGACATCTATTTTGTCCATCAGTAATGAATAGTTTAGCGTATTAATTACAACAATTAAAACTTTATTAACATATATTAGGCCTACTGAAAAATTAACGTATTAGAGATCTGTTTCCCTTTCAACGCGATTCCAACAAATCTGATTTGTCGTGGTAACTGTTAAATAGCTTTCTTTGATTTAGATCACAAATTATACACTTCCTAAACTTTTTACACTAGTTAAGACCCTAGAAGCTTGGACTTTTCCAAGTGTATCGCTGATCACCCCTTTAGGGGTTGAATTTCCAAAAATAATGAAACACGTATTTTTTTATTTCTAACCGAGAAACGAAATATCAATTTTCGTAGTTGTAGTTTCAAAATTGCCTCAACAGCGACATATTTTCAGCAAACTTTTCGTCCCCCATATCAACCCCTTACGGCTGGAATATCGAAAACTCCATTCTTAAACGGAGCCTATATTATAAGATCAACATACTCTCCAAATTTGGGCTGAACGTTAATGATTCAGTCTGTCTGTCGGGTCAGTTAGGACATTTCCTTTTATATGTAGAGATGGAGCAATGATACTTTGTGACAGGAGTCGCAGCAAGCTGAAGAGACAGGCTGATGGTCGTTCAATTTAAACAACTGCTGGAAACAACAGCAGGATTAGTAACGAGAGTAGGATTGCCGCCGTGTGCGTGTTGTGGCATCCGAGGCGACTCCTGGCGCCGGAAAGCTGCCGGCATGTGACACGAACGCAAACACAAATTCTTATATTCATTTCAGCGGTGCGCATGTAAACCGGCGATACACATCTCGGCCCCGGCGCACGCAAGGTGCGTCTTTTACGGGTCGCGGTGACACTGGCCGCCTCTGGCGCGGGTCCCCGCTGCGAGTGACAGCCCACGGGTGGCGCGCCGCTCGCCTGACTTCATTACGCGTTATCTGCGTCTATCGCGCAGCCGCTGCTGCGCCGGGCGGATATGTGACGTGTTTACCTCGCCTTTATTGCATCCGCTGTTTCTCCCCGGACCCAGCACACTACGAGCACAATTATGTGCGTTTTCACTTCATTGTACGAGCACGTTTCTAGCCCAGGAACATAAAATTGAGTTACGTTTCTCCGATGTGCGGTGACGTCAGTATTAGGGCAGTTTCAGATTACAAACGTTTTATGTCTTCTCTTCTAGTTGTTCGCAAATTTGCACTTTTTAAAATTTTCCGTTTGATGTTTTCAACTTACCCTCTCATCTTCGAGGCTGTTGTTGTTGTTGTGGTCTTCAATCCAGAGACTGGTTTGATGCAGCTCTCCATGCTACGCAATCCCGTGCGAGGTTCTTCATCTCCCAGTACCTACTGCAGCCCACAACCTTCTGAATCTGTTTAGTGTACTCATCTCTTGGTCTCCCTCTACGATTTTTACCCTCCACGCTGCCCTCCAGTGCTAAATTGGTGATCCCTTGATGCCTCAGTACATGTCCTACCAACCGATTCCTTCTTCTGGTCAAGTTGTGCCACAAATTTCTCTTCTCTCCAATTCTATTCAATACCTCCTCATTAGTTATATGATCTACCCATCTAATCTTCAGCATTCTTCTGTAGCACCACATTTCTAAAGCTTTTATTCTCTTCTTGTCTAAACTATTTATCGTCCATGTTTCACTTCCATACATGGCTACACTCCATACAAATACTTTCAGAAACGACTTCCCGACACTTAAATCTACACTCGATGTTAACAAATTTCTCTTCTTCAGAAATTCTTTCCTTGCCTTTGCCAGTCTACATTTTATATCCTCTCTACTTCGACCATCATCAGTTATTTTGCTCCCCAAATACCAATACTCCTTTACTACTTTAAGCCTCTCATTTCCTAATCTAATTCCCTCAGCATCACCCGATTTAATTGGACTACATTCCATTATTCTCGTTTTGCTTTTGTTGATGTTCATCTTATATCCACCTTTCAAGACCATCTCCATTCCGTTCAGCTGCTCTTCCAGGTCCTTTGCTGTCTCTGACAGAATTACAATGTCATCGGCGAACCTCAAAGTTTTTATTTCTTCTCCGTGGATTTTAATTCCTACTCCAAATTCCAGGTTAACCCTGATACAATGGAAATATTAATCCACAACATACTTTATCGTAACAACGGATATTCAGTGAACACATATGTTCTCTCTCAAGTATATTATTTTTCCTGCATCATCTGTAACTCCAGGAGAATGCTGCAACTAGAATTAGTTCCGCACTGATACCTCTTCTGCCGACTGGGCTAATATGATTTACGTGATGAAAGTAAAATATTAGTCTGTTAGCTGGCAAACTTGGCGCTGTCTGCTTATGCTATTGTGTTCGACTTAGTACACATTGGGAAGGGGAGGTGGCCTACAGAGTGGTGTCGCAACTGTTGTCGCACGAAAGCTGGACAGGAGCAGAAAAACACAAAACAAAGATTTACTTAACTGGTATTTCTCCAAGCATATGAAGACTCATTACAAATTATGCAACAATAGCTAGAGTCCAGCTTATACAACATCAACTAGGATGAGGGTCTCTGTACTAAACACGGTATGATAGGTTGGAGACTCGACTAGAAAACATCTGCGGCTCCAAGCAGAAGCGGGCTGAGCGACTGCCGCCGGCCTTACTATATTGCAATGGCAAAAGGCGTTCATAGTCCAGAGACATATCGCTCCCCCCTGGTCCCTCCCCCAAACCGCATCACAATCGTCGTGTAGCGGGAATGAGGGAACGACGATGGGGGGTGGGGATGGGGGTGGGAAAAGATGGATGAAGGTGGGAGTGAGGAGGCGGGGAGCGAAACTAAGCAGCTGGTGAAACCCTACCCACAGCCCAGCACATGGCCTGAGGCTGCCCAGGAACACCAGCCGAGGAATTGGGGAGAGGGCGCACGCCGACGTCTAGAGGTGGAGCAGCAAACGCAGACGGGTGCATCTTGACGACTGCAGTGGGACCAAAGGATGCACGTGGGACTTTCTCCACGAAGAGGAGTTCATCTCCTGTTGAAACGGCCACGACCATGAAAGAGTATCGACTTCCGTCGGATCTGGAACTGGCGTGGGGCCTGCAGGAGCCAGATGCAGCAAGGGCTGCTATGTCCACTCCTTGCATGGTATCTGAGAGCACGAAGTCTACGGCGGGATCACGCGATACACAAAGACGAATTGTATTCCGGTGACGTCTCAGCAATCCTCTCGGTCCCTGCAGGAGAAACATACACTTCTGGCCATTAAAATTACTACACCAAGAAGAAATACAGATGATATACGGGTATTCATTGGGCAAATATATTATTCTAGAACTGACATGTGATTAAAATTTCACGAAATTTGGGTGCATAGATCCTGAGAAATCAGTACCCAGAACGACCACCTCTGGCCGTAATAACGGCCCTGATACGCCTGGGCATTGAGTCAAACAGAGCTTGGATGACGTGTACAGGTACAGCTGCCCATGCAGCTTCAACACGATACCAAAGTTCATCAAGAATAGTGACTGGCGTATTGTGACGAGCCAGTTGTTAGCCACCATTGACCAGACGTTTTCGATTGGTGAGAGATCTGGAGAATGTGCTGGCCAGGGCAGCAGTCCAACGTTTTCTGTATCAGAAAGGCCCGTACAGGACCTGCAACGTGCGGTCATCCATTATCCTGCTGAAACGTCGGGTTTTGCAGTCATCGAATGAAGGGTAGAGTCACGGGTCGTAACACATCTGAAATGTAACGTCCACTGTTCAAAGTGCCGTCAATGCGAACAAGAGGTGACCGAGACGTGTAACCAATGGCACCCCATACCATCGCGCCGGGTGATACGCCAGCATGGTGATGAATACACGCTTCCAATGTGCATTCACCGCGATGTCGCCAAACACGGATGCGACCATCATGATGCTGTAAACAGAACCTGGATTAATCCGAAAAAATGACGTTTTGCCATTCGTGCACCCAGGTTCGTCGTTGAGTACACAATCGCAGGCGCTCCTGTATGTGATGCAGCGTCAAGGGTAATCGCAGCCATGGTCTCCGAGCTGATTGTCCATGCTGCTGCAAACGTCGTCGAACTGTTCGTGCAGATGGTTGTTGTCTTGCAAACGTCTCCATCTGTTGACTCAGGGATCGAGACGTGGCTGCACGATCCATTACAGCCATGCGGCTAAGATGCCTCTCATCTCGACTGCTAGTGATACGAGGCCGTTGGGATCCGGCACGGCGTTCCGTATTACCCTCCTGAACCCACCGATTCCATATTCTGCTAACAGTCATTGGATCTCGACCAACGCGAGCAGCAATGTCGCGATACCATAAACCGCAATCGTGATCTACATCTACTCTACATCTACATTTATACTCCGCAAGCCACCCAACGGTGTGTGGCGGAGGGCACTTTACGTGCCACTCTCATTACCTCCCTTTCCTGTTCCAGTCGCGTATAGTTCGCGGGAAGAACGACTGTCTGAAAGCCTCCGTGCGCACTCTAATCTCTCTAATTTTACATTCGTGATCTCCTCGGGAGGTATAAGTAGGGGGAAGCAATATATTCGATACCTCATCCAGAAACGCACCCTCTCGAAACCTGGCGAGCAAGCTACACCGCGATGCAGAGCGCCTCTCTTGCAGAGTCTGCCACTTGAGTTTATTAAACATCTCCGTAACGCTATCACGGTTACCAAATAACCCTGTGACGAAACGCGCCGCTCTTCTTTGGATCTTCTCTATCCCCTCCGTCAAACCGATCTGGTACGGATCCCACACTGATGAGCAATACTCAAGTATAGGTCGAACGAGTTTTTTGTAAGCCACATCCTTTGTTGATGGACTACATTTTCTAAGCACTCTCCCAATGAATCTCAACCTGGTACCCGCCTTACCAACAATTAATTTTATATGATCATTCCACTTCAAATCGTTCCGCACGCATACTCCCAGATATTTTACAGAAGTAACTGCTACCAGTGTTTGTTCCGCTATCATATAATCATACAATAAAGGATCCTTCTTTATATGTATTCGCAATACATTACATTTGTCTATGTTAAGGGTCAGTTGCCACTCCCTGCACCAAGTGCCTATCCGCTGCAGATCTTCCTGCATTTCGCTACAATTTTCTAATGCTGCAACTTCTCTGTATACTACAGCATCATCCGCGAAAAGCCGCATGGAACTTCCGACACTATCTACTAGGTCACAATCCGACCTTTATCAAAGTCAGAAACGTGATGGGACGGCCGGGGTGGCCGAGCGGTTCTGGGCGCTACACTCTGGAACCGCGCGGTCGCTACGGCCGCAGGTTCGAATCCTGCCTCGGGCATGGATGTGTGTGATGTCCTTAGGGTAGTTAGGTTTAAGTAGTTCTAAGTTCTAGGGGACTGATGACCTCAGCAGTTAAGTCCCATAGTGCTCAGAGCCATTTGAACATTTGAAACGTGATGGTACGCATTTCTCCTCCTTACACGAGGCATCACAACAACGTTTCACTAGGCAACGCCAGTCAACTGCTGCTTGTGTATGAGATATCGGTTGGAAACTGTCCTGATGTCAGCACGTTGTAGGTGTCGCCACATGCGCCAACTTTGTGTGACTGCTCTGAAAAGCTAATCATTTGCATATTACAGAATCTTCTTTCTGTCGGTTAAATTTCGCGTCTGTAGCACGTCATCTCTGTGGTGTAGCAATTTTAATGGCCAGTAGTGTAGAACGTCCAATATGTCGTACAATGGTGCCTTGTTCCCAGCTCCTCCATCCGCTATATAATCTGTAGAGCACCACATCGTTATCTTGATAGCTTGCCTGTCTGGGCGGAGAGGCGCTGCCTACCTTGGCAGGTGCAGCAACATAAGAATTGCGCTGTGGCGTTGTCCGTGTAATAACTCCGCCGGCTTCAGTCCGTTGCAAGGCTGGGAGCGATAGCGAGACAAGAATAGCAACAGAGCGTCATCCCGAAGGGTTGGAGTCACGACGTTTGTCCACCTGTTGTCAAAGCATTCAGCTTCATCATTGCATTGTGGGTGGGATGGTGCACTCATGAATTGGTTGATACCAGATGCGGTCCGTGATTACAATCACTTCAGACAATACCTCGAGGCAAAAGATCGACAACAAGGCCTGGATTGTAAAACGAGCCATAGTAGAGTGCATAGGAACCGCAAAAGGAAATTTGCTGAAAATATCAACGACAATGAGGCTATGTAAGGACCTGCGAAATCCAAGTGCCAACGTTGCCAAGGTGCATGAAGTTAGAGCTACTCAAAGATCTGCTGACTGATGTTCAGTACAGGCTTGACACTGAGAAGTCAACTATTCAATCTGCGCTTCCAGATCATGCCAATTGTAGTGATGTCGTGCCAGCTGCTTGGTGCGACCGACACCCCAGTGACTTTTATGTAGCAAACGAAGCACGTCAGGCTGAAGAGTCCAGAGAACCATAACACGTGACCGGTCATTATCGGTGAGAAGCAAGGTGACAGCCTGGTGAACCGCAAGGGCGTGCCTACCTTGCAAAATACCGGCGAACCACCAAGCTACGAATCTGTCTAGCTGAATGCGGCCAACCAGTTTGGATATAGTGCAACTGAATCTGCAAATCAGAATCCACTGTTGTAGCCTGGGCAATTTTCCGGCGATGAAGCGGAAAACTATGCAGAGCATCTGTGTCTTGCGCAACATCGAATGATGAATCTGGGTTAAGAGGGAGGCCAGACAGAGAGGCTGGCTGATACATAATCTCCTATTGGTAATTTGACGAAACAAGAGCCCACCGTTGCGCTTCTGCAGAGTCGTGCTTCGGTAGCTCAGTTGGTAGAGCACTTGCCCGCGTAAGGCAAAGGTCCCGAGTTCGAGTCTCGGTCGGGCACACAGTTTTAATCCTTTCTTTCAGGAGTGCTAGTTCTGCAAGGTTTCGCAGGAGAACTTCTGTAAAGTTTGGAAGGTAGGAGCCGAGATACTGGCAGAAGAAAGCTGTGAGTACCGAGCGTGAGTCGTGCTTCGGTAGCTCAGTCGGTAGAGCACTTGCCCGCGTAAGGCAAAGGTCCCGAGTTCGAGTCTCGGTCGCGCACACAGTTTTAATCTGCCAGGAAGTTTCATATTAGCGCACACTCCGCTGCAGAGTGAAAATCTCATTCTGGAATCATCCCCCAGGCTGTGGCTAAGCCATGTCTCCGCTATATCCTTTCTTTCAGGAGTTCTAGTTCTGCAAGGTTTCGCAGGAGAACTTCTGTAAAGTTTGGAAGGTAGGAGACGAGATACTGGCAGAAGTAAAGCTGTGAGTACCGAGCGTGAGTCGTGCTTCGGTAGCTCAGCGGTTCGGCACTAGCGGCCGTGCGAATCGGAGGTCCGATACTTCCGCCTGTGCGGCGTGTGCGAGTGTTTGTTTACTTGTGGACTTAGTCTGCACGCGGGCTAGTAACAACGATCATGGCGAACAAGCACAGGAAAACTACATTACGATTCAATTTCTGCAAAGACTACGAACGACCAAAGGCTTTAGCAGTGGAACGATTCATTCGAGAGGACGTCAAGATACCGCCAAACGATATTATCGGAATTCACCTATCCATCGTTAGTCCCACGGTGTATGTCAAGATGGTAAATGACGCGGCGTGTGAGAGAATTCTACAGGCGACAAAAGCAGGTCTCCGATTTTGCCATAGTGACGGGAATGTCGGCACGGTAACTGTAGAACATGCTGGTCTGGGTATACGGACAATACGTGTTTTTGAGCTGCCATTTGAGCTCCCGGCTGACGAAGTTATCGAGGCTTTTAAGCCATACGGCACAGTACATGGTCACACAGCAGAACGCTGGACACAATTCGCCACATACCCCGTTCTTAACGGAGTGCGGCAGATCACTATTGATCTTCAGAAGCATGTACCGTCCTATCTGACAATTGGTGGTTGTCGGGCGGTGGTGATTTACGATGGTCAACCACGTACATGTTCTGGATGTGGCCAGGAGGGACACCTCAGGTCGAACTGTATGCAACGGCGGATTACGCAACTGCCTTCAGATGTGCGGGAGCCGTCGCCGGCGATGACAGTACTACCGATCACCTATGCCAAAGCCCTCACTGCGTCCGCTGATGACCGAAAGGACACAGCCCCGGTGGAAGATCAAGATGGCACTCTTTGACACCTTGTAGCAGACGTCGGGATGACAGAGCATGCTGCTCCGTCGAGCATACAATCTACGGCGACAACATCATATGAGACCGAACTCCCACCAAGCACACCGATAGTACAAGAAGCAGTTCCAGCCACTACGGATGCTGTTCCGTCTGAAACGCACTCTGAGACGACATCATTAGTTTCGACCGAACTCCCGCCAAGTTCAACGATGGGACTCGAAACACTTCCAGTTCCTACGGATGCTTTTCTGTCGGGCAGCCGTGATTCCCTGCAATCTGAGGACACGGACGGAAGATCACGCAAACAGCGTTCCCCGAAAGGAGGAAACGGCGGCGTCGCACGACATCTCCTCGGGATGACTCCCCTTGCCCCGACGACGATGTGCCTGTGGACCAAGACGACACAACAGCCTCTACGAAACAGGATGAGGCACTGGGACCTGTTCGATCCGACCCACAGCGGTCTGTCACATTGACGGTACCGGGACGTGGTGATGCTGAAGAGAAATCACAGCCAGTTGGCTCTCCAGACGCAGATGCTGTGGCTATGGACACGAATATATCACAGCCTGAAAAGATGTGGTATGAGGATATTGAGGAGGCGCCGGACGTCATACAGAGGCAGCCGGCACTCACGAAGACGGCCTAATAATTGCTGAAGGTGAAGGGAGAGGGGCGAGAGAACGTCTTCTACCTCAGCCCCCGGCGCCGGTGCAGGGAGATGTTGCGCCTCGACAGAGTGGGATTCAACGCCACGCGAACCGTATTGCGACATTAAATATCAATGACGTGCGTTCACTGGCCAAAATACACCTATTGAAGGAAACAATTTGGGCATCTGATGTGGATATTGCTTTGCTGCAGGAAGTCCACATAGCTGCACTCCCATGCATCGCAGGCTACCAATCCTATTCGTCTCATGGAGATCACAATGGGAGTGGGGTGGCAGTTTACGTGCGAGATGGCTTCCCAGTGGAAAACGTGTGTTATCTTCCGTCGGCCAGGGGAATGGCTTTCACGACGTTTGGGACACGCATCATTAATCTTTATGCACCGTCGGGAAACAATCGGCGGCGGGAAAGGGCGCGATTTTATTCCATGGACGTTCTGAATGTGCAATAGTTGGTGGAGATTTCAACTGTGTTCTCAGCCAGAAAGACCAATGGCCGCAAGCAAACATCAGCCAGGAGTTGCGAATCGTTGTCAACGACCTTGTACTTAGTGACACGTGGGAATTACGACATGGAGCTGCACCGGGATACACCTATGTGACAAGTCATTCGGCGAGCAGATTAGATCGCATTTATATCTCACGGGCTCATGCAAATGATGTCCAGGACGCGGAACGCTGGCCATTGGCATTTTCCGATCACAGCGCTTACATCTGTACGGTGCTTCTTCCCCGTAGAGAGGTGTGGAACAGTAAGGCCCCGTGGAAACTAAACATTCAACATCTACATGATCCTGAATGCCGTCAACGGATCCTTGAGACATGGACGATGTGCGAGCGAAGGGTTAGAAGGTATGCGACGATGCTTGATTGGTGGCTGACTTGTGCTAAACCGGCGCTTCACCGTACGTTCATCTCATATAGCAGGGAAATGGCAGAATGGCGCCGCCGTACCACCGACTTTTATTTTGCAGCACTGCGCGACCTGGATGATGGCCCGCCGGGACAGGACATCTGGATCGAACGCAAAAGCATAAAAGCTAAACTAGTGGCTTTAGCTCGGAAACATCTTCAGGGAACCATGGTGCGCGCCAGATGTCACGATACGATAAGGCACGAGATTCCTTCCATGCACCACGTCGTGAATGAACGAAAGCACCGACGACGCGTTTTGGTACGGGTGTTAATCACCCGCGAAGACCGAAGAGTGACGCGTCAAGCGGACATTGTCTCTGCATTCGTCGACCATTACCAACACATCTACCGGGAAGAAGCAGCCTCTTTCGATGACCTCGACCGTATAGCCACGTCCGTCTCCCGTACACTGACGGTGGAAGCCGCGGGAACCTTACTGGAAGCCATTAGCTGTGAGGATGTACATGATGCGATCGCACAAGGTGCGTTGAATCGGTCCCCAGGCATTGATGGGCTTCCTGCTGAATTCTATCGCGCATTTCGCAACGAAATGGCACCGCGATGGACGGAAATGTACAACGAGATGTTAAATTCCGATGCGCCTGTTCCACCGGCTTTTATGGAAGGCCTCTTGGTGCCAGTACATAAACCGAAGCCAGGAATTACAGTCACACATTATCGCCCCATCACCCTGCTTAATGCCGACTATAAGATCTTTGCACGGTTGCTAGCGTCCCGATGTCGTATGTTAATTCGTAGCGTTCTCTCTCCGGAACAGACGACACCGGGTGGATCGGTGAATGTGCAAACAGCTACTGGCGAATGCCGTGATGTGATAGCGCTGGCGGAGGAGTGCCGGCTTAAAGCGGCGATGGTGGCGATTGATTTTGACAGTGCTTTTGATAAGGTGCGCCACACCTATCTGTATGCTGTACTGGAACAAATGGGTTTTCCAGACCGTTTTACTGGTCTCATTAGAAGGATTTACGGGGGCGCACAATCCTTGGTACAGGTTAATGGGCGTATAGCAGGGCCCATTCAAATTCGACGATCCATTCGCCAAGGCTGCCCTCTTTCGATGCTGCTGTTCGCGATAGCGTTGGAACCATTAATTGGGAGGCTCACCAATTCTCTTTCTGGGATGGAACTACGGGGCTACACCTTCAAATGTCGTGCCTATGCGGACGACCTCCTGCTGCTCGTTCGTTCTGAGGAAGAGGTGAAGACGGTCCTTGAACTGTTGTTGGACCACAGTGTGACGGCGGGTAGTGCAGTGAACATGAACAAATCGGCGGCAATGACGGTGGGAAGGGGTCTTACGCCGGAAGAAATCAGTCCGTTTCCTTATGTGCAACGATTCCGCTATCTCGGCATAGACTTTACCTCATCTGTAAAACATACTGCAGCAGTTAACTACCGACGTATTTTACAGACAACACGTACCATGGTCCGACAACATCTCCTACGGCGCCTTGATCCTTTGCAGCGAGTCGAGTACCTGAACACTTATGTGGTTTCTCGAATGGTGCATATTTCGCAGATCCTGCCCCTACCACTCACGTTCGGACGTCGACTTCAATCAGCACTAGGCTATTTCGTGATGATTGGGTCGCCCCTCAAGGTGCGATACGAAACGCTCACTCTCCCTACGGACAAGGTTCAAATGGCTCTGAGCACGATGGGACTCAACTGCTGAGGTCATTAGTCCCCTAGAACTTAGAACTAGTTAAACCTAACTAACCTAAGGACATCACAAACATCCATGCCCGAGGCAGGATTCGAACCTGCGACCGTAGCGGTCTTGCGGTTCCAGACTGCAGCGCCTTGAACCGCACGGCCACTTCGGCCGGCCCCTACGGACAAGGGGGGACTCGGACTTACGAATGTTCACTGCCGTGCGACGGCGCTCCTTCTAGCCACAATGTATAAGCAATGGCGTAGCGGGCGTGATTCCCTTACATCCCGCCTTCTGGATCTCCTAGTTCCAGCGTCCCTCACACCTCCGGTGGCGGTGGGCAACATTACGCCACATTTTGCGCATGTCTCAACATTTATCGTGGAACTTAGTTATATCAGAGACGAGCTTCCGCGCACGAGACCGCCATGCGCGAAGGATTTTTATGTTTGGCTGCTGCGACGGATAAGTTGTAATGTAATTGAACTGAAACACCCCAGGTTGCATTGGCCGAAGATTTGGAGACATGTGCACCAAAAATTCTTTCCTACCTTCGTTCGGGCACTGTGGTTCTCTGTCGCTCGTGGCAAGTTCAACACCCACCAACGGCTCCATGCAATTGGACTAGTGGACACTCCACTATGCCCGAAATGTCACCAAGTGGATGGACGACCATCACCGCTTAACTTGTATCGCGGTGGAGGACGTCTGGCTCCTAGGAAGACAGATGGTGGCTTGCTACCTCCGTGTGACCCCGCAACATATTACACCTGCTTCCTTCTTACATCTGGAGAGTGACTACTTTCCGGCGACTAAATCACAGTCGATCATCTGGATCAAAGATTGGACGATCGCGTACCTCTATGGGGATGCTGCCAAGTCGCGACTTGACTTTTGGCATTTCTTGCAGCAAGCCCACAATGAGGTTCATAGATGGTCACACTATCGGAAAACCTTTGCCAACTACCTTCAGGCAGTCTTCCTTGACCCACCACGCAGTTGGGATGTGCCGGGTGCAGTCGGTGTGCACATTGACAGCTGATGATGAACCTCACGCTTCTCTCACCACTCAATATGTAATGCACATACTATACGATGAAATGGTCTATATGTTCCTTTTAACAGAGTGGTGTTTATTGAAAATAAATAAATAAAAACAAAAACAAAAAGTTGGTAGAGCACTTGCCCGCGAAAGGCAAAGGTCCCGAGTTCGAGTCTCGGTCGGGCACACAGTTTTAATCTGCCAGGAAGTTTCACATAATAGTGAAATTTAATGACACAATAGAAAACGGCGAGAGCCACTTTTTTAAAAAAAAGAATGGCTCTGAGCACTATGTGGTTTAACATCTGAGGTCATCAGTCCCCTAGAACTTAGAACTACTTAAACCTAACTAACCGAAGGACATCACACACTTCCATCCCCGAGGCAGGATTCGAAACTGCGACCATAGCAGTCGCGCGGTATCCGCACTGAGGCGCCTAGAACTGCTCGCCCATCGCGGCCGGCCCACTTTTCCAATTTGCAAATAATTACACTGAGCATTGTTCAACATATTCGAAGTAAAGGCAAACGACCTGTCAACAGCACCAAATTTATACTAAAAAAACTGCACCGATGCTGTAAGGGAGATCACCCACAACCAATAAAACAGGTTTGGCTGTATTGAAAAGAAGAAGGCATCGATCACTAAGCAAAGCATCTTTCAACTTCTGGAAGGCAGACTGATACTCTTGCGACCAAACAAAAGGAACATTCTTCCTGCACAAGCAATGCAAGGCAACCGTGATTTGAGCGGCTTATTAATGAATATATGAGCTTCCCTAGCACGGACTGCAATTCCCACACATAGTGTGGGGGTAGAAGGTCACAGATAGTAAGCAAAATGTAATTGCAATGATTGAACACCCTGGTTGTTAATAGCATGTCCTAAGTACTCAAGTCCAGCCTGAAGAAAAACACACATTTGTCTCTGTTACATCTAGGATTAGCTGCAGACAGTTTGTGGAACAGAGAGCGAAGATTGCTAATGTATTCTGCAGGAGTAGGACCGTAGACGACAACGCCATCTAAATAATTCGAGCAGAAAGGAACTTCATGAGTCAGCTGCTTCAGAAAACGCTGAAAAAATATGGAGGATGCAGAAGCACTGCCAAATGGCAATCTTAAAAATTTGTAGAGGGCCAGATGAGTGCTAATGACAAAGACCTGTTGCGATTACTCATCCAGAGGGCTTTGAAAGAAAGAGCCACACAATTCAGTTTTGGAAAAATAACGACTGGTACCCAATTTATCCGTCAATGATTCACGGAGCGTCAAGGGATGACGGTCAATGAATGTTTGGGGATTCGCAGTTTTCTTAAAATCGGCGCACAACCCGAGTCTGTCAGACAGCTTCTTCAGAATAAAAAGAGGAGACGCCCACTGACTGGCGGTAATGGGTACTACGATCCCAGTGTCTTGCAAAGCAATAAGTTACTGAGCCACCTCTTGTCGAAGAGCCTGAGGGACAGGACTAGCTCTAGCAAAACGTGACTGTGTATTGTCCTTCATTGTGACGTGGACAACAAAGTTACTGGCTTTTCCTAAACCCTTAGAAAACAAATCCCGAAACTCTACACATGACTTAGCAACACAGTCTCAAAGATGAAAGGAAGAAACAGAAATGCTTAAACCAAACAAATCAAAAGGATCTACGCCAAAAATATTACCACTTTCTCGGGGGGAAAGCATGTCACTTCTGTCGACAAATTTCGGAAGTTGCAGGAAGATTGCAAGTAACTAACAAGCGGAGGCCATGACGTTTGGAACGTGGATTTACAGCAAACTTCGTACACTCGTAGTACTCCATGAGGACAACAAAATGTGTAAGCAGTAGCGCGTACTTCTCAAGCGTTATTGCGAAAAATCGCAAGATAATTTCGGTCGTCAAATATATACCTGTGGGTGACCATTTTTATCATGAAGCGGTGGCAGCCGAGTGGTTAGCGTTCAAGCCCCGTAATCGATGGATCGAGTCCTGTTCGTCAGTTTCTTTTTTTTTATTTTCAACACAGTCATTTTCTTTACTGTTTATATTACAATTTATATAATGGGAAAAATACGTGTAATCGGATGAACTTTTATTAAATTTACAATGTTATTTGGCTGTCCATCCGCGTTCCAAACGTCGTGCCCTCCCCTTGAAAGACTACAGTATCCTGGCCGTTATATACTATCAGCATATGACGCAATATCAACAGCTTAGCTATGCCAAGCAATTCGTAATTGCTACGGTTGAGCAAAGTCACTGAACCTTCGTTGTCGAGTTGCAAATGGCTCGATTATCCAGCAATAGTAAGAGACACAAAAAGCTTGTTGGCCTCACATAGCACTGCAGACGAATTGGGAGCCTTTCCTGAACAGATATTACACAGTTTTGCACTGCCGACTTTGAAAACGCGCTGTTTGTGAATTAGATTTGCGTGAAGGAGAAACATAAGCGGGCGCCTTACGTTTCTGTAAGCACATAGACTGTGCATGTCCCCGTTCACCACCAAAAAAGCAAGTCGCTTCACGTGACGGACTAGATCGGCCAGCACGTGCCTTAGTACAGCGAGGGCACGACTTCACACCTTGTGCCCGAGGTGACAGGTGTTTACGTGAGCACCGTGGCTGTGGCCGGTCAGGCCGCTGTTGGTGACCCGGCGGCGCGGCCTGTTTGTTGCGGCTGTCTGCAGAACAAACAGACTCTATGTCAAACCTGTCTGTTGTGCTTTTGTAGGAATGTTGATAGTAAAGAATCTGTGGAAACTGTTGCATGGAAGAGTCCAGGTATGTAATAATCTCTTTCCGAATACGAGAGTCAACTACACTGTGCGTGATGGCATCATAAAGCATTACATCACTATGATATTTGCTACAGTCACATTTGCCTGGTAAGGCCCTGCAATTCGGTCAGCCGCTGACGGTATGTCTGTCGTTGAAGCTTACGAAACCTAAAGAATGTATAACGGGCAGCTTGAACCCTGCCCTCATAACGCTTTGTAAGCGCCTGCGATAGATCCTCGTATAGCACTAGATAAGGGCGCGACGTGCGGAAAAATTTGGAGCACAGTTTGTAAATAGTAACTCCCACCGTGGCCAAGAAATGGGGTGGTTTGTCAGTCAGTGCCTTGGATGTGATGAACCGTGGTGCGCATGTTGAACCGTGCCTGTTACTCTGACCAGTCTTCCTTCACCTCGACAAACTCATGAAATTGCGGCACACACGCAGGCGGTGACGCTGCCGTTGGCTCCAGCGTCTTGTGTGATGTCATCTGCGCCGTCACGAAGCGATTCATCACTTCAAGCAGTTGCGCCATTTGTTGACTCTGACACTGAATAAAATGAATTAGATCACCTGCAGGTGCCGCAGTAGGCGACTGCAGCGTTGCAGCCATATTCTACTAACGAATGCGCAAAATAACCATACAAATAAGTACAGAGTGTAAAAGCAGCAGCAGTGGGACCTAGACATAAAGAGCACCAGCAAGGCAAACCCTGGGGGCGCTAAAGATAAGCAACCTTAGAAAAACCAAGGAAGAACAGCAAGAAACCAATAAAAAGACGACAGAAGAGAGGAAAACCAACTAGAAGACTGCCACACGTAGGTAGTACCGATCGTCGCCATTATGTTGTGTTCGACTTTGTACACAATGGTAAGGACAGGGGGGCTACAGAGTGATGTGGCAATTGTCGTCGTAGAAAAGCTGGACAGGAACAGAAATGATCAGCCTACACAGCTTCTCGTAGCGAAGTGGGTCCAACAGCGAGTTGGACTGAACGGCTGCCGCCGGCGGCAGATGGCGCTCAAAGTACAGAGCTGCTGGAGGGATGGCTCAGCGGCCTTGCGCCATTGGGTCCGCCAGATGCCACGCGACCGCTGCCGGTGTCTAGTGGAAACGTGGAAATTCGTTACCAGCTGTAGAACGCCAGTGGGGTAGTGTGGATGCATGATACCACATATTCATTTTGCCAATTTTCTATTAGGAACGAAAACAAAAGAAGAGAAGTGTAATATCGAGAAATTTTCATTGCCATGTATTCGTGAAGACACCATTGAAGCTACGAAACAGTCGTACAAAGATTCTGAACAGCTTCTGTATGCTGGACACAGCTGCTTCGCGTGTCTACAGTGCGATTTTGTAAAAGACGCTAAGTAAACGCGTCTTCATAGCTCTATAGCTGTCTTCGCGTACAGCTGTCTATGCTTCGCAATTGAAAGCTGTCAATCGTGGTGCCAGGTGTCAGGAATTTCCTTGACCCGACTATAGGAATGTCATAGTAGGAAAGCATAAATGTATTTAAACTTCATGCATGACGCGGCATTTTTTCACGCATCTCGGTGTTTCTGACGCCATATCTCTTGAACAATGAGTGGTGCCATGATATAATATTGTATGTACGCGTAGCGGCGTGTGTGGATACTGCTCCTGCGAAATTGATTGCGACTGGAGTTAGTAGGACAGAAGTAATAAATTTAAACATCGTGCATGATGCAGCAGTTATTCGTGCATCTCATTGTTTATGACTTCGTATCTTCTGAACTACGATAAGTATATGGTTCTTATCCTCACAGCGATTGTTGCCTTACAGCAAGTTATATGTGTAACAAGCTTATACGGATGCGCAGTTTCACAGCTATATACAGTGATGGAATTCTCTCCGGCTTCCAGCCACGTCAAGTGTTTTAAAATTCACGAGCCTTCGTGGCTCCTCGGCCATTGCCAAGTGGTGACTTTCGAATGATTGGTGCTGCCGTCCTTTCATAGTTGCGCTGCCGTCACTGGTGCCCGCCCCAGGTATATGGTAATTGTTTCGTTGCGCGCTTGCCGAGCGCGCTACAACCTACCAACGATAAGGTTTCAAACTGTGCTTGCAAGGGGAGGTCCCCAGCGGTGCCTTCGACTTTTTGAAACTATGTATACGGTGATGTAGGTTAAGAACCCAGGTATCAAAAACTGCAGCCACTCATTCTGGTGCGCCGACGTTTGTAACTGACAAAATAAAAGATTCGGGATCTTGTGTGACATCCAATAGCGTTAAAAAGGTTGAATTGCATACTTTAGTTGGATGGTGTAATGGATACGATAACACCTTCGCTTGTACGACGTTGTGGGTTCGAATCTCATCAGGTGCAGATACTTTTATTTAATTTTTAAATCTTTATCGAAATTACTTGATCGTTATTTTCATTCGATTAATCGATTTAAATGATTTTTTTTATTTCTATTCCTTCTTCACACCATTTTAATCGTCGTATGAATTTTTCTATTTGTTTCGTTTTTTTGTATCATAATTTTTCCGATCAGAATTTTTGTGAAGTTGAATTTAGTTATATTTATCTATTATAACATTCATTTATTTGAAAATTGCGATCTATAATTTAAAAAACAAAAGACGAAATAATCTATCTATATTTGTGCGACTGTATAAAAAATACATATTTGTTACCAGATGTGCAGTTTCTTTGCACGGTAATCGTCATACAAACTTTTAAAACATAACTGAAATATCTACTGCACAAAATAACGCAGATGAAAATTTAAATGAAAAATTGATTTACACGTAACACGAAATTCAAGAAAAATTTGAAATAGATATAACGAACGCAATAATGTGGACGAAAAGACAGGGTGATAAAATAAAAGAAATTAAATCGAAATTAATATATAAAATTCATTAAAAACACATGAACAAAGATTTCAAGTAGAGAAAAAGTGACAGGAAGAAACATGGAGCAAATGAAGAAGTTGATATTACGATTAAAATTATCTGACAAAGAAATGGAATTGAAAGTTACATTTAAATCAATTAATTGAATAAAAATTATGATCAAAGTCATTTCGATAAAGATTTAGAAATAAAAAAAAAAAAACTTACCGCAACTGATAAGATTAGAGCCCCCAACTTCCTGCACGCGGCTCTGCTATCCTATGTATTACACCACACAACCAGATTGCATGACGTCCCCTTTTTTAACGCTATCGAGTGTCACCAAAATTCCGAATTTTTTTCACTTACTCGTAAGCGAGGTCCCACCAGGATGTGATACCCTGGATCTTAACCTGCATCAGCGTATAGATGGTTTCAAAAAGTCAAGCGTACCGCTGGGTACTTCTCCTTGTTAGGGTTCGGCCATCGTCTTAGTGAGGGTGTTGTCAGAAATTTTTATTTCGATCGCTTATTTTATGACGTTGTCCCAGAAAACATTAACCCGTGCAATAATAGAAATCGCAGCGAACGCAATACGGTGTCTGCGTTTTAGGGCCCGTTCCGCTGCCGTTGGTTTCTCAGGATACCGTACGCGAAAACAAATCTCGTGTTCTACCAAGCGGCGATCAATATTACGCGCAGTCTGTCCGACGTAAAAGTGTCCGTGTCCACACGTGTTTCGCATACTCCTGGCGTTCTGAGAACTACGCCGTCTTTCACAGACCTCATTAGGTGTCCACGTTTTTCTGGGGCCCTGAAGACCGAATCGATTTTATGCCTCTTCAGGAGCCGGCCAAACTTTACTGTTACTCAGCCAGCCGGCCGCTGTGGCCGAGTGGTTCTAGGCGCTTCAGTCCGGAACCGCACTGCTGCTACGGTCGCAGGTTCGAATCCTACCTCGGGCATGGGTGTGTGTGATGTCCTTAGGTTAGTCATGTTTAAGTAGTTCTAAGTCTAGGGGACTGATGACCTCAGATGTTAAGTCCCATAGTGCTTAGAGACATTTGAATCATTTTTGTTACTCAGCCGCAGAACGGCGAAAACAAAACTTTCTTCGTGTCCTTCTCGGAAACCTTCTGCTAACATTTCTTCGGAAAGATGTTGCGAAACCTGCCGGCTGTTGCAGCCGTTTTTCTCGAATGCTTTTCGCAAGTGTCTTAGTTCCTTCGGATGCTATTCAGCGTCCGAAAGGCTTCCGCTCGATGCACAAAGGTCCTCAGAACAGAACTTTTCTGTGATGGGTGGTGACAGCTGGTGGCATGCAGATATCGGTCATTGTGAGTGGGTTTCCGGTAACCACTGTGGCCGAGACACCCATTTTATTTTCGGCGAACAAGGACATCAAGAAAAGGCAAGGAATCGTTTGTCTATGCTTCCATTGAGAACTTGTTGTCATGGATGTTGTTGATGTGATCCAAGAATCCCAGATTTTCACGTTCACAGGACCAGACAAAGAACGTGCCGTTGACGTAACTATTAAAGTAACTAGGCTTTGCAAGATCCTTGTCCAGGGCAATATACTCCAAGTACTCTGTAAACAGGTTGGCTATAACAGGCTTCCCCCCGCGACATCGCCCACCTGTTAAAATATTCTCCATCCGACAAAAAAATACGATGACGTCAGAATGTGCCTAAATAAATCTACAACAGTGCCGTCAGATTACTGAGAGAGCAGATATTTGATGGGAAGGTACGTGAATAATGACACCACATCAAAACTAAGCATCATGTCTCCTTCTCCAACACACAAACATGTAACTCTACTGATGAAGTCGGTCGTATTCTTGATGTGGTGCACACAATGACCAACGTGGAGAGTAAGGAGGCTGGCCAGGTGCTTTGCGAGTGTGTAACTTGGTCATCCAATGGTGGTCACGACGGGACGTAGGTGTGCGCTCGTCTTATGAAACTTTGGATAGCCATATAGTGTAGGTTGCTTCAGCCGAGAAATGAGGAGAAAGTCACGAGCTGCATTGTCAGGAGAATACAGAGATCGGGAAAGGGAGGATACAAAACTGGTAAGTTATTTAAATAAAAACTTTTTAATATCAATACATTTTAAAACTAATTAAAAAGAATAAAGTAATTTCTCCTAGCCCAATACAAATTTCTAACCCCATACGGAGAGTTCTGAAATTTTGTGCTTGTGAAATTTTAATAGCTACAAAAATACGTGTAGAATTTAAAACGTGAGGTGCATACAACAGATATTTTCATAGTTACTAAAAAGTAAGCACAGATTTTCAGGACTATCTGTGTGGGGTTAGGAATCTGTATGGAGATAGGAGAAATTATTTCATGCTTCTTAGACCGTTTTAAGAACGTGTTATGTCAAAAAGTGTTTTATCTTAGTAATTATTATCTGCTTTTTAGTCTTGTATGTGTCAAATTTTCAATCCGTTTTCAAACATTTTCATGAGATTACAACAGAAACATGTGGTAAATTTCAGGATTTTTTCAGTTCTCTTCACCTGAGTCAAGCAGTGCTTTCCTTCCTCCTACGATTATCTCACGAGAAGACTTCGAAGGCAAAAAATAGATATAGTAGAGTTCACACGGGAACGTACCAGCAACCCATCTCACCACGAAACATTCACAGGTGGAACAAGATAGTCGGCCACACACCAGACAAGAAAGAGAGTTGATATTTGTCATCCAATTCTGAACTATGTTGAAAGTTTCGTGTCTCTAGCTCAATGGAAAATGACATTGGTGAACAAAGTACCCTCCGCCACACACCAGACAAGAAAGCAAATTAATATTGTATTTTCACCTAATTCTGAGCAGCGTTGAAAGTCTCAAGTCTCTAGCACATCTGGAAGTTAGTTTATAATCTATTGCAAAATTTGTACGGAACAGACAAAAAAGCGATCTAATAAATATTGTTAAAAAGCAGAATAAGTGACAGTGTCATGTTTAGACTAAAGTGCGGAGTTGTCGTGGAACAAAAACACCCTCTTCGGCACAATTCCGCAACACTTCGTTTTGACAGCTGGTCGTAGCCTCGTTACGACCTTTCCAATCACACACCTGTTACGGATTGCCTCTTACGAATGTAATCTGTTAGCACCACACCGTAGCAGCCACAGAAAACGTTCAGTGTCACCTTGTCCAATGATGGTTGGGCCTCCGCCTTTTCTGAAGGTGGTGGTTGTATCCACAAGTTTGCCCTGCTTGCTTTGCTCCATTGTCTCGGGACCATGGTGATACAGCCAGTAGACGATCATGGTGATGAGGCTGTTAAGGAAATCATCTGGATAGACCTGACACAACTGATGCCGCAGTCTGGCGGGCTAGAACGGGTGTCGGCAATCGGGGAAACAGTTCGTGGTTATCTATGTCATGGTCAAAATGTTGTGCAACATTCTGAAAACTGACCCATGACTGGCTTTTCACTTTTGCCAGTATCACCTCGATTCTGGTACATCGTTCTTCAATCACCATGGCCTCCATTTCTCTTGGGATTAGCGTACCAGACGGTGCGGTCTTAGTGTACTTTCCGACGGTAAACTTTGCGACCCGTGACTTCAGTGCGGTGTTTGCAAGCACAAATATTTTGGCCGGGGATTATCCGAAAGTTTAATACTTAGCATATTCCTCCACATTTTTTGCAGGCTTATGGCTGGATATGTACATAGTATATGTACATAAGAATGTTTAAATGTTATTTTTATTTTTATTTACTTTTACCTTCTTTTCTTTCTACAACATCACTGCAGCAAATGATTAAACTATTTTTTGCAGAAAGCCGGATATTTTAAACATCTTCTTAAATCGTCCAAGTCAATGTTTATTTATTTATTTATTTATTCATTTATTTAACTTGATCTGATTAGGTCCATTTGTCGCTCTCTTACATAGGACTAGGATTTCACACAAAACAGCACCTTTTTTACTTCATAATTATCTAAGAAATAACAGTTTTAATATGGCAAATAGTATTAAAATGACTTGAGTGTCCAGTGTGACAATGTGTGTAAACAACACTGACTATGAGCTAATATAGTTAATACTGGCAGTACTTGTGCTACTGCTGCATCTGCCATCATTAATAATAATAATAATCACAATAACAGCAATAATGAGAGTGTCAGATAGCAAAATAACGTACAAGTGGCGAAATGTTGATGTTCTCTGATATAGCGAGTTCTGGGGAAAGGATATTTAATAATATTGTGGCATGTGCGTCACATTCCAGGCTCACAATGCTGTATTAAGTTATCGAACAGGCAAGAACAGCAGACCACCACAACTCACAAGCAGCACATAGTCAAGAAGCGTGAGAAGTATGCCGTGTTGCACTGCGGCGTATGTAAAGACCACTGATTCACCTGCTAGGCTTGACTCCAAGACACACAACTTCTATTATCTGTATTCAATGTTTAAATGTTTGTACACTGTTCTAACAATTCTGAAGACCTTAACCACACTGACAGTTTTCAAGTTATGTTTTCAGTCACTATAAATTTACACAAAAGGTTTAATGAGAGCCTTCATTTAACGTTGTAAATGACTAGCGGACGAGACTGACCAGTCACAAGAGATCCCTGGGCAAGCAGGTGCGAAAGAATCAGGATAGCTCACCACCTAGTCTATGACTATCATCGTGAGGGGCAATACGTGTGCCTTTCGTATGGGGCTTAAGTTGGCTTAAAAAGAAATCAGCGTTTAAACTTACCTCCGTAAACTTTTATCCGCAATTTCGTTACACTATGTGTGAAGACAGTTATTTTGAGTCATCATGGTGCTCAGCAACTAATTATTTGACTCCTTGCTCGCTAATGCAAATACTGTTGTTAGACTGGCTCTCGGATAGTGTTTATTATAAAACCTCATTTCCTGATTTTGAGACTGAAAGAAATAAATCAGGTAACTATCATTGTAGTAGCGTCGAAATATCGCCATTACCCATTCTAAAAATCACTGTCTATAGAAAGCTGGTTAGGAGCTGCGACCGACGTAGAAGACATAAAGACAAGTTCAGAAGAAACGTGGCAAACAAATGGCTCTGAGCACTATGGGACTGAACATCTGAGGTCATCAGTCCCCTAGAACTTAGAACTATTTAAACCTAACTAACCTAAGGACATCACACACATCCATGCCCGAGGCAGGATTCGAATCTGCGACCGTAGCGGTCGCGCGGTTCCAGACTGAAGCGCCTAGAACCGCTCGGTCACTGCGACCGGCGTGGAAAACAAACTTCCTCCTGTCAAGCAAGGGAAGAAACACTGGAAGATTTTAATTTATTGAGGCGATTAGTATCTCACGCTAACCTTTGACAGCGCTCGAGGTTCTGTGCCGCTGGCTGTAAACACTCCACGTTTCAGTTTGTATACAAATGTAATCATTGGTTGACCATACAGTCTGCGAAAGGTCTCGTCTTCCTGTTTCCACTGTTAGCGTGTCTCGTATGCATTTGTTTGAAATGTTTCAGATAACTGTCAAATGTCACTTGCATAATAACAGTTCCATTTTTCAAGACAGTTTTCTCCAGCTCTTCCCAATCTGTTAACAACATTCTTTTGTCAAGAACAGACCCGTCGTCATTTCTTAAAAAGCTGTTACATTCAATTTATTTCGAAATGTGCTGGCTCAGTCGAATCCCCGAACTAGAGTCGTGGTTATGGGTCGTCTCAGTAGCTCCTCTTCTTGAACTACACAATCCAGTCACGTAGTTTTCACAATTTGGCGTATCTGCGACGATATCTAAACATTTATCTTTCTTGTCCTGAAATTCTTCTTTAAAAAATGTGAAAAAGGGACATTTCTCTTCCCTCGAAGACTCTTTCCCTGCATTATGCATTCGTTCATTTTAGCAGCTAATCTGTTTCGTTAGTTTGGCAAGAATGTTACTGTACAGGCATAATTGTGACATTTATAATTTTTGAACGGCCGCGGTGCTTATTCCGTCGGAATTCAAACGCAACCAGCTCATACAGTTGCTCATCACAATTCCTGTGCACTCGGTAGCTATGACCACGCTTGGGAATACACGACTTCCGTTTCGATGTAATTATTTCCTTTGGACAACGCTTTCTCAAGAAAAACACCCTGTTTCTAAATGCAATACTTGTCTTATTGTGTTATATTTTAAGATAAATGTTAGTAGATTATGATAGTATTTTAAATTATTAAATTCTGTCAATAATTACGGAAAATACTGAAAATCAAAATTTTTTTGCTCCTGGAAGCCGTTAGATAGGCAACCTAGAAATGAAAAATGGATTCGTTTTCCGGCTTCCGGGATAGTCACGTAGGAGAGATTTCTTGATCATGTTCCAAATTTTCAGGGATGACAGGGAAAGGTAAACATTTGAGGTAAGGGATTTTTGTACGGAAACAGCTGAGTCGAAAGTTATTCCATGATAATGTCACTAAACTTGAAGGACGATGGAGAAGGGTTAACGCATCAACATGGGTAAGGGACCCTGGTCCCGAAACGACCCAGTCTAACGTCATTGGAGAAAATCCTGCTGATACCTATGAAAGTGGACCACTTCTACTGCAAGCATTTCGCTTTCCATGTTTTGGAGGGAAGCGATATGGACCACAACACGAAAAAATGTCCAGGTAATGTGCTCTCAAAGTGTCTGTCTTAAGAGCTATGGGTACTTGTTCATGTTTGCACCTCTGAAACGCGTCTCTTTTACTGTGCAAATGCACGTGGCTCCCGTAGTGCAACACATCACGTCGATGAAGTGATGTGTCACACAAGCATTATTCGAACCGACGAATGATGATCGCCACTACAAGGAGTTAATTTTCGTAATATACATTGGTGAAAAAAATAATTAATGTAGACTAATCAAATTTCACGAATACGAGTATATTTTTCCAGGTTACACATTTAAGCGAGTGATATTGTAATGTCACAGGTTTATATAAGCGCGAGATAAGGCATTCCAAATTTAAAATGCTGGTACATTAATAACCTATGTAAGCACCAGAAAGTTGATTGGAAGCATGCAAACGTGTATGCCCTGTTGCAGAGAGACAGTTGCCTGTTCTTGAATGGCGCAGGAGTTACCTTCCGATAATGCCCCGTATGTGTTGGACTGAAGATAGATCTCGTGATCGAGCAGACCAAGGCAACATATCGACACTCTGAACAGCGTGTTGTATTACATTAGTGATATGTGGAGAGTGTTGTCCTGTTGGAAAACACGTCCTGGAAAACTTTCATGAACGGCAGCACAACAGGTCGAATCATCAGACTGACAAGCAAATTTTCAGTCAGGGTGCGTGGGATAACCACGAGAGTGCTCCTACTGTCACACGAAATCGCACCCCAGACCATAACTTCAGGTGTAGGTCTAGTGCTACTAGCACACAGACAACTTGGTTACAGGCCATCAACTGGCTTTCTTGTAACCAAGACATGGCGATCATTGACACCAAGACAAAACCAGCTTTCATTAGAAAACAACACGACCTGCACCCAGCTTTCCAATTAGCTCTCATTGACACCCCAGATGTCGCAAATGATGGTGGTTTGGGGTCAGCGGAATGCACGCTACAGGCCGTCTGGCTCGAATCTTTCCTTGAAATACCCGATTTGTAACAAATCGTTGTGCCACTGTGGTGCCGGCTGCTGCTCAAATTGCTGATGCAGATGCAGTATTATGCGCCAGATCCATACGCCGAACACGATGGTGTTTCCTCTCGGTAGTACCATGTGACCTGCCGGGACCCCGTCTGCTTTCAACCGTACATTCTCGTGACCATCACTGCCAGCAATCATGTACAATGTTTTCATTCCTGCCAAATCTTACTGCAGTATCGCAGAAGGAACTTTAAACTTCTCGTATCAGTATTACACGATCTCGTTCAAACTCTGTGACATGCTGATAGTGTCGTCTTTGTCATCTTAAAGACATTTTTGATTGACATCAAATTACCACTCAGAACCTCAAGGTGACTGACGCTCCTGAGGCTTACAACGCGTGTTTAAAGCAAACCTGATGTGCATCGTCATAGTGGCGCTACTAGCGCCAGCCACTCTTACGCGACTGCCGTGGAACTTGCAGATGTCGAAGCACGCCTACCAACTTCCGTTTGTCGCACAACTCCTTATTGGTTTTGCGGTTTTTTTCCTCTCAGTGTATTAGATACTCTACTGTTTGGATATATGTTTCATTTATGCGCATGTGTCGTGAGATGAATGGAGGCAGCATATCTGCAAGCCGGGACGATGATAAACATCTTACGAAATTCGCGGTACCTGCTGGTTTATTCCGTGTAGTAGGTTCCTGTCTTGGAGGTACGGTGCACGCCGTAGAGGAAGAGCGGCCGTGACATTGCCTATGATGTCATGGGAACAAGAGGAAACTTATTATACAGATACATTCAATCGACAAGTTAATTGAAGTAGAACGTTTTTGGACTTTATCCTTATCAATGTTTTTGCCGTGTTCAAATGGTTCAAATTGCTCTAAGCACTATGGGACTTAACAGCTGAGGTCATCAGTCCCCTAGACTTAGAACTACTTAAACTTAACTAACCTAAGGACATCACACGCACCCACGCCCGAGGCAGGATTCGAATCTGCGACTGTAGCAGCAGTGCGGTTCCGAACTGAAGCGCCTAGAAACCTCGGTCACAGCGGCCGGCTTTTGCTGTGTTCCACATGATGTAAAAACTTCGTAACGCACACTTTTTGTAGTCAAGAGTACAGTATAATAGACGTTTTTAATGCATTTATTCCGTGATCTGGGTGTTGTATTTGGACTGTTAAGTGGCTCTGAGCACTATGGGACTTCTAAGGTCATCAGTCCCCTAGAACTTAGAACTGCTTAGACCTAACTAACCTAAGGACATCACACACATCCATGCCCGAGGCAGGATTCGAACCTGCAACCGTAGCGGTCGCGCGGTTCCAGACTGTAGCGTCTAGAACCGCTCGGCCTTAACGGCCGCCTGGACTGTTAAGTGCCAGTAGCAATTTCATTCGAGATAAGTAGTTGGATCAGAAGAGAATGGTGAGTGTGCTGAAATAATATGAGCAAGATTAAATAACAGGAAATTTTAACTCCAGATTAGACTTGACTTCGCCATCCGATATCAATGTAAAGAACCAGTGGTACAACCCACTCCTAAGACGAGCATTTTAGAGTCCAAGTTTATTAGATTATTTTTCTTGTTTGGTCCATACTACCACCTCCCAAAATATGAAAACCAAAGATCTTGCATCAGAAGAGACCGACTGCCAGGGGTACCAGAACGATTCTCCCTCCAGACAACGGTCACCTTAAATGGACACATTTACCCAAGTCGTCTATGTCCGCAGCTCGTGGTCTGGTGGCTAGCGTTGTTGCCTCTGGATTACGGAGTTCTGGGTTCGATTCCCGGCCGGGTTAGGGATTTTCTCTGCCCAGGGACTGGGTGTTTGTGTTGTGCTCATCATTCGTGACAGTGGCTGGATTGGAGTGGGTAAAAAATTGGACGAGCAAAAATTGCGACTTCGTACGAGCGCTGATTACCGCGCAGTTGTGTGCCCCACCACTCAAACAACACCATCATCACCCTCGTCTGCCATCACAGAAAGATTGGAACATCATCGGGAATCACCCTGCATATACGCAGCAGCACGCCAGCTTCACTAGTCTGTCCACAACCTTACATCCACATCCCAAACAACGGTCGGACTGCCCTGCACTGACGTCGAGGTGCGGGTCGCAACCGGCGTGCGCCACGACATGACAGGACAGGACATAGCAGGACCGGTTGGGTGGCGCGC
This sequence comes from Schistocerca serialis cubense, assembly GCF_023864345.2. NCBI lineage: Eukaryota > Metazoa > Arthropoda > Insecta > Orthoptera > Acrididae > Schistocerca > Schistocerca serialis. The sequence continues at coordinate 517,496,999 of NC_064638.1, forward strand.
GCTTGCCCGCGCACGGAGCAGATAGCATCTTTTAATTGAAGCGGGGCGCGGGCAGGGATCCGCGGACATTTCCGTGGAGCGGCGCAACCGCAGGGCCGCGGCAGAGCCAGGTGGCGGCCACAATTAGCGGCGTGTCCGCCGGGCCGACCGCAGCGGCGGCGGCGGCGGCGGCGGCCCTGGAGACGGGAAGGGGCAGGTGGGAATGCCTGCCCCCGGGACGACGCAGCTCACCTGGCCCTGGCCCGCCGCGCGTGCTCCAACACCACCAGCACCTGCAGCCCGCAACACCGAGCACCTCTGCCGCTGACTCTGACGCGCTCTCCCGACGTGGACACAACGGCACGTCTGCCATGTTGTGACTCACTCGTTCATAAAATCCGTCGGCGCAATTCTGCGCCACCACACAACGTACCGGAGTTGGATAAAAATATGAAAACGCAATCACAAATTCATGCTAGGACATAAATGCAGATGCTAACCAAGCCTGCAGTTTGCGCTGCTGTATTTGACGACTTACGGTACCTGTGCCATGTTAATACCTTGCTAGTCTCAGTCACGGTCACAACAGTGTACTGTGTATTCTCGAAGTCGGAGGTACTCTATGTGATAAAAAGTATCCGGATCCCCCAAAAACATACGTGTTTCATATTAGGTGCATTGTGCTGCCACCTATTGCCAGGTACTCCATTTCAGCGACCGCAGTAGTCTTTAGACATCGTGAGAGAGCAGGATGGGCACTCCGCAGAACTCATGGACTTTGAACGTGGACACGTGATTGGGTGTCACTTGCGTCGTACGTCTGTACGCGAGATTTCCACACTCCTAAACATCCCTAGGTCCACTGGTTGCGATGTGATAGTGAAGTGGAAACTTGAACGGACACGTACAGCACAAAAGCATACAGGCCAACCCCGTCTGTTGACTGACAGAGACCGCCGTCAGTTGAAGAGGGTCGTAATTTGTGTAATAGGCAGACATCTATCCACACCATCACACAGGAATTCCAAACTACAACAGGATCCTTCTGAAATTACTATGACAGGTAGGAGGTGAGAAATCTTGGATTTCATGGTCGAGTGGCTGCTCATAAGCCAGTAAATGAAAAACGACGCCTCGCTTGGTGTAGCAACCGTAAACATTGGACGATTGAACTGTGGATAAATGTTGTATGGAGTGACGAATCACGGTACACAATGTGGCGATTAGATGACAGGTTGTGGGCATGGCGAATGCCCGGTGAACGTTATCTGCCTACGTGTGTAGTGGCCACAGTAAAATTCGGGGGCGATTGTGTTATGGCGTGGTCATGCTTTTCACGGAGGGCGATTGTATCCCTCGTTGTTTTGAGTGGCACTATCACATCACAGGCCTACATTGATATTTTAAGCACCTTCTTGCTTCCCATTGTTGAAGAACTATTCGGGGATGACGATTGCATGTCTCAACACGATCGAGCACCTATTCATTGTGCTTCGCCTGCGGCGGAGTGATTACAAGACAATAATATCCCTGTAATGGACTGGCCTGCACAGAGTCCTGACCTGAATCCTATAGAACACCTCTGGGATATTTTGGAACGCCGACTTCGTGCCAGGACTCTTCGACCGACATCGATACCTCTCCTCAGTGCAGCACTCCATGAAGAATGGATTGCCATTCCCCAAGAAACCTTCCAGCACCTGATTGAACGTATGCCTGCGAGAGTGGAAGCCATCATCCAGGTTAAGGGAGGGCCAACACCATATTGAATTCCAGCATTACCGATGGAGAGCGCCACGAACTTATAAGTCATTTTCAGCCAGGTGTCCGGATACTTTTGATCACATAATGCAGGTGACTTCGAACGTGGACAAACTGTTGGTGCTCGTATAGTGAGTGCTTCCATAACCAAGGTAGCCGAAGTGTTTAGTGTTTCACGAGGCTCTGCATTGAAGATTTACACAGCAAATAGCGAAAGCAGGAAAACATAGTTTGCTGAGTCACAATTCGGAGCAAACTGTGTTTTGAGTGACCTTGTCCGACGGTTATTGAAGAGGATTGTGACGAAAAATAAGAGGAGACGGCTGAAAAACTGACTGCGCAACTGAATGTCGCACTTGCGAACCCTACCAGCACCAAAACAACACGAAGGGCGCTCTAGAGGCAGGAAATTGTAGGGCGAGCTGCAACTCCGAAACCACTCGTCAGTGACGGAAATGCCCATGACTGAGAAACGTGGCGCCAAAGCCACGAAATCTGGACTGTAGAGGGAAGAATATCATTTGGTCGGATGAGTCTTGTTTCTCACAGCCAACGATTATGTGACCGTTTTGGGTCCCCACGTCCATACTATTCTACAGTGTTCTACATTGTTCTCCAATGGTAATGCTGTGTTTCAAGGCGAAGGGATAGCTGTGTCAAAAATCTACGGATACCAGTCATTGAATGCGGGCCCCTATTTTGACTGGACCAGAGGCGAAAATCTTGCTACACATCTGTCAGGGGGCCTGAAGATGCCGTAATATATTACCGAAAATGATTGCTCAATAAAATAACAGCTCGGAAACGTAGACGGCTGAAAGATGTTTCGATTCGACATTCTGTGCCGAACAGCCGATATCCTGCAACCATTTATGCAAAGATGAACATACAGAGACTTAAATATTTTGCAAGTTGGAGTAAATTGTCGGCCATACCCGTGGTCTAGGGGTAGCGACTTTTATTCGTAATTAATACGTCTTCGGTCCTGGGTTCGAAGCCCGCCACTGATTAAATTTTGATTACTAATCAGCAATGGCGGCCGAAGACTTCAACCTGCCAACGGCCTTGTCAAAGAGGGCGGAGGAACGGATGGAGGATCAAGGCACTCTCTTGTCCTAGGGCTAGTAAACTGCCCCTAAAGGTGGAAGAATCAGCAATGATCAACGGCATGCGGATGCAGAAGGCAATTGAAATCACTGCATCAAAAACATGTAACGTGTAACCACGGGACATGTGGCCAGCAATTGAAGAAGCGTCATGATGATCTCTCCATTGGCAAAAGATCCTGGAATAATCCCTCATATCCCTCATTCGTATCTCCGGGAGGGGACTGCCAAGGGGGAGGTTACACGAGAAAAAGATTGAATAAACAACGAAAGGATAACTTTCTACCAGTGGGGCGTGGAATGTCAGAAGCTTGAACGTGGTAGAGAGGCTAGAAAATCTGAAAAGGTTAATATCAACAGCAGCAGAAAATGGTATAACAGGAGTAGGATTCGTTATGAGTAAGAAGATAGGTCAGAGAGTGTGTTTCTGTGAACAATTCAGTGACAGGGTTGTTCTTATCAGAATCGACAGCAAACCAACACCGAAACGATAGTTCAGGTGTACATGCCGATGTCGCAAGCTGAAGAGAAGAGATAGAGAAAGTGTATGAGGATATTGAAAGTGTAATACATTATGTAAAGGGGGATGAAAATCTAATAGTAATGGGCGACTGGAATGCAGTTATAGGGGAAGGAGTAGAAAAAAAGGTTACAGGAGAATATGGGCTTGGGACAAGGAATGAGAGAGAAAGAAGACTAATTAAGTTAATTGAGTTCTGTAACAAGTTTCAGCTAGTAATAGCGAGTACTCTATTCAAGATTCACACGAGGAGGAGGTAAACTTGGAAAAGGCCGGGACTTAACAGCTAAGGTCATCAGTCCCCTAGAACTTAGAACTACTTAAACCTAACTAACCTAAGGACATCACACACGTCCATGCCCGAGAAAGGATTCGAACCTGCGACCGTAGCAGCAGCGCGGTTCCGGACTGAAGCGCCTAGAACCGCTCGGTCACAGCGGCCGGCAACAGGAAATAGCAAATCAGGAGCTGATGCATCATCCCATGTATTGGCGAAATGTAAGATAAACTCGCAAGGAAGTTAGTTTCGCAACTACAGATCAGTATTTTATGTTACTCACACATTAACAGCATTTCAACCTGTACCGATCATATTTAAATAGAGAAACTACTCTTATGATATAGAATTTGAAGTTTTACTTTCCAAAGGAGACCGATGATTCTACTGGAAACTCATCGGTTAAGTCTGTGGCACAAGCCCATAACCGAGCCGGCAGCCTGAAGTAGATAAGAGTGCAACCCTTCCTCGCCGCGGCACTACGAGCGGGAGGCTGGCGGGTTCACCGCTTTCTACCCCTGGAAAAGACCGCCTGTACTTATTTTATGGCACACCGAGTGCACCTGAGACAGTCATGAAGGGACGAGAACTAGGAAAAGTCTTCGCCCCTCTCTGGAATGGAACCCGGGACCTTCAAGATTAAAGTCCAGTGCTCTGCAAGCTAGACCACCACGGACACCCTTTGGTTACACGTTCTAGATTAAAATTGTAAACTGAATTGTATTTTCTATCAGTTGTTAAATGTGTCTCCACAGGAAAATCCCTGTGGCTTTTTTTTTTTTGTAATCAACGTAACTATTTCTGTGTGAGATAAAAATGAAATACTTTCCTATGTTACGCCCTACATGTCATCATTTTTGTGTCTTTCGTATCTTCTGTATAAGTAATGTCTGTTTTAGTTGCAGGTCATTTTACCTGTATCTGCTACACTCAGTTGTCACCTGTAAGCCGGCCGGTGTGGCCGTGCGGTTAAAGGCGCTGCAGTCTGGAACCGCGTGACCACTACGGTCGCAGGTTCGAATCCTGCCTCGGGCATGGATGTGTGTGATGTCCTTAGGTTAGTTAGGCTTAATTAGTTCTAAGTTCTAGGCGACTGATGACCTCAGAAGTTAAGTCGCATAGTGCTCAGAGCCATTTGGTCACCTGTAGATGACCTAAAAAGCCAAAAGCCGGTTTGTGACCATGTAAATTAGAACATGCGGAACTGTCTCCTAGTTAATATTATTTTTAAGTGCCACTTCTAGGAACGGAAAGATTCGTTGTATATTCCCATTTCTCTCGCTGCTATCATAGGAGAAAGATCCGATTAATACGTCTGACAAAAAGGGGTCACCATAGACTTTTGGGTACAGTGAGGCACTATTTCTGAAACAGTATGATATCTGTCAACATGCTGTGAAAGAGAATTTTGAGTAACCTAATGGCATCACTGTCAATAACCATCCTGGAAACTGCAGCAATCTTGTGAAGTCTTCCTAGCGGATGTGAATTTTGGATACAAACATGCCCGCAGGCGCAGATGACATGCTACAGTTGAACGAGGGACAAACAGAGTCGTGAAACTTGGTGGCAGATTAAAACCGCGTGCCGGAGCGGAACTGGAACGCGGTACCTTTGCCTTTCGCTGGCAAGTGATTTTTTCCAGGAGTGCTGGTCATGCAAGTTTCGCAGAACTTCAGTGAAGTTTGGAAGGTGGGAGATGAGGTGATGGCGGAAGTGAAGCTATGAGGACGGGTCGTGAGGCGTGCCTCGGTAGCTGATTCGGTGGAGCACTTGTCCACGATAGCTAAGGGTCCCGAGTTCGAGTCTCAGTTTTCAACTTCCAGGAGTTTCCATAGAGCGCACACTTCGCTGGAGAGTGAAAAATTCATTCTGGAAACAGATTCGTGTCTATTGCAATAGGTCGGCGAACCCAGCCGCGTACGGCGCAGACGACTTGTGTCTACAAGACGTGCTGGTCACGATGTACTGACGGAAAAGGCTAGAAGCTGAAGTGCAGTGCAACGTTGTATGCTCCACGAGACAGCTGTAGGTGGATGTGTCCTGCAAGTAATGTTTGATTTTTTAAAAAAATCTGCAGCCATTGCTGAGGAAAAGAGGAGGCGAAACACGTTTTGATCTGAACTATGATACGTTTCGAAGACCAGTGACTCCTGTATAAGTCACTCTAGACCGATTTGGTTTTCAATCCATCATTGGAGATCACTTTCACTAATACATCATGTCTTCCCGTGATTCATCGCATCTTTCAGTAGAAACAGCATTCCTTTCAACAAACTATCCGTAAATTAATGTAAGAGCATGATCAATACGTCCATGGCGCAAAGCCCGCTAGACTCAGCTGAACATACGCCGTGTCTCCCGGAACGTCGCGTTCTTTGTATGAATTCTGTGCCACACATCCTTCAGCAGCCGTGGGAAGTAGCGAAACCAGCATGGCTTCAGATACCAGTACAGGTCTACTATGTCGCTAGGTGCTGTTTCTGCTGAAAGCGGTCGTTTAAATACCAATGAATAATAATACTGTGATTCGACAGTGTTACCAAGTGGGTAGAAACAGAATTTAAGACACTAATCCTACTGGGAAACAATGGGGTCTGAATACCTATCCACTGTAGATATTCCGTAGTTCATTCCAAAGGCTCTGAGCACTATGGGACTTAACATCTATGGTCATCAGTCCCCTAGAACTTAGAACTACTTAAACCTAACTAACCTAAGGACAGCACACAACACCCAGCCATCACGAGGCAGAGAAAATCCCTGACCCCGCCGGGAATCGAACCCGGGAACCCGGGCGTGGGAAGCGAGAACGCTACCGCACGACCACGAGATGCGGGCGTTCATTCCACGCTCGTAAGTGTATGGGGTGATTTGCCTCAGTCAGTCTCACCTGTGAAGAAATAAGCTGCTGAATTTAAGCGAGGCCACGACAGTATCGTGGATGATCCATGTGAAGGACGTTCAAAAAGTGCTGCCGCATCATAAATCACAGAAAAACTGCACGGAGATCGACATACAAAGGTCCCGAGATATTATCAATTTGTAAAGAATATGTCGGCTACATTTTTCACGAAGAACTGCGCATTCAAAAACTTTGTGTAAAGATGGGTGCCGCTTTAATGTGAGTCAGTAACAAATACGCATAACGATTTTTGACATGTGTTTCGGGCGTATTTGTGAAAACAAAATTGATATTCTGCGTCGTTATAAGACAATGGATCAAACATGGATTTAGCGCTACACGCAGAGATAAAAAAATCGAAACAGTAGACAGTAATAGATTCTTCAGGTAGAGAGAAGGCGAAACGATCTTATTAGTGGAAACGATCAAGATATGGGTATTGTGGAAGGCGTAATGACTTCTGTTAATTTACCTTACAATAAATGGGGAATATTATTCCAACCTCCTAACGGATCTGGGTGCAAAAATTTGAGAAAAGATACCTTGTTTTGCCAAAAAAATCATCTTTCCTTAAGGCAATGCACCTGCGCACAAAAGTGCTTGGCAATGACGAAAGTGAGGGACCTATGCTTCGAAGCGTTGGAATATCCACCACGTTCCCCAAATATAGCGTCTTCAGACTCTCGTCTCTTCCTATAACTCAAAGTCTTCCTTACTGAACAGCGTTTTTCGTCCCACCAAGAAAGGATTGTAGCTATAGACGAATGCTTTGCAGCACTTCCAGAGAAACATTGCAGAGCTGGAATACCGGCACTGGAGCACAGCTGTATTAATGCTAAAGGAGTTTAGATTGAAAAATAAGAGGTCTTTCACGGTATAAATTCTCATTGCCACTCTCAGAATGTTTCAAACTACTCTCGTAATAGCAGCCGACTCCTAATAGTCTCTACGTATGTTTCTGGAGCGAACAATATAGCAAATTAAGAGTAGTGACATCAGGTGAACGTTAATAATGTTGCGCAGAGGTTATCAAAAGTAGAAAATGTTAGAAAAACAGGCATCTCACAAGGAATTGCTGGCGGACCGTTGTCGGGTTCCCCTCTGAAAGACGAGGAAACACGGAAGGCGAGAGATCTGTGTGAATTATCGCAATTTAACTGCCGAACGAAATGTTTAAGGCCTGGCGCTACTCTTAGGAACGATAAGGTCTCGCGAGTTAGCAGCACCTGGTAATTGAAAGGCCTGTTTCCTGGGAAAGCTTATCTCCCGAGCTCCTTGTTCACACAGATAGCGTCAAATTAATTTAGGGCAGCGCCGCGTATTCTCAGGAGGGGCTATTTGCAGTGTGTGTTTTTCAGTAGCTGCTTCATTAAAAATGTAGCGTTCGTGGCAGAGCCGAGCTGCGGCCAGGGTATAAGTCACTTTTATTCCAATTGTCACGAGTTATCGCATCCACAGCCGCTCATTAAGCGTCCTTTGTTCGAAAACGTCGCTGTCACACGCACAAAAACATTTAAATGATAAATAACATGTAATCTTGATTTGTAATCTTGATGCAGTAGCAAGGTGGGACTCACAGTTATCCAAAAACTAACAAACATTTTGTTGCGTAGATATTTAAAATCTGTCTGTGCAACTATAATAAAAATTGCATTCTTGTTGCCAAACGCGATTCCTTTTGTTGTTGTAAAACGTCATCAGTGGTTGTATAATTGTCTAATTTTGGCTCACGTCAGGAAACGCCGTCTGCTTTCACGTTTCTGAGGAATTCGCTCAATTGTCATTACTACTGTTTTTTGCACAATCCCACACTGCTTCCCAAAATTACACATTTCTGCATGTGAAAAGCGACACAGTTTAGTGCGACTACTGTTTGCTTGCACACAAGTATGCACACTAACTGATGATGGATATTTATCAATAAAACGAAATATATTTCGCAATAAAAATGCACGTTTTCTTGTAGTTGTGCAGGCGTACTTCAAATACCTTCAATAATTATGAAGCATCTATGGACAATATGCCCACACAAATGACGGAAGTCACAGAATTTTTATTTCTCCGAAATAGTACAAATATTTATTCGTCGGTACGGTGTAGCTACAGATCGCCCTTCTTTCAATCGCTATACTAAACAGTATTTATTACAGTGACGTCAAATCAAATCTACTAGGGAAGAATGGTAAATGACTGCAATGTGCTTGTAGTGAGCGTGCAAGGCTGGGAGGGATAATACAGTCGACAGCGGACCTGTATATTTCACAGAGGGTTACTTTGGGAAAGTAACAGAGATCAAATTGTGGAAAAGACACTTCATTAGTGCTTGTTGCTGCCAGCAGTCAGTTCTATTTCCGACAGATAGTCCAATCCCCTACTGACCACGTGCAGGAGATCCTCTTTGATGTCTGTTGGGCGATCGAAGTCGAATCAAAAGACACGTTGCATTTATGTAGAAAAAATACGTTGCAAGCAATAAAGTAAACCAAACACCTAGTATACTGAATGTTAAAATATCTGGCATGCAACCAACAGAATCAACTGGAGAGCATCTAAAGATTACACTATTAGCTAGATAAATAAAAAAGGACTTTCTACCAACTCAACATCTTAACGTATTACCCTTGTCAACTTCGCTGGATCCTAGATTCAAGAATATGTTGAAGACAATGAAAAACATCAATGCTTTGCTTGCAGCAATTGCAGTGACGGTCAGTGAGGATGGGCAACGTTTTGATACAATACAGGAAAACAGCGAAACCAAATTTTTTGGTGGAGTGAACATTATAATGTAGCAAAAGAAAAGAGTGATTTGCAAAATGGACCAAAAGCCGACCTACCGTCACAGTTCAGTGGTTATCTAAAAGATCGCCTTATAGATCTTACACAAGATCCATCATAAGGGTAGTATCGCATCTTCGGTGCTATCCACCCAAAACTAGAAAAAATAGCGCTTCGGTATTTGAGCCGTACGCCACATTACCAGCTGCTGAAACACTGTCGTCAAAAGCAGAATGTGCTCTTTGTCAAAAACGCAACAGACATAAAACGAAACTTCTCTCAGGAGCTTTAGTTTTACAGGACGTAAATTCATCAATGTTAGAAACATCGATGTTAAATGATGATTCGTCAGCATCGACCATCAATACTGTGTGCTCCCCCCGCATACGCTACGTGGTGGCTCATAGTGTAGAAATAGAGTTGCAGATTACAAAATCGTTCATTTTCAAAATCATGCTAGGACGTGACAGTCTTTTCACTTGTGGGGGTCTTTGGCCCCAGGACAGACAGATAATATGGCGGAGGTACTGTCTCAATAGGTCGTCGAGGGCATTAATACACACTGACGGAAAAGATCGCGGAAACATGAGGGAGCTGTGCGACATAAACGAAAGTTGGTAGGCGAATTTCTACATCTGAAAGATGATGTCTACTGAGATTTCTCGCCAGTCACATAAGTACGGCGTTAGCAGCGCGTCTATGAGGATGCAAATCACGTATTTTTTTTTTTTTTTTTTTTTTTTTTTTAATACGCGCTGTAACTGCCGTGACCTTTAGTTACCTTGGACTTCGTGAGCTGATGTTATTCAAGAATGCCTTTAAGGCGACAGGCGACAGGCGACAGGCGACAATGATGCCTTTATTAACACTTCACTAAGTTTGAACGAGGTCGTGTAGTACGGATACGAGAAGTTCAATGTTTTTTCTGGAACGTTGCAGAAAGAATTTACAGGAATGTACCCACTATACATGATTGCTGGCAGCGGTGAACAAGTACGTATGGTTGCAAGAAGAAGAAGAAGAGGAGGAGGAGGAGATTAGAGTTCAACGTCAAAAATGGCTCTGAGCACTATGCGACTTAACTTCTCAGGTCATCTGTCGCCTAGAACATAGAACTAATTAAACCTCACTAACCTAAGGACATCACACACATCCATGCCCGAGGCAGGTTCAAATGGCTCTGAGCACTATGGGACTTAACAGCTGAGGTCATCAGTCCCCTAGAACTTAGAACTACTTAAACCTAACTAACCTAAAGACGTCACACACATCCATGCCCGAGGCAGGATTCGAACCTGCGACCGTGGCGGTCGCGCGGTTCCAGACTGCAGCGCCTAGAACCTCTCGGCCACTCCGGCCAGCCCCGAGGCAGGATTCGAACCTGCGATCGCAGCGGTCGCTCGGTTCCAGACTGTAGCGCCTAGAACCGCACGGCCACTCCGGTCGGCAGTTCGACATCCCGCCGACAATGAGATCATTAGAGACGGAGCACAAGGTCGGATTCGGGAGGAATGGGGGAAGGGAACCGGCCGTGTCCTTTCAAAGGAACCATCCCGGTATTTGTCTGAAATGATTTAGGGGAATCACGGAAAACCTAAATCAGGATGGCTGGAGACGGGTCTGAACCGTCGTCCTCCCGAATGCGAGTCCAATGTGCTAACCACTGCACAGGGTTTCGGACGGCCACGTTGTACTGCCGAGAGGGAAGACTATCGTGTTCAGCGTATGGTTCTGACGCATCGAACTGCAACTGCAGAACCAATCTGAGCAGCAGTTGACACCGCAGTGACACAACGATTTGTTACAAATCGGTTATTTCAAGGAAAGACCGGAGCCAGACGCCCTCTGGCGTGCTTTCCACTGACCCCAAACCACCGTCATTTGCGACCTGAGTGGTATCAAGCGAGAGCTAACTGGAAGGCTGGGTGGAGGTCTGTTGTGTTTTCTGATGAAAGCTGGTTCTGTCTTGGTGACAGACCAAGTATATTGGTTAGGTGGGGTCCAGATGATGTCCTGCAACCAACCTGTCAGTCTGCTAGACACGCTGGAACTACATCTGAAGTTATGGTCTGTGGTGCGATTTCGTATGACAGCAGGAACACTCTCGTGGTTATCCCACGCATCCTGACTGCAAATCTGTACGTCAGTCTGGAGATTCGACCTGTTGCGCTGCCATTCATGAACAGCTTTCCGCGAGGTGTTTTACAAGAGGACAACGGTCGCCCACATATCGCTGTTGTAACCCAAAATGCTCAACAGAGCGTCGACATGTTGCCTTGGTCTGCTCTGCCTCCAGTCGACCACATATGGGACATCATCGGACGACAGCTCCAGCGTCATCCATAAACAACATTAGCCGTCCCCGTATTGACCGACGAAGTGAAACAGGCATGGAACTCCATCCCACAAAATGACAACCACACCTGTACAACACAATCCATGCACGTTCGCATGCTTGCATTCAATTTTCTATCGGTTTCACCGGTTATTAATGTAGCAGCATTTCACATTCGCAATGGCTCATTCCGCGCTTACATTAACCAGTGATCTTGCAACGTTAATCACTGAACCATATTCCCGAAATTTCGTTACTCTACATTAATTATTTTTTGGTGCGCCATTTTTTCCGTCACTGTATAAGCGATTTGGATCCTAATAGTTTCTTAACAATAATCCGACCTGAAACATTCAAGAAATTGATGAGCTGGATAAAAAGAAAAGTTGCTTCATTATAAAACACCCTTCATTGGCAGGATATTGCAACTTGAGACTCCAGCGACGCGTCAGATGCGAGAAATGGGATGAGAAGTGCAATTACAGTCATGAAGACCGTAACCGAAAAACACGTTCCATCTCCAGACGAGAATTCTTTACTGATAATGGGTCCGGAAATGTTACTTCCTGACTACCTTTTCAACTAGCTGCGCTGTTAATATTACTTCAAATAGTACACCGTGAAATGGGCATATTATCCCTTGATTAATTAATTATCCATATCAACTCGTTATCCGAGCGGTGTACAAACCAGTTTTATAATTTTTGCTTAAATTCTAGACAGCGAGAATAACAAAGGGGATAATGAGACAATATGACAAATTTCATCGATTACTTAGTTTCTGACTTCGTGCTATTTGTATGAAGTTTCCCTTATTTATAGAAACTAGAGTACATGTATGAAGTGATCGTAACAAATTCCGAATAAATCGATTAAATAACAAGAATTTATTATTTTTTACTTCGTATATAATTCATCTACACTTCCGTCAAATACGAAGTGTCGTCAATACTGAAAGTAACCAACTGTGTGTTGAATGAAAACGAAGTGGTTAAAGTATACTTTGTAATAATGCAGAAGATCTGTGTGATTCGGAGATGCATTTCAATACTTATATCTTGAAACTGCAACATAAAAAAAGTGTAGAGTTTATTAATATCCTGTATTGTAAACGTAGTATCATAATCAATCTACGTGCAGAAACTAAAACGGCCCGAACATTAAAACAGCTGCGAACTTTAAGTTACACGTATCTTCTCAAATTAACAGCATTGCGGCAGTCCGGAACCGTGAGACTGCTACGGTCGCAGGTTCGAATCCTGCCTCGGGCATGGATGTGTGTGATGTCCTTAGGTTACTTAGGTTTAAGTAGTTCTAAGTTCTAGGGGACTGATAACCACAGCAGTTGAGTCCCATAGTGCTCAGAGCCATTTTTGAAGAGCATTGCGCTACAAGAGTAGCACATCGTGAAAAGAGAGTACATATCTCGGAAATCTTATGCACTCATTTCCGTGCAGGTACGTCACAGTGTGCGAATAATGTGGTACGGAATGTGAGACAATAGAATTATTGATTGGCGACTCCATAGTGTCCTGTGCACTACGACCAGATAATGGGTATACTTGGAAGGAGAGACAGCATTGGTCGTATATTTTCGTTTATTATCGCAAAATCGATTTTCGGTCACTTAGTGACCATCTTCAGTGCTGTAATTATAACTTAAATTAGTAAGCACTGGTGTTAATAAGCTTACGGCGATCACATAGACTATTGGAAAAATCGTTCAAACTGCACACAGATATCCCGTGAAAATATGGCGGTGTAAGGGAAAAACGCAATACCGCGTCTCGCAGCAGTGAAATGGTGCCAATAATTTGACCACGGCCCCACACACGTGGCTGATGCTGATCGGAAGTCTATGTCTTTCACCACGCGATTTCCATCTTTTCGGTAAACTGAAAAAAGAAACATCTGGGAGAGGGAAGTTGGTGATGAGATTTTCCAAGAATAAGGACGACTGCACGCTTGTTCTAGAGCAGCTCCGCGACCAAGGAGAGGATTTCTATCTTCCATGAATTTAACAATTGGTAGAACATTCCGTCAGGCCGGCCGGAGTGGCCTAGCGGTTCTAGGCAATTCAGTCTGGAACCGCGCGACCGCTACGGTAGCAGGTTCTAATCCTGCCTCGGGCATGGATGTGTGTGATGTCCTTAGGTTAGTTAGGTTTAAGTATTTCTAAGTTCTAGGGGACTGATAACCTCAGCAGTTAACTTCCATAGTGCTCAGAGCCATTTGAACCATTTTTGAACATTCCGTCCGCTGTTTATAGAGACTTGATGACTGTGTAAAAAATATGGTGTCACGTATCCCTGTCACTCTGAAGTGTAGAGTAGCGGGTAGCATACTTTATGAAGTCCTCTAGTTAATATAGAAGTATGAATCGTTAATTACCTTTTCCTTCTGTCTCCCATCCCGTGCACTGAAAAGGCAGTTATAATCTAATAAAAATAATAATAAATGTTTAGATATTAGGAAAGATGAGATTAATTTTCCGGCGTGTCGGACGAGCACAATAAGCTGATCTATGCCTGTAACTGAGTAAAGAATCTTTTCAAATTAGTTCCTCATGAACTAAATAGTCTTTCTCTTGTTGCAGATTTATGCTTACCATTTAATAATACTACTTGTAGTAATAACTCAATTTTCCACTGGTGAAATACCCTTATATTATTTTCTCCACACGCATAAAAATTCAGACATTTTACTTATTCTCACAAACAAAATGGCTACCGCCGATTTCGCTCTAAAATGACGTGCGTCTACCTTCGTTCATTAACAGAGAGCGAGTCCTCCCTCTTAGGAAGAAGATGTTTTTTAACATCTGAAAATCAAAAATACAAGACGGTAGGCGCAGGCTCTACGCTGGGTTACCGCTTCACCTTTTCTCTTTGCCTTTTGAAAAAAGGAAAACAAGAAAAGTAAGAAATGCAAAAGGTACATCACACAGTGAGCATATTAACTTGGTTTCTGATTGATAGAAATAATTTAAGAGCTTTTGTAAGAGATTTGGTGTCGTTTGCCTGCTGTGAATCTAAGAGATTTTTGAAAACTGAAACCGCTAGAAATGGATTCTGAACTTATTCTTCCCTAAAACCTTTTAAGGCTGCGGCAACACTCAGCAGTTTCCACTCTAAGGAACAGCTGCAAGAAATCTTTTCTGAGAAATCTTTCACGATCATACCCACCCACTTCCCAACACTTCCCATATTTATTATACCTAGACAAGAGTTGCACTGATAGATCACTTCTCTCATTTACCATTAATCCACTTAAAAGCACCTACTGCTTTAACGCGCATCCACAATGGCGTTACCGTTTAATCAGAATAAACTGGTAAAGGATGGAAGATTAGGTACGCTACATGCCACTTAAAGTGAAGAATGACAATGTCCTGATTAACAAAATCAGAGACGCCTGAGCCATAAGAGGCGCAGAGTGGTTGTAATGAATAAGGCTGTGCTACAAGACGTTTATGGTGCTGAAAGAAAAACAGTCGGTGCGACTGCTAAAGGAAACAGCTTCTAGAAACAAGTATAATTTTCAGTTTTCGTTTTTCTGTTTGGGCCTAATTGCACATCCAAAGCGGTTTCGTTTGTGACACAGAGCCGGTGCCAAGTTTGATGGCAAAAAAGTCCAACAAGACATTGTTTACTACATGAAATCCCTTAATGAAGACAAAATAACCCTAAATATATGTAATGGGAGAAAACGGAGACAGCCATGTAAACAAGTAAGGAAGGAGAGCAGTATTTACTGTCTGATCGAAGACGCATTTTAAATTCGAGAGCAGCCTCGGGCTGGGGAAGGTAATCTGCTGCTTTTCTTCGTCTTCTTTAAACGATTTAGGGAAATCGTGGGAAACCTAAATCTGAATAGCAGGACGGGGTTTTGAACCGCCGTCTTGTCGAATGCAAGTCCTGTGCCAGTTCCTTCGCTGATGACAAGTATGTTTTAATATCTCCCGACCTGAGAGCATCACGCACCCAGTTGTCTGTGTACGAAGGATACGCAGTTTAAATCATGGACAAACTGGTACCTTTCACCCACAAAAATGGTTCAAATGGCTCTGAGCACAATGGGACTTAACATCTGAGGTCATCAGTCCCCTAGAACTTAGAACTACTTAAACCTAACTAACATAAGGACGTCACACACATCCATGCCTGAGGCAGGATTCGAACCTGCGACCGTAGCGGTCGCGCGGTTTCAGAGTGAAGCGCCTAGAATCTCTCCTTTCAATTACATACAGTATTTGAAAGGATGAAAGCCGTTTACAATATGACAATGCCAACTACAGTACTCTGGTGCTCTGCAAACAGCATCCACGTTCATGATCGCTACAGTTTTATTCTTTACATGTAATTTAGACCCAAGCTTCAGAATTTATTTTCTCGCCTAGACACATTCTGTACATGTTAAACTGATGTAATAGAAAAATGATAATACCGTGGTGTGTGAAACTTCGGACGAAAGCAACTTGCTTATAACACGTCACTGCCAAGTAACGTAGTTCGGTGAAACTTGGATAATACATACAAAGAACTGCTACTGTATGGTACAGCAACTAACTGAAAGACACTAGAATGAGATTTTCACTCTGCAGCGGAGTGTATGCTGATATGAAACTTCCTGGCAGATTAAAATGTGTGTCAAAATGGTTCAAATGGCTCTGAGTACTATGGGACTTAACATCTCAGGTCATCAGTCCCCTATAACTTAGAACTACTTGAACCTAACTAACCTAAGAACATCACACACATCCATGCCCGAGGTAGGATTCGAGCCTGCGACCGTGGCGGTCGCGCGGTTCCAAACTGAAGCGCCTAGAACATCTCGGTCACCAACGGCCGGCAAACTGTGTGTCAGATCGAGACTCGAACTCGGGACCTTTGCCTTTTGGGGGCAACTGCTCTACCATCTGAGCTACTCAAGGACGCCTCACGCACCCTCCTCACAGCTTTACTTCCGCCAGTACATCGTCTCCTACTTTCCAGACTTCACAGAAGTTCTCCTGCGAAACTTGCAGAACTAGCACTCCTGGAAGAAAGGGTATTGCGGAGACATGCCTTAGCCACAGCCTGGGGCTGTTTCCAGAATGAGATTTTCACTCTGCAGTGGAGTGTGCACTGACATGAAACTTCCTACCAGATTAAAACTGTATGCCAGACCGAGACTCGATCTCGGGACCTTTGCCTTTCGCAGGCAAGTGATCTACCATCTGCTCATATCTGCGCACAGTCGGCTGCAGAGTGAAAATATTCTGGAAATATTCTCCAGGCTGAGGCTAAGCCAAGTCTCCGCAATATCGTTTCTTCCAGGAGTCCTAGTTCTGCAAGCTTCGCAGGAGAGCTTCTGTGAAGTTTGGAAAGTAGGAGACGAGGTACTGGCGTTAGTAAAGCTGTGAGGACGGGGCGTGAGTCGTGCTTGGGTAGCTCAGATGCTGGAGCACTTGTCTGTTAAAGGCAAAGGTCCCGAGTTCGAGTCTCGGTCCGACACACAGTTTTAATCTGCCAGGAAGTTTCAGAAACGACGCTTTTATTCAACGGCAATAATTAAACTGAGATCACCGCCGTTTGTGACGTCCGCTGAGCATTACAAAAAGCGGGTAATGAGGCGTGTCATCACCACGGGCAGCAATTGCATGCTCTGCAACTTATCCCATTCTGAACACAAGGCTGGTGAGGAGTTCCAGTGGTCGGGCGTTCCATTTCCCCATATCGCGGTTGACAACTGCTGGTTTTATTTTTATTATTTGTTTTATTAGGGTCAAGAGTGTTTTATTCTTGGATTCATTATCTGATCTCGCAAATTACATATTTTATGATATTTCTGTTGCTTAGGTTTTTTTGTAGTGTGCTTTTTTAAGAAACAGAAAAAGAACCTCTGCACATAGGGTGCAGTTTTATCGCTGCTGGCCGCAGTATACTTCTGTTTAAAGGATAGTATTCCTTTCACTTCGGGTATTTGACACACCCAGCGTGACTACTGCGTCCTAGTGTTCAGGGACTACCCATTTTCACTCTGTACCATACCTTTGTTATCACAGAGGGAAAATACGAAGGTTATTCATAAAGCAAATAACTTTTTTCTACAGAAATTTTTATTTGATATAATTAAAAGAAACTGTATTTTACATACAATCTGATACGTAAGCTAGTTTTCTACGTAGTCGCCTTTCAAATTTAGGTACTTGAAGTTCCGTTTTACCATCTTTTCTATGCCTTCTACATACTCAGTTGCCACCAAATTGTTGAATCATTGATTAAAATCTTCTTTAATTTCATCACCGCTTCCGTAGCGTTGTCCATTCAAAAACTCTTTCAATTTTGTGAACAAATGATAATCACTTGGGGTTAAGTTCGGACTGTATGGAGGATGTTGCAACATTTTCCAATAAAATCGCTGATGTAATTCCTTTGACACTCATGCTGCGCCGGCTGGGGTGGCCGGGCTGTTCTAGGCGCTACAGTCTGGAACCGCGCGACCGCTACGGTCTCAGGTTCGACTCCTGCCTCGGGCATGGATGTGTGTGATGTCCTTAGGTTAGTTGGGTTTAAGTAGTTTAAGTTCTAGGGGACTGATGACCTCAGAAGTTAAGTCCTATAGTGCTCAGAGCCATTTGAATCATTTTTGAACTCGTGCTGCATGCGAACGTGCGTTATCGTGAAGGAGGATGACTCTACTCGTCGACATTCCGCGCCGCTTGTTATTCATGGCGCGGGGAAATCGTTGAAGCGTATGACAGTACGCCGCTGCAGTTCACAATCGTGAGAGGCCTACTTCCTTGGATTTTTGTGTCAAGCCTTGCTTTGAGTCCGTCAGTCAACACTGAGGGCCGGCCCGAGCGATCTTTGTCGTGAACATTGCTCCGTCCGCCATCAAACATGGTACACCACCTCACCATTTCAGAACTGACGCTTCGTTCATCACATTACTGTAAACCTCAGCTATCTGTCTATAAACTTCGATGGGTCGGACCTTTTGTGCCTTTAAAAATCGGATAAACTGTGCCTCACACTTGGCGGGATCGTCTATTTTGTCACACCTAAAGTCGCACAGCTCAGTAGTAATCAACCGTATCGGATCTGAGCTGCCGCCACAGTGAAGCCAATGAATACCAAGATCAGTGGTCGGTCGGCGGTGGTGGTTGGAGGGCGTGGTGACCAGTGAAAACAAAACGTTCTTTCCTTTCCGAATGACCCTTTTGTAAATATTTTTTACATCACTATTTTCATTATGTACAGTAATTTTTTGATCATCGGATGGTCTGAGTTCGGTACTGTGTACTAGAACCGGTAGCCAATAGACAAAAAAACACTAAAGCAAATACTTTATTTCTGATTGTGTTTGTCGCTGTTCCGACCAGCAGTGTATCGGGAATATGTAGCAGAAGTCTGATTATTTAATCCCCATCATGTGTTGAACATCTTCAGAAAGTCTGTTATGGTTCAAAATTCCTGATCGACCATCCCTAAAAACTCCACCCTGTCACTTCACGTCGTTCCGCTCGTCTCAAGATGTGCCTACCAATTGATCACATGAGAGAATTCGTTGCCTCGAAGCGGAACCGCAATTGCAAATAATTAAGTAGATAAGAGGAAACTGTAATAACTTCACAGAATGCGCGAACATAAGGTCGCCATTGCAACTCTATCCGTGTGGAACGTCGCAGGCAAGGCGGGTGCCCTGAAACGTCACGAGCGGAGCCGCCGCAGTCGGAAGCGTTGGCACAAAAAACACGCGAACCGCCAAAACTGTTCCTCGTCACGCTCACATCGCCAACATGCGACAGTGTATTAGAATTCGCTTTTAATTTTCCCCGCTAGCGTGCGCCGCTCAAAATAATGCGTTCACGGTGATTTGTGGCCGCTGTTATTTCTGTTGCATGTTCGCTTCTATAGTTCAAAAACACGTTGCGTTCACTACGGCTAGGAAAACGTAGCAGTAGTCGTAATGGTCGCCACAAAGAACTGTCGTATTGCATTATCAGTCAGTTAAAATTGCCTTTAATACAGAGTAGTGTAGAAAACAGAAAATCCTTGAAGAAACCAATAAATCCAAGCAAATTTAACAAATATTTCGTTGACAGAAATTCGACCAAGGTAGCTCTTAGAAAAGAAGTATCCCGTGCAGCGTCCCATCGACGACGTTTCAGTGAGACGAAGTAGTCTCGAATAGAACAAGAATGGGGGCGGAAATCAGACGAGTCCTTTTTTATGAAGCCACTCCGTCGTTTTCGAATTATTTAGAGACATTAATGAAAACTTAAATGTGGGAAGCCTGACGGTGACTTACCCAAAATACGACTCCCGTGACTGGTAGCGTAATGTTTATTTTAAGAGCAATCGTCCATATAATCGGCGTTTGTAAATTACTTTGATTAGTTGGCGTTTTTTCTCTGCGTATGCGTTCAATCAATCTACAACCGACGTTCAATAATGATCAGTTCAAAAAACCTTACATCAACAATTGTTCTTATCAGAAACGTGATCCGAACGGATAGACACGCGTTAGTACGCAGCTTCCGGGATTCGAGGAGGCCCTTCGTCCTCGGATGGAATCCGCCCGGTAGATTAACTCGTAGGCCGTGTGGGACGACCAGCCTGGATGTGATATTCATGCTGTTTCCCACATTCCATTAGGTGAAAAATGGGCTGGTACATATTCCAGGCCGGCCTCTGTAGCCGAGCGGTTCTAGGCGCTTCACTCTGGAACCGCGCGACCGCAACGGTCGCAGGTTCGAATCCTGCCTCGGGCTTGGATGTCTGTGATGTCCTCAGATTAGTAAGGTTTAAGTAGTTCTAAGTTCTGGGGGACTGATGACCTCAGATGTTAAGTCCCACAGTGCTCAGAGCCATTTGAACCACGTTCCACTTCAGTTACACGATTCGCAAACATTTCGAATAAAAAACTTCCCCACTCTTTCTCATGGGTAACATTCGACACAAACAGGTGGGGTACACAGTTTCCGTACCGCGGATGGGGAGGGGAGGCACGTGGAGCGGTGACGACAATATATACCTCTAACATTGCCAAATCCTGATTAACGTGCTGACCCCGTGAAGATACGGGATAAGACCACGTAAAAGAAGAAGATTGTTGTCAGATAAGTGTTGACACGACTGTCGACAGCAACGCTGTGAAACAAAAGCGGAAAATGCTAGTGATCTTGGAGCCCAAAAATGCCATCGAATTTTGAGGCGACACAGTTACTATCAAGTTCTCGCTTTACTTCCGCTCATTAGTTTTCAGAATGCGATAACGCACTAACCTGTTGAAATGAGCTGCGGTGAATGGAAACGTGTTACGCGATAACAGATTGTGCTATCTCATTATATGAATTCGAACCGACGTCCCTAGAGATCTGTTTCTTATTTTTTTATGAAATTATTTTCCTATGATTTCTCATGATGAAGCTATAAATCCCGTCGTTGCAGCTGCGCAAAGAGCTCAAATTCCGAACTGCTATTGATCTGCAATAGCTTATTAACGTGCAGCGGAAGTGTTTCGTACATTAAATGAGTTCGCAATTGCATATTAGGACAATCATCGTCTGTGGAATGCAATGACGACAGTGAAAATTTGCGCAGCACCGGGACACGAACCCGGATTTCCAGCTTATAGCGAGATGACGCATTACCATTTGTTTATTTGTTTATTTGAGATATCATTTTGTTCATTATCGGTCGTTGAATTTGTTCGGGGCGGACGTCCCATGACACTTGTTCAAGCTCATCGTTGATTCATTCACTCACTTTTTTTTGTCACAGAGGACAGCTAACGCTCTGACGAAACACGCTGAGCTACCATGATGGCTACCATGTGGCTATCCGTGTAAGGCTCACGTCCACAGCCAAAGTTCCTTATGTCGTCAGCCATGTGTCTACGACCTGTACTCGTACGTTCATTATGTATTTTCCCGTGCAGGTCAGACGTTGTCCTCGAAAGTCGCGAGCCCGGTATCGGCGGATAAATACGATATTGCAGTGCCTGTGTTATTCTGATTAAGATGCAAAGCTCCTTTACACACGTATGCATGCCACTAGAAGAATCGTAGGAAATGAAACTTTGCAAAAACAGACATAATGTCTGATGGGATAGCAGCAATCAGTGATTATACAATGTTACTTATAATCCGTCTTGATTGCAAAATTTTTATTCATATGACCGGTTTCGGTTCATCCAGAACCATCTTAAAATCTGATATTTCGGTTACAGGAGTAACCGGTCAAAATCCAGCAACTTTCACATGCTGCGTCACATGAAATTAGTTGGCAGAATGCACGTCATTTATATTAATTATAACACTATTTCCGACAGGTGGCGTCTGGTACATTTGATACATTCCATTTGCACATATTGTATTCAGTAGATGATTTTGATTAACTTTTATCTCCAAAAATACTTAATTAAAATCTGTAGATGTCAAGGTTAAAATCTGTACTTATCACAGTAAAAGTATCATTTTTATACGATCTAAAAACATAGGGCGATGGACATCAGATAACTGAGCGGATCGCGGCACAACACCGAAATGGCGGGAACCACGGAGGCAGACCGTAGAGGAAAATTAGTCTACACCAGCGCCATAGATATAGAAATCGCCCTATGTTTTTTAGATCGTATAAAAATGATAATTTTACTGTGTTTTTTTAATTTTGATAAGTACAGATTTTAACCTTGACATCTACAGATTTTAACTAAGTATTTTTGGAGATAAAAGTTAATCAAAATCATCTACTGAATACAATATGTGCAAATGGAATGTAACAAATGTACCAGACGCCACCTGTCGGTAATAGTGTTATAATTAATATAAATGACGTGCATTCTGCCAACCAATTTTATGTGACGCAGCACGTGAAAGTTGCTTGGACGGGTTACTCCTGTAACCGAAATATCAGATTTGAAGATGGTTCTGAAAGGACCTGAAACCGGTCATATGAATAAAAATTTTGCCATCTAGACGGATTATAAGTAACATTGGAAATGAAACTAATGCCGTGTATTATTCAAAGTACCGCAAGATTTCGGAAATATGAAAATTTGCGGTAAGATCTTATGGCACCAAACTGCTCAGGTCATCGGTCCCTAAGCTTACACACTACTTACTCTTAAACTAACTTACGCTAAGGAGAACAAACACATAACCATGCCCGAGGGAGTACTCGAACCTCCGACGGGGGCAAGCCACGAGAACCGTGACGAGGCGCCCTAGACCGCTCGCCCAAGATTTAGGACCTGTAGGACGACACCACAACAAAATTCCCTGTCTGAAGGCACTGACAGAATGGCACCTTCGATACGTCAATATATTTAGTCAAAGACACTTCAACATGACAGTTCGGTGCTGCAGAGTTGTTGGAGGCTCCTACCTACGTACACTGCGCAACACAAGTGCCAGGACACTTTTTTCGAAAATCCGTAATTATCTCTCGTTGCAACACAGAAGTTTGAAATGTGGCTCAAAGCTGGCTGCAACTTCCGTCTGAGAGGCTGCAAAAGTGTGTCGCCCTGCGACGTCACCCTCGGGCTCGGCGACGCTTCAGATGGTGAGGTGTCGACAAACGCGAAGAAAAGGCCCCTACTCAGAAGTTCATGTGAGGTATAAGGTGAGTTAGTGAGTCACAACGGGACCACATTTTTGCCCAATGACACCATGGACATGTCAGACGATCAGAAGGTCGTCACACCCCTTCTTACCACATTTCACTCCTCTTAACGTCTCTGCGACACCAAGAATTGCAATCATGCGTTTTCCCTAGGGATGACCGAGAAAAACATTTCAGACTGCCGCTCCCGAAGAGGCATGACGAAATAGGACGAAGTGCGACAGTGGAACCACCTCTTGCATCGAAAACAACATTCCGCGGTGCGATGAGCAACAGTACAGCTTCCTTGACAACGTTTTGGATTAGTAAAATGATTCTACCTATTCAGTATTAACCTATTCGTAATTGGATTTGGAATTACTTTATTAACATAGACGATTCAGACCTTCTATAAGGACATCGTGGGCCTGCAACCCCACTGACAATTACAGGGTTTCGAAAAAGTGAGCCTCTGATTGTGTTGCTTAGTGTAGTTCCACATATGGACAGTCGGTGGCAAACGTGGTAAAGAGTTTGCGACAGATGTGCGCAGTCAGATTTGTGAGCAGGTGGAATGTGTTGACATTTCTGCGGAGGCCAAGACAACAGATCAAGTCAAAATAAAATGTCACAATTAACTTTCTGGTGGCAGTTCTTTAAACCTGTCAACATGTATTAAAATTAGTTACCAGTAACGCAGGTCGTACCCTACTACAAGCCGTGCTACACTGCCAGACCGGAAACAAATTCTTAATGTGGCTGTACGCCACCTGTGAAAACCTGCTTATGCCAGCAAAAGCCCCAGGCTCCATCAAAATGTCCCTCCGCGGAAGTGTCACTTCCCACAGGTCTCTCAACCCCATGGTAAGTGGGTTCGTAGAGGTAGAACCATTCCAGGACGAGGTACGGAGGAAACGTGAATATTCAGCAGTGGTGTACTGTCCACCCTTATTCAGGAGTGGGTTTCATGTCCTCATGTACTGAAGTGTCGGAATTGTTTCTTTGGAAACAACAGAGGTATTTGCCTGTCTCATTCTCAGCCAGCTCCAGCTTCTACATCTACATCTACGTGATTACTCTGCTATTCACAATAAAGTGCCTGGCAGAGGGTTCAATGAACCACCTTCAAGCTGTCTCCCTACCGTTCTACTCTCGAACGGCGCGCGGGAAAAACGAGCACTTAAATTTTTCTGTGCGAACCCTGATTTCTCTTATTTTATCGTGATGATCATTTCTCCCTATGTAAGTGGGTGGCAACAGAATGTTTTCGCAATCGGAGGAGAAAACTGGCGATTGAAATTTCATGAGAAGATCCCGTCGTAACGAAGAACGCCCTTGTTTTAATGATTGCCACTCCAATTCACGTATCATGTCTGCGACACTATCCCCCCCCCCCCCTATTTCGCGATAATACAAAAGGAGCTGCCCTTCTTTATACTTTTTCGATGTCATCCTTCAGTCCCACATGATGCGGATCCCACACCGCACAGCAGTACTCTAGAATAGGGCGGACAAGCGTGGTGTAAGCAGTCTCTTTATAGTAGACCTGTTGCACCTTCCAAGTGTTCTGCCAATGAATCGCAGTCTTTAGTTTGTTCTACCCACAACATTATCTATGTGATCGTTCCAATTTAGGTTACTGGTAATTGTAATCCCTAAGTATTTAGCTGAATTTACAGCCTATAGATTTGTGTGACCTATCGCGTAATCTAAATTTAGCGGATTTCTTTTAGTACTCACACTTCACACTTTTCTTTATTCAGGGTCAATTGCCACTTTTCGCACCATACAGATATCTTATCTATTTTGCAAGTCGTTTTGATCATCTGATGACTTTACAAGACTGTAAATGACAGTATCATGTGCAAACATCTAAGATGGCTCCTCAGATTGTCTCCTGTGTCGTTAATATAGATGAGGAACAATGGAGGGCCTGCAACACTTCTTTGGGGAACGCCGGATATTACTTCTGTTTTGCTCGATGACTTTCCGTCTGTTACTAGGGACTGTGACCTTTCTGACAGGAAATCACGAATCCAGTCGCACAACTGAGGCGATACTCCGTAGGCACGAAGTTTGGTTAGAAGACGCTTGTGAGGAACGGTGTCGAAAGGTTTCTGGAAATCTAAATATATGGAATCAATTTGACATCCCCTGTCGATAGCACTTATAACTAGTTGTGTTTCACAAGAACGATATTTTCTGGGACAGTGCTATGTGTCAATAAATCGTTTTCTTCGAGGTACTTCATAATTTTCGAATACAGTATACGTTCCAAAACCCTACTGCAAATCCACGTTAGTGATATAGGCCTGTAATTCAGCGGATTACTCCTACTTCCCTTTTTGGGTATTGGTGTGACTTGAGCAATTTTCCAGTCTTTAGGTACGGATCATTCTGTGAGCGAGTGGTTGCATATAATTGCTAACTATGGAGCTATTTTATCAGCGTACTCTGAGAGGTACCTGACTGGTATACAATCTGGACCGGAGGTCTTGGCTTTATTAAGTGAGTTAAGCTGCTTTGTTACACCGAGGATATCTACTTCTATGTTTCTCCTCTTGGCAGTTGTTCTTGATTGGAATTCAGGAATATTTACTTCGTCTTCTTTGGTAAAGGAGTTTCGGAAAATCGTGTTTAATAACCCTGCTTTAGTGGCAATGTCATCAGTGACTTCACCGTTGTTATCGCGCAGTAAAGGTATTGATTGCGTCTTGCCACTGGTGTGCTTTATATATGACCAGAATCTCTTTGGATTTTGTGCCAGATTTCGAGACAGAGTTTCGTTGTGGAAATTATTAAAAGCATCTCGCATTGAAGTACGCGCTATATTTCGAACTTCTGTAAAACTTTGCCAATCTTGGGGATTTTGCGTTCTTTTAAATTTGGCATGCATTTTTCGTTGCTTCTGCAACAACGATCTGACCCGTTCTGTGTACCATGGGGGATCAGTACCATCACTTATTAATTTATGTGGTATGTATCTCTCAACTGCTGTTGATACT
Organism: Schistocerca serialis cubense; assembly: GCF_023864345.2. Taxonomy (NCBI): domain Eukaryota; kingdom Metazoa; phylum Arthropoda; class Insecta; order Orthoptera; family Acrididae; genus Schistocerca; species Schistocerca serialis. The sequence continues at coordinate 517,523,256 of NC_064638.1, forward strand.
ATCTCTTTGAAAACATTCCACAACTTTTCTACACTTACATGATCAGATCGGAAGGAGTGAAGACTGTCTCTTAAAAAGGCGTTAAGAGCATTTTTATCAGCATTTTTTTAAATATATATACTTTGCGTTTCTTTTTGATGGCTGTAGGTGACGGTATTCAGCCTAGCAGCAACTGCCTTGTGGTCGCTAATCCTTGTATTCGTCACAGTACTCCCTATTTGCCCAGGATTATTTGACGCTAAAATGTCAAGTATGTTTTCGCAACCATTTACACTTCGTATACTTATATGGATATGGTGTCTGTTCTTTCGGACATGTCCGAAAGAAGCGACACCATTGATGACCTGCAGCCGTCTAGAACGAAATTAGAATTATATTAATACTTTCAGCTTCTGACAGGCGTTGATATATATCAACGGGGACAGGTGAAAATGTGTGCTCCGACCGGGACTCGAACCCAGGATCTCCTTATGGTTCGTTGTATTTCGTCGTAGCGGACGTCACATGACATCCGTTGAAGCTCATTGTTGATCGTTTCACTCAGTTTTTTTTTTTTTTATTACAGAGGCCAGGCAGCTCTCTGAGCGAACACGCTGAGCTACCGTGCCGGCTTTTCTGTCTGAGCCACCGATGGCACAGGATAGTGGGACTGCAGGGACTATCTCGCGCACGCCTCCCGCGATACCCACATTCTCACCTTGTACGTCCACACACTACATTCGTAGTGTCCCACTGCAATACACTCATACTCGTGGAAGACATTCTGACCAAGTCCCATAAGAGTTCGAGGAATATGTGTGCATCCGCACAGAAGAAGAAGGTCATGGCCGGTGTTGCCAGAACTATATACTTACATGGATATGATGTATGTTCTTTCTACTCTTCACGTCTTTCTGATTTCTTCATTCCTGTGTGGGAATTATAGCCGACATTTTTTATAATTTGATTCATATAGGTCTGCCTGTTTTCCGTTGTCTACGGGTAGCGTCTTTCACTACTAATTAAAAATTTCTCGGTTAGGGTTCGAACATCGCCGCTGCATAAATCTTGAATAAAGAAATTATCAGCTATGCCGGGCGAAGACTTCTGGCATAAGAAACCACCCTCATTCTGCCAACGGCCTTGTGAAAGGGGGCGCAAAAGCGGACACGTCAGGGCATACTATTTCCCTTAGGGTGGGAAACTGCCCCTTAAAGGCGGAAGAATCAGCAAAGAGCATGAGGATGCAGAAGCCATAGTGCCAGTAGTGTCAGTGTCGTCGTAACTACCGCCTGCATCACGTCTGCTGTGCAGCGAGCTACCTTAATTTAAGTATTAACTGTATTTTTCTTACTTGTCACTTCTTCTTCCGTGTGTTTTTGCTTTTAGGAAGCTTTAATTGTTGAGTGATAGTAATAGTGTTCCATAGATTTCGTGTTTGTTTTGAATACAGTCAGAGAGAGTCCCTTTAGTCAGCCATAGTGCCAGTAGTGTCAGTGTCGTCGTAACTGCCGCCTGCATCACGTCTGCTGTGCAGCGAGCTACCTTAATTTAAGTATTAACTGTATTTTTCTTACTTGTCACTTCTTCTTTCGTGTGTGTTTGCTTTTAGGAAGCTTTAATTGTCGAGTGCTAATAATAGTGTTCCATAGATTTCGTGTTTGTTTTGAATGCAGTCAGAGAGAGTCCCTTTAGTCAGCCACAGTGCCAGTAGTGCTAGTGTTTGTTTTTAATACAGTCCAGAGACAGGTAGTGCTATTTTCATTGTTTTCTACAAGAAGTGTCTAGCAACCACAGTTTAGTCAACAATCAGCCGCCTTTAGTGAATTAGTAGTCAAAACTTGATTAACTCTCTACAGTAAATTGATTCCAAAAAAAATGGTTCAAAAAATGGTTCAAATGGCTCTGAGGACTATGGGACTCAACTGCCGAGGTCATTAGTCCCCTAGAACTTAAAACTAGTTAAACCTAACTAACCTAAGGACATCACAAACATCCATGCCCGAGGCAGGATTCGAACCTGCGACCGTAGCGGTCTTGCGGTTCCAGACTGCAGCGCCTTTAACCGCACGGCCACTTCGGCCGGCTAATTGATTCCTTAGGATGGATAGGATGTGTGACTGCTGTGTACGGACGCAGGAGGAGGTGGCCACTGTTCGCGAACAGCTGTGCGTGTTGATGGCCGCGGTCAGCCGTCTTCAGGCTGCTGCCTCAGAGTCGGCAGTGGGGAGTCTGGTGCGTCGCATGGTACACCCCAGGTGTTACATGCTTCACCCATTGTCCCTGCTGTCAAGACATCTTCGCAGGTACCGGGCGCGGTTGGGCCACCCTCTCCCCAAGAGGAGTGGCGGGTTCAGCGGCGTTCGTGGCGCACGAGGCGGAGGGTAAATGTGGAGGCTGGCCGTGTGGCATCGCCCGCTCTGCCGGTGAGTGGACATGTGGCTGCTCCTTCAGCAAGGTCCGAGCAGGCACACGGGGGGAGGGGTTTATTAGTTATTGGGAGCTCCAACGTTAGGCGGGTGATGGAGCCCCTTAGGGAGATAGCGGAAAGGTCGGGGAAGAAGGCCAGTGTTCACTCTGTCTGCTTGCCGGGGGGTCTCATCCGAGATGTGGAGGAGGCCCTGCCGGCGGCGATAGAGAGCACTGGGTGCACCCGACTGCAAATTGTTGCTCATGTCGGCACCAATGACTCCTGACGTCTGGGTTCAGAGGGCATCCTCAGTTCGTACAGGCGGTTGGCGGAATTGGTGAAGGCGGAAAGCCTCGCTCGCGGGGTGGAATCAGAGCTAACTATTTGTAGTATCGTTCCCAGAATCGATCGCGGTCCTCTGGTTTGGAGCCGAGTGGAAGGCTTAAACCAGAGGCTTAGACAATTCTGCGGAGATCTGGGGTGCAAATTTCTCGACCTCCACTATCGGGTGGAGAAATGTAGGGTCCCCCTGAATAGGTCAGGCGTGCACTACACGCCGGAAGCGGCTACAAGGGTAGCGGAGTACGTGTGGAATGCACATGGGGGTTTTTTAGGTTAGAGAATTCCCTCCCTAGGCCTGACAAGACACCTCCAGAGACGCGGCAAGGTAGGAGTAGGCAAAATGCAACAGGGAATAACAATATTAATGTGCTAATAGTAACCTGCAGGAGCGTCTATAGAAAGTTCCCAGAACTGCTCTCATTAATAAACGGTCACAACGCCCATATAGTACTAGGGACAGAAAGTTGGCTGAAACCAGACGTAAACAGTAATGAAATCCTAAACTCAGATTGGAATGTATACCGCAGAGACAGGCTGGACAATGAAGGGGGAGGCGTGTTTATAGCGATTAGAAGTGCAATCGTATCAAAGGAAATTGACGGAGATCCGAAATGTGAAATGATTTGGGTGAAGGTCACGGTTAAAGCAGGCTCAGACATGTCAATTGGATGTATCTATAGGCCCCCTGGCTCAGCAGCTGTTGTGGCTGAGCACCTGAAGGATAATTTGGAAAATATTTCGAGTAGATTTCCCCACTATGTTATAGTTCTGGGTGGAGATTTTAATTTGCCGGATATAGACTGGGAGGCTCAAACGTTCATAACGGGTGGAAGGGACAAAGAATCCAGTGAAATTGTTTTAAGTGCTTTATCTGAAAACTACCTTGTGCAGTTAAACAGAGAACCGACTCGTGGCGATAACATATTAGACCTTCTGGTGACAAACAGACCCGAACTATTTGAAACAGTTAACGCAGAACAGGGAATCAGCGATCATAAAGCGGTTACGGCATCGATGATTTCAGCCTTAAATAGAAATATTAAAAAAGGTAGGAAGATTTTTCTGTTTAGCAAAAGTGACAAAAAGCAGATTACAGAGTACCTGACGGCTCAACACAAAAGTTTCGTCTCAAGTACAGATAGTGTTGAGGATCAGTGGACAAAGTTCAAAACCATCGTACAATATGCGTTAGATGAGCATGTGCCAAGCAAGATCGTAAGAGATGGAAAAGAGCCATCGTGGTACAATAACCGAGTTAGAAAACGGCTGCGGAAGCAAAGGGAACTTCACAGCAAACATAAACATAGCCAAAGCCTTGCAGACAAACAAAATTACGCGAAGCAAAATGTAGTGTGAGGAGGGCTATGCGAGAGGCGTTCAATGAATTCGAAAGTAAAGTTCTATGTACTGACTTGGCAGAAAATCCTAAGAAATTTTGGTCTTATGTCAAAGCAGTAGGTGGATCAAAGCAAAATGTCGAGACACTCTGTGACCAAAATGGTACTGAAACAGAGGATGACAGACTAAAGCTGTTTCACAGAGGAAGACTACACTGTAGTTCCTTCTCTAGATTATCGTACAGTTGACAAAATGGTAGATATAGAAATAGACGACAGAGGGATAGAGAAACAATTAAAATCGCTCAAAAGAGGAAAGGCCGCTGGACCTGATGGGATACCAGTTCGATTTTACACAGAGTACGCGAAGGAACTTGCCCCTCTTCTTGCAGCGGTGTACCGTAGGTCTCTAGAAGAGCGTAGCGTTCCAAAGGATTGGAAAAGGGCACAGGTCATCCCCGTTTTCAAGAAGGGACGCCGAACAGATGTGCAGAACTATAGACCTATATCTCTAACGTCGATCAGTTGTAGAATTTTGGAACACGTATTATGTTCGAGTATAATGACTTTTCTGGAGACTAGAAATCTACTCTGTAGGAATCAGCATGGGTTTCGAAAAAGACGGTTGTGTGAAACCCAACTCGCGCTATTCGTCCACGAGACTCAGAGGGCCATAGACACGGGTTCACAGGTAGATGCCGTGTTTCTTGACTTCCGCAAGGCGTTCGATACAGTTCCCCACAGTCGTTTAATGAACAAAGTAAGAGCATATGGACTATCAGACCAATTGTGTGATTGGATTGAAGAGTTCCTAGATAGCAGAACGCAGCATGTCATTCTCACTGGAGAGAAGTCTTCCGAAGTGAGAGTGATTTCAGGTGTGACGCAGGGGAGTGTCATAGGACCGTTGATATTCACAATATAAGTAAATGACCTTGTGGATGACATCGGAAGTTCACTGAGGCTTTTTGCAGATGATGCTGTTGTGTATCGAGAGGTTGTAACAATGGAAAATTGTACTGAAATACAGGAGGATCTGCAGCGAATTGACGCATGGTGCAGGGAATGACAATTGAATCTCAATGTAGACAAGTGTAATGTGCTGCGAATACATAGAAAGAAAGATCCCTTATCATTTAGCTACAAAATAGCAGGTCAGCAACTAGAAGCAGTTAATTCCATAAATTATCTGGGAGTACGCATTAGGAGTGATTTAAAATGGAATGATCATATAAAGTTGATCGTCGGTAAAGCAGATGCCAGACTGAGATTCATTGGAAGAGTCCTAAGGAAATGCAATCCGAAAACAAAGGAAGTAGGTTACAGTACGCTTGTTCGCCCACTGCTTGAATACCGCTCAGCAGTGTGGGATCCGTACCAGATAGGGTTGATAGAAGATATAGAGAAGATCCAACGGAGAGTAGCGCGCTTCGTTACAGGATCATTTAGTAATCGCGAAAGCGTTACGGAGATGATAGATAAACTCTAGTGGAAGACTCTGCAGGAGAGACGCTCAGTAGCTCGGTACGGGCTTTTGTTAAAGTTTCGAGAACATACCTTCACCGAAGAGTCAAGCAGTATATTGCTCCCTCCTACGTACGTCTCGCGAAGAGACCATGAGGATAAAATCAGAGAGATTAGAGCCCACACAGAAGCATACGGACAATCCTTCTTTCCACGAACAATACGAGACTGGAATAGAAGGGAGAACCGATAGAGGTACTCAGGGTACCCTCCGCCACACACCGTCAGGTGGTTTGTGGGGTATGGATGTAGATGTAGATGTAGAAAACTACTGAATTAAAGACGCATAATGTTTATTCTCAGGAATGTGCCCTGCAATTGAAAAAAGTGGAGGAGAATTGGTTGGGTGATTGATGTGGGGGGAGGGTACCAAACAACGAGGTCATCCGTTCCATGAGGTTAGAGGAGGATGGGGAAGAAAGTCAGCCGTTCCCTTTCAAACGTTTCATCCCGGCATTTGCCTGAAGCGAATAAGGAAAATCACCGGAAACCTAAATCAGTATGGCCGGACACGGATTAGAACCGTCGTCCTCCCGAATTCGAGTCCAGTGTGCTAACCACTGCGCCACCTCGCTCGGCGAAGGAGGAGATTAGTGTTTAACGACCCGTCGATAACGAGGTTATTAGAGACGGAGTGCTAGCTCTGATTAGGAAAGGACGGTGAAGCAAAGCGGCGGTGCCTCTTTGAAGGAATCAGTCCAGCATTTGCTTTAAGCGATTTAGCGCAATCACGGAAAATCTGATTTGGGATGGCTGGACGCGAGTTTGAACCGCCGTCCTCCAGAATCCGTGTCCAGTGTGCTAACCACTGCGCTGACCCGCTCGGTAATTGAAAAAAGTGCCATAATGATCTCTCCATTGGCAAAAATTCCAGACTAGTCCCCCACTCGGATCTCTGGGAGGGGGCTGCCAAGGTGCAGGTGACAGTGAAGAAAAAGATTGAATAACCAACGAAAAGAAACGTTCTACGAGTTGGGGGGTGGAGTGTTAGAAGTTTGAACGTGTTCGAAAAGCTAGAAAATCTGAAAAGGGAAATGCTAAGGCTCAGGGTAGATATAACGGGGGTAAATGAAACGAAATGGAAAGAAAAGGATTTCTTGTCAGATAAGTACAGAGTAATAACAACAGCAGCAGAAAATGGTGTAACGCGAGTAGGATTCGTTGTGAATGAGAAGGTAGGGCAGAAAATGAGTTATTGTGTAGGGTTCAGTGATACTGGTGTTCATATCAGAATCGACAGCAAACCAACGCCAACAACGACGGTTGAGGTTAAACGCCGACCTCGGAAGCGGAACATGAAGAAATAGAGAAATTATATCAGTATATGGAATGGGTAATTCAGTACGTAAAGGCAGATGAAAATCTAAGAGTCATGGGGGATTAGAATGTGGTTGTAGGGGAAGGAGCACAAGAAATGGTTACGGGAGAATATGGGCTTGGTACTAGGAGTGAAAACGGCGAAAGACTAATTGAGTTCTGTAATGAACTTCAGCTAGTAATAGCGAATGCTCCGTTCAGGATTCACAAGACGAGGAGGTGAACTTGGCCGGGTGATACGGGAAGATTTCAATTAGATTACTTCATGGAAAGGCAGGTATTACGAAATCAGATTTTGGATCGTAAGAGGTACCCAGGAGCAGATATAGACTCAGATCACAATTTAGTAATGATGAACAGCAGGCTTAAATTTAAGAGACTAGTCAGGAAGCATCAATGCACAAATACGTGGAATACGGAGATGCGAAAAACTGAAGAGAGACGCTTGAAGTTCTCTGAGGCTATAGATATTGCGATAGTGAACAGCTCAGCAGGCAGTTCAATTAAAAAAGAATGGACATCAATAAAAAGGGCAATCACGTAAGTTGGAAAGAAAAACGTAGGTACAAGGAAGGTAACTCCGAAGAAACATGGGTAACAAAAGAAATACTTCAGTTGATCGATGAAAGTAGGAAGTACAAAAATGTTCCGGGAAACTCAGGAACGCAGAAATACAAGTCGCTAGGAAAGAAATAAATAGAAAGTGCAGGGAAGCTAAGACGTAATGACTGCATAAAAATGTGAAGAAATCTAAAAATAAATTATTGTCGGGAGGACTGACTCCGTATAAAGAAAAGTCAAAACAACTTCCGGTGAAATTAAAAGCAAGGACGGTAACATTAAGAATACAATAGGAATTCCAGGAGCCGAATGGGAAGAGAAAAGGATTCAACTTCTTTTTACATTGAGGTACCCCTCTACCATTAATTTTAGGAGCTTCTCCCATCCCCGTGTCTCAATAAATTCAACATTCCTTTTTACTCTAGTGCTCCATAAAGTAGTCCACTCTCCCACTATTTTGAGGACTTCATGGTTGGTGATCAGTCGATTTGATTTTCTCCCGATAAAGGTTTTGATAGACATCCAACAATCTAAGCCAGTCATTGGACAGAGCAACTTTCCCTTGTTAACCAGTTCAGAAACGCAGCTATTCTTACGACCGCATGGGGAATGGCTTGTTCAAGGGACTGCACCTCGATAAAACTGTAGGTCAGAATAGGTGGATGGGTAGTGATAATGGCCTGTTCTTGCGTAGGACCTAGTTTAGAGGCCTAGCAGAATTACGCTGTGTTGCTGTAACATACATGCCATAGGAGGACTGGCGAAACATAGCTGACGGAAATTAATTCCAGGCAATGCCTGACTGTGACCCTGAAATGTTGCATTGAAATTAGTGTCAGATGTTTTCGTCAGAACGCGATACTGAAGGCTCCAGTTGTCAGTTCGTTGGCTGTTTCTTTTTGGCGCTGGGACCCTTCTGACGAGATCTCCCAATATTAAGAGAACCGGAAGCCTCACAAACTCCGTTTCCGTCCCAAAAATACATCACATAAAAAGCTAAAACTTGAGCGCACGAGAAAGAAAGTTTGCAAACAACCGATGTCCATGACTTCCGTTATCCTTCTCGAGTAAATGGCAACATGGATAGAAATGGCATTCGGCCGCGGGAACTGACAACTGCCAAATTAGGATGCTGAACTTGAAACTGAAATAATGCCATAAAATCGACACACCATGTTGAAAGAAGAAATGCTCCTTGAGTCTGTGGCAATGTTTGCAAGTCGCAGCATTTATCATCTATAGAAAGCAATTGTTCCACAACAACGTATATGTCGTCTGTCAATATAATACTCCAAAACGCATTCTGAGAGGCAGTTAAGGTGCAGGAACGGCTGCTGTGCAACCGCCTACAGGCATACAGAGAGGTTAGTCCACATCCTTGCGGATCCAGAGCAGGTAAATCAATCGACTGCGCAATAAACGAATTTTCCAAATTACTGGGCACACCCCACGTAAATATACAATAGTGATTTTAATTGACATTACAGGCGTCTTCGACTGTCTTTGGTGGTCTGCACTTTTGCCGCGACTCCAGGTATCCGCATCCCTATACAAAAGTTTTCTCGACTATTGTAAAAGGAGGGTAGCAGATTTTTAGGCGGGCACCGGCACAGAATTAAAAACGGATGCCCCCGAGCCTCGATTTGCGGCTCGGCTCCATGGTCTGGAATATCACATTCAAAGTACTCCTACATATAATAGGTGGGGACGAGCGCACTGGCGGCGAGTTAGCCTATGCTGACGACCTGTTGGTAGTGGCATAAGCTGACACAAGCTCGACATTAGAGAGCAAAACCAGTGGTATTCTGAACACAGTACAACAGTGGTGCAATACAAATAAATTAACAATAACGGCTCGAAAAACAGCTTTATACTAATGAACACTACAAAGACACTCAGCGATAATAGTAAACAACACAAACACCAAAAGAGAGACAGTAACGCTATACATGTTAGTGACAGACATAACTTCAACTAACACATAAAACTAACTACAAATGAGGCCGAAAAAATTTTGCTCAAGTTAGCACGTTCAAATACCACACAGTACAAAATTGCCCAGCACGGCCATCAGAGTAGCATTGCCCCCTCTGTGATCAGTAGTACGTTTTGCGCAACTGGGTATCCTTCCGACAGAAACAAGTATCAAGTACTGAGCTGCATCCTTCTGGCTAAAGACGGAAAAATTGATAAGGTCAGGTAAATTACAGGATAAAATATAGAGCAGAAAAGGTAACTAAATTCTTGACGGGTAGACATCTGGAAACGTGAGTGGAGGCAAAGTGATAAGGATCATAGGCCTTGCACCTTTTCCACAATATCAGGGAGCTATTACGAATGAAGCAAACATGCAAGTGTGACTGAGGTGGTTAACTTCCAACTTGGCACGGCTCTTATCAAGCGCACTTGTAGCGCGTTTCGCTTGCTGACAGCGGCGACTGCCAATTGGGGAATATGGGTCTCTGTAATGTATACGGCACAGCCACTTATACAGAAACATACCAGGAATTACAGCAGAGACACTGCAAGAAACACTCGGAGATGCAGACAAATGGGAACTATTTATCAGATACACAGATCGAATCTCCAAAAATGGAGCATACTATCTGTAAGGAAATGAGACCACATGGAGGCATCGAGTTAAACGACAGCGAGACCATTGGGTTAGTTCAGATGAATATTCCAGCACAAAGGACTCCTCTGACAACGATGAGACAAACGATGAATAACATGTACATAATGCAAACATGATATTAAATGATGAAATAATAACATACACACAAATCCGAATAGAAACCTGTTAACCTTTTAGTAGGATAGTTCGTGGCTGGTTATTGTATCAGGCTCCATATAAAACCTGTATTTACACTACATTAACATAGAAAAACTGTAACACTAGTAATCAGGCTAATTAACATACATATAATGACGAGACAAAAATAAGAAACACACAAAAAACGACACTAAAAGTGGAAATAATAACACACAGATAGAATAGAAATGTGACAATAGACTAAGTAGGATAGACCATGGCCAGTTATTCTCCACATTAAATCTGTAATTAGATTGCATTAACATAGAGAAACTGTATCGCAATTAACCTAGCTAATTGACACACAACAGTATGAAAGCGCTAACAAAAATTAAACAGGTGGCTCGTGACATCTGCGACGCGATTTATCTCGTCTGATAAACTACCAATGCGATGCTCTGCCCAGGAACCTCGGACTTGATGGCACGCACCGAGACCACCTTCCTGACCGGCGGCGGTGGGGGAACAACTGTCTCCAACACTAATCATTCCTATCTCCTTCTTTCCCTCTTCTTATAATTTTCCATTTCGATATTTCGTTTATTATAATTTAAAGAAGTAATCACAGCTGTATCTCAAACAAAAAGGACACATGATCTCCATACAACCCAACCTTCACGTGGTAATGCATGGGAAACAGTGCCCGCAGCCCGAGCTGTGTAGTCAAATTTAGTTGCGCGTTGGGAGTCGTAGGTACCGTCTAGGATGACTGAGTGGAGCACCACGGCCCGTAAAAAATTTGTCAGATGGCGGATCCAACTTGTTTAAAGGCAGGCTGACATTATTGACACAGGAGGAAACGTTATTGAACAAAAAAAAAGTTACGAAAATTTTATCAATAGATGGAGCTGTAAATGTTTAACGTGAAAGGGGTCAGCTATAAATGGCAGATGAATTGCAATGCGGCAGCTATGGTTTTAGATGCACATTACGCCATCCGTCCTGTTGAAAGGGCACGACTGCACAAGTTCGACAGTCAACTGTTGTGGCACACTTAGTCAGGTAAGCCGATCCACCAAGCCCTGGTCGTACCACAACGGGTGCGAAAATTCGGCTTTTAATTACGGTAAGGCCCAAAACAGCATAAAAATAAAAATGACATTGGGTTCTAATTGTCCTGGGGCCAAACACCGTATAAAAAGCAAAACAACGTCGTTTTGTAACTGTTGTGAGATTGGCGCAAGACATGTTGAATATGCAGTCCACCGTTTTTTCCACAAGTTGAAATCGAGAAACAGGATGTTACACAACAGATAGATGTTCCTAGGGGGTCACGTTCAGAATGGGTGTTTTTGCATTCAGCTATGTTCGTAAATGGAGCACTCAACTCAACATCTTTCAGATAAACCCACAGGCTGAAGTCACACGGATTAAGATCAGGTGATCTGGACGGCCAGGCTGTTGCGAAATGACGGCTGACAATTCTAGAATTTCCGAAATGGCACTGCAGCAGATGCTTCACTGGCTGTGCAATATATGGAGGAGCGCCATTGGGATAATAATGATTCTACCCATACATCCACGCTGTTGAAGGGTTGGAATGACGTTGGTGCGCAAAATACTCTCATAGTGTGTACCAGCGATGGTATGGGTAACAGGGCGCGCAGAACACATCTTCTCGAAAAAATACGACCCTACAATAAACAATGCCGTCAACCCGCCCCACACAATCACCTTTGCGGAATGATGTCATGTCGGTTGATGTGCGTGCAGGTTGTCCATTGCCCATATTCTGCAGTTCTGCGTATTGACATGTCCTCGGAGATGGAAATGGGCTTCGTCTGTCCAAATAATGTTTCTTGGCCACTTCTGTGCAAGCGAGAAATTCCAGAGCGAACGTTTGTCTTGCTGGCAGGTTAGCGGAAAGCAACTCCTGAACATGGCTGATTTTGTATGGATAGCAATGCAGAATGTTTCGTACGATTTGATGCACCTTGCTCGCAGTCACGTCCAACGATCAGGCGATTCGCTGTGCAGTGCATGTCTGCACACCACCGTTCGACCCATCCTGTAATTCTGTGCCCAATCCGCGACAGACGCCGGATCAACTGCATTCCTCCCTCTGTCACAATACACTTCAGAAGAACCTGTCTTTTCGAATTTTATACCAATTTACTGAAGACCCTTAGCAGACATCGGATCAACGCCTTTTTCCATGTCCTTCAGTGTCCGGAGCTTCTGCAGCGCTACTGGCGCAGAGTCCCCGTTCTTGTAAAAGAGCTTCAGCAGCAGCAGCAGCAGCTCCATCTGTTGGTAAAATTTTAATTAACTTTTTTTAGTTCGATGACGTTTCCTCCTAAGTCAATAATATGAAAAAAGAACTTTGAACATAGCTGCTAACATTCAATGACCGTGTCAGAATTATATTAGAACAAATAAGCCCTCGGTCACAAATATTAAGTCCAAATTGACCAGGTTTCGACGCTACTATGACTGTCGTCTTCAGAATTAAACTAACTGTTCTAAAACATATTAGGTATATAATACATTAATAAATTTGAAGTTTGTACTGACTGGAAAAAGAAGCAGTACTTACAAGTCACATATTAAAAAAGATCTAAGCCAGAAAAGCGACGTCATGAATAGTTGTAAGTGAGATGGCGAGCCGCTAAGGGCTGCTCGTACTGTGAACAAGGGTTGCAACTGTTGCAACCCTTCATAGTAGCGTCGAAACCTGGTCAGTTTGGACTTAATATTTGTGACCGAGGACTTTGTTGTTCTAATATAATCAATAATATGATGTTCAAATTTGACCTCATTCTCAGCATTGGTCCTCTTTCTACAGCGGTTTGAAACTGGAACATCGCTTATGGACACCTTGCATATATGCAGCCTTGTCCATTATTATCTGTCTGCCAGATTGTCAGTTTCGTGAGATAGAAAAGTCTCTCGTTCTACAAGTTCAAATAAGAGTGCAAATTTTTATGTGCTAGCGTTTCGAATATTTTCTGTGACAAGTGCGCAAAAGTACATTCGCGCCAGAGCGATGCCAAAATTTGTCAACGTAATTTGCGTTCCGAATGTGTAGAGGTGGTAGGGAAACAGCTCTATCTGGTGGTAATGTCTCCCATGGTCGAAATGTGACGCCTGGGAAGAGATGTCTTCTATCACGTGGCTGTCCAGCCACGCAATAAAATACACAATGATAATCCATTAGACCTGTCACGTGGAAAATAAATAAGGAATCTGTAAAATACTGTTCAGCGATACTTTGAATAACTACATAAATAACCACTGCTGTTTAATGAAAATGAAGGGCACTGAATCTCAAGAAAGGTTCGTTAGCAGAAATTACACAACTGCAGAAATGATTTAGAGCTGATATCTGGCACAGCTGCGCCGAGTAATGAGAAAGTTCTCATTACCGAGTTATGCATTATGCATTATTCCTTGATGACAATATTGCGACCATCGTAAGATATTTACGACTTCCATTACTTACTGTTCTAAAAGATTAATGTTCAACTGGCCACACGCTGACGTCGATGCAGTCCTATTAGCTGTGCCTCCATTGCGCTAGAGACCTGAATCAACCTATAAAGAATTGTCTAGCGGGACAGCACGTTTTGCTGTTATACGGTGATTCCACGATTCAGTTCCTGTGCAGTCAAAGATTCCTCCCTTGTGACGGACTGGCAAGAAGTACACTCAGAATAGTGATGACAGCTCAGTAGCTACTTGAGGGGGAAGTAGCCGCTTCGGTTCGTGAAAGCCGACATCAACAGCCGAGAAAGTGTCGATGGGCTAACCACATGCACCTCAATATCAGTGTACGGCCTTAAAAGGCAACCAGTGGTGACCACGACGGCCTCTAAAAAAATGTACGCAATAATATTACAAATTCCTCGTTATGACTGCCGTGTGTTCTGTAGAGCGTGCCAAGCTCTAATTGTTCAGGACCCATACATAGAGTACAAGCATATTCAGTGGTAACTACGCCACTGATAATTTCACCACAAATGGTGAGACAGCAACAGTAAAGACACTCATACAGATTCAGACGCGTGATAAACCGTGAGAGTGCGGAAAAGAACGTGCACATAGCAACATAAAATACGAAATCCATAGTAATATGACAATGTAACAAACTGACAGTTTATTAATGTAATAATTCAACAATGTGGCAATGTAATAATGTAATAACACATCAAAACAACACCAAATTGATAGAATAGTGCAGTAGCCTAGATGTTTAGGATATACAAATTTTTAGCCAGAAGACAGAAGTGCGATGGCATCGTTCTGAAACCCGCCCCACTGACTGGCATAAATACTGGCAGTAAGTAATTTTACAAAATGTTAAACAATGTTTCCAGCATATAGACAGTGACTGACTGTTGATCCCGAGGGTCAAAAAATGGTTCAAATGGCTCTGAGCACTATGGGACTTAACTTCTGAGGTCATCAGTCCCCTAGAACTTAGAACTACTTAAACCTAACTAACCTAAGGACATCACACACAGCCATGCCCGAGGCAGGATTCGAACCTGCGACCGTAGCAGTCGCGCGGTTCCAGACTGTAGCGCCTAGAACCGATCGGTCACTCCGGCTGTCCCCGAGGGTCACCAAGACAGTCAGAATTATTATATAACATTTATATCTTTTCTGAAATGCAAAGTTAACTGAGGCATCCAATCATTTTAAAATGTGCGGCCCTCCGCTAACCTCTACTTCCGCAAAGCTGCTCCCGAGAAAACATTACTGCCCATTCCTGTTCCAGATGGTGGTGGAAAACACCATTTTATCTTAGCAAACAACCTCTTAAAATAACAACACCAAATCTTCATTTTCTTTTTTCTTCTCTTCCTGTCTTCAGTTTATATCAATTTTTAAAGTAACACAAAGCTTCTGATAATTTTTTTAAAAAATTGCCTATCCACTAGAAAATCGGTCGCCTCCACGTGGCCACGTGAGCGCGGTTGTGTGTGTGTGTGTGTGTGTGTGTGTGTGTGTGTGTGTGTGTGTGTGTTTGGGATGACCGATGTGGCAGCTTAGAGAGCACAGTGGAAAACACGATCCACTGCATAAAAAAGGCAGTGGGTCAAATTGTATGCAACAGTGAAAAAAAAAGTGTTTCGCACAAGTAGCTGTACTGCTCGCAGGCACTTACTTCAAAAAACCGCCGGTAGCATTTCAAATACAAATTCTGATTGGTCTGCATGCAGTGGTGGCAACCCACCTTCAGCCCAGTGCTGACCGGGGAGGAGTGAGGTGTTGGGGGGCAGGGGAAGATGGGAGTTTCAGAGTCGCTCCCAAAAATAATTTAGTGAAAACGTTTATATTTTAAGATCTATCAATTTGAAAAATACTCATGTTACTTTTGTCGACCGGTGTGGCCGAGTGGTTCTAGGCGCTTCAGTCCGGAACCGCGCTGCTGCTACGGTCGCAGGTTCGAATCCTGCCTCGGGCATGGATAGGTTTAAGTAGTTCTAAGTCTAGGGCACTGATGACCTCAGATGTTAAGTCCCATAGTGCTTAGAGGAAATTGCAAGCTGCATTTAACACTGGATACTCTTCAGTTGCTACTTGAAAGAGCTTGCGGCCCGACTTGCTGTCTACCGGGGTAAAGGCGAGATTCACGGGCTGATCGTACCTGATGTCAGAAAGAAGCCAGGAACAGATCGTGTGTCTCCAGGCAGAGCCGCCAAACAGGAGGAAGTTGAGAAAGGAATGACAGGAAGGGAAAGACGCTCCGTTAAGCGAATAACAGAAAGACCGACTACCCAAACGTAACCGGAACCTACTGAAAGAAATAACGTTCTCCTCATTTACATTCTCGCACAAGCACGGACTACAGACCTCTATTCACAGTCGTAGTACTAAGTAAAATATCATAAACTGTAACCACCTCCCCCAGCCATCCACCCTCCTCCAGAATCGAGCCCTGCGTCCGCATCTGAAAAAGACTGTTGATGGTAGAACAGAGCAAAGAAGAGAGGCAATTAGTTGGGTGAGGAATAGAGATACCATAGACATGACGATACGGAAAATATGTCAGTGACTCCATAAAGTTGAATGCCATGTATCGTATGTATGTCACAAGACTTCTTCAGATCCCAGAGAGGGAGGGCTGCACTGCAGAAGTACTTGAGAATTTATCTGCACAGGCGCAGCCATTGGCTTATCAGACACTGCATGAGAGTTTTTGTAAGATGTATGAGCTTGTGACATTTACATTGTAACGTTTGTGGGGGGATGGGACTAGTTTTCATGTTTACAGAAAAATTGCGTCTATGTCTGTTTAATACGACCACCTGTCAACAAGGAATGTCTACCTGTTGCAGAGAAATTAGTTATGACTGAGAATTTCTGACAGATAAGGCTTGAGAATATCTCCTAAGGCAAGTGTGAGTAGCCCAGATACGAGTTTTAACAATTAGGGATATTAACGGCCAGCAAATAAACAGAGGAGCCATAGGAAGAATTATTGTTAGTTTTGTAAGACAGAGTATACTTGAATGAAATTTTCACTCTACAGCGGAGTGTGCGCTGATATGAAACTTCCTGCCAGATTAAAACTGTGTGCCGGACCGAGACTCGAACTCGGGACCTTTGCCTTTCGCGGGCAAGTGCTCTACCAACTGAGCTACCCAAGCACGACTCGCGCCGCGTGCTCACAGCTGTACTTCTGCCAGTACCTCGTCTCCCACCTTCCAAACTTTACAGAAACTCTCCTGTGAACCTTGCAGAACTAGCACTCCTGAAAGAAAGGATATTGCGGTGACATGGCTTAGCCACAGCCTGGGGGCTAGAATGAGGTTTTCACTCTGCAGCGGAATGTGAGCTGATACGAAACTTCCTGGCAGATTAAAACTGTGTGCCGGACCGAGATTCGAACTCGGGACCTTTGCCTTTCGCGGGCAAGTGCTCTCTCAAAGGCAAAGGTCAAGAGTTTGAGTCTCGGTCCGGCACACAGTTTTAATTTGCCAGGGAGTTTCAGAGTATACTTTACACTAATCATATACATGATATTAACATAACAAACACCAAAAGGCAAAAGTGCCGACATAGTGTCTCACATAGTTCGTTCGTCTAACTGGGTAGCGTTGTCGTCTCGAATTAGTCTTCTGATATATAGGGTGTGTTGCTTCTTTTAAAGAAAGGACACGAATAGGCTGGAACACTCGAAAAGACACAGAGTGTTCACGATGCAGAAGGAGCACTACGTTTGTTTGACGACCAGGTCACAACAAAACGTGCTTCCAGAAGAAGACAATGAATGAATAAGTTCGCCATACTTTCTTGTACTCTGCATAGTCCCATGCATCGTAAAGGTAACAGTCATCGACAAACAGCAAAGAAGGCCGTTCTGAATGAAGTAGCCGTCGTGACATCCAGCAGCTATAGTGATTAAAATACACTTTAATGAACGGTGATGGTTAAAATTCAAAACCCATATAGTGATCCAGCTAGTAACACTTGTTGCTTTCTCAAGAGATAGAAGCATATGTAAATTCACAGATTAAAATTAAAAGAGTTATCAAATCACTTAACAAAAATTTTAAAACCTATCGAATGTTCCATTATATTCATACATTTGAATTTTATGTCACAGGCCGTCTGATGTATCCCTGTCTTTGGCCTGACCATGAGCTGGAACGTCACATCATCGCTTCTCTAATGACACATATCTAACAGAAAATAAAGAGTACTGAAACGATCAGATAGCTGGACGACACAGGCATCTGTCACACAAGCGTTTATGGTTATCACGAATAGTATGGATTTTCCATTACTTGTACCATTTTGAGCTATATGTAGTTTCTGTAAGCATCTATGATTTATTCGTGCTCAGTTTGATGCTGTTGTTCAGTGATTACTTAGCACCAAACGTAGGGTGTCGTTCATGCCTGAGAGGCCAGGAATGATATCGTTAGGTCTCTTTCTTTCGTACTACTAGAGGTTGTCAATAAGTACATGATAAAATAGACGGAAAATCAGTGAAAAAAAAGAGACAAATTAGTGGAGGAAGAACTGAGCCCAGAGGAACACTTGTACCTCATTCTTTTCAAGACGATTCCTGCGTCTCAGAGGTGATGTGTTGTCTGTATTTCATTTGTTTTCGAATCAAATCAATAACTTATCTGGAAATTTTAATTATTTCATTTTCATATCTAAGGTACTTTGATAAAATCGAAGTGAATCCATAAGCCTGCTTCGCGCAAGTGCCTGGTGTGGGTGTAATCATGGTTCAAATGGTTCAAATGGCTCTGAGCACTATGGGACTGAACTGCTGTGGTCATCAGTCCCCTAGAACTTAGAACTACTTAAACCTAACTAACCTAAGGACATCACACACATCCATGCCCGAGGCAGGATTCGAACCTGCGACCGTAGCAGCAGCGCGGCTCCGGACTGGAGCGCCTAGAACCGCACGAGCACTGCGGGGGTGTAATCATCAAAAAGGTTCTTGAGTAGCGATAATTAAGCAAGTCAATAGCTTAGGAGAAAGATAACCGGCAGGGGCTGAGATCATCGTCTTAGTAATCCACAACCTAGTTAATCGTGTTGCTTGTGAGAGGTAAGTATCCAACTGCAAACGAAACATTAAAGAAGCATCTCGCAAAGTCAAATGAAATGTTATATCCTCGGGCTACTGCATCGGACAGAATTGTGGGAGTTCTTGGCACCATCGCGCACGTACAGCTTACCCCCTCATCAGTATCGCGTAACAGATGTGGGAGCCGGCCGCTGTAACAGGAAGGGGTGGCCCTGGAACAAGTTTTAATTTATTTGGTAATGGCCGCTTATGACTTCCGGGCGCGCAGATAGCGCGATAACGCCCATCCAGCCATTACCGCGCCGGCGCCGGACGCCGTGTTAATTAGTGGCTCAGCGTTATTGAATATTCACAATATACGCGTGCAGCCGCGCCTTCGGACGGGCAGCCTGATCTACATCTGCATCTGCATCTGCGTTTCACAACCTAGTTTTCAGGGCGTAACGGACTGTGCAGAGTAATAACGTCTGTCGCTTCCTTTCCTGTTCCATTTGCGGCTGGTGAGGCGTGAGAAATACGGCTCCCTCACTGGTGCGCGAACTGTAGTTATGGCTCCTGTGTCAAAGTCACGACGGAGTGCGTAAAATAGTTCCTAGATTTGTCCCTCAACTTCCGCGGATACAAACACCTCTTTTTCCCTGTCATTCTGCAATGTCGTGGCTCCCGTCTCGTGACAACTCAGGACTTACACACAGCGCGGACATCCGTTACATTCCTTAATAAATTTCAAATATTGATACAGGAAATACAGCAAACGATACTACGAAAAATACCTATATTTTGCGTATTATTAATGCTCACCACTTTTTTTAGATATGCCGATATGAAACATGCGGTTTTTAACATGGTTGATGGGTTACATATGCCACACTGAAGTAAAACGTAATTTTGAGCATTGAGACGCCTGTATCTCATATATGTCTAGTGTTAGCATGTAATGAGATGCTTTCGGAACTTGAAGGAAAATACTACCGATCTAGGGGTGGATATATAGAAGGCTGAGAGTGGTCAAATCAGGCGGCGTGTGTTTATAGTGCGTCTGTTTCATGAAAATGAATTCAAATCACCATCTTCTCCACTCCAAGAATGTCTGAGGTAACTGATTGTGTCTTCTTATACATCACAGACATTGTTTTGAAATACTACTACAGACCTCAGTAACTCCGCTTGTTCGTGCATAATTTGTATGTAGTGGATCATATAAGCCCCAGGAACATTAATAGGAGGTAGAAAACACTGTTGTGTGGTATATCAAAGTCATGTTCAAATGTTATGTTGAAAAATTGTGCTCAATGTTTCACGGATTTCATTGTCAGGAGAATAAACGCATTCTGATTCTGGTTTGTTATACATTTTATCCTAATCGCCAATCTAATAAACCATTCTAAAGTTAAATGTTTAAATCTGAAAATCCTAGGTTCACATTAAAACATGGATCTAATTAAGTTCATGGGTCACATGCGTCCCACATCACCGATTTTCAAAATCGGCCAGCTTAACATTCTTTTTCTTTCTTTTTCCTTCTTCTGCGGTGAAAGTGTATTATTTATCATAAAGGAAGGCAGGTTTTAATATTCGATTTTTCAAATATAAGCTAAATAAACTTTAACCGTGGAAGGATTAATGGAAGAATCTGCTTCCCTGTGAGACCCAGAAATGTAATAAATTTGAGAACAAAGTCTGTCAGCAAATTTCAGTTTTCATTCGAGAAGTAGTCAGAATGTCTTAACGGTTACCTTGAAAAAATCAAGCTGCGATCACACAACTCGTTATACTCACTGCTCAGGAAACGTTCCCTTCGATAATATTCTCTTCGTCATTTAGAGAATGCATGCCACGCACTGGTTTCTTCATGCGTAGAAAGAGAAATAGAGAAAATACACACATTAAAAAACGTTTTGCGTCACCCCGGTTCCGAGAGCTTTGGGACCTGTACAGAAAATTGGAACAGAGACCAACAACATAAACCATTTCCCCCCTTCTTATTGCTCATGAAAACCACATATTGCATGTTGTACCACCATACAGCGAGACCTTCATATGTGGTGGCCCAGACTGCTGTACACACTGGTACCTCTAATAACCAGTACTCGAGCGATGTCGTTATCCTGGAGGAAGTCATTCACAAGATGTGCACGTTGGGGGCTCGAATTGTTGTCCATTAAGACAAATGCCTCGCCAATATGCTGTCAATATGGTTGCACTATCGGTCGGAGGACGGCATTCATGTATCGCACAGCCGTTACGCGCCTTTCATCATCACCAGCGGAGTGCGTCGGCCCCACATAATGCCACCCCAAAACAGCAGTGAACCTCCACCTTGCTGCACTCGCTCGACAGTGTGTCTAAGGCGTTCAGCCTGACCGGGTTGCCTCCCACACGTCAGCGACGATTGTCTGGTTGAAGGCATATGCGACACTCATCGGTGAAGAGAACGTGATGCCGGTCCTGAGTGGTGCATTCGGCATGTTGTTGGGCCCATCTGTACCGCTCTGCGTGGTGTCGTGGCTGCAAATATGGACCTCGCCATGGACGTCGGGAGTGAAGTTGCGCATCATGCAGCCTATTGCGCACAGTTTGAGTCCTGTGGCTGTACGAAAAGCATTATTCAACATGGTGGCGTTGCTGTCAGGGTTCCTCCGAGCCATAATCCGTAGGTAGCGGTCATCCACTGCAGTAGTAGCCCTTGGACGGCCTGAGCGAGGCACGTCATCGACAGTTCCTGTCTCTCTGTATCTCCTCCATGTCCAAACAACATCGCTTTGTTTCACTCCGAGACGCCTGGATACTTCCCTTGTTGAAAATGGTTCAAATGGCTCTAAGCACTATGCGGCTTAACTTCTGAGGTCATCAGTCGCCTAGAACTTAGAACTAATTAAACATAACTAACCTAAGGACATCACACACATCCATGCCCGAGGCAGGATTCGAACCTGCGACCGTAGCGGTCGCTCGGTTCCAGACTGTAGCGCCTAGAACCGCACGGCCACTCCGGCCGGCTTTCCTTTGTTGAGAGCCCTTCCTGGTACAAAATAACAATGCGGACGTTGGCATGGTTCAACTACATCTACATCTACATTGATACTCCGCAAGCCACCCAACGGTGTGTGGCGGAGGGCACTTTACGTGCCACTGTCATTACCTCCCTTTCCTGTTCCAGTCGCGTATGGTTCGCGGGAAGAACGACTGTCTGAAAGCCTCCGTGCGCGCTCTAATCTCTCTAATTTTACATTCGTGATCTCCTCGGGAAGTATAAGTAGGGGGAAGCAATATATTCGATACCTCATCCAGAAACGCACCCTCTCGAAACCTGGCGAGCAAGCTACACCGCGATGCAGAGCGCCTCTCTTGCAGAGTCTGCCACTTGAGTTTATTAAACATCTCCGTAACGCTATCACGGTTACCAAATAACCCGGTGACGAAACGCGCCGCTCTTCTTTGGATCTTCTCTATCTCCTCCATCAACCCGACCTGGTACGGATCCCACACTGATGAGCAATACTCAAGTATAGGTCGAACGAGTGTTTTGTAAGCCACCTCCTTTGTTGATGGACTACATTTTCTAAGCACTCTCCCAATGAATCTCAACCTGGTACCCGCCTTACCAACAATTAATTTTATATGATCATTCCACTTCAAATCGTTCCGTACGCATACTCCCAGATATTTTACAGAAGTAACTGCTACCAGTGTTTGTTCCGCTATCATATAATCATACAATAAAGGATCCTTCTTTCTATGTATTCGCAATACATTACATTTGTCTATGTTAAGGGTCAGTTGCCACTCCCTGCACCAAGTGCCTATCCGCTGCAGATCTTCCTGTATTTCGCTACAATTTTCTAATGCAGCAACTTCTCTGTATACTACAGCATCATCCGCGAAAAGCCGCATGGAACTTCCGACACTATCTACTAAGTCATTTATATATATTGTGAAAAGCAATGGTCCCATAACACTCCCCTGTGGCACGCCAGAGGTTACTTTAACGTCTGTAGACGTCTGTAGACTACAGGCAACACGATCCGTGTACCTCCTTCCTGGCGGAATTACTGGAACTGACCGGCTGTCGGACCCCCTCCATCTAAGAGGCGCTGCTCATGCATGGTTGTTTACATCTTTGGGTGGGTTTAGTGACATCTCTGAACAGTCAAAGGGACTGTGTCTGTGATACAACATTTGCAGTCAATAACTATCCTCGGGAGTTCTTGGAAGCGGGGTGACGCAAAACTATCTTTGAGGTGTGTACATTCCCTTGGACAGCTTTCCGCGACGCTTTGTAAGTTTCCTTTAGTACTGAAACCTCCCCTTGCAAAAATTTATGAATTACTGTGCTGGTAAACCCCTTACGTTATTTGACTTTCAAACAGCTGAGCAAAACTGAACGTACTCAGACATTTGTCTCTTTACTTATTCTGATCATCACTAAACTGACAGACAATATTTTTAGCGCAACGCAATCTGACTTTCAATAATCCCTACAAAAGAATGGCCCTTACTAACAATAACCTATACCTTTCATGAATCACTTACCTCACAAAAATCTTCGTTACTCGAACTACTGCAATACAGCAAGCGCCAATACTGCCAGCTAAGTAAAAGATTCTGACTACTGAAGGCATTAACTACTGATAGGCATTGTTAGCAAATGAAAGATTTTGATAGAGAACAAACAACGTATTTACCTCAATACGGTTCAAAAGTCATTATATCGGTTCATGATATCCAGTGTTACAAATTTACTCTTTCTGACAGACACACGTCCAGATCGTCCGCTCTCAAAATTCTGCCGTCTCTCTCCCCACATTCACCACTGCTGGCGGCTCACCTCCAACTGCGCAACGCTACGCGCTGTTCACATCCAACTGCCCAACACGACAATAGCGAATATTCCAACAATGCCAACCAGCCACAGACTGCACACAGCACAACCAGTGATTTTCATACAGAGCGCTACGTGACGTTACCAACATAAAAACCTAAACAGTATGCTCCTGTGACGGTTTGCTGCTTACGAGCATAATTCGTTATCATCACACCCTGGCACTCCCAAGTAATACTCAACATAACGTTACTCGATTGTGGTCTTTTCTTAGAATTTTTGGGCGGTGGTGGATTCAGATGTTTTCATTGCTGGCTTTTCTCTCGGGATCATCGTCATACACAGAGACATTTAAACAACGCGATTGCTTCAGTACCTGGGGCAGTCTTTAATTATTAGGATCCAGAAAAATGCCCACCCCTTTCATTATCGCGTTTTGTAAAAACTTTTGAATTGCTTCCTAAATATTAGGAGTTCCCACATCAAGCAGGAGACAATGTGTACAGTGTGTTTGTCGGCGCGTATTTCGTCCAACTTCACCATCGACAGGACGATAAACCATAATCTTTCCTTTTCTCAGAGTGTTCCACGATTCTTTGAGATTGCAGGAGAAAGTTGGTAAACCAAGTTTTACTTACGAACACACAGAGTGTAACGAAAAGCTACAGTGAAAGTTTCATGGCATATCCTTCAGATACAAAAGAAGAAATTATGTTACATGTACATGGGTTTGAAAATTCCTTATTTCGATGTTAAAACTCATTTCGTACGACTCTTCGTAGTACATTAATCATTGTTGACACAGTAAACCGAACGTTGCTGCATACCACATGAAAGTTTTTCTGATGTGAAATGCTTGAAATGCTCTTCCGCGGCACTGACAGTAACATCAGTCCACCATCGCACTGAATCCTACATTCGTTTGAGTTTCACCTTGCGTATCGTTTCACAGCCTTCCGCAATATAGACAGTATATTACTGTCATGATGTGACATTACTGTCATATATTGCTATGCATTATTAATTCGTTTTCTGCAGCTATTTCGCAGTTGTTTTAATAGGATACTGGAGCGGCTAGTGCGGAAAGACAGCCTTCCGCTCCCCACAATGTGATGGTGTGACGCCGGAAACGTGTCTATGACCTATTTTCTCGGCAGAAGGCAGTTTGAGAATCTCATTAGGCCAAGAGGAGCTTCTCTGAGGATCCGGTGTAACTGTTTTATTTTATTACCATTGTTTGTTGGTGTTGTACATGTAAACTGCTTTCCTACTCTTTTACATTCGTGTGTGTCTGTGTTATACTGCTTACCTGAACAATGCAAGTGGCGTGTTTACGTAAACACTATCTGATTAAACGATTCGCCAGATCCATTCGAAATTGCATAACTGTATAGAATTCACTTTTACCAAAAATATTTAGGAAATGTAAAACACTGTACTAAGCAAACTATCCTGTGAAATAATATATTGTGGAGTGCAGTGAACAGCTTTAAAATGCGTGACGTCACAGTGCTAGTCTTAAAGTTCCAACATACAAAACTAAAAGAATAACAGTTCTACATAAAATTGAAAATCTAATATTGAAAGAAAAAATCTCCAAAACGCTTTCATTAAAATGCCCTGCAATTTTACCCAAGCAACCTAAGTAAGATCGCGACCACCAAATGATACACACACTGTGATGTAACGCTAGGCGCAAATTGAGACGCATGTAGCACGTGGCCAGCCGGGTGGCCGAGCGGTTCTAGGTGCTCCAATCCGGAACCGCGCTGCTGTTACGGTCGCAGGTTCGAATCCTGCTTCGGGCATGGATGTGTGTGATGTCTTTAGGTTTAAGTAGTTCTAAGTCTAGGGGAGTGATGACCTCAGATGTTGAGTCCCATAGTGCTCAGAGCCATTTTTTGTAGCACGTGTGACGCGGCGCAGCGCAACGCGATGTTTTGTAACTTCACAGGTTCAAATAGGACCGCGCAAATTGCGACACGACGCGACTGGGACGCGACATACGCCTGCGCCAAGTCGCGCGGCGTTGTAGTCGTCGCACAGTTCGAGCCGCGCGTCATGCGAGCACTGGGGGAGGGGTGAGGCAGGGAGCGGGAAGGCAATCCTGCTATATGCTCACTTCGTCACGGCGTATGTGGGCTGTGGACGTATTGCCCTCCGAAAAACACAGCCTTTCAGTATACTGGATTTTATTGTCGCTGAGTAGCTTTTCGTTTTTCGCCGTTTAAGCACTCCATCTCTTTTCGTTAGTACATAATAATTTTCAGTAACATCTATCTGTACAATTTTTTATTTTGTTTATTCTTTAGTCAAGAACAATGCACAGTTCAATAAGTGGTGAGCAATTAGCCACTGGGATTAAATCTTCTGCCTCCTCAATGTTTCCAGATAGTAAGACGTGACAGACGATTCATCGTGAGGATATTTAATAAGGAAGTAAGTAATATTATAAAATCATGTGGTCTAGAAGCAAAGCAGGAAAGTGAAACAAGGTTATGTACTTGCTGCCTGTTATCCTCACGTATCTCTACGATCTATAACAAAAAGTCGAAAACTTGTCCTCCTGGCAAAAAGCGTTCAAGATATGAAGTACGTAAGTTCCACTATCATTACCTGGATATGGATGGTCCCGGCGGAGGTTCTAGTCCTCCCACGGGCATGGGTGTGTGTGTTTGTCCTTAGGATAATTTAAGGACTGAAGACCTTAGCAGTTAAGTCTCATAAGACTTCACACACTTTTTTTTTTTTTTTTGGATGTGGATGTAATAAGATACATTGTACTATGTACAAGTGGACATCACATTTCAACTGCAAGCTAGAAACAGTCGAGAAGCCCTCATATCAATGTTTTAGCCGGCCGGTGTGGCTGAGCGGTTCTGGGCGCTTCAGTCTGGAACCGCGCGACCGCTACGGTCGCAGGTTCGAATCCTGCCTCGGTCATGGATGTGTGTGATGTCCTTACATTAGATAGGTTTAAGTAGTTCTAAGTTCTAGGGGACTGATGATCTCAGATGTTAAGTCCCATAGTGCTCAGAGCCATTTGAACAACGTTTTAATCGGCTCGTCGTGACATGAAAAAGCATTTCAGTGAGTGCATACACACTAACAACATTAATAAAGTAATTATAGAACTGGCTACACAAATAAAGTAGTGGTCGGTATTATTCTGAATGTATGAGTATCCTCAAAGAGTGTGTCGATATGATATATTTAATATGCTGAAATGTATTGCTGAGAAACTCAGATCTACTTTCATGACAATATTTTTCGAACGACGTGAACTCTTCCTCTCACAAAACACACTTGGCTAGCTTCCATATTCTTGTCGTACGCATCATTCTCAGCTGCTGTCGATACACTGACTATTGTGTTATGTTATGTATCAATTTGTTACTTTTCTCGATAGCAACTATTTTATTCGCGAATCACATGTTGTCAGTTTGGCAAGACGTAGGTAAGTAACCAGTATCTGGCATGTGCCTGTCGTTCCGCCTCAAGGGTACGCGTGTCATCATTTTAATACTGTTCAGATGTAGAAAAGGAATGAAATCCTTTGATAAGTTTCCATTTCAGTCGTACAGTGTTAAAAATACTGTTGGTTATGGGGATTCAACCAAAATTCCAACAGAATTGGCGAGTTATTTTTGTGTGAATTGTTAACCTTTTCTCATTCAAAGAAGCATCACAATGTATGACTAACGACCACATTTCTCTTGCTGACAGTTACGGGAATATACCGTATACCATGCACATGAGGAAAAGTTTATGTCGGAATGACTGGACGATCCATTAACACCAGGATCAAAGAGCATAAGCGACATTGCAGTTTGGGGCAGGTGGAGAAATCGGCCGTGGCAGAGCACGCACTGAATGAGACCGACCACGTAATAAAATTCGCCGACACGGAAGTTCTGGCTGTAGAGAAGCACTATCACACGCGCTTGTTTAGAGAAGCTGTAGAAATACAAAAACACGCGAACAGTTTCAACAAGAAATAGGAAAGCCTTAAGGTAAACGGATCCTGGCTTCCCGTACTGCAGCGAACGACCGTCGCAGGTAGCAAGAGGAGAACCGCATGGGAAATGACCGCGTAGAAGCCCTCGGACGTTGGCGCGCCAGGTACGTTGGCTCTGTGGCCGCGAGCTCGGCTCCAGTTCACCACCGGCAATGGAGGGTGAAGCTTTGACAATGCCAGCCACTCGTGCTGGCGAAACGTCAGAAAAATCATGAGATGAACGTCGGCCGAAGAACCCGAGACAGAAGCCAATAGGCAGTTTGTCAACAAGTGGCCACGAAAGCCTTAACAATTGTGTATTTCTTTTGCTAAAACGCAGTACAATCTCTACAAACTCATTTTTGCAACAGCTATTGTGACGGATATTCTGAAACAGTGAGTCCCATTAAACAAGTAATTGGCGACCAGAGAGCTCAATAGCTTACAAGAAAACTCATAAATGAAGACTTTCATGTTTGCCGGCCGAGGTGGCCGAGCGGTTCTAGGCGCTACAGTCTGGAACCGCGCGACCGCTACGGTCGCAGGTTCGAATCCTGCCTCGGGCATGGATGTGTGTGATGTCCTTAGGTTAGTTAGGTTTAAGCAGTTCTAAGTTCTCGGGGACTGATGACCTCAGAAGTTAAGTCCCATAGTGCTCAGAGCCATTTGAACCATTTTGACATTTCATGTTTGTTTTCATACTAGGAAACTATTGTTTCACTAGCTGTCGATAGCTTTTAAGAAATTACAGTCACTGGAGCGAAAAAAATACAACTTCTGATATATCGCCCTAGATAAGAAAGTTCAGTGTGTTTACGAGCTGGTGAAATACTCTCCTCGTTGTGTGCCATCACTCGCCAAAATCTCGTTTCGATGTCTCGAGCGGTTTAGGACATATGAGGGATGTCGTGAATATTTCATTCCCGCGGGCATGAGGTCGGGAGTGAACGCGCTACATAGGATCCATTTTCTCGAGATTGGAGACAGAGACCTTCTCCCAAGTCTAAAGAAAAATTCAGTATGTTACCTAAATTTCATTCGCAGCAACATATGGTGAAATACGCACCAAACGCAAAATCATAGCGACGCCTATTTCGCATTGCAAACTTTTCGAATTTTGCGTATCGTCTTACTAAATTGTGTATATCAAATAAGTATGACCATTAGCGAGATGATGAGCAGTTCACTACGAAGCTGACATAAAACGCTACAAGTAAGGCAAAAAGTAAATTTTTATCCTTAATAGTTTCTGTAAAATCATTTGAGAAAGATTGCAGGGTGCTTGCTTATCGGTTCTGACAGCGCAGAGCGTCGCCAATCGGCGCGTGCGAAGTATGTGTACGCGTCTCAATACGTGCAAGACCCGCGCCACATCTGGGAACGTGCGCGTAGTGCTGTAGTGTCGTGTCACGTCGCACGTGCTATGCGCGCCTCAATTTGCACTTAGCCTAACACTACTCTGTAAGAATAAGATTGTCTGACAAAGTAGATCAGACCTGAACTAAGCTTTACTGAACCGAATCTGACAATAATCTTGAAATGCAAATCTCGGCTGTGAACGATTTTACTGTGTTCTGATTGATGATATACTGCCCCTGACAAATATTCATGACTTATCTTGTGACAACGGGAACTCCGTACTGCTCGAAATATTAAAATACAGCGCTACAGCATACCATCTAAAGAAAAACATTGCCAAGTGCAATGTAAGGAGAAACAGCCATGCTATGCACGTCATGCTTCATGTTTTGAGTAACCGTGTTCCGAAAAGCGCAATGCGGCGCACAAATCACAAAGTTAAACTTTCGTGAGCAGAAGATGGAAGAAACTAAACTTACTTAACAACTGAAAAGGGACTAGCATTCAAAACTGTGTTATGAACTTCTTTCCTTAAGAATTACAGCCATTTTCATAAAAACCACTTCTTATTGAAAAAAATGTGACTCTGCCATGAAATTAGCTCATGAAATGGTGAAGGAGTGGTGAATCTATAACTTCGAGTCCAAGCTATGTGAGCAGGTAACATTGTTTAGTCACATCTCGAGTATCCAGGTAACTGATCTGAAAAAATTAAGAAAAAATCGTGCTAAATATTTGTCTTTTCAGACTGGCGATAAATTACGTGTGAGCAACAACATTGCTTGAATATCTTCACACTTCTCAAATCAATCTTTATAAAATCATAGTTCCAAAAAGCAACATCCTGTAACTTTGCACCTCTGTGTTCTGCTAGTTATTTCCAGATCACTCAGCAGCGTGACCAACACCCGACTCTCTCTCCTACGTTTCACTGAATGCTACACTGCTAACGACAATGCTACTGAAACACAGAGATCACTCTACGATAAAGATGGAATCTGAAGAAATGATTTAAAATCTGTGCCGTGGCTGCAACTTGAACTCGGGTCTTCCTGCTTATTAGACTTTTTTTTATGAACACCCTTAGCTGCTGACAGGCGTTGACATACGTCAACGGGGACACATGAAAATGTGTGCCCCGACCGGGACTCGAAGCCGGGATCTCCTGCTTACATGGCAGACGCTCTATCCATCTTTTTTTTATATAGTTTCCTGTGAGAGGCCATTCATCGGTCCGTGTTTTATAGTGGGAATTTTTATTTATTCATTTATTTGTATCTACCGTTTCTAATATATTTGGTTTGACTTTATAGCACAACAAAAATAAACGTACCTAGCACCGCATCGTGCTCTGAGTAAAGAAAACAAATAATCGGGCAGGCAGATTAGAAGAATTAAAAAGGAAAATGGATAGGTTAAAGTTAGATATAGTGGGAATTAGTGAAGTTCGGTGGCAGGAGGAACAAGACTTTTGGTCAGGTGAATATAGGGTTATAAATACAAAATCAAACAGGGGTAATGCAGGAGTAGGTTTAATAATGAATAAAAAAATAGGAGGACGGGTCAGCTACTACAAACAGCATAGTGGACGCATTATTGTGGCCAAGATAGACACAAAGCCCACGCCTGCTACAGTAGTACAAGTTTATATGCCAACTAGCTCTGCAGATGACGAATAAATTGATGAAATGTATGATGAGATAAAAGAAATTATTCAGGTAGTGAAGGGAGACGAAAATTTAATAGTCATGATTGACTGGAATTCGGGAGTAGGAAAAGGGAGAGAAGGAAACATAATAAGTGAATATGTATTGGGGCTAAGAATTGATAGAGGAAGCCGCCTGGTACAATTTTGCGCAGAGCATAACTTAATCATAGCTAACACTTGGTCCAAGAATCATGAAAGAAGGTTGTATACATGGAAGAACCCTGGAGATACTAAAAGGTATCAGATTGATTATATAATGGTAAGACACAGATTTAGGTACCAGGTTTTAAATTGTAAGACATTACCAGTGGCAGATGTGGACGCTGACCACAATCTATTGGTTATGAACTGTAGATTAAAACGGAAGAAACTGCAAAAAGGTGGGAATTTAAGGAGATGGGACCTGGATAAACTGAAAGAACCCGAGGTTATTCAGGGTTTCAGGGAGAGCATAAGTGAACAATTGACAGGAATGGGGGAAGGAAATACAGTAGCAGAAGAATGGGTAGCTTTGAGGGATGAAATAGAGAAGGCCGCAGAGGATCAAATAGGTAAAAAGACGAGGGCTAGTAGAAAGCCTTGGGTAACAGAAGAAATACTGAATTTAATTGATAAAAGGAGAAAATATAAAAATGCAGTAAATGAAGCAGGCAAAAATGAATACAAAAGTCTCAAAAATGAGATCGACAGGAAGTGCAAAATGGCTAAGCAGGGATGGCTAGAGGACAAATGTAAGGATGTAGAGGCTTATCTCACTAGGGGTAAGATAGATACTGCCTACATGAAAATTAAAGAGCTTTGAAGGAAACCCAGTTCTAAGCAAAGAAGGGAAAGCAGAAAGGTGGAAGGAGTATATAGAGGGTCTATACAAGGGCGATGTACTTGAGGACTATATTATGGAAATGGAAGAGGATGTAGATGAAGATGAAATGGGAGATATGATACTGCGTGAAGAGTTTGACAGAGCACTGAAAGACCTTAGTCGAAACAAGGTCCCAGGAGTAGACAACATTCCATTAGAACTACTGACAGCCTTGGGAAGCCAGTCCTGACAAAACTCTACCATCTGGTGAGCAAGATGTATGAGACAGGCGAAATACCCTCAGACCTCAAGAAGAATATAATAATTCCAATCCCAAAGAAAGAAGGTGTTGACAGATGTGAAAATTATCGAACTACCATTTTAATAAGTCACAGCTGCAAAATACTAACGCGAATTCTTTACAGACGAATGGAAAAACTGATAGAAGTCGACCCCGGGGAAGATCAGTTTGGATTCCGTAGAAATGTTGGCACACGTGAGGCAATACTGACCCTACGACTTATCTTAGACGAGAGATTATTTAAAGGCAAACCTACGTTTCTAGCATTTGTAGACTTAGAGAAAGCTTTTGACAATGTTGATTGGAATATTCTCTTTCAAATTCGGAAGGTGGCAAGGGTAAAATACAGGGAGCGAAAGGCCATTTACAATTTGTACAGAAACCAGATGACAGTTATAAGAGTCGAGGGGCATGAAAGGGAAGCAGTGGTTGGGAAGGGAGGAGACAGGGTTGTAGCCTATCCCCGATGTTATTCAATCTGTATATTGAGCAAGCAGTAAAGGAAACAAAAGAATAATTTGGAGTAGGAATTAAAATCCATGGAGAAGAAATAAAAACTTTGAAGTTCGCCGATGACATTGTAATTCTGTCAGAGACAGCAAAGGACCTGGTAGAGCAGTTGAACGGAATGGATAGTGTCTTGAAAGGAGGGTATAAGATGAACATCAACAAAAGCAAAACCAGGATAACGGAATGTAGTCGAATTAAGTCGGGTGATGCTGAGGAAATTAGATAAGGAAATGAGACACTTAAATTAGTAATGTAGTTTTGCTATTTGGGGAGCAAAATAACTGATGATGGTCGAAGTAAATAGGATATAAAATGTAGACTGGCAATGGCAAGGAAAGCGTTTCTGAAGAAGAAAATTTTGTTAACATCGAGTTTAGATTTAAATGTCAGGAAGTCGTTTCTGAAAGTATTTGTATGGAGTGTAGCCTTGTATGGAAGTGAAACGTGGACGATAAATAGTTTAGACAAGAAGAGAATAGAAGCTTTCGAAATGTGGTGCTACAGAAGAATGCTGAAGATTAAGTGGGTAGATTACATAACTAATGAGGAGGTATTAAATAGAATTGGGGAGAAGAGGAGTTTGTGGCACAACCTGACTAGAAGAAGGGATCGGTTGGTAGGACATGTTCTGAGACACCGAGGGATCACCAATTTAGTATTGGAGGGCAGCGTGGAGGGTAAAAATCGTAGAGGGAAACCAAGAGATGAATACACTAAGCAGATTCAGAAGGATGTAGGCTGCACTAGGTACTGGGAGATGAAGAATCTTGCACAGGATAGAGTAGCAGGGAGGGCTGCATCAAACCAGTCTCAGAACTGAAGACCACAACATCAACAACATCTCGGCACGTTCCTACTCCGAGGTAATGTATATGGGGAAAACGAAAAAAAAAAGTGCTGCGTACATGCTGCAGAAGGGTGTGTCGCTACTCTCCTTACGCTTCATCATCCAGGTACGTCTTCACGTATGTCGTCTGTTTTCCACCGAGAATCGAACTTAGTCTTGTCAGCTCACTCAACGGGTGTCTTCTCCTACCTGTTGATGATCCAGCTGCGTGGAGGATCGCGTAGGGCACTCCCTAAGTAATTAGAAAAATACTGTCTGTATTTTGGGTTTTGTACGATCTTGCAATGATGTTCTTGTAGGTAGTTCCAAAAGTCGAATACATCTTTAGGTCCATCGTGAAATAAGTAGTGTACCGCATGCGCACGGATGCACATGATAGCGTTGGTCTTGGTGCGCGGGAAATACTGTTGATCCGGAAATAGTAGAAACCGAGGTGGAATGTGTTCCGGAGTCACTCGTAGAAAATACGACAAAATTTGCCGCACCAAGCGCCATACGTCTTCTGCCGCGCCACATGTGAGACGGTGTTCGACCGTGTCTGACATCCCGCAGTCTACACATGGAGGCTATTCCGCCATGTTTATCTTGTGAAGGCGTGATCGGGTGATCTTTTTACCATTGACTGTGATGTACCATGTAGATCGAACGTCTGTGGCCAGTGTAACCGCGTGAATCGTCTTCCACACCACCTTCCATTTACCCTGAGGGCTCCACGATGTTTGGTGGGCGCCTCTGGTGTAGGACATGATATATATCCCGCGCCGACGCCTGTTTCGTCGTTGGTACTGCGATACGGACATAGCTGTGTTCAATGTAAAAGTTCGCGAAGTAGTAGAAGGGTGGGGGTATGTCTTGCGTCGTCAGTGCGGTCATAAGAGAGGGCGGAGCTAAGTACTCCAACAGCAAACCTGTCAAACTTTCCGGGTGGTGGCGCCACAGCTTGATGTGTGAGCTGACATACAGGGCCACAGCTCTGTCGTGGACATGGACTAGACCAAGACGTCCCCCTTCTGGGGGAAGGGTCAGCGACTCATAACTGACTTTGAAGAGCATGCCTGTGCTGACGTAGGCTCCAAATGCCGCTAATAGACGTCGAGCTACCAGTAACGGTATTGGAAGAACACGCGCTATGTGTGGAAGGCGCGATGCGAGGTAAACATTGACAAGGTGTGTCCTTTGTAGAATTTCGAGGGCCCGCAGACAAAGTTTTTTGTAATAAGCGGCGGTAGTTAAGAGCCGCAGTGCGCCGTATGTCGTCGTGAAACTCTATTCCGAGACATTTGAAAGTGCCACGAAGCTGCAGGGGTTCGACACACGCTGGGGTCAACCCGTCTCCTATGGCCATGGCGACCGATTTGGCGACGTTGAGACAGCTGCCGGAAGCTCTTCCGTACGTGGTAATCCATTCTAGTGCTCTGATGACATCGTCGCGATCGCGGAACACGAGAACCAGGTCGTCTGCATATGCTGTACAGCGAAATGTGACGTCACGTAGGGTAAGCCCGGTGAGGCGTTGACGGAGGCCACAGAGAAGCGGTTCCAGTGCCAGAGCATATAGTAACGTCGACAAGGGGAAGCCTTGACGCACGGAGCGGAAAATCGGGACGGACTGCGAGAGACGCCCGTTAACGAGCACTAGGGTGCATCTGTTGCTACTCGGGAGGAGCCTAGGTGTGGGAGGAGAGACCCCTCTCCTCATCCTCCAGAGAGGGCGTAGAATCGTCTTCAATGTCATCCGCCCAAGGCCCGTAAGTCAACGGTGGCTGCGGTAGAACACTTGTGGGCTGAGTGACTAAGGGTGAATCCGCGGTTGTTTCTGGTTGTGCACCAACGGCGGGCGCTGTGCTTGCCATCTGTTTGCCCGAGAGAGCGGAATCGGGTTTGACAAAATCAGACAAAGTGACAGGTGATGGTGATTCTGTGTCATCCATTTTCCTCGTCGTTTCGTCGGCCGTCCGGTCGTCAACTGGAGAAGACGTCCGCTGGAGGCAATCGTCTGAGGGTGTGCGACCTCTTTTTATGTTTTCGCGGTGACCTTTGTTTGCGGACGTGGGTTTCTGTGTCCGAAAGAGTTTGTGGTTCCCGTATCGCATCCCCCTCAGGGAGAAAGGCAGAGGTCGGTACAACCCTAGCGTCGAGTTCCATTCTCTCGTCCGAATCTTGATGAGGAGTCAATGGGCGGCGTTCTTCAATCTCTGCGGACACTATAATGTTGTTGGTCAATCCAGGACTGGCGACAGGTGTGCATTCTAATGCTTCCTGTCTGCCAAGTGGTTTGTCGTCTGGCATGAGGGTCGATCGTGTCACCCCAGCGTAATTGAGGGGGAGGGCCGTGAGCGTAGGAGGTGGTGCCGTGTCATGTAATGGGATTTGTGTAACCCGACGTTGAATACACGCCAAGCGCACATGACCCTCCTGGCCGCAACCAGAACAAGTACGAGGTTGTCCGTCGTACATTACTATTGCTCGACAGCCACCTATGACTAAGTAGGATGGCACATGTTTCTTTAATTCAATTTTCACTTGTCGGACGCCATTGAGGACCTGGTGCGTCTCAAAGGTGTTCCATTTTTCGGCCACGTGGGTGATTGTCGTCCCGTAAGGGCGGAAAGCTGGGGTAACTACGTGTGGTGGCACTTAGAAAGGGAGTTCGAAGACTCTTAGTGTGCGTAATCCTAGTCAGCGGTAACCTGTCTGATGTGACCATCGGAGTGTTTGAACTTGAGAGTGTTCGCGCATCTGTTCACAACCGCGTGACATAACTCGTCATCGATCATCTTGGGGTAAACGACGCTACTTGTGATGCATAGGTGGATACCGATGATGTGCTATGTTGGTATTTGAACTTCGTCACGGATGAATCGTTCGACTTCAAAGGCTCGTGGTCGTGCGTAGTCAGGCTGGAAGCTGATCTTGATGGTAGCTTTTCTGTACGAATGAGCCATGGCGACTCAATGTCAACGGACGCGACTATTAGCTGCGGCGGGGAAGTAAACAAACTACGCGCGCTCGCGACTCTGCGGACGGGACGAAACAAGACGTCATCGCCGCTCACCGGCCGAAAGCAGACTGACATGAATGCTAGCCATTACACCGCTACAGCTTTATAGTTAAGACAGCTGCACGTACTACCCAGCAGGATTTCTTCATTATGTCGAATGCTATGTCGCTATTCCAACACTGGAGAACCTCGGCGATAGTGACGATGTAAGACGGGGAAAATAAGCTGAAGATGTGAATTGCAGTTTATGTTAGGGAGGACATTGGACTGGTGTCGTCTGTGCAACTATGTTACTCTAATGCTATGGTGCTGTAATAGCTAGCACTCCTGCCTTGTAAACAATGAGAGCTGGGTTGACGTGCGAGCCACAACCGAAATTTTAAATAATTTCTTCAGCTTTCATCATTATCATAGATAAAGATGAGACTCAAATGTCTTGAGGAAAATTTAATTAAATCACATTTAAAGAACACATTGACTGTAGTCAGAACATCTTTGCATAACATATCGATTACTGAACACATCTGTTTGAAAAATATCCAGTGTGCTGATTTGAAATATGGCACATCGAACAAAAAGAGGGCTTCCATCGCTTTCACTGAAAGTCAGGAAGCGAACCTCTCCTCAGCTGTTGAATTCTGAGCACGTGCTTGCACCCTCTGTGGCCAATGAATGCAGCTGCCATCTCACAGTACCCAGAGAATGACTGATCACGACATCTGCATCTACATGGATACTCTGCAAATCACATTTAAGTGCCTGGCAGAGGGATCATCGAGCAACCTTCACAATAATTCTCTACTATTCCTGTCTCGAACAGCGAGCCGAAAAAACGAACACCTATATTTTTGCGTGCGAGCTCCGGTTTCCCTTATTTCATTATGATGATCGTTTTTCCCTAAGTAGGCCTCGGTTAGTAAAATATTAAAATATTGCCGCATTCGGAGGAGAAAGTAGCTGATTGAAATTTAGTGAGAAGTTTCTGCAGCAACGAAAATTGACTTTGTTTTAATTATTTCCACCCTAAATCCTGTATCATGTCCGTGACACTCTCTCCCCTGTTTCTTGCTAATAACGTGCTGCCCTTCTTTGAACTTTCTCGATGTCCTCCGTTATTCCTGTCTGGTAAGGGTATCACACCGCACAGCAGTACTCTAAAAGAGAAAGGACAAGCGTATTGTAGGCAGTCTAGTAGATCGATTGCGCCTTCTAAGTGTTCTGCCAATAAATCGCAGTCTTTGGTTCGCCTTCCCCACAACATTGTCTGTGTGTTCTTTCCAAATTAAGTTGTTCGTAACTATAATTCCTAGATATTTAGTTGAATATATGGCCTTTAGATTTGACATTTACTAAGTAACCGTGGATGACCTCACACTTTTCATTTATTTTGGGTCAACTGCCAATATTTTTTTAAAACGTTTAGCAGTTTGTTTTGATCTCCTGATGATTTTATTACACTATAAACGACAGCATCATCTGCAAACAACCTAAGAAGGCTGCTCAGATTGTATCCTAAACCGTTTATATACACTCCTGGAAATTGAAATAAGAACACCGTGAATTCATTGTCCCAGGAAGGGGAAACTTTATTGACACATTCCTGGGGTCAGATACATCACATGATCACACTGACAGAACCACAGGCACATAGACACAGGCAACAGAGCATGCACAATGTCGGCACTAGTACAGTGTATATCCACCTTTCGCAGCAATGCAGGCTGCTATTCTCCCATGGAGACGATCGTAGAGATGCTGGATGTAGTCCTGTGGAACGGCTTGCCATGCCATTTCCACCTGGCGCCTCAGTTGGACCAGCGTTCGTGCTGGACGTGCAGACCGCGTGAGACGACGCTTCATCCAGTCCCAAACATGCTCAATGGGGGACAGATCCGTAGATCTTGCTGGCCAGGGTAGTTGACTTACACCTTCTAGAGCACGTTGGGTGGCACGGGATACATGCGGACGTGCATTGTCCTGTTGGAACAGCAAGTTCCCTTGCCGGTCTAGGAATGGTAGAACGATTGGTTAGATGACGGTTTGGATGTACCGTGCACTATTCAGTGTCCCCTCGACGATCACCAGTGGTGTACGGCCAGTGTAGGAGATCGCTCCCCACACCATGATGCCGGGTGTTGGCCCTGTGTGCCTCGGTCGTATGCAGTCCTGATTGTGGCGCTCACCTGCACGGCGCCAAACACGCATACGACCATCATTGGCACCAAGGCAGAAGCGACTCTCATCGCTGAAGACGACACGTCTCCATTCGTCCCTCCATTCACGCCTGTCGCGACACCACCGGAGGCGGGCTGCACGATGTTGGGGCGTGAGCGGAAGACGGCCTAACGGTGTGCGGGACCGTAGCCCAGCTTCATGGAGACGGTTGCGAATGGTCCTCGCCGATACCCCAGGAGCAACAGTGTCCCTAATTTGCTGGGAAGTGGCGGTGCGGTCCCCTACGGCACTGCGTAGGATCCTACGGTCTTGGCGTGCATCCGTGCGTCGCTGCGGTCCGGTCCCAGGTCGACGGGCACGTGCACCTTCCGCCGACCACTGGCGACAACATCGATGTACTGTGGAGACCTCACGCCCCACGTGTTGAGCAATTCGGCGGTACGTCCACCCGGCCTCCCGCATGCCCACTATACGCCCTCGCTCAAAGTCCGTCAACTGCACATACGGTTCACGTCCACGCTGTCGCGGCATGCTACCAGTGTTAAAGACTGCGATGGAGCTCGGTATGCCACGGCAAACTGGCTGACACTGACGGCGGCGGTGCACAAATGCTGCGCAGCTAGCGCCATTCGACGGCCAACACCGCGGTTCCTGGTGTGTCCGCTGTGCCGTGCGTGTGATCATTGCTTGTACAGCCCTCTCGCAGTGTCCGGAGCAAGTATGGTGGGTCTGACACACCGGTGTCAATGTGTTCTTTTTTCCATTTCTAGGAGTGTAGATAAGGAACAGCAGAGGTCCTATAACACTACCTTGGGGAACGTCACAAATCGCTTTTGTTTAAATCACGAATCTAGTCGCTTAACTGAGACGGTATTCCATAAGCACACATTTCAATTACAAGCCGCATGTAAGTACAGTGTCAAAAGCCTTCTGGAAATCTAGAAATACGGAATCAATTTGAAATCCCTTCTCAATACCACTCAGCACTTCGTGTGAGTGTAGAGCTAGTTGTGTTTCACAAGTACGATGTTTTCTAAATCCGTGTTGACTGTGTGTCAATAGACCGTTCTCTTCGAGGTAATTCATAATGTTCGGACACAACATACGTTCCAAAATCGTGCTGCATATCGACGTTAATGATATGGGCTTGTAATTCAGTGGATTACTCCTACTACCTTTCTTGAATATTGATGTGATCTGTGAAACATTTTAGTCTTTGGGTATCGATCTTTCGACGAGGGTAAGGCTCTATATGATTCTTCAGTATGGAGCTATTGCATCGGCATATTCTGAAAGGAAACTAATTGATGTACAGTATGGACCTGAAGACTTGCTTTTGTTACGTGATTTAAGTTGCTTCACTACTCCGACGATATCTACTTCTACGTTACTCATGTTGGCAGCCGTTCCTGATTCTAATACAGGAATATTTACTTCGTGTTCTTTGGTGAAGAAATTTAGGAAGGCCGTGTTTAGCAACTCTGCATTGGCAGCAGTGTCGCCGATAGTATCTCCATTGCTATGGCGCAAAGAAGGCGTTCATTGTGTCTTGCCGCTAGTATACTTTATATGCGACCAGAATCTCTTTGGGTTTTCTGCCATGTCTCGAGACAAAGTTTCGTAGTGGAAACTATTATATCTCGCATTGATGTCTGCGCTAAATTTCGAGCTTCTGTATAAGATCGCCAATCTTGGAGATTTTGCATTCGTTTAAATTTGGTATGCTTTTCTCGTTGTTTCTGCAATAGTGTTCTGACCCGTTTTGTGCACCAAGAAGGATCAGCTCCGTCGTTTGTTAATTTATTTGGCATAAATCTCTCAATTACTGTCGATACTATTTCTTTGAACTGAAACCACGTGTGGTCTACACTTACATTGTTAATTTGGAAGGAGTGGAGATTGTCTCTCAGGAAGCCGTCAAGTGAATTTTTATCTGTTTTCTGAATAAGTGTATTTTTCATATATTATTGGAAGATTTGAGAGTTACAATATTCAGTCTCTCTACGACAGCCCTCTATTCACTAAGTTTTGATGCTTGTTGTTGGCTCAGGATTATTTGTTGCCAAGAAGTCAAGTGTGTTTTACAACCGTTTACTATTCGCATGGGCTCATGAACTAACTGCTAGAAATAATTTTCAGAGGACGCGTTTAGCACAATTTTGGATGATGTTTTATGCGTACCTCCAGATTTAAACATGTATTTTCGCCAGCAAATCAAGGGAAATTAAAGTCACCACCAGTTATAATTCCGTGAGTCGGGTACGTGTTTGAAATTTACTCAGATTTTCTTTGAATCTTTCAGCAACTGTATCATCTGAGTTGGGAGGTCGATAAAAGGATACAATTATTATTTTCTTCCGGTTGCCAAGAATGACCTCAGCCCATACTACCTCACAGGAATTTCGCTACGAGATAAACACTGTTAACAGCAACAAACACGCCACCTCCAACTGTGTTTGGCCTACGCTTTCGAAACACTGTCAGGTTCTTCGTAAAAATTTCGGCTGAACTTACCTCCGGCTTTAGCCAGCTTTCAGTGCATATAACAATTTGAGCATCAGCGCTTTCTATTATCGCTTGGAGCTCTGGTACTTTCCCAAAACAGCTACGACAATTTATAGCTGTTATACGGGTGGTTCCTGTATCTACGTTCTTCCACTGTTCGGTCTGCACTCTTTGAGGCTGAAGCTCTTTTTGAGTTTTCCTGAGACCCTCTAGCCTGGAAAACCGCCCAGTCCACGCTATACATCCCCTGATAACCCGTGTGGCCGCCTCCTGCGTGTAGTGGACTCCTGACCTATTCAGTGGAACCCGAAACCCCACCACCCTATGGCGCAAGCCGAGGAATCTGCTGCCTACAAAGTCGCAGAACCGTCTGAGCCTCTCATTCAGGCCCTCCACTTGGCTCTGTACCAGTGGTGCACACTCGGTCCTGTCGGCTATGCTGCAAATGGGGAGCCCTGCTTTCATCCCACAAGCAAGACTGGCAGCCTTTACCACTTATGTTAGATGCTCGAAACTAGAGACAATCTCTTCCAATCCAAAGTGACACACATCAGTGGTACCTATGTGAACCACCACCTGTAGTTGGCTGCACACTGTGCTCTTCATGATACCCGGAAGGACCCTTTCTACGCCTGGAAAGACTCCACCCGGTATGCTTAAGGAGTGCACATTGGCTTTCTTCCCCTCCTTGGCAGCCATGTCCCTAAGGGGCCCCATAACGCGCCTAACTTTGGAACTCTCAGCTACCAATAATTCCACCCTCTGTGATTCCCCGGATCTTACGCTTGAGAGGATTCCTCTGAAACAGGACAGGCGACTGCATCTGGCTGAGCGGCAGTGTCAGCCACAGACAGCACCTGGAACCTCTTTTTCAGACTAACCGAGGAGGCCTTCCGTGCGGCTCCTGGGAAGTCTTTCACTGCCTACCACGACCCGAGGCGAACTCCCACTCGACCACGGTGAGGGATAAAGCGCAGCACGAGCAACTGGCCACCGCTGAGGACAGATCGGAGGACTCAGACGTACTGGACATCCCTTCGATCTCCACGGCGGGTCCACAACAGTAATGCCCATCTACTGCAGCTTCAAACTAAGTAACCGAGGCCATCATAACCTGGAGCTGAGAGCGAAGTGTCACCAACACGGTTGGCATCCGCAAACAGCGATCACAGTACCTACCC
The DNA here is from genome assembly GCF_023864345.2 of Schistocerca serialis cubense. Lineage (NCBI taxonomy): Eukaryota > Metazoa > Arthropoda > Insecta > Orthoptera > Acrididae > Schistocerca > Schistocerca serialis. Next base: position 517,565,246 of record NC_064638.1, read on the forward strand.
ATGCCAAAGATCGTGGGAAACTACACTACAAAGAAAAACGGACTATCGACGGTAGACACTGCCGAAAAAGTAAGGACTGTGCCTAATAAATTAGATTAACTCTCAGAGATTCAAAAACTGAACTACCAAAGCACTGAGGTAAGACTAAATAATTCTCTCCTGATTGGCTACTTGCAATATGTCACAAAATCGATTTACTTTCTGACGCAAGCGAAAACGTGAGGTGTCTATTAAAATATTAAATTAACACACATAAACTAAGGAAACTAAACTATCAAAGCACACAGATAAAATTATACAATTCGTTCGTTTTTAGGAACCAGTAAAATGTCACAATATGTGTTACTTCCCTGTTGCTGCTGCCTGTTTCTACTTCCCTGTATGTACTTCAAAGAGCCAGCTGCCGCAGCAACGTCTGTCCAACGTGGTAGAATCAGTTGCATTCGCTCCAAAAATTCCGGTCAGCCAATAGTACTGCGTTCCTTCTGACACTGTTAGGGGTGCATGAGTTTGATCAATTACAAATACACTGCTTCAGCCCAATTTCAACTTCGTTGGCCGTACTGCGGCTCGTGTTGGTGCTGTTTGTAGGTTTTCGCCCTCTGTTGGAGGCCAGACGGTATCGTTCAGTTGGCATGGTTGCGGCTTTTTGTCTTCTTCTCGTGTTGACTGGCGCCACTCAGTTTCGCAAGCGTTGCCTGTCCGCTAGTGGCAGCAGCGGAGGTTATCGATATGTAGTAACTGCTGCCCTATCTTTGGGGCGACATCGTTGTTTTTCCGGGTCGTGTGAGTGGGCCAGTTCGATTGGGGATTCAGGAGGAGCCATGTCCGCGCAATGTCAGAACACACCGCAACTGCTGCCGGCACGCATGGACTGCCGGATGGAAGGGCTGTGGTCACGAGGGTGCACAACCTCGTCGTAAACCGGATCCAGCAAGCTTTAACATGAGTGCATTTCAATCCAAGTAGAGAAACCTCCACCATTGTGATACTCGCGATTATCCAGTGACGGGTTCGTGTTGCTGCTCGTAGTGTCGCTGAGGCGAAGGGCAGCGAGTGGAGTGCTTGGGGAAGGCGGATCTGATTAGCTTTCCTCGACTTATTATTACTATTTACTGCGTTCAACTTTTTACAACTTGTTATGTTCAACCAGCGGTAATATTTCTTGCCTGGTGAACGCTAACGCCCCAGTTACCTGCCCTGGGGTTTAGTGTATGTAACGGCAGTGTACGTTTCCTCGTCTTGCCGCTGCTGTCCGCTAAGGCGTGTAGTTTTGACAGCTTTCTTGATTGTAGGCCGGTTGGTGATCTTCTACTCTGGTGGTAGTGATTCCTTTCCCGTTCCGGGCGCTCTAAACACAGTTATCTGGAGACTTAGCACAGACCGCCGGTTCCGGCTTTGGCGTATTGTTCCATCGTTGCATTTGGCTTATCGGACGTCAGGTAGCTTCGGCAAGGTTATCATTAGTCATTCGTTAGACTGCCACTAGTCTGAGTTACCATCTTGTGAAGTGAATGCAACTCTTGGCTGCCTATCTCATTGCTCGCGAAAGTGTTTGTTGCTGGACCTTGCCGGCCGGGGTGGCCAAGCGGTTAAGGGGCTCCGGAACGCCCTATACTTGCAATGTTAAAATAACGATCATAAATTACATCTTTCCTCACAAAGTATTTGAAGTAGGAAGTTGAACTTTTTACAGATTATTTATTGGAATATGGGCTACAACTTAACACAGGGATTTTACAAAATTTTAGTTCAGTTATTAAAGATAATTTTTTTTCAATTGTAATGAAAATTCACAACATTTTTTTGCAATTTTTATTTATATATTCAAAAATATACAGTTTTTTGGAAAAAGGCTGTGTTAAATTATGCAGAAGGTACTGTGTAACATTTACTGAAAGTTTGAAACAAATATGTTTGGAAGATCCTTAGAAAACATGTAATTAGTATGAGAAAATAAAAGTTTTGGGATTCGAGCGACAAAGATTGGATTAACTTTTTAGTGCATTCCAGGTCCATAGGATGGATTATCTTCATCCTCTGCAAACTCCTCCTCCAGCTTCCTCTTGTTCCTCCTCCTGTTTACTCTTGCTTGTATTTCTGGACTCTTTACAGCCCTGTTTGCAGCCCGAAGGCGCTCCTTGTCTAAAGCAAGCATCGCTCGTACCATGTTAGAACCTATCTTCATTCCCATATTTCTAAATACCTTGCACCTTACAATGTTGCCATCATTGAAAGTCGCAACAGCATCATACACACCAAAGTGAAGTGTTTCTATTCCAACAAATACAGTCTTGGGGATTCTCGACCATATAACACTATTCACACTTTCATTGGGGTTTTGAGTTTTTCCGTGAATACACTTTTTCAACAGTTCAGGTGCTGCTAAGTCTCTGAAAATAGGTTTTATCACCTCCATTATTGCATGAGGCAGACTATGCTTATGAGTGTACACTTCACCAGTTAGCAATCCTTTGTTATATTTACACCAACTGTCTTCTTCTTTGGGACACAAGCTATGTTGAGGATTTTCATCGGTTGAAGAAGTATGAAAAAAAAGAGCCCAAACAGTCTTCTTCATTTCGTCGACACTTTGTGTATTTTGCCTAATAGCCATTCCATAATAGTTCTGTATTTTGTCAATTACATTGTCAGTTAACCTTCCCTTCCCATCCAACCCTTTACCACTGAGTTTTTGTTTTTTGTACGAAGCTTTCAGTCGCCGAAGTCTTGTTCCCATTCGCTTCTGTACATGTCCAATACACTCAAATTTCTGCACTACAACATCATCACCATAGGGCTTCAGTCCTTGAACATGTTTGAAACTTTTAGAATCACCGTCACCAAGGTAATTAACATATCGCACTGTATCACACGCCTCAGAACGCTGGAATATACTGGCAACACCAGCCACTTCCATTCCTCCACTACTGCCACTATAGTTAGCTTTGCAATTATTTTCATGTGTACCTTTATATTTTTGTGGACATCTACAATACTTTGATATTACTGCTACATCTAAAACTTTCCCTGTATACATACTGGTGGCAGATACTACACCATGAAGAGATGTGTGTCCCCGTTTATGCCAGGTACCATCGAACGCTGCAGTCAAATCTCTGTTACCATTATTTTCCATTACTGCCTCTTACACAGCGTTCTTCATAGATTCTATACAGACATCCTCTACTTTAGACCCTATTAATTTATTATAGGTCGTAAACTTGGTTGGGGGATTTGGAAGATTCATGATGCGACAGAAAATTGCACCTGCAGTAGCACCCTTACCAACTGAACGCAAGGAATAAACAAATCTAATGTTGTGTTCGTAGATTTTGCTACCATTTTCTTCAGTTGTAGTTACTGCAACACTGTTCCAAAAGGTGGTCATGTATGAACACTTGTCACATTTCAGTTGTATTTCACTAGCAAGTCCTACGTGCTTTATTATGGAGAGTTCCAGACCAACTTCACTACAATGAATACATCTTACACAGTTTGAAAAAATTCCTTTGAGAACCGACATATCAAATATTTCATTCACATCCGATTCGCCCATAAAACATTCATAGTTTTCACTCATTGAACCAAGCTTTTTCTGTGAAATATTTTCTTTCCCACTTTGACTGCTATGGGCAGGTGTACTTGAGAGGTTAGGTTCACTCACTTGGTTATCGTCTTTATTGTTTACAGTAATAACGCATACCTTTGGCTTTCCAACATTTCTCCTTTTCTTAAAAGCCTTCAGAGGATTTCTAATAACTTTACTTTTACTCATTATTATACTTCAACAAAACAGAGACTCAAGAAACAGAATTAATTACGAATATTTTCGAGATAACGTCAGAGTAAATAAACATGAAACAATCGACAATCACACCAGCGATATATATTGAACCATCACAGATTAGCCACAACACATACTTTATCCCACATCATTAAAATGTACCTGATGAACACGGACGTTAATAATAACACCATTTGACAGCAGTTTAACAGCGTCACAGTGGGTCACGCCCATGTAGAACACATTTCAAGAAAAATTTAAAAATAGTTGTAGTCTTCGGAATTGAATAAATTATATATCTATTAAAAGGTAATAGTCTGCAGATTCAGAAAACGCAAAAAAGTAAAAATTGAACTTTTCATGATTTTGAGCCTTTCCGGAGCCCTTTAAAGGCGCTGCAGTCTGGAACCACGCGACCGCTACGGTCGCAGGTTCGAATCCTGCCTCGGACATGGATGTGTGTGATGTCCTTAGGTTAGTTAGGTTTAAGTAGTTCTCAGTTCTAGAGGACTGATGAGCTGAGGAGTTAAGTCTCATAGTGCTCAGAGCCATTTGAACCATTTTGCTGGACCTTCGCAGAGGTCGATTCCTGGAGCACCGTCTGTGGCCCCTTGGTTCTTATAAGACATGTGTGTTCTAAAAGGAGGTCTGATGGCCAGTAGTTCAGTGTAACGCTCCTTCAGCCCAGGCCTTCTGCGGGTATAATCTGCCTCAGTACCCTTTAAGTAACTTATGTACTGGTTCTTGTGTTTTATTATTGTATTATTTATTACAATACCTTGTAATGCCTACCTTAAAGGATATATATGTCTGGTTAATAGTTCTGGTCGCCTTCTGGAATAAAGTGTAGCGTTTAGTGGATGTTACGGGTTGTGTTACAAAGTATACCATCATCTTATTTCACCCGTTTGGTGATCAGTTGCTTGTTTTTTTAATTAACCTTTGCTATTGTATTTGCTGTTTTACAGCAGGTTTCTAAATTTTTGTATTATTGCCGTTCCTTGAGTGCAAGGCCTTCAGCCGTGATTGTGGTCATCTGCCTTAAAATTCTAATTTGGTATTTGTATTTTAGGAGTAAGCCTTAAAACCTTATTTACTGCCATTCCTGGCATCTGATGCCTTCTGCTGTGCTTGTGGCCACTTGACTTTAATATTTCAATACCTGTTATTTGTAAGTCGCAGTGAGTTTTAAACAATTCTTAATTTGTTGCCATTCCTGGCTATAAGGCCTTCTGCCCAGATCACAGTGGCTTGCTTTTAAAACATTATCTGCTCTATCTGTATTTAATGGTGATTTGCTAAATTGTAAATCACTGAAAACACTATTATTTACACAGTTGTTTATTCCTTCATTAATAACGTGTGGTATTTTTTATTTATTGTTGAGTCTGGAATTACTGGTTTAAAATAAATTGTGTGTAACTGTAAAAGCAACCAATAGTAACTGATTACGGCCTCGTCCACAATCGTAACCGAATCTTACCTTCCCTTGACTACCAGGTTTCATCGTGTTTAAATATGTGCGTCCTCTTTCCAAACGGACCAAAGTTAGATTTGGTTTTTCGTTAATTTAGCAACAATTCTCGTCCATCACAATGGCAATAGTAAGAAGTCATCTTCTCAATGTAGAGTTTCTTGAAAGGGCCGTGAACTGACATTCTAGGCGTTCTGCTCTACGCCACTGCAGAGAGGGTGTTATCTCCAGCCACTGCTGGTGCTGATCGGCAGACGCTAGCTGTTTAGCGAAATTTTAAGCGTCGCAACTGTCGCAGTGCGAACCGTATTCTGTGCATCTCGTTACATGCTTTCTTTGCCACGCAATTTGTGTTGCCTGGATTGATTATAATTTGTCACTTCTTGTTGTAATGTTAACTTTGATTTTGGGATTTGCCCAGATAAGCAGATCTTGTTCCGCTTATTCCATATAGTGTCGCATACTTTTTGGTACCTCCCAATTATAGTAACGTTATTTTGTAATCTGATTTGATTTGTATAGAACTTCGCTCTCTTTTATTTTTATTACGGTCTATATCCATCATTTGTGTAAATAAACAACCGTTAGTCTCACTCTTCACTTAGTTTTCAAGATCCTGTAACTTATCCAAAGGGTCCTGGTCAGGAAACCCTTAAAAAAAAAGTAACCTGTTGTATATCCCATTGATCACTTCACTATGTCAGGGTTCTCCTTGTACACAGGGGCAAACTACAACGATAACTTACTCATTATCTTGTAAAAGCAATGAGCACTGTACTCGCTCGTCTAGCACCAGCACGATTTAGTTTTTGCTTGTTACCCTGTAACAGTCGCACTCCCACATCTTGTTCGTTTCATTAACCAAAGGCTACAACTTCCATGACAAGAACACATTCTGCACCTTGTACTGAGGTTTTCTTTTTCAAATGCCCCCACAGATAAAAGGCTTGTTGGTGTACGTGGAGAAAAATTCGAAGCCAGGGGATAGGTGGTTCAAAATGAAAATGGCTCTGAGCACTATGGGACCTAACATCTCTGGTCATCAGTCCCCTAGAACTTAGAACTACTTAAACCTAACTAACCTAAGGACATCACACACATCCATGCCCGAGGCAGGATTCGAACCTGCGACCGTAACAGTCGCGCGGCTCCTGACTGAGCGCCTAGAACCGCTAGACCACTGGCTGAACGTAAGTGCTGTAGTAGTAATCTAATAAAAATTAATCCAATCTAATAATGAATGCGACAGACTCAGAACGTTTCCACTTTCGTGAAAAACTAAATTACAAACACCTATCTAGCAGCGTACAGAATCTACTTTCATCTATATGACAGTGGTGAAGTGTCACGCACCCCAAGGCACAGAATGTATTGGGAAGTCATTATGGTCTATTCTCGCTCAGTTGTGATTTATAGAGGACTGGTCTCGATTACTTCGCTCGCAAGCATCCCTGATGTCTTCAGCAGGACTGAATCCCGGTGACTTGTGAGGGCTAAACAAGAACCCTTATGTTAGAGGAATATTTCTCAACCCCATTATTCAAGAGCGATAGGGTTGTATATTGTCTTGCTGAAGCTGCAGAACGTCTCCTACGTCGGAACTGTCAGTTCCATGTTTACACTATATGACAGATGTGCCCAATGTGGACAAGAAATGTCGCCATTTAAAATTTGACAGCAGTAATATACTGGACAACAGGTGTAGGCTACTGTCAGATGCCAATGACGATGAATTCTATGCCTGAATACCTCTCCGATAAGGAAAAATCCTTGGCAGTAACGTCAGTCGAACCCAGATCCTCCGCTGGCAATCAACAGCGCTTAGTACTCAGCTACGGAGACGGAAATACTTAGTATTTACATATTACGAATTCAGCTTTTTTGTGACTAATACATGGTTCCTACTGTGTTCCCGAAACGGCGCTTGAATTACTTCCTTTACTATACTCCATCATGATCGCGTGATGGCATACCGTTTCTACTTCCCGGCTTTAGAAGCATGGAATCGCAACACACTTCAGTCCGTACAACACAGCGAGTTAGAACGTGTAACGTGTTCGATTCGACGATAACCCCAGCGCGCTGTGTGTGATTTACTCTGAAGAGTCAAAGAAACTGGTACACTGCCTAACATACCCGCGAGCACGTAGAAGTGCGTGGACTCAACTAATGTCTGAAGTAGTGCTGGAGGGAACTGACACCATAAATCTTGCAGGGCTGTTCATAAATGCTTACGAGTAAGAGGGGTGCAGATCTCTTCTGAACAGCATGTTGCAAGGCATCCCAGATGTGGTCAATACTGTTCACGTCTGGAAGTTTGATGGCCAGCGGAAATGTTTAAACTCAGAAGAGAGTTCCTTGAGCCACTCTGAAGCAATTCTGGATGTGTGGGGTGTCGCGAGTCTGTCGGAATGCACAATGGACATCAATGGATGCAGGTGATCAGACAGGATGTTTACGTACGTGTCACCTGTCAGAGTCGTATCTAGACGTATAAGAGGACCCATATCACTCCAACTGCACACCCCACACCATTACAGAGCCTCCACCTGCTGGCATGCAGGGGCCATGCATTCATGATGGTGTCTCCATACTCACACACGTCCATCCGTTCCATACAATCTGAAACGAGAATCCTCCGACCAGGCAATATGTTTCCAGATGTTAACAGTTCAATGTCGGTGTTGACGGATACAGGCGAGGCGAAAGCTTTGTGTTGTGCAGTAATCAAAGGTACACGAGTTGGCCCTCGGCTTCGAAAGCTCATATCGATGATGTTTCTCTGAGTGATTCGCGCGCTGACACTAGTTGATGGCCCAGCGCAGCAAATTTGCAGAAGGGTTGCACTTCTGTCACGTTGAACGATTCTCTTCAGTCGTCGTTGGACCCGTTCTTGCTGGATCTTTTTCGGCCGCAGCGATGTCGGAGATTTGATGTTTTACCGGATTCCTGATACTCACGGTACTCTCGTGAAATGGACTTAAGGGAAAATCTCCACTTCATCGCTCCCTCGGAGATACTGCGTCCCATCGATCGTGCGCTGACTATAACACCACGCTCAAACTCACTTAAACCTTGACACCCTGCCATCGTCACAGCAGTAAGCGATCTAACTGCACCAGACACCTGTTGCCTTGCTGACTGCAGCGACGTATTCTGCCTGTGTACATACCTCTGTACTTGAATATGCGTGCCTATGCCAGTTTCTTTGGTGACTCACTGTAAATTATCAGATGTGCTAAGGCACTTCAAAAGTAAGTTAACACGGTTCGTGTGCTAAAACTGAACTGGAATAAAGTTGGACATCATTTTGCTACAGTTGGCTGGCGTCAACCAAAGTGATAATACGAGGCCTGTTCAAAAAAATTCCGCAACATTCGTAATTTCGCGCCAGTGGTGTGCTGGGGCGAAATGCGGTTAGCATCCCCGCACCCACCTGTGTTTAATGTGCAACTGCTGAAGTTTCATTGTGGTATGTCTGTTAGTTATTATTCAGTGCTGTGTTGAGTAGAATGTTGTGTCGCACAGTTCGCAAATTTCAAGATGGCAGGGTTATAGGGAGGAACCAGTCTGCTTCAAATTTTGCGTAAAAATAATGAAAATCCTTACAGAACCACACTAAATGATGCAGGAAGCCTACGGCGATGAGTGCTTCATCCGTACTGGGTGTTATGATGGCTCACACAGTTTAAAAACGGCCGGACAGAAGTTAAAGATGACGCCGTTCAGGACGCCCTTCGACGTCCGCCGACGACACTGATATCAGGAACGTCTCCTAAACTGTGCCTGCCAATAGAAGACTGACTGTCCCAGAGATTGCAGAGGGATGTAACGTTTAATTTGGATCACGCCATGAAACCCTGATACAGCATCTTGCAACGCACCGTGTTGCCGCAAAGATCGTCCCACGGCTTATGAGTCAAGATCACAAAGACCTCCGCGTCGTAATCTGTGAAGAGCTATTGAATCGTGCAAATGAGTACGAGACTTTCCTTCAAAGAATCATAACTGGTGATGAGACGTGGATATACGGTTAAGACGTTTTCATTAAGGTTCAGTCTTCAAAACGAGTCGGGAAAGGTTCACTAATGTCAAAAAAAGCTCGCCATGTCGGGCCAAATGATACAAATCCACGCTGGCAGTTTGACTTTGAAGGATTAGTTCATAATGAATTCATGTCACAGAGACAGACTGTTAATCGGTGGTACTATCGTGACGTGTTGCGACTCCTACGAAAAAAAGGTCTATAATGTGGCGAGACAACTCATGGCTCTTGCATCACGATAACGCATCCGCACTTTCATGGCTGTTTGTGTGCGACTATTGCACGAAAAACCTAGTCCCTGGCGGAATTTTTTTCCCCCAAAGTTGAAAGCCCCGTTTAAATGACAAAGATTTGCAACGACAGCCGAGATAAAAGGAAATTCGCAGGCACGATCCAGCAAGAGGCGTACCAAGGCTGCTTCCGGAAGTGGAAACGTCGTTGGGAGCACTATAGCAGTTGTGGAGGAGAGTATTTCGGAAGAGAACACGCACAATAAGTAAAAAGTAAACGTAGAGGAATTTTATAAACACAGTTCCGGAATCTTTTGAACAAGCCTCATATTAGCGACAGATGTGCTCATTTTTCATTCTCCCATTAGTGAAAAAAGTGCTATTCTGGATGAATATTAAGTGAGGAGACAAACTTCTCGAATTCACTCCTACCCAGAAAAGGAACACAAACCTTCTTGTCAATATAAGTCTGGAAGTGGTCCTTGAATATACAATAAAGCTGTTACCATTAATATTTTGCTTTATATACACATCAAATGTTATTAATTTGTAATTTAATTAATTGTTCAATTAATGCATGTTAACCAATGTAGATGGCGCTGTGTTTCAGGTATATTACTTCACCTAACTCGAACCAGAATGGTCCTTTATTCATTCGAGAAACTAATCGTTACGGTTTTCGTCTACGTACAAGCACACGCTGAAATGTTCGAGAGGGCGTTTGCAGGCATTCTCGGCAGAGGATTTTTCTCCACGAGAAAAATGTATCACTAGTTGCTGTAACAAACCAACATTATTATCAGATTTAGCCGTCATTTCTCTTCACTGATGACATGCGCTTTGATAGGGATGACGTCATAAACCCACACATCTGTGATCTGTGGACTATAGGAAATCCTCGTGGAATGGCTCAATCGACAGCAGCAGCACCAGTTTAGCATCAGGCTTTCGGAAGGGATTATTGGCGACCCCTGCTTGGATCATTTGTTTTGCCACATCATTTCAATTGTCATATGTATGTGGAATTCCAGCAGAACATCCTTTCTCTTTTGCTGAAGAACGTGCTTTCAGCAATACGACAAGTAGTGTTATGAAACGTCCCCTTTGAAGAATTATACATGACTGTCCTTAAACTGACATACAATATTTTTAGCGCAACGCAATCTGACTTTCAAAAATCCCTGCAAAAGAATGGCCCTGAGTAACATTAAACTATACCTTTAACAAATCACTTACCTCACAAAAATCTTCGCTACTCAAGCTACTGCAATACAGCGAGCGCCACTACTGCCAGCTAAATAAAAGATTCAAACTACGGAAGGCACTAACTACTGATAGGGATAGTTAGCAAATGAAAGATATTAATAGAGAACAAACAATGTATTTACCTTAATAGTCATAATATATATAGCAGTTCATGACAAATTACAAAACTCCGCCATCTCTCTCCCCACATCCACCACTGCTGGCGGCTCACCTCCAACTGCGCAACGCTACGCGCTGTTCACAGCCAGCTGCCTAACACTACAATGGCGAGTATTACAACAATGCAAAGCAGCCACAGACTGCACACAGCACAGCCAGTGATTTTCATACAGAGGTGGCGTTACCAATAAAAAAACCTAAACAGCCTATTTACAGCAGCAGCTGTGCACCACCCTATCCCCGCATCATTGTTCGTCAAGGCCCTACGTTTCTCCGAAGAGACTGACAGGACGAGAAGGCCGTTGTGCCTGGCCATGTCACTCACTGACATGTAATTCTGGGGGCATCGTAAAACTGTAGTTTATGCTGAACCAGTTGCTGGTGAGTATACCTAGCGTGTCCTTGTTGCTTTTGACGCTATTCGGATACGGCCTGAAACATTTGAAAGAGAGAGCAATTCATGACACGACGTGTAAACGCTTGCACTGCATCCAATGGCGACCGCTTTCACCACCTCCTGTAATAGACAATAAAATAATACCACGTACTGTGTAATGTAATGTACCAGAACTAAGAGCTTTTCTGCAAGTTCGCTGTCGGTTTCCGGACATTTGTTGATGTGGACGCGTTTATTCTTTTCCTGTCAGGAACCCCGTTTTGAATTTGTCCCGTTACTTAAGAGTCACCCTGTAGAGCTCCACGTGAGACCCAGAGACGTTCTTTTTGGGAAACCCTACTGAGGAAATTTAAAGAACCGGTATTTGCAACTTATTGCAGTACGATTCTACTCCTACCAATATACATCTCTCGTAAAGACCGCGAAGACAAGAGAAATCAAGGCTCATATGGAAGTACATAGACACATAGACAGTCGCTTTTCCCTCGTCTGTTTGCGAGTGAAACCGGAAAAGGAATGACTAGTAGTACTACAAGGTACCCTGTGACATGCACCATATGGTGGCTTGCGGAGCAAGTGTGCAGCTGTAGATGTAAACCGCCTGACAAAAATGTGAAACATCCAGAAAACATGGCCGGACGTTAACGTAAGTTCGTACATGTGTGCACTATCAGGACGTATGTAAATGATGGCAGGTGCAATTCTCTGTGACAAGTAAAATGGCAGTGATAGTGCATTAGTGTTGGTAGCTTTTGTGTACGAGGCCTTGCAGGATATATAAGTGGCATGAAGAGCGTTATATTTTGAGTGATCACTGTGAAGCACACGGAGACAGCGTGTACTCGTGTGAACCAGCATTATCAGCAGTTGACGGAGTCTGAAAGGCGCTACAATGCGGGTCTCCATTTCGCCGACTTGTCGAATAGTGCAATGTCCAGATTTGTGGGGTATTCATATGTGACGGTGGCCTGGCGTCGTAGTGCATAGGAACGCGATGGCAGGGATACTCGTCGTCAAGGTCAGAACGACCACTTCTGACCACCACAAGCGAGGATCGCCATATAGTGTACCAAACATATCGTAACCCCATGACATTTACGCCTGCCGTCGGAGAACAATATATGGACGGCCTGCAACATTCTGTATCAGACTAGCAGCAGTCAGACTAGGAAACTACTGACTCATGCCTAGGCTGCCACCTACACCGCAACACAAAGGGCTGCGTTTGGAGTGGTGTCGTCACCTGGAAGCGTGAAATACTGATGAATGGTGTCAGATTGTGTTCAGGGATGAATCGCGGTTCTGCAGTATCCCAGATCACCATCGTCGTGTAGTACGGGGGCGACCTGGGGAGACGTCCCACGATTCCAGCGTTTTTAGAGGCACAGCGGCGTTATTTCTGGCGTGTGTAGAGCCATGTGGTATGACTTCAGGTCACGGCCCTTAGTGACTGATGAGAAGTATGGTGTCACAAGCATCCTGTATCTTCGTGTGTCACCCTCTTGCGCCAGTATCATGGTGCTTATTTTCAATGGAACAATAGTTGTCCACACATGGTCCGTATCTGTATGAAGCCTCTCTGTGATGTTGACATATTCCCGTGACCCGCAAAATCGCCAGATGGTGTGCCCGATAGAACAAGTGTGACAACATCTCAGACATCAAATACATCCCAGTGCCAGTACCCACGATATCAAAGACCAGTTACAACAGTTGTGGGGCGGCTTGCCTGAGAAGAGAGTACAACAGCTTCATGAGACCACTTCCAAGCGAATCAGTGCATCCATCCAGCCCACAGCATGTGTAAGAGAGTTCATACTGCAAAGTTCTTTGTAATTTGACTGTGTTTTGTAATCACCACAGTAACATCACGTACCCTCTGCAGCCTTGTTGTTTCATCTCGTTTCCCCCTCCCTCCAGGGTACTTCATTTTTGACAGGCAGTAGATCTGTAGTATAATATCAGGGAACTGGTGTCTTTCATGCTATGTACATTTTCGGAATAAAATTAATGCATTTGGAAAGAGGACGTCGATTTTGATGCGATGACGGCGTGTGCCACCTGGAGCATAGTAGATGTCCTGATAATGGTTCCAACATCGTTCGCCAACAGACAGGGTAGTAGCATAGCTACCAGAGAGCCCTCTTTGTCTACCCTTTAATAGGGAATGCTCATAGCCAGAAAGCTCAGTGTGTTGCAAACGTGTGAAACAAGCAGGCCGCTGTGGCCGAGCGGCTCTAGGTGCTTCAGTCTGGAACCGCGCTGCTGCTACGGTCGCAGGTTCGAATCCTGCCTCGGGCATGTATGTGTGTGATGTCCTTAGGTTAGTTAGGTTTAAGTAGTTCAAAGTCTAGGGCACTGATGACCTCAGATGTTAAGTCCCATAGTGCTCAGAGCCAAGCAGGCAACCATGTCAAGTAGACGCACTCGTGCTTGCTTAAGCCAACTGAGTGAGTCTGGAAGAGGTCGAATTCTACATCTACATCTACATCCATACTCGGCAAGCCACCTGACGGTGTGTGGCGGAGGGTACTTTGAGTACCTCTATCGGTTCTCCCTTTTATTCCAATCTCGTATTGTTCGTGGAAAGAAAGATTGTCGGTATGCCTCTGTGTGGGCTCTAATCTTTCTAATTTTATCCTCATGGTCTCTTCGCGAGATATGCGTAGGTGGGAGCAATATACTGCTTGACTCCTCGGTGAAGGTATGTTCTCGAAACTTCAACAAAAGCCCGTACCGAGCTACTGAGAGTCTCTCCTGCAGAGTCAACCACTAGAGTTAATCTATCATCTCCGTAACGCTTTCGCGATTACTAAATGATCCTGTAACGAAGCGCTCTGCTCTCCGTTGGATCTTCTCTATCTCTTCTATCAACCCTATCTGGTTCGGATCCCACACTGGTGAGCAATATTTAAGCAGTGGGCGAACAAGTGTACAGTAACCTAGCTCCTTCGTTTTCGGACTGCATTTCCTTAGGATTCTTCAGTGAATCTCAGTGTGGCATCTGCTTTATCGACGAATTATTTTATATGGTCATTCCATTTTAAATCACTCATAATGCCTACTCCCAAATAATTTATAGAATTAACTGCTTCCAGTTGCTGACCTGCTATATTGTAGCTAAATGATAAAGGATCTTTCTTTCTACGTATTCGCACCACATTAGATTTGTCTACATTGAGATTCAATTGCCATTCCCTGCACCATGCGTCAATTCGTTGCAGATGCTCCTGCATTTCAGTACAATTTTCCATTGTTATAACCTCTCGATATACTACAGCATCATCCGCAAAAAGCTTCAGTAAACTTCCGATGTTATCCACAAGGTCATTTATGTATATTGTGAATAGTAACGGTCCTACGACACTCCCATGCGGCATACCGGAAATCACTCTTACTTCGGAAGACTTATCTCCATTGAGAATGACATGCGACGTTCTATTATTTAGGAACTCTTCAGTCCAATCACACAATTGGTCTGATAGTCCATATGCTCTTACTTTGTTCATTAAACGACTGTGGGGAACTGTATCGAACGCCTTGCGGAAGTCAAGAAACATGGCATCTACCTCTCCAGAAAAGTGATTATACTCGAACATAAAACGTGTTCCAAAATTCTACAACTTATCGACGTTAGAGATATAGGCCTATAGTTCTTCTCATCTGTTCGACATCCCTTCTTGAAAACTGGGATGACCTGTGCTCTTTTCCAATCCTTTGGAACACTACGCTCTTCTAGAGACCTACAGTACACCGCTGCAAGAAGGGGGGCAAGTTCCTTCGCGTACTCTGTGTAAAATCGAACTGGTATCCCATCAGATCCAGCGGGATTTCCTCTTTTGAGCGATTTTAATTGTTTTTCTATCCCTCTGTCATCTATTGCGATATCTACCATTTTGTCATCTGTGCGACAATCTAGAGAAGGAACTACAGTGCAGTGTTCCTCTGTGTAATTCAGGTCTTTCGAGTGGCGGGATGGTCCTTTCACAGAATTGCCACACAAGTCGGACGTGATGCGTCGGTTGTGCAACGACGCTGGTATCAGTAGTCACGTGAACATTCTCACACACGTAGACTACGTTCTGGACGTCCACACAGTACAGATGCCCGCCAGGATCGTCGTGTTGTAAGGGTAGAAGTGGCAGTTCATAACACACCATAGCCCGCCCCAGCACAGATGACTGGGTTTCTGAGCCTAGACGTGTTGACACGAACTGGTTAGAAGCACTGGCACTGTGGGCACGCACACGGCTAGCTTGTCTTCCACTCACGCCACAGTATCAACCTGCAGGGCTCCACTGACATCATCAGAGGACCGCTTGGAAGATGGAATGGCGCGCCGTGGTCTTCAGCAATGATAGCAGATTCCGCCTACATGCAAGTGATAGACATTTGCACATACGATGTGTACCAGGTGAGCGCTGCCTCGTAGAGTGCATTCGTCCAAATCACGCTGACCCTACCCCCGGCGTTACGGTTTGGAATGCGGAAAGCTACAACTCCCGTAGTTTTGGTGTATCCGGAGGGGACGCTAACCAGCATTCAGCATTAGCAGAATATTGTTATACCCATTCTTTTGCCATTCTTGCAACAGGAAGGTGATGTGTTATTCCAACAGGATAATGCTCGCCCAAGGACTGCCTGCGATACTAAATGTGGTCTGCAAGTCGTGCATTATGTATCTTCCCTGGCCATCACGATCTCTGGACTTGTCTCCAATGGAGCACGTGTGGGATATTGTGGGTCGAGAAATGGCTCATCTGAATCGTCAACCAACAACTATTACAGAACTACGTGAATATATGATAATTACACTACTGGCCATTAAATTTGCTACACCCAGAAGAAATGCAGATGATAAACGGGTATTCATTGGACATATATATTATACTAGAACTGACATGTGATTACATTTTCACGCAATTTGGGTGCATAGATCCTGAGAAATCAGTACCCAGAACAACCAACTCTGGCAGTAATAACGGCCTTGATACGCCTGGTCATTGAGTCAAACGAGCTTGGATGGCGTGTATAGGTACAGCTGCCCATACAGCTTCAACACGATACCACAGTTCATCAAGAGTAGTGATTGGCGTATTGTGCTGACCCAGTAGCTCAGCCACCATTGACCAGACGTTTTCAGTTGGTGAGAGATCTGGAGAATGTGCTGGCCAGCGCAGCAATCGAACATTTTCTGTATCAAGAAAGGCCCGTACAGGACCTGCAACATGCGGTCGTGCATTATCCTGCTGAAATGTAGGGTTTTGCAGGGATCAAATGAATGGTAGAGCCACGGGTCGTAACACATCTGAAATGTAACGTCCACTGTTCAAAGTGCCGTCAATGCGAACAAGAGGTGACCGAGACGTGTAACCAATGGCACCCCATACCATCACGCCAGGTGATACGCCAGTATGGCGATGACGAATAAACGCTTCCAATGTGCGTTCACCGCGATGTCTCCAAACACGGATGCGACCATCGTGATGCTGTAAACAGAACCTGGATTCATCCGAAAAAATGACGTTTTGCCATTCGTTGTTGAGTACACCATCGCAGGCTCTCCTGTCTGTGATGCAGCGTCAACGGTAACCGCAGCCGTGGCCTCCGAGCTGATAGTCCATGCTGCAGCAAACGTCGTCGAACTGTTCGTGCAGATGGTTGTTGTTTTGCGATCGTCCCCAACCTTGTGTGAATGCTCTGAAAAGCTAATCATTTTCATATCACAGCATCTCCTTCCTGTCGGTTAAATTTCGCGTCCGTAGCACGTCATCTTCGTGGTGTAGCAATTTTAATGGCCAGTAGTGTAATTGAAACCCTCAGCTGCCGACAGGTGTTGTTGATATATTTAAATTAATTATCATTTATTCTAGAGAAGCTACACGGTCATCAATCGTATCTGCTCTTTGGAGAACAGTTACTGTCTTCGTACTACTAGAACATGCCGAGCAGGCGTGGAATAACGTATCCCAATACTGTATTCCTTATCTGCACTATCGACTGGATGCCAGAGCACTTGCGTTGCTGCCCGAGGAGGCTACACCAGATACTAACATGGGTGTTACAGCATGGGTCAGTACCGCTTGTGCTATTGATCTGTAAATGTAATCATTTAATGAACTTGACATGCGCTATTGCAAACAATAAATATTGAGTGAATTGGAAATCTCTAAAAACAGGTTCCATCAGACTGGACGAAAGCAGTAATCACACCAACATTTAAACATGGAAACAGAAAAGATTGTAACAACTACAGAGGTATCTCTTTAATCAGAGTTGTGGGTAAAATCTTCTCAGGTATTGTTGAAAGGAAAGTGTGAGTATTAGTTGAGGACAAATTGGATGAAAATCATTGTGGGTTTAGGCCTCTTAGAGGTTGTCAGGACGAGATCTTTAACTTGCGGCAAATAATGGAGAAATGTTACGAGTGGAACAGGGAATTATATCTATGCTTTATAGATCTAGAAAAGGCATATGACCGGGTTCCTAGAAGGACATTATTGTCTGTTCTATGAGATTATGGAATAGGAGGCAAACTTTTGCAAACAATTAAAGGTCTTTACATAGATAGTCAGGCAGCAGTTAGAGTTGACGGTAAATTCAGTTCATGGTTCAGAGTAGTTTCAGGGGTAAGACAAGGCTGCAACCTGTCTCCACTGTTGTTCATATTATTTATGGATCATATATTGAAAACAATAGGCTGGCTGGGTGAGATTAAGATATGTGAACACAAAATAAGCAATCTCCGATATGCGGATGACTTAGTTGTGATGGCAGATTCGATTGAAAGTTTGCAAAGTAATAATTCAGAGCTAGATCAGAAATGTAAGGACTATGGTATGAAGATTAGCATCTCCAAAACGAAAGTAATGTCAGTGGTAAAGAGCTATGAACGGATTGAGTGTCAAATAGGAGGAACAAAGTTAGAACAGTTGGACAGTTTCAAGTACTTAGGATGCATATTCTCACAGGATGGCAACATAGTGAAAGAACTGGAAGCGAGGTGTAGCAAAGCTAATGCAGTGACCGCTCAGCTACGATCTACTCTCTTCTGCGAGAAGGAAGTCAGTACCTAGACCAAGTTATCTGTGCACCGTTCAATATTTCGACCAACTTTGTTGTATGGGAGCGAAAGCTGGGTGGATTCAGGTTACCTTATCAATAAGGTTGAGGTTACGGATATTAAAGAAGCTAGGATGATTGCAGGTACTAGTAGATGGGAACAATGGCAGGAGGGTGTCCACAATGAGGAAAAACTGGGAATGAACTCTATAAAAATGGTTCAAATGGCTCTGAGCACTATGGGACTCAACAGCTGAGGTCATAAGTCCCCTAGAACTTAGAATTACTTAAACCTAACTAACCTAAGGACAACACACACATCCATGCCCGAGGCAGGATTCGAACCTGCGACCGTAGCGGTCGCGCGGTTCCAGACTGTAGCTCCAGAACCAATGAACTCTATAGATGTAGCAGTCAGGGCGAACAGGCGTAGATGGTGGGGTCATGTTACACGCATGGGAGAAGCAAGGTTACCCAAGAGACTCATGGGTTCAGCAGTAGAGGGTAGGAGGAGTCGGGGTAGACCAAGGAGAAGGAACGTGTATTCGGTTAAGAATGATTTTGAATTAATAGGCTTAACATCAGAAGAGACACGAATGTTAGCACTGAATAGGGGATCATGGAGGAATTTTATAAGGGGGACTATGCTCCAGACTGAATGCTGAAAGGCATAATCAGCCTTAAATGATGATGATGATGATAAAAACATATACAATTTTTTTCCGGCAGTGTATAATGAACATGTGAAAAGAAAGGAAATGAAATAGAAAAGCTGTATCGGACAGAAAACAACGTTTACAATCATATTGTCAATCTTATTTACGGCAATTCCGACGTCATTTTCACCCCTCTGCTGGGAAATGAACCATCGGCGGCGGTACAGCACTTGCAGAAAACCCAGTGGAGGCTTCCAGATAAAAAGCGGCCCCGGTGGGCGCTGTCACCAGATTTCTGACGCACGGACGTGAGAAAGATGGGAAAACAGCGGCGGCGCGAGGTGGAGCGTCAGCAGCGACTGAAGGGGCGGGCCGCCGGCACGGTCCGACCTCTCCGGCATCAATCTGCGTCACGCGTAACGCGCGCCGCCACCTGCGAGTTCGATTACGGGAGGCGTCGCGGCCGCCGCGGCGGCGCCGTGATTGATATTCGTTACGTAGGAGGAGCGCCGGCGACGCCAAAGGGGTGAGCGCAAACAAGAATGGGCCTTCATTAGGGGCGCTCGCCCCTCGCCCCTCGCCCCTCGCCGACTCTCTCTATTTATACAGAGCTGCGTATTCCGGCAGCCCTCGCTCTGGGAACCGCTCTGCCGGACAGCGATCCCGTGATTGATGAGCGCTCGCCATTTTTTTCTTTCTTTTAGTTTAAAAAAAGAGAGAGGGGTAGGGTGATCGCCGGACTTCGATCACGCATGCATGTGTATGCCCTTGCACGAGCCTATAGCGGCGCTACACGAATTAGAATTCGAGGGAAGGTTAGCCGCAGGGCTCCTATGTAGCGAGTCTGGCGTGAGACAGAAGTGGTGCGAACAGTGCATAAATATTGTAGGATAATATACACGCTTAGAAAGACATTTTCAGTGTTTCAGTGGGTGAAAACTTTTTCTTACATTTCTTTCCATGAAAGGTGGGAAGCACCATTTTCGAGAAATATGGCCGTTGAATCTGATTTGAGACATCGTGCCTACACAATGTGTTCCATTTAGCTCGATCATCTCAAGTGACAAATAGTATTTAGGTACAAGGGGCATATTAACCAAACATGACTGTCCTTTCGGTAAATTTGTTCGTTAAGGAAGACATGAACAGCCGTTTTCAATTAAGGACGATCTTTACTATACACAATATATCATTTAAAAATATTACAGTATTGTACTATGTGTACCTGTACTGTAAATAAGTAAATCTAATTGGAGTTACCATTTTGTTAACTTACATTCTCCATAGATATGTAGCATTTCTATCTTCTCTTCGCTGGTGTACCTTGTACTCACAAAAACCTTCAACTGAAGACAACTCACTGAATGTTCGGTGTCCATTTTCCTTGTCTCTTATCTGTCTACTGTCAGCTCCAGCTAGTGGACGGACTAAGCTATCCCAGTATCTGCACTGTTTCCTACCACAGGAGAATCAAAATCAGTTTTGTGTTACGTTTTTAATAGCTCCACGTTTACATGACTTGTATACTGTGATACGTTTCTGATCAGATAGTAAAGAAAAGAAAAGAATTACAAAATAAAACATTGTGCTGTTTAAAAAAAGATGTACGGCTGTTCATGTCTTCCTTAACGAACAAATTTACCGAAAGGACAGTCATGTTTGTTTAATATGCCCCTCGTACCTAAATACCATTTGTTTATTATATTATTTGTTATTTTGCCTCTGGAAAAACGTCACTTGAGATGATCAAGCTAAATGGAACACATTGTGTAGGCCCGATGTCTCAAATCAGATTCAACGGCCATATTTCTCGAAAATGGTGCTTCCGACCTTTCATGGAAAGAAATGTAAGAAAAAGTTTTCACCCACTGAAACGTTGAAAATGTCTTTCTAAGCGTGTGTATTATCCAACACTATTTAATGTTTCTCCTCTTAAGCAAGCTTAACTCTTCACCTTTGGGAAGACCTTTGCCGATATCATTGAATCAATACCTATGACACTGCAGCAGCGTCATACTTCAAATACATGGATTGTCTGCAGTCCAAGTTCCACTTGTTCCTCATCTACGTCACCCATGTGCCCGAATGACAGAATTTGAGACCACATCTAGATGCATGTAGAATTCTAGCTCATACTTCGTCATTAAGCAGTGTCACATACACCATACTGCTCACTATAAAAAGCCAAATGTCAACAACATTGGTCTAATAAATCCTTCCTTCGTCTCTGATAAACTGTGCAATTTCAGGTGCCTTCGGTCGTGCATATTCAGTCGAAGAGCTGATCTTCAGTGCCAATTTGCTATGGGAATAGGCCATTCTCCTTCTAAGAAAGCATAGAGCGGTAAAACAGCTGAATCACACAAAAAACACTGAGCGCGAACTCCACAGTGAGGACGTTAAACAAGACATCCATGCCACAGCACTGCCGAAGGCAAACTTACCGCTGTGGCTGTCCGAGCTCGCCTCAAGGACCAACCCAAATCTGCACGTGTCACTGAATGTCCAAGTCTTGCATTCGCACAATTGCTGTGTTTTCCCTACAGGAAGAGATTTTATTATTATTGTTGGAGCCTGTATAGGCATATAGTACTATTTGCAGAGTCTCTGTTTTTTGATATCCTTCGGACATGCATACATCATGGATCTGTAGTTCTGGGACTGGAGATCAGCTTGGATCGCTACTTTGTGCTGCCATCATTGGCATATACATCGTAATAGTAGAAAAATCTTTGGACCGTCATGGATTTGTTTATTGTGAGTATATATATGTTGGCGTATGCTGTGCCGTTATAATTTATGATGTGCTCGGATGTGGCCAAAAAGGACACTTCCGTTCCAGCTGTATGCAATGCAGGGCCACAAAGCTACGGTCTGAGGACGAGC
The DNA here is from genome assembly GCF_023864345.2 of Schistocerca serialis cubense. Lineage (NCBI taxonomy): Eukaryota > Metazoa > Arthropoda > Insecta > Orthoptera > Acrididae > Schistocerca > Schistocerca serialis. The sequence goes on from NC_064638.1 coordinate 517,587,208, forward strand.
AGGTCGCGATTATCCTGAAGACGCTCCCTCTGCTTTCACTCTGAGGTACTACCAGAGTCAAACGACCTCTGACTGCGGTCCTCGCTGACTCCTACAACTAAACCATAGCCACCTCTCGTAGTACCTCAGTGTGTTGCAAATGGTATGATGCCTATAACTTTGTCCCTCCCCCTCGTTTGACTGTCTCGTAAGGAAGCGAGCAATCTCCCATGGAGGAGATGGAACTCAAGGTCGTGCCTACTGATGCTTTTGTGTCTGAGGGTCAAGATCCCTGGTGTCTTCAGACTGTGAAGATCACGTGTGTAAGCAATGGTCGCCAAGGCGACGTCAGAAACAACGCCCCATCTGACATCTGCTGGACACCTTCTGAAGATGATAAGGACGCCACCTGCCAAGATCGTTTCCCAATTTATGAATCCATGGAGGAGGAAGCCTGCGCCCTGTCAGAGGCCAAACCAGCATCGCACAGATGTTGAGCAGCAGCTGGGCCAGTGACACTCTTCCACCGCAGTCACAATACCACCTTAAATAGACACCCTAGCTGCAAGCAGGCGTTGATACACTTCATTGGGGACATGTTGAAAATGTGTGCCCCGACCGGGACTCGAACCCGGGATCTCCTGCTTACATGGCAGACGCTCTATCCATCTGAGCCACCGCGGGCACAGGGGATAGTGCGTCTGCAGGGACTTATCCCTTGCACGCTCCCCGTGAGATGCACATTCCCAACATGTCCACAACACTACATTCGTAGTGCGCCTAATAGACGTTTGCCCATCATACTCATTACTCGTGGCAGATTAATCTACCAAGTCCCGTACGAGCTTGCAGCTAGGGTGTCTATTTAATTATCATTTCATTTCTAGCAAAGCTGCATGGTCATCCACGTTTTTGGCTATATAGGATTATGATTCTTTAAAGCCATGTGCTGGCAATGGTAGTGGAACGACTAAACCGCTATAAGAAAGCAATTTGGTTGACTAAGTAATTCATCGACCGTAGCATGTGGGTCCTGCTGAGACCTTCCATAATGTCCAGATCATCAATGTTTACTCTCCATTGGGCATGGCCAAGCGGTGGGAACAATCGCGATTCTATTTCAAAAAGGTCTCCATTTTGACTGTGTGGCATTACGACCACATTATCCTTGGTGCCGACTTCAGTTGTGCTTTATTCCAGAATGATCAAAATCCTCATTTTACCATATGTCAGGAACTCAATATGCTAGTGCACAAACTTAACCTTGCCAATACTTGGGACTATATGCATGGTGATCGGCCTGGCTATATGTTTGTCACCAGCCATTCAGGTAGTACTCCTGACCGTGTCTAAGTATCCTAAGGGTTTGCGACATCCGCACTTGACCCTGAGTTATAGCCTACAGCCTCCTCCAAGCCTATCGCCTATACTTGCACTGTTTCCTTCCAGCAGCAGAGGGCGTGCCGCGGTTGAGGCATGTGGAAGCTGAATGTCGCACATCTCCAGGATCTGGAACACAGGCAGCTTATAGAGGCGACGTGGTACATCTGCAAGAGACGTCTTCCAGCATATTTTTCGACATTCCAGTGATGGCTCGACTGCACCAAGCCTGCTTTATGTCAATCACTGATAACTTATGGTCGCAGCAAGCAGTAGCACTGAAATACCAAGAAATACTATTTCACAACACTCGTGAGCTCTCAGGCTATATCCAGAGAAAGGTTGAAATTCGGTGCTTTAAGATGAAGGTCATTTCACTTATGCATCCCTGTCTTGAAGGTATCTTGAGGGAACAATGGTGTGTGGAATCTATCAATATCATGTATGATAAGCACCCCTCTCCATGCATCATATTATCAGAGAGAAACAGCGGTGTCAGACAGCGCTGTTCCATGCCAGACGGTTGCTGACTGACGTCTCAGAATGATACTACACATGCCTTTGTGAACTACAACAAATATTTTCTTTGTGGCAGTGGACCAGAACACAACAGCAATGGCTGATGTCCTCTAGTCACTGACGGGAACCCATGAAGAAGCAGCTGCGGAGATTCTTACAGCGACTATTATGATTGATGACTTCGCTAATGCTCTCCACATGGGAACAGAAAACAAATCCCTGGGCCTGGAGAGCTTCCTGTTGGAGTTTTTCCACGAATTCCAGGAATCATGGCTTCATGGCTTCAAGCTGGATTGAGATGTATCAAGAATTGATGACCCCTGACCTTCCCTTTCCACCTGAATTCATAGAAGATCTGCTTATCCCGGTCCACAAACCGTCTGGGCGTCAGGGAGTTGGACATAATAGACCAATGACCATGTTAAATATTGACTTCAAGGTTTTTACCCGGATTCTGTTTTGGTGGCGAAAGCAACATTCAGATGGCGCTCAGCAATCGTGATATCTTAGCTCTGGAAGCAAACTGCCACATTCACGGTGTCTTAGAGACAGTGGACTTGAACATGCCTTTGATACAGCGAGTCTCTATTTTCTTGAGACAGGGCTGTGACGAATGACCTTCCACTGCACATTATACACATTATCTTGTGACTCCTCCGAGGTGCCATGTTGTGGATGCTGGTCAATGCCCTGTTATCATCATGCGGTCGGTCTGACAGAGATGTCCACTCGATGCTTCTTTATGTCATCACCCTTGAGCCATTGTTACATGGTATGCATAGCCAGCTGACTGGATTGGTTCAAATGGCTCTGAGCACTATGGGACTTAACATCTGTGGCCATCAGTCCCCTAGAACTTAAAACTACTTAAACCTAACTAACCTAAGGACATCACACACATCCATGCCCGAGGCAGGATTCGAACCTGCGACCGTAGCGGTCACGCGGTTCCAGACTGAAGCGCCTAGAACCGCACGGCCACACCGGCCGGCGTAGCTGACTGGAATCGCAATAAAGGGGTATGTTTTTTAACTGTCCTGCATAGGTGGATGACTTGGTGCTCTCGGTTCAATCAGAGGATGAAGTGCAACTGGCGCTGGAATGGATCACCGATTATGAGACTGCTGCACGCAGCCATTTGAATCTGACCAAGTCTGATGCTATGATCATCGGTAGACGTCTTCTGGCAGGGAGTGTGGCCCTATTACCGTTACCGGTCAAGCTCAAATGTTTGGGGACCACTTCCATGCGTGAAATATAGTGAACGATCTCAGTTAACTATAAAAGCCTCCTTCAAGCGACCCACCTGAACGTTCATGGCAACCTACTGCAGGCGTTAGACATGATACAATGGGTTGCATTTGTCAGCACTCACCTGACGCCGTGACTATCCCATTTGGCAGGGGTTTTCCTGTTGCCTAAGGCAACTGCGCACAGGCTGCTAGCAGTGTTTCGATAGTTTGTGAGCACTGTCTATCATCAATCTCTACTAGAATACAATAACTCTTCGTCATCGAGTTAGCGGCCTTGGCCTTGTCAACGTCCACACAAGAGTCGTCTCTCTTTACGCAATTACGATGATTAAATTGTGGACCCACCATCAGAATGGGTTAACAGCAATCCTGATTGATGAATTGGCCCCTTCCTCCCGAACGACGCCCATTGCAGTAGCACATATTTTTACCTACCTCTAACACGTCTCGACCTTCTTTATCTAATACAGTTAAGTCCATGCAGATTTGCCTCGTACCAGGAACCTTATGGCAAGTGAAGAATATCGCCTAATGATGAAAGATTGTGTCTGAGATGTGGTGAAGACCCTGCACCCTACGGTTGCATGGTCTGTGGTCTGGCATTCTGTGTACCATGTCCTCCTCAGTATGAACACCCGTGCGACCTGGTATCTTCTTGTTAATGTAAAATATATGAAACAACTTCGATTTCATGTCATTGTCATGATAGATTCGCTACTTTGCCTCCAGTGTCACATGCTTGACATGGAAACTTTGGAAATCTGTAGTACGTTCCTATGGGACCAAACCGTTGAGGTTATCAGTCTCTTACACACTACTTAATCTAACTTTAACTTACGCGAAGGACAACACACACATCCGAGACCGCGCGGCTTCTCCGTGCGGCTGCTTGACATGGACGAACATGGACTGCTATGTGGATATTGTTGTCGCAGTTGATTCGTAAAATGTCTGCACTTAATCTATGTATAGCTCCACATGCCACTGCACCAAAGACTCTTCTGTTCCCAGATGAAAAGTATTTCCTTTGTACGATGACCAGTGGAGTGATTTTGATCTATTACATGTTTCTTGAAGCAAATAAGAGCATTCTTGACTTTATGGCGTTCCTGCAAGATCGTTTTACCTTTATCATGCACAATTCGAGATACCGTCAATACTATGCTATTTTTGTAGGGGGGGAGGGGGTTGGACGTCCCCACTCCCCACAGCTGGGGTGTCCCAGGCATGAGAAGATGTCTTCAGTGTTAGTCTAAAGTACCACGACTAGGATCAGTACACGGGTGAAATGTAATATTTTTCAAGAAGACATGCCTAGAACACGCCTGATTGACTTTGGATTCTGAGGGCACCTACCCTCATGTTGGCGTCGTGTGGGTGCCATTTAGTTTATTTCTCTTCACCGGAAGGGTGTTCTTAATTCTAAATCTATGTTGTTGTTGATGATGCTAATTGCACATTGATGTGAATGGCTCATACAGTTATTCTTTTGACACTGAGAAGTTTTTGTTACACATGCACAGGCACACGCACGCGCGCGCGAGGCAGCCGCCCCTCTCCTCACACACGCGCACGCGCACTCTCGCACACGTACAAAAGGCGATCCGTTCACCGGATGCGTTATTTAAGTTTTCACCGTTTGTTTCGCTGTGTTCAGTAGCAGTGTAAATTAACATTAAAACTTACTTTAGCTGTTTGTTTCCGAAAATGATCTTGTTCCCATTGTTAGTGCGGTTATAGTACAATACAGGGTGTACGTAAAGTCCGGGAACATTTTCAATTGTTTATTGCACAAGAATCAAACATTGTACAGATTTCATACATATGTCATTTTGAAGTGTAGTTTGGTAATTTGCCTATAGTCAGCGCTAGTCGCAAACATGGCAAGTTCAGGTGCGGAGCTAGCCATTCTTCTTCGCCGAGAGCACTGTCAGTGGATACTCCTACTTGGACATGTTGCAGCAATGGCTGATGCCTCAAATGCAGTAGGACCCTCCGTTCATCTTTCAGCAGGATGGAGCTCCACCTCATTTTCATCGTGAAGTTTGTGGGTACCTGAACACGGAGCTGCCGCATCCATGGATCGGCCGTGCTACAGAAGGGGACAACTGTTTCATGAAATGAATGGCCTCCCCGATCACCAGATCTCACTCCGTGTGACTTTTTTCTGTGGGGACACATTAAAGATCTGGTATATGTACCGGAATTCGATTACCGTATTGACGTCTGCTGGGTCACTCATGGCTCCCATATCGAATGTTCGTAAAAAAAAAAAAAATAAATAAATAAACTTTCAGAGTTTCTCTTTAAAATGCAATATGTACGACACTTGTACAATGTTTATTTCTTGTGCAATAAATAATTGAAAGTGTTTCCGAGATTTATGTACACCCTGTATATAATGGTGGTTAAGGTGACCGCTCGCGTAAGACGGGAAATTCGTAATTTGCGAATCAAATTTTGTAAAAAATTCTGAGATATGAATTGGAACGAACCCATAACATCACTACTACGAATGGCAAACGGAAGACTTAGATTTGTTGAAAGAGTTCTGGGAAAGTGCAGTATATCTCTCTCTATATATATATTGACCACGATATCTTGGTAGATGATTGTTGCAGAGTTTGTGTGTTTATGGGTTGCATTTTTTCATATGACTTATCAAGCCAATGGCAGCACGGCATCTCTTGCCGCGATTATCTCAGGTGTATCTGGCTGCTGAGGCAGGAGCAGTGGTAGCATTGCGAAGCTTTTTCTGCCTTAATCTGTCTAACAAACCTTCATCATGCTTCGACATTCCAGATGTTATATCATCACGACACTCTGGTCTCATGCTAGCCCGTGCCTCCCATCTGTTTGTGTCGATTCCAAAGCTCTCCATATTTCGTTTACAGTAGTCCTTGAACCTCAATAGAGGACGTCCCACAGGTCTTTTGGCTATAGAGATCTCTCCAAGCATCACTTCACGTGGTAATCTGTCAGGAAAGGGCATACTAGCCACTAGTGCGACTAGTTCTAGGGTAGGTAGACTTCTTGAGTAATAGAACCCAGTACGTTGTCCTCGATGGTGAGTGTTCATCACAGGTGAGGGTATCATCTGGAGTGCCCCAGGGAAGTGTGGTAGGTCCGCTGTTGTTTTCTATCTACTTAAACGATCTTTTGGATATGGTGGATAGCAATGTGCGGCTGTTTGCTGATGAAACTTTGGTGTACGGGAAGGTGTCGTCGTTGAGTGACTGTAGGAGGATGCAAGATGACTTGGACAGGATTTGTGATTGGTGTAAAGAATGGCAGCTAACACTAAATATGGATAAATGTAAATTAATGCAGATGAATAGGAGAAAGAATCCTGTAATGTTTGAATACTCCATTAATAGTGTAGCGCTTGACACAGTCACGTCGATTAAATATTTGGGCGTAACATTGCAGAGCGATATGAAGTGGGACAAGCATGTAATGGCAGTTGTGGGGAAGGCGGATAGTCGTCTTCGGTTCATTGGTAGAATTTTGGGAAGATGTGGTTCATCTGTAAAGGAGACCGCTTATAAAACACTAATACGACCTATTCTTGAGTACTGCTCGAGCGTTTGGGGTCCCTATCAGGTCGGATTGAGGGAGGACATAGAAGCAATTCAGAGGTGGGCGGCTAGATTTGTTACTGGCATATAGGCAGTCATTTTTTCCTCGTTATGTTTGGGAGTGGAACAGGGAGAGAAGATTCTAGTTGCGGTACGAGGTACCCTCCGCCACGCACCGTATGGTGGATTGCGGAGTATGTATGTAGATGTAGACGTAGATATTCCCCAGCGTTTAGAGTCCTTATCAGATAGGTATAGCTACAATCGTTACGGGTTCACATAGGCCACACAGAAGTGAATCACAGACGTTCGGGCACCGAGCGAGGTGGCGCAGTGGTTAGCACTCTGGACTCGCATTCGGTAGGATGACGGTTCAATCCTGCGTCCGGCCATCCTGATTTAGGTTTTCCGTGATTTCCCTAAATCGTTTCAGTCAAATGACAGGATGATTCCTTTGAAAGGGCACGGCCGACTTCCTTCCCTACATTTCCCTAATTACCTTGCTGTTTGGTCCCCTGCGGCACATCACCCAACCTACCGACGATGTTCGGTGAAATTAAAAGATAATCTTTGAAAAAAAAACATGTTATCAATTTATCCATTTTGACAAATTTAGAGAACCAATAGTCGAGGACAGTGCAACAATTTTGCCTGCACCACCGTATATTTCATATATGGATGATAATAAGAGCGAGACAGAGACACATAGACAGTTACTTTTCCCTCGCTCAGTGCTCGGCTCTATCGCTTAACTCTGCTAGGGACACTTTCAGTGAGATTGCTCAATTCCCGTGTTCTTTCTCAAGAGCCGAAACCACAGATCGTATTGTTATATCTTTATTTGTTGTTCACGTTACAGGCTCATATAACATGGTCATGCAGTCACATTTTTGTCGATAGCAATAAATGTATGTGTTTATCATTTGTTTCTGGAACTTACGATACTTTGAAAAATATGTTAACCCTACAAATTGGCTACTACTACAATTATTCTCTATCATTACAGAACTATAATGTAAAAAAATCTTAACTAATTACATAACTATTAAAACTACTTTAGTGTTCTGTTCTGTTTATGTTCGTTCATTGAGGCACAAGCAACAAGCATAATGAGTATGCACAGGTAATTAAAAGGAATGGGATACAGTCATCGAACGGCTCCTCGTAATCCAGAGATATCTGTAGTCAGTTTTAAGCGACACGTGAGTTGGCATAAAGTGCGATGCCACTGGAAGATGACTGACTGGAAACGAGTATTTTGGAGTGATGAATTATACTATACCTTGTGGCAAACTGATGAAAGGGTTTGGGCTGCTGAATGCCTAGAGAGCGTTACCTGCCGTCATGTCTAGTGCCAATAGTGAACTACAGAGGAGGCGGCGTTACGGTATGGGTGTCACTTTCGTTGTTAGGGTGTGACCCCCTTATAGCACTTAAGGAAACACTAAATGCGGAAGGATATGAACACATTATGCAGCGTTGTGCACAGCCTACAGCAGAGGAAGAGTTAGGAGATGATGGCTATATCAGCATGATAATGCGTTCTGACATAAATCAGCATATGTGAGGCGGTGGTTTGTGGACAACAACATTCATGAATTGGGCTAGCCTGCCCATATTCTCGATATAAATCCGATGAATCATCTTTGGGATGAGCAAGAACGTCAGATTCGCTCCAGGCTATAATATCAAACTACTTTCCTTGGAAAATGGAAGTATGAAAGATGTAACTGAAACCAGCACAAAAATATGAATACAGCATCGCATACTGCAACTGTTGCAAATTTAATGGACTCTTCAGGCACCGGAAGGAAAACATACGAATTTCTCCCAAACAACAGGTAGGGACTTAAAAAATAGATTTCTTCAACCGTTGAGTGAACTAATACATCATTTGACTGCTCATGGCTCGTATGCTATGTACGTGTACACAATCAAAAGGCAGATTAATATTTACGCCTGCAGCAGTGTGAGAAGTCCTACGCTCACACTGTGTACTCTACGAATGTGTAATGAGTGGGTAATGGCCGTCAGGCATTAGGGACGCCGGATCCCACAGCAGCACTGAGGAACAAGTCAGCTGGCGCAATTTGGACAATACTGCAGCCACCGTACCCAAGAAGGCCAAGGGGGACCTCACGAATCACTCAACCGCATGGCAATATGTGCTCATCCTGGCTAGACGAGTTGATCTACAGACGGAGAGAAAACAGATGGGTTTTTCAAGAATCTACGTTATGTTGGTGCGAGTGACCACCGAAACGTGAATTCTAAGACGTTACAGTGAAAAGTGGTATCGTTTGTAAAGTGGGAACTCTACTGACGTGCTGCTCTCGGGCCCAAAAGGAATCCAGTAGGTTTTTGACAGCACTTTGGAACTTTCGCTGACTTCACGCGATTTTTTTCACCGCTATCCGCCGTGTTCGATTGCTCCTGTCCGTCAGTATACGAAATTTGCCTGGTCTTGGTTTAGCTGTACTTGTTCCTTCTCATTTTCTCTTCACAACCACATCATCGACAGTTGACTTCAGCAGCTTTAGAGTGGTTGAAATTTCCCTGATAGATTTGTCACACAGGCAGCATCCAGTGAGTGAGCCAGCCGAGGTGGCCGAGCGGTTCTAGGCGCTACAGTCTGGAACCGCGCGACCGCTACGGTCGCAGGTTCGAATCCTGCCTCGGGCATGGATGTGTGTGATGTCCTTAGGTTAGTTAGGTTTAAGTAGTTCTAAGTTCTAGGGGACTGATGACCTCAGAAGTTAAGTCCCATAGTGCTCAGAGCCATTTGAACCATTCCAGTGAGTGCTCCACGTTCAAAATCGCGGAGTTCTCCAGATCGACTCATTCTGTTGTTACTTCTTCTCTTCTACAGCCGGCGACAGTGTCGATGACCTCTGGCCGCGCGGCACACTCAGTTCCGCTTTGCGCGACCAGCGAGCAGGTTGTTCCTACTTCCGCCTGTGTAGCAGCGCCGCGTGTGTCCAACTTTTGTGTACCCAGTATTGTGTGTGTCTTGGACGGCGTCACATCGTGCTTGCCTAGCGATGTTCGTTGTTGGTTTGTTCTCTGGCAGCGGCGTTCTCTGCCCACACCATGACGTCTGTCGAGTTTCCCAAGAACATTCCTCGTCGGGGTACCATTCATTTTAGATTTGACAAGAGTACGCCTCATGTGCAACCAGGTCCTCTAGAAATTCCCACCGGCCGCTGTGGTCTAGCGGTTCTAGGGGCTTCAGTCCGGAACCACGTGGCTGCTACGGTCGCTGGTTCGAATCCAGCCTCGAGCATGGATGTGTGTGATGTCCTTAGGTTAGTTAGATTTAGGTAGTTCTACGTCTAGGGGACAGATGACCTCAGATGTTAAGTCCCGTAGTGCTTAGAGCCATTCGAACCATTTTTAGAAATTCCCGATTGTTTGTTTGATACAATTCGAGATACATCTGATCAAGTAGATACTGCTTGTTTTGATACTGACTTGTATGTATTTTTTGTGAAGTTTGAAGATCCATTGCAAGTAGACGAGCTTCTCTCTCTGGTTGGTTCTCAGGTGATGTTTACACATTGTGATGATTCCGTTAGTTCAGTCCCTCTTTCAAATACGGCGATCGAGTATCCTGCTAGAGTTTACCGTGCTGGCGTAAGCTGTCGCCAGCACACCGGTTGGCAAAGATGAAGCGTGAAGATCCATTAGTAGGCGCTATCACAAGAGAGGCCAGAGACACACCCACAATCAACAAGCCGCCAGCGCCCTCTCGACAGCATGTACTTAGGCCGCCATCGCTGACCGAAGGGCCTCACTCACTCACTCAATCACCCAGTCTGTCGGTCTACTCACAGAGCCGGTTTAGTTCATCACAGGCTACGGCAATGCATAGCCACCAGATTAGTGACTATATCAGGACCAGTTTACCTAAACCAGAATTGCACTTTAGATCAGTCTGCAAGAGGAATATTACTATTGAGCTTGTACCACAACACATGGACTCGAATCAATTTAAGTGAAGGTTCCAGTTCATGTAAATAAAGAACCGTATTAATCCGCGTTTGCCGCTCAGGGTGGCTGAGCGGTCTCGGACGCCCTGCCACGGTTGGCGCCGCTCTGTCCATCGGAGGTTCGAGTCCACGCTCCGCATGGATGTGTGTGTTGTCCTCGGCGTAAGTTAGTTTAAGTTAGGTTAAGTAGTGTGTAAGCGTAGGGACCGATGACCTCAGCAGTTTGGTCCCACAGGAACTTACCAAAAAAATAATCAGCGTATGCATTTGTGGTGTAGAAAGAGGATACTGGCAACCCATAACAACATCCACTCCCTTGCTTCCTTGCAGTGCAAGACTCTACATTTACAATCTTCCACACGATGTGGACGATTAATATGGTGCGGCGGCGTTGCTTCCTTATAGAATCGTTCGATACAAATGGCGGGAACGCTGTGTGTTCAACATCGCTTCAGTATTACGGTGGTATCCGGACCGTAGGAATGTGTGTTCAAAGGAATATTCCTTCGCACCTTGATATTTATGGTTACAGGACTCATGTTACGACGTAGGGCAAGAAGGAACAAGCTTTCTTGGTAATGAAAGACGCCATCTCAGATCCAATTCTCCCAGCCGTGTTACGGTTTTAAAGTCGTCCTATGGAAAACGTCGTCCGTTGGCGTTAGCTGAATTAGTGTCTTAGCAATCTGCTGCCAGTACTTCTACAGCTTTAGAGGACGTTGGGGAGACATTGCCCCGACTCCGCGCGATTTTCCGCCGTTATCCGCACGTGCAGATGCGGCCCTTGTTGCAGTTGAGGTGCCGGCACCGTCAGCACAATTTAAACACCGACGGACTCACGATGGAGAAAATTTTGGAAGTCACCCCTCCCCAGTCTCGCCTCTCCGCCAAAGAGGCGGTGAAGGATGATTCTTCCATTGGTGATGCTTTGAATACTGACGTTAATTACTGTTCTTGTTTCGGCAGGAATAACGAAGCTGGTTCAGTTGATGTTCAAATGAATGTTGCATCGGTATCGTTTTCTCAACCCGTGGGTTCCGATTATTTAACAGAAACATGGTGTGCTGTTCTGCCTTTTCGATGTTCTAGTGAAACGGCATTACTTCCTCAAGTATTCTCTTCCGGGTAGCCGGATGATGCAGACAGCTTCGCAAGCTAGATTGTCTTTCTCCGCCGCCCTCTCCGCAGCGGACCTTACTTGTGTCAAATAATGGAGGCGTATGCGTTTCTTACCCTCAGTGTTAACAGGACAAGCTCTTCATTACGAAAATAGTTCAAATGGCTCTAAGCACTATGGGACTTAACATCTGTGGTCATCAGTCCCCTAGAACTTAGAATTACTTAAACCTAACTAACCTAAGGACATCACACACATCCATGCCCGAGGCAGGATTCGAACCTGCGACCGCAGCGGTCACGCGGTTCCAGACTGAAGCGCCTAGAACAGCACGGCCACAACGGCCGGCTCTCCATTACGGCTTGATGCGTTACGACAGTTTATTTAAGATTTCCAAGCTGATGTTGTGTGTTTGCAAGAAGTGTTACTTGATATGTTTTGTCTCTCTGGTCCGGCCGAAGTGGCCGAGCGGTTCTAGGCGCTTCAGTCTGGACCCGTGCGACCGCTACGTTCGCAGGTTCGAATCCTGCCTCGGGCATGGATGTGTGTGATGTCCTTAGGTTAGGTTTAAGTAGTTCTAAGTTCTAGGGGTCTGATGACCTCAGAAGTTAAGTCCCATAGTGCTCAGAGCCATTTGAACCATTTTTTTGTCTCCCTGGGCATTCTACGTTTTTTCATGTTGCTACAGGTCCCTTTATAGGGACCGTATTCACTTAACAAACTTTCAAACGCTGGACGACAACACGACGGTCGGAGTACAGGGTGCCGTTTTATGACCTCTTCTTAATTTTTGGTTTGTGCTCCATCTGGATATGGTTGTACATATGACCGCTCGCGCTTTTATTAGGGAGATGCCATTAATTTATTTCGTTAAAATCAGCGAAACATTTTGATGGGCAGAGATTTCAATTGCGTCTTGGGCCAGACTTGCAACTACAACCATTGTCGTGAACTTAATGATATAGTGGCGTCGTTGAGTCTACAGGATGCTTGGATTTGCAGATATCTCACATTTTACAGCTACTTCTAGTAGTCGATGGATCGTCTTTATTTTGCTGCTTCTCTGTGTAGCCAACTTTTGTCTGTTGATGTAATTCCTACCAGCTTCACTGACCACTGATGTTTCAATGACTCTTAACCAAGTCTCGCAGCGAGTGCGTATTCCCCGCTCTATTTAGAAGCTAACTATTTTACATCTGGCGGACCCCTCTCAGAATGATATCACTGATGCCGTTTGGGGGCTAGCAGCCGTTCCCAAGTGACGTATCCCTCAGTTACGGAATAGTTGGTTGCCATTGCCAAACCTCGGCTTCGCACTGCACACATTATAGCGTTGGTAAAGCGGCTGAAATGAGGAAGACCCCGGAATTTTATTTTGCTGTCCTTCGTGATCTTTATGATGGTGCTTGAGACGTCCCTTTAAGCGTTACGGAAATTCACCGCGTGAAGGCGAAACTCCTGGAACACAAAAGACTACAATTAGATGGGCTTCGTTTCCGATACCAACCACGTTCAATTCTACAGGATGAATTGGCGTCTCTGTATCATCTAATTCGGCTTCTAAGGCTATCTCAAAGGACGTGTCTCACTACTGTTCGTTCTAGACATGGACGTGAGCGGTCATCCCAACCTAGTACAATCCGTGCACTTTCCCGATATTTTTCCATCTCTACAGAGGTTGATATGCCGTTGCCGATTTTACTTCCCTCCTCGATAGTGTTGCTCTCCGTGAGGAGCTCTTGGCAGGTTTTCACAGTGATGAGGTATCTGACACTGTAGTTCACTCTCCTTTCTTCAAATCTCCGGGTGTGGATGGGCTTCCCAAAGAATTTTATGTTCGGTTTTGGCCTCTGATAGGAGGATGCCGCAAGACGAATATTCACCTCTCTAATTATTGATATTCAGGGGTCTATTGAGGTGAATGTTCGCCTTACTCTCCCCGTAGTAGTGTGTCGAGATGTCCTGCAGCGGAGTCCCTTTTCTAAGTCGCTATTCCTGCAATTTCTGGACCCCTTACAGCGATCCATAGCTGCTCGACTGGGTGGCTGATCGTTATTGGGAGAAAGGTTTACCGTTTGCGCGTGTGCCGATGACGTTGTGTTACTTCTTCGTACTCATGACTACATAGTGCTGCTCAAGGACGTTTTGGATGCATTTTGTCGTCACTGAGAGGATTCAACGAACGATCCTTGAACAGGAGCGTAGCTCCCTCTCGTTACTTCATAACGTTCGGATCTTGAAAACTTATGAATTGAGTAAAGCCCAAATTTTTCCACTTCCTGTGATGATATCCCAGAATCAATAACGATTATCGGGCAAGTTTATCTGGCGAAACTCTGTTTTTCGGTTGCGTTGTGAGGTAAAGGCGAGACCCCGGCTGATATGACGTTTGGGCCTCCATGATGTTTCGGCCAAGGGTTCTACATCTACATAGGTACTTTGCAAATCACATTTAAGTGTCTGGAAGAGGGTTCATCAAAACACCTTCACAATTCTTTATTATTCCAGTCTCGTATAGCGCGTGGAAAGAACGAACATCTATATCTTTCCGTACGAGCTCTGATTTCCCTTATTTTATAGTGGTGATCGTTTCTCCCTATGTAGGTCGGTGTCAACAAAATATTTTCGCATTCGGGGGAGAAACTTGGTGATTGGAATTTCGCGAGAAGATTCCGCCGCAACAAAAAATACCTTTCTTTTAATGATATCCAGCCCAAATCCTGTATCATTTCAGTGACACTCTCTCCCATGTTTCGCGACAATACAAAACGTGCTGCCCTTCTTTGTACTTTTTCTATGTACGTTCTGTCTGGTAAGGATCCCACACCGCCCAGCGGTATTCTAAACTTACTTCTTCGACACACTGTTTTAAAGTTTCTATGCGTTCCCCAATAACTTACAGTTCGCCTTTTTGCCTGTTTCCGAACTGCGAGCTTAACCCCTCCAATAAATGTTGGCGGGATAAATAATGAATTAAGGCATGTTCATAAATTTTTTGTTCGTGTTAGTTATTTGGGAGTTGATATTCTTGTCCAGTCGCATCTCTCTGTCAAAATGCTATTGTCACTGGACGTTTCCAAATCGCACTTCCTCTGTGTAGACCCTATCGCCAGAGACAGATTGGAAGGTTGCTTGATCCAATGTCAGCCTACCTATTTTTCGGATGGAAGTGTTATCATCATGGTACCAACTCGTTCATAACCTTCTCCCCACAAATGTTCGACTTTTGCGACAATGGCCTTTGACATGCCGATGCAGTCGTGGCAATGAAACAGATATATTATCGACAGTTGGACTTTCCGTCCAGGACGACGGAAGCGGCAATCTCCAGTGAGATTCTTTGGCGTTCCGATTCAGTCTTCTTTCCCAGAACGAAGTACAATACGGTTATGTGGCTTGTCGGGCATTATGTTTATTACATGGTAGGAACTGGGATCCTACTGCCTTTTATCAACATATGGTTACGGCCCACTGGACATGGCAAAGGATGCCAAGCCATCATGAGCTTTTTGCGAATATGCTGTACCTGGTATTTAATCATCAAGAAGTTGGATGAAGAGTAGAATCCATTTGCTGTTCTAATGTTTCACGTTGCGTATTTTCATCAGCGTCGCTTTTCAGGTGTATTGTTAGAGAGTTTATTTCACTTTTGTGGCCCCGTTTGTCTTTTTTCGTTTAATCCATAAAAAATAAAGACAAATTGTTGCAGGTCACGACTGGAAACGAACCGTTTTTCTTTTTTAAGTGGCAGAAACCCTGTAGAATTAAGTTAGATTTTATTTCTTTCCTTTTTCATTAGCAAGTTGAAAGGCTTCAGCAACAAAAAAATAAATAAATAAACATAATTTTTTTTAAAGAAGGCCAGTAACATGTTTGGGACAAGCACATCTTAGTCAGACCTTGGGATTCCACCCCTGCCCACCTTGTCTCCATTCAGTCTGAAGCTGACTTTGTCCGTCCTTTCCTGGCGCTAAAAAAAGAAGAAAAAATAGAAAAAAAGGTGCTACCAGAGGGAAAAAGGCATGCTGCATTGTCAACTCGGCTGAAAGCGCATGGACAGCTACATTATAGACAGTTGCAATAGCGGAAGTTTAACCTACCTCGGTTCGGTCTCGGTTGTGTGCTGCAGACAGTTCCGTGATAAATTTATGAAGATTACTTAATAAGTATGAGATACGCATTACAGAATGGAATGTGTGTTGAATTTTTTCCAGCAATAATGACGTGAAGAAAAACCAGGGTCTCTCACTGCAGAATGGATTCTATAATAAATTGCACCTTAAAGAACAGATTACGCCTTCTGTCATCTCTTACTTTATCAACAAAACGACGAAAAAATCAAATCTAAAATATCCACAGCAAAATCAACGGCACTTTAAACTATATTATAGTCAGAGTATCGAGATAAGTAAAATAAAATTTTCATTACACGACATATGCTCTGAGCTACTTTCCACTGCAGACAGCTTGACAAGAAAGCAAACGTTCGGTGAAAATTACAAAATAAGTTTAGATACCACTCACATATCTTTTTATTCACATGTTTCACTGTCACTGCCTTCGGAAATGAAGTCAGCGGGAGTGGGTGCCGGATAGACGATTAACGAATCCGTTATTCCGTCACGCAATTTTCCCAATCTGCAATGGTGATTTTGTCTACTGTTTCATGCACCATCCTTTCAGTGTTGGCTGCTGTAAACGTAATATTTTTTATCTGTCACATATCTCTTCACTTGTGCCCACACCAGTTCTATGGTCTTATAAAGGCAATGATAAGAAGGAACTCGTATCATCCTGGGAGCATGTTGTAGAACTATGGAATTCATTTTATATTTTTTACCGCTGCCTTTTTAAATCTGAACGAGCTCCAACAATTCTTCTCTTCTAAGTGTTTCAATGTGTCATGTTTATTGCTTTGCAGATATGAAAGAGTTTCACTTTTATGTTTGTTGTTGGAGGCCTGTCGAAAATAACAGAGTGACAGCTTGTATTGCCCATAACAAAGACAGACGCTGCGTGTAAATAAGGGAACTACTGATTCTGAAACCATTCTGGAATTATTTCTACATTATTTAGGAATGGCAGCAAGAGTTGGTTTTCGGTTTTGATAGCAATATAAGTTACTTTGAGGCTCAACCACGTGACATAAGACATCCTCCTTTTCCCACTGGAACTTTCAAGTCGCCTTGTCCCTCGGTTGTTTACCAAATAAAATTTCTAGTGTGGTTCTGATTTACGCAAGTCTCTCCCAAGTAATATACAGACGACGTTCTTTTTGATCTGATTTCATGCACTGGTCGCAGCCGGCTGCTCCTTCAAAATTTTCCATCCGTCATTAAATTTTACATATTTAATTCCGTCGTTCTTCAGTATTCTTTGCATTGACCTAGCGCTTTCCTCAAAGCCACTAGCTTCATGCTCACAGTGAGCAATTTCCCTGTCATGCGGAACTCGCCTCTTTCATAAAATTCGAGTCGACCACTCTGGCCGAGCGGTTCTAGTTACCCTCTTTGACACTCTGTTTTTTCTCCTGAAGGTCGAAATTCCACATTTCCAGTTACCTGCTGAGACAGTTCGGCATTCTTCACAGTTCGTCTGACTGTTCCAACACCAATATCGCCACAGGCCACTGCAGTGCGTTTCTCCATCTTAACAAGCTCGCAGATCGACTCGATTTAATCTGTTTCACGTTTGAAAAACGAGTACATTTTTAAAATAAAGTCCCTTGTCTGGTTGTGAAACACTTGGCATCTTCTACGTGGTTCAGCCATTATGAAAAAACTCATAGAAGATTCAGAATACAACAGAAATCAGTCAACCGTAGTTTCACACACGTAAAACACGATAAGACGCTCGAATATGGCGTAAGTTCCCACAGTAAGGAGCGCGGGAAGCGACTGAGCGCTCATTGGCTAGCTCCGCAGCTGTCTACTGCTCATCATCGGCCCAGAGGTCTTTAACGCTGTCATACACTACAATATCAGTACACCTAAACACAGAGTGTATCATAATGAATGGGATGAACGCATACAGTTGAAAGCAAACGGTACTAGGTGCAAAAAAGTCTCGTAAAAGTGGGCTCTAAAAAGCATACCTTAAGAATTATGAGCACTTATTCATCTTCAGTACAGTGAAACAAATCTTTTCCACTCCAAGCTCTTTGTTTTCCATATTTGAGAAGAAGGTAATATGGACGAAAACAAGAAAAAATTATCTGTTAAACATGCGCTCTAAAATCCATGCCTTAGGAGCCATGACCACTTGTTCAGTACAAGACGTGTTTCAGTGTAGCGCAGATGAAGACGTGCTCACAGCTCCTAAAGTATACGCTTTAGAGCCCATATTTACCGGACATTTTTTTCTTGTTTCGGTCCATACTACCACCTTCCAAAATACTGCAAGCAAAGAACTTCCAGTAGAAGAGATTTGTTTCACAGGATCGAAGATGAAGAAGTGCTCACAGCTCTTAAGGTATGCATTTCAGAGACTATGTGTACTGTATTTTTTTGCTTGTAATATCATGGCCTTTCTACTGCATGCCTTACGCCATTAATTATGATACACCATGTATAAGAGGTGCATTGCCCGTATTACGACACAGACGTAGAGAGCGACAGCAGAGCTCCTAGTGACCTGGCAGAGAGCTTCGAACATGGGAAAATATCGCTTTTCGGAATGCGAATATTAGA
Source organism: Schistocerca serialis cubense (assembly GCF_023864345.2). Classification (NCBI taxonomy): domain Eukaryota; kingdom Metazoa; phylum Arthropoda; class Insecta; order Orthoptera; family Acrididae; genus Schistocerca; species Schistocerca serialis. The sequence continues at coordinate 517,605,712 of NC_064638.1, forward strand.
TGATAATATTTTTCATTTGTACTTTGTGGATGAGCCTTAAAGGCTAGTGGTAGTGTGCGTGCCTGGAAACTTTTTTGTGATCCGCCAAAGCAATATATTCGAGAAATTTCAATCAATAACTGAGATAAACTTCTCATAGCAGCCGTTTACAGTACGTGAAATTTTGCAAATGACATTGCAGTTGGCTTTCGAATGACAATTTTTTTTTCTTTTTGTGAAACCCTCTATTGCAATTTCTACCATATAGCAAATTTCAAGTGGAAATAATTGTGCTTCAGCGCATGTCAAAACCTAAAAATCATCTGACATGACGTGACACAGAAGTTGGTTTATCACACTGTGTCCGTAATTACGACTTCTTGTATGTACTGCACTCTTGGAATTGCATTGTAAGTATATTGCTCGTCTTCCGCTTTATTTTTGTTTGCATTCGTTTTTCATATTTCCTCGCATTTAATGGAGAACTTCGAAATTTTCATTGGAGTGGGAGGATGATTCTAGTACATTGGTTTCTGCTAAAATGTGCACAACAATTGTTGCATTTGCAATAAAATATGTTCTAGCCACTAAACCTATATACTACACCACATTCAGTGGCAAAAAGCACCACAATTCAAAGCGGAACTGTATACTCATTGCATGCAAAATGTAATAAATTTGAACACCAGTTCTGCCAAAATCTGCTAACACATAGTTCTCCATTAAATGCGAGAAAGTATGTAACACAGACGCAAAAAAATAAAGTATAGCACAAGCAATATAGGCCTAATTCAATACTTTAACATCGAGCAATTCACGCATATATTCGTAAGCAGAAGCAAATATACATGAGTTCACAGAATACCATGCGACGAAACCAGCTTCTGTTTCATATAAAACAAAAACAATCTTGGAACCATTTAACGCTCCCAGTGTTGCGGATTCAAGAAAAAATCATGCAGAATTTGATCAATGCATCTGCAGTGCAGTTCAAAGAATGCAATACAAGCAAAAAGTCATAATTAGGAATACATGCTACGAAACCAACTCTTCACTACGAAACGAAAACAAATACGGAAGACTTTAAATCTTCCAATAAGGAAATGATATGAGGAAGGACTGATAAAACTGCAGCGTTTAAGGTGGCCTCGCAACGAACCAAGTTCACTTTACCGGAAATCTCTACGTGATCTCCCCCCCCCCCCCCCTGCTACTGACAACATAATTTTTTTTATATTAATGTAATGTGACTGAAGCCTTATCGCTGTTAGCGTTATCTGCTTCTAGGGTGGAAAGTAGAAATAATTAAGAATAAAAAATAAAATAAGAATTTATTACAGCACTTTCAGAGCATGCCGGACACTCAGTGGGTCCTTACCACCTTGGATTAGTAAATGTAAACTAATGAAACATTGACATTACAAGGGATACATAATTAAAGAAAAAAAAGGTGACTGGTACACTGGCCAAACAGCACAGTTACGGCGTAATAAATTCCTGGAGAAGTCCTTCAACGAGGGTTAGTACACTCGCAAGTTTTGAGATGAGTATGTACAACGGGTTCGTAATATCAGCAAGAGCAGGTGTAACATGTCCCACAAAAGAGGTAAAACGTCGACAGATTAAGGCTAATTGATGATATTCAGGAGCTGCTGCTTGTGCATTCGTCTGCCGCCGGAGACTCTGAGCGGGAAACCGTGGTAGCTGCTGGTGTTGTTGAGGGTGTGGTGGTTGAGAGTGTGGTTGTTGAGGATGTGTTGGTTGTTGCGGAGACTGCTCAGTTGAATAGACTGAGTGTGAACGGACATTGTAAAATTGGTAGACGTCCTAGGACGACGGCCTGGTGACAGCAGTACTTCACTGGTAGGCGTGACGCAAGTCTTGGTAGCCTGGAAGCTGGGTGGTCCTGTTCACAATTACGGTACTTCGCATTCTCCGTTCTTGGCAGAGTGCAGTCCCGAGAATGAAGGTAACCGGCACTCGTCACTCAACGTGGTAGAAACAGGCAGTAATTCACTGTGTACTCGAAGATCTGGCAACGCTTACAATGAGGGGGATCCTCATTTGGTATACAATCTTCGACCGACACCAGAGTATAGATTTCATATTGCAGAGTACAGATTCGGCCACTGGTCTCCTCTGGCGGCAATATAATAACCTAAATAGGAAGAAGTCCTGAGTCCTGAGACGAGTCCTCCCATTTCTTATATTGTTACACAATAGCTGCAGGAAAACCTTTCCCTCGGATTTCTATCGTCAAGAAATCGACCGTAACTTGCGCCGGAAGACCCTCCAAGACAACATTTAAAGGCTTTTCCTCAGGGGGCCGGTGAGTGTAGGAATCAAGTTCATTATGTTGAAAAAAGGCTACAGATTTTCCTTCATCGGTAAAGGTAGTAAAATGATACTAGGCCCTGTTGCCTTGATAGTCTTTAGAAGATCTTCCAACTGTGCTTTCAACCCCGCATGTAATTCGATTTATTTTTCAGTAGAATAAATGGTAACAGGCGGTAATTTCTTCAGGTGCTGCGGAGCAGCTGCCGCTGCAGATTCCTGGGACGCCAGCCGGGCGCCTCTCTTGTTGAGGAACCGAGAGTCGCCGTCATGAGTCCCCGATGGCACAAGGAGGTGGAAACGGTTGGACGTTTCTACAGTCTACATTCGCCGTTTGCGTAGTCACGTGGCGGTGAGCCAGATTTGAGGTGGCGTTTTGATTGCACCGTCACAAAACCTCCACCATCGGCGGGCTTCTGTGCCGGCGTGTCAGTCATGAGATCCACATCTTCTCATTCCATGGTCGCTATCAATGCACGTGCATTGTCATCGTCAGGAACAACATCGACGTTAGGTAGGCTGGCCGGTGCTAGGTGAGAGCTGGTGGCTTGTGACGTTGCAGGTTGGTCCACGCCGCGCGGGGTAGCCATGCGGTCTTAGGCGCCTTGCCACGGTTCGCGCGGCTTGCCCCGTCGGAGGTTCGAGTCTTTCCTTGAGCATGTGTGTGTGTGTGTGTGTGTGTGTGTGTGTGTGTGCGTGTGTGTGTGTGTTTTAGCGTAAGTTAAAGTTAGATTAAGTAGTGTGTAAGCCTAGGGACCGATGACCTCAGCAGTTTGGTCCCATAGAACTTAAAATAAAAAAAAAGTTTGGTCCACGGTTGTGGTCTGACGTTCCATTTCTTCAGGTCGAAAGTACGGTGCTGACCGGTTGGCAGCATCTTCTTGAACATGTTCCCTTGGGCTGGCAAATGCAGCAACTTGTGTAGCACTCAGTCGTAATGTCTGTTTCTGTTTCCGTCGGGAGACCACTGACGGCTCCCTCTGAAATGATGAGTCAGTCGCAACCTTTAGCGAATGGACATCCTGCTTTTGGGTCGCAGTACGTGGTTTCGTCCTGACAGTCCTGGTCTGACGCTGGGAACGCTGGCTAGCCATCTTTTGGTGGGGCCCTGGCTTTCCTACAGGCCTGGAGATTCCCGTTCCCGAGCAGAAGGCAAACGCAGACTACCTCGCCGATACCGATTATGATGATGGTAAAGCGGAGACAAAGCAGGTGGTGAAGAATCGGACGAGTAGACAAATCCGCGGCTCGGCAGGAGGAAGGACACTATAAAGAAAAATAGCCCGTAGCGAGAAGCAAGTAAAGGTAAACACGCACGCGACTGGGCCGTACCTCACCAGATTCTGAATGTGAAGTGACAACACAATATCCCCGTTCTCTTTTATGTTGGTGGGTCCACCTGTTGTGACACTTAGTGATCAATTCCGAATTACATAGGTACGTCCGGATATTTTTTTTATCATATTGTGGTCGTGAAGGGCCACTTGCAAATGAGATTCTTTAATTGATGCTGCCGAATGGGTGAGTAGTTAAAAAACGAACAGTGAATGACCTGCTCTCATATGACGATGAGTCACAGACGAACACACGTGGCATTGCTACATACGGCTGTTTGGCCTGCAGCAGTCGGATGGCGCTCGGCTCGCGTAACTGCAGCGGATCGGTGGCCATCGGTGTGTTTAACATCCAACAACTGGCGCATACCGCTGCTGCGACGATACCGACACTTTTATTACCGAATGAAAATCTGCTAATGATGAAATCGTTAGCGTGCAATTTAGCCGCTGGCGGGAGTGGAGCCGGGGCGGAGCGGGGGCGGGCGCGGGGGTGGGTGGAGGCTAGGCCCGCCAACAAATGGCGGCAATAAACAGGAGCCGACGCGGCGCGGGCCGGCTATCACCCGTATGATAATGAGCCGTATTTCACGCCGCATCTGCGTCCGCGCGCGGCCTCTATAAATTAAACATCTGAATGCAGATAGTACGCCAGATTAATGGTGGATGCATATTACCTGTTTGCGTCCTGTTCATATAACTAATTTATCACGGCGCCGCGCGGCGCGCTAGCTCTGCCGCGGCCGCCGCCTATCTGCTGCCAGGACGGCCTCGGACAGCACCGGTAGCTCCACACGTACGTCTTTTTTTTCCGGCTGGTCGACCTCTGACGCTAACGTCTCAACTTCTCATCTCACTCTGAGTGTTCCCTTCCATGGCAGGTGCGGCCATCCTGCTGGGCGCAGGTTCAGAAATGTATGAGACAGGCGCTAGACGAACGCTTAAACACAAAACGCCCTCTGTGGCTCCTTTGATTGTCATCAACAGCTACTGTATAACAAAAAACAAGAGCAAAACTCTTGGGGTACCTAAGGGTGTCATTCAAAAGGTGACGTGGAAACGGTTCATACTGCAGTAATACAATTAACCAAAACCGTGCCCTTTTCGGAGGAACCACCCACGCATCTGCTCAGATCCATTAAGGAATGTGTCAGCACTCCAACCATCAACTGCAGAGTGTCCCAGGGAAATGTGATAGCACCTTTCTTATTCTCTGTACACATAAATGATCTGACTGACATAGTGAGGAGCAATCTGCAGTTGTTCTCCCTGGGAAAGTAAGGGCGTATCTGAATATCACGTAGTAAGGTTGGTGGTCGGTCTGGTTGGGGGCTTGCTGACTCATCTGGGCTTGTAGACTGGGCTGCAGCTCCCCCCCCCCCCCCCCCTTTCCAGCAGCAGGTGACGACTGCAACTGAGTGTCTAAATTTGGCGATTTATATGCAAGCGTGGTCAACTATCGTTCCTGAAATGTGGATATCCGGAAGTAGACCGGTGAATATAGCGAAACCGACTATCCAGTGTGGATTTTATTCGGGAAGCAATTTTCATGGTAAGTAGAGAGCAAACTGTAGTGATCAAATACTGAAAAAGAAATGAACAGTGGTCCTATTCAATCTGTCGCCAACATAACTAATTTCTCGTTTTTGACGTGCAGTGGAGCTAACCACTCTGAAAATGGTGTACAATAGAGAAATCTTTGCAACTGCAAATTCTCAGTCTGTTCCTGTCCCACATCCTGTCTGAGATAAGGTTTATCTTGCGCCAGGTTCAAATGCTTCAAATGGCTCTGAGCACTATGGGACCGTAGCGGTCGCGCGGTTCCAGACTGTAGTGCCTAGAACCTCTCGGCCACTCCGGCCGGCCCTTGCGCCAGGCCTACATATGCCTGCTGCTAGGTATGACGCTCCTAAAAACATTTTGAAACCATCACGCTACTTACATTACTACGATGCAATTGCGAAACTGCTCCATCCTATTTCTTAGAAGAAATTCTGCCCTATAAAAAAGGTCCAAACGAAGTTAGATATGATGAGATTCCGAAAAGTTTTAATGGAATCCTCACAGCAGGAACACAGAATAACAAGAAACTTTCATTTGTGATGACAACAGCAAAGGTTTAATGTATCAAGAGATTCTTTGGGTAGAGATTTTTACGCTACTGTTGTCCGTATCCTTTGAAAGTAAGTACGTTCTTTATATGTAGAGGGGCAGTCGAGTTTGAGTACTTCGAAAATAATCGACATAAGGGTTAATATATTTATTCTGCTGTGAGACAATGAGGTCCAAGCCTTTATGGAAAAATGTTTTCGGTTGCATGAACGCGCACCTCTTCATTCTAAGCAAATCTGCAGGGCCCCATATATATGGAAATCACACGCGGAGAGATCGTGGCTCTATAGAGGACTTATTAGGGCTTCCCAGCGAAAATTTCTTTAGCGTATCAAAACATACGGGCTGCCCAACGTTGTTTCCAGTACACCGCAGAAGTTTCGCTGCGAAACCCTTACACATCCATCAAACAGTCGCGCTATCTCCTCATGGCATTTCCGTATTTTTGGAGCTATGAAGAATAGCATTAGTGGTCGTTGATTTGTTTCGGATAAAGAGGTGCACGCTTGGGTACAATCATGGTTCCGTAGACAACAACAAACTTTTTTTCATGTAGGCAATGACCGTCTTGTTTCATAGTCGGATAAATGTATTAACAGACTTAGTGATTCCAGAATAAGGTTTTCACCCTGCATCGGAGTGTGCGCTGATATGAAACTTCCTGGCAGATTAAAACTGTGTGCCGGACCGAGACTCGAACTCGGGACCTTTGCCTTTCGCGGGCAAGTTCTCTACCAAGTTTCAGACATAGCGATTATTTTTGAGATAGAAAACAGTTTGCTTGCTTGGTTTCCATCTGTCTCTTTTTCATTTCACTGCTCCTAGCATCCTCCTGGGTGCAATGCCGTATAGTACCGTAAAATAAAGTACATAAAAAAGGAGCCGATTGGCAAATAGACTGTCGATTCTTATTGACCCATAACCCTCGTGTCATTACAGGACTGCTTCCATCTGGTTAGACTGTAGGTGATTGAATCGAAGTTGCTCAGAGCAGTTTTAACGTGTAACGAACTTTATTGCTCCAAGACGTTATATGGGTCATAGGAGTTCAGAGTCAAAAGAGGCAGGGCAGATAATGGGCATCCAGAAGACTATGGATTGAAATTCACTAACGCTGATGACTGGCGAATAGATTACCTTATCAGTGCCCTATATGTCCGCTGTTGTTCTTGCTGTGGTCTTCAGTCCGAACAATAGTTTGATACAGTTGTCCACGGAAGTCTATCCAGTGAAGGACTCTTGATCTTCGCATAACTATTGCAACCTACAACCTGCTTACTGTATTCAAGTCTTGGTCTCCCTCTACAATTTTTACTCCCACACATCCTTCCATTACCAATCTCAAAATTTATTTATGCCTGAAGTTGTGTCCTCTAAACCGGACTCGTCTTTTTGTCGAGTTGTGCCACAAATTTCGTTTTTACCCAAACCGGTTCAACAACTCTTCATCAATTGTTCTATCTATCGATTTAATCTTCGGCTGTTTTCCGTAGCATCACATTTCAAAAACTTCTACTTTTTGTACCTTTCAGCCTTCCCTTCGTTACTTAGTACGGTTTTGCCATCTGAGTTCTTAATATTGATGCAGGTGCTTCTCTTTTCTGCAAAAATCTTTCTAATTTTTCTGTATGTTCCACCAACGTCCCCATAGTCATGCTTGCTCCTACACTTACACTTATCATCCAGCCATTCCAGTTTTGCCAGATTACACTTCCTGTCAGTCTCATACATAGACGTCTATATCCATTTTGCCTCATACATTTGCTACATTTTTAGCATCCTCCTTTCAACATCTCTCATTATTCAAGTATTTTTATTGGACCTTGTCCTTTTGCCTTTTTGACACTCTGCTGCCCTTACTTCTTCATCTCTCACAGTTCTCCATTCGTCTTCTGCTGTGTTAGTTACTCCTGTTGCAGTGAAGCATTGCCTAACGCTGCCTATACACCTCCCAACAACTTCTAACGGTACATGTAAACCTCTCGACAACTTTCAACTTATCCACTTTACATACTCATTATTTCCTACCTTTTTGAAATTTCTCCAGTTCGCAAACAAAAACTTGTGGTCGGAGCCTACATCAATCCCTGAAAATTTTCTTCAGTTTAAAATCCGGTTTCAAAATCTCTGCCTTACTATCATGTAATCTATCAGAAACCTCCTGGTGTCCCTTGTCTTTTCCATGTATGCAGCCTCCTTTCACGATTCTGAAAACCAATTATTAGTAATGATTTAATTGCCCTCGGTGCAAATTCTAAATTCTACCAGGTGTCTTCCTCTTCCACTTCTCTCCTCAGTCTATGTTCACCTACTACCCATTTCTGTCTTTTCCTCTTATGGAATTACAGTCCTCCATCGCAACTAAATTTTCATATCCCTTAACTACCTGCGTAATTTCTTGTATCTCATCATATATTTTTTTTCAATATCTTTATCACCTACAGAGCTAATCGTCATATAAACTTGTACTACTGTAGTGGGTGTTGACATTGTTTCTGTCTTGGCTATGATAATGCGTTCACTATGCTTTTCACAGTAACCTGCTCGCATTCCTATTTTCTTGCTGATTATTAGGCCTATTGCTCAATTACTTCTATTGGATTTTGTGCTGATAACTCGGTGCTCACCCGACCAGAAATCCTCTTTTTTTCTGCCACCAAAATTCATTATTCCACACTTAATCATATTCATGTCTCTTCCTGATGTTCCATGCTCCGACTCGTAGAATACCAGTTTCGTTTTCTTGATGGAAATATAATCCTGAGCACAGGTGGTATCTACCCTGACATCCAACTCGGCGACTAGTTTGCCTCCGAAATATTTACCTTGGAGGATGTTTTCATCATTAAACCCTACAGTACAGCTGCGTACTCTCGGGAGAAATAATGGCTGTCGTGTCCCAATGCTTTATGCCGTTCGCAATACCAATGCAAAGGCTTTTTCAATTTCGACTGTTGCACAAAACTTTGCTTTATATTTTAAATACAATTGAACCAAAATAATAAAACATACAAAGTCTCGGCTCAACATTGTAAATGCAATTTCCGTGGAAGCGCGATTGGCACTATTTCTGAGATAATATTTCGACAATTCTTAAAAAATGGTTCAAATGGCTCTGAGCACTATAGGACTTAACTTCTGAGGTCATCAGTCCCCTAGAATTTAGAATTACTTAAACCTAACTAACCTAAGGACATCACACACGTCCATGCCCGAGGCAGGATTCGAACCTGCGACCGTAGCGGTCGTGCGGTTCCAGACTGTAGCGCCTAGAACCGCTCGGCCACACCGGCCGGCGACAATTCTTACCTGATATTATTATTAATATCGTCTTGGAGATGAGGTCATTCTATGCAGTTGAATAAAAGACTGTTTTATTACATGCCATAAGTGTTTCACCTCTTCTTATTTCCGAAGCATCTTTAAAGACCTGGAATACATCTGTTTTACGCGCATAAAAAATATTTTTCCAGATATATTATTTTATTGCAATTTTTTCGTTATTCTCTAATGTTAGATAAGAGACAACTTTTTGGAGCGCAAATTTCGTAAGGTTAAACGGCTGTTTCCTTCTGTTTAAGACTATTTCAGGTTTTGCTACCACATATGTGTGTATCCGGAAATGTACCTCGTTGTCCTGCGGCCTTTTTGGTCCATATACACCACAAATAGATTTCCGCTCTGATATGTTATCGAATAAAAAAAAGTTAGGTGACACAGTGGTAAGAATTATCAAAAAATTATTGCACATAATATTGTCCTATACGATCCCACTGTGATGAAGATATGCATGTCTCCCGTGCCAAAGTGCTTTGTACTCAAATACGGCTGAAATGATAGCCCCGCTCATACGTCTCAGTCTTAAATTTAAACTGCCCAGTCACACTAATGTGACCACTTCTACTTTTTGCAATGCGGGCAGCTGCGAGACGTGCAGGAAGAGAGTGAATGAGGTTCCCACACGTTCTCGATTGTAAATTGCAGTTGTTTCAAAGAAATTTCCATTTGCAAGCTGCACATCGAAATTTTTGTTTTTATTCGATGTGCAGCGTGCAAAAGGCAATTTCTTTGAAACAACTGCAATTTATACACAGCTGCTGCGAAAATGGCCACTACAAGAAACGTGTTCTCGATTGTGTTTAAATCCGCGGTTTTTGGTGGCCAAGGAAGTACGGTAAACTCACCCTGGTGCTCTTCGAATCGCGCATGTGCTCTATGAGCTGTGTGACACGTTGCGTTATCCTGCTGGTAGATGTCATCGGGTTGAGGAAAAACAAACTGCATGTATGGTGGACATGGTAAACACGGATAGATGCATATTTTTGTTGATCCATTGTGCCTTCCAGAATGACCAGACCGCACAGGAAATGCCACGAAAACATTTTGCAGGCCATGGCGCTTCCTCCGTGTTTGCTTTCAGACATTTCGTGCTATACTCGGTAGCGGACACCTGTCCAATGGAGCATAACACGTTATTCACCCGAAAAGGCCACCTGTTGCCATTTAGTGGATGTTCAGCTGCGATTCTTTTTTTTTCCTATTCCAACCTTTTCATATCAGAGTAGCACTTGAATCCACGTTCTTATTCATTCGCTGGATGTATCCCAGCCTTTATCGTCCTCCACAGTCTTTACACTCTGCGGTTTCCTGTAGTACCATGGAAGTTATTTCCGGATATCTTAACATATGTCTTGTCACCCCGTCCCTTCTTCCTGTCAGAGTTTTACATGTATTTTTTTCCTCGTCGATTCTGCGGAGAACCTCCCCTTTCCTTACTTTATCAGTCTACCTAATTTTCAACAGTCTTCTGTAGCACCACATCTCCAACGCTTCGATTCGCTTCCGTTCCAGTTTATTCAAAGTGCATGTTTCACTACCGTACAATACTGTGCTCCAAACATACAGCCGGCCGGTGTGGCCGAGCGGTTCTAGGCGCTACAGTCTGGAGCCGCACGACCGCTACGGTCGCAGGTTCGAATCCTGCCTCGGGCATGGATGTGTGTGATGTCCTTAGGTTAGTTAGGTTTAAGTAGTTATAAGTTCTAGGGGACTGATGACCTCCGATGTTAAGTCCCATAGTGCTCAGAGTCATTTGCATCATTTTGAACCAAACATACATTCTTAAAAATTTCTTCCTCAAATTAAGGGCAATGTTTGATATGTTGGCCAGGAATACCCTCTTTGCCAGTGATGATCTGCTTTTTATGTCCTCCTTACTCCGTCCATCATGGGTTTTTTTGCTGCCTAGGTAGCACAATTTCTTAACTTCATTTACTTTTTGATCACCAATGATGATGTTAAGTTTCTCGCTGTTCTAATTTCTACTACTTCTCATTACTTTCGCATTTCTACGATTTACTCTCAGTCCTTATTCTGTACTTATTAGACTGTTCATTCCATTCAATAAGTCCTGTAATTCTTCTTTACTTTCACTGAGGATATCAATGTCATCAGCGAACCTTAACATTGATATCCTTTCACCTATAATGTTAATCTACTCCACTGAGCTAGGTGGTGCAGTGGCTAGCACATTGGACTCGTATTCGGGAGGACGACGGTTCAATCCCGCGTCCGGCTATTCTGATTTAGGTTTCCCGTGATTCCCCCAATTCGCTCCAGGCGAATGCCGGGATGGTTCCTTTGAAAGGGCATGGCCGACTTCCTTCCCCTTCCTTCCCTAATCCGATGAGACCGATGACCTCGCTGTCTGGTCTCCTCCTCCAAACAGCGGCAACCCCTCTAAACCTACTCTTGAACCACTCTTTTATTTCCGTCATTGCTTCTTCGGTATTGCGGTATTCGCGTGCAAATCCCAGTCTTCATCGCCGAAGAACAGCATCAAGGTGCACGAACAAGGTGTGTGCTGAGGAGGACCACATGCAGTCTCGCTGGCTGAACGATCGTTGTGGAGACACTGTTGGTAGCCCTTTGGATCATCTGGACGGTCAGTTGCTCTATAGTTTTCCACCGCACGCATCTCCGCAGTCCTTGTTTAGTTCCGTCATCTATGGTACGTAGTGCACCGCAGATGCCTCGACGCTGGTTTTGCATAGCGCCGTTTAGTATGTACGGTATACTTTAACCAGGGTGGCATGCGAACAATTTCCAAAGAAAGCCATTTCGGAAATGGTTCCAACCTTGGCCCGAAACCTAATAATGATGTACTTTTGGACGACATAAATCGCTGCACTGTTTTACGCATCTTCACGACACACTTTATATATCCTCCGTTGCTAGTGCTGCCACATGCCATCTGCGAGTGGTTATTGAACGTCGACGTCGAATGTAAGTGCTGGTCAGAGTAATGGGACTGATCTGTGTATTTCGAAAGCTCATATGAAACACTACAGTCTGCATACGGCGCCCAGTAAACTGCGTAACAAGTTGCGGGCAACTTGAAAATGTCGTGGCTAGAGTGGTCTTGAAGCATCCGATTACAGCTCAGTTTGAGGACGGGCAGAGATGGTCGCTGCTCTAATCATAAACCAGTTTAACATATTCGCCTCTCGTGGCGAGAATCGCAGCAATGATGTAGTATACACTGATCAGCCAAAACATTATTATCACTGCATATCGCGACGTTGGATGTAGCCTGATGGCGTTGCGGGCACGTGACACGGTAACAAAAGTATGCAAGCGGAGCAGACACGGACGGGGGATCACCCTAGCAAAGATATGGGCTGCAAATGGGCAAATCCATTCAGACAAGGGACTTTGACGAAGGGAACATTATTATTACGTAAAGCCTGCGAACGAGTGTCTCGAAAACGGCGAACCTGGTCGAATGTTCATGTGCTACTGTCGTGAGCAACTGCGGAAAGAGGTAGGACAGTGAAACACCCACTAGGCGCTAAATGATTGGACTCTTCACACAACTTGAGGTTCGGGGGCTTGTGTGCTCTGTAAAATAGAATAGATGGTGATCTGTGGCACCTCTGCCGATAGAGCACAATTCTGATGCACGCACAAGTGTTTCGGAGCACACCCTTCATTGTACATTGTTAAACATGGAGTTTCGCATGTTGACCCAACGACATCGTCAATTACGATTGCATGGGGGATTATCGGAATCCGATCGCCGATCAGTGGGAATGCGTCGGCTGTTTAGCTGAGTCACATTTTTGCTACCCTATATCGATGGTCCTCTCCACAATCGCCGTCATCGAGGTGAACCAGAGCTCGAAACGTGCAGCGCGCCACGGTCACAGGCTGGGGGAGCAATACTATGCAATGGGAGAGATTGTCCTGCGCTCGCATAGGGACTTGTGATAGTAATTGAAGATACGCTGGCAGGTGGTAACCACCAGCATCCATTCATGGTTGATGTCTCCCCCGACGTCATCTTTCAGCAGTATAACTGTCCGTATCTCGGAGCCAGAGTCGTGCTACAGTGTTCTGAGGAGCATTATAGTGAAGTCACGTTGATGTCTCGGCGGCCAAATTCGCCCGATGTAAATCCTATGGAACCTATCGGGCACCACCACGCATACACAAATCTACGCGAATTACATGACCTGTGCGAGGATATCTAATGCCACATACCTCCACAAACGTACCAGCAAACTGTCGGATACCTGATACATAGAATCAGTAATGTATTTCTTTTTAAAGATCCAAAGAAGCTATTAAGTTGGTCACAATGTTTGGGACTCAGTGAATTTGTTTGATTACAGGAGCTTTCTAGTGACGTGCGGGTTAATGAGGCTACGGCGTAAGCATAGCCTTTTGTTGACATGGTAGGGGGACCGCATGTCACATTTTTGCTACCCTATGTCAATGGTCGTCTCCACAAGCGCCGTCATGGAGGTGAACGGCGGCTCGAAACGTGCTGCGCGCCGCGGACACAGGCTAGTGGGACCAGTACTACGCAATGGGAGAGATTCTCTTGCGCTCGCCTGGGGACCTGTGAGAGTAATCAAAGATACTATGACAGGTGGGAACCACCAGCATCCATTCATGCTTACAGCATGTGCTTTTAGTCTGATGATGAGTATTGGCTGATAAACACCGGTTACGCATTACGAAATGCTTTTGTTATTGTTTCGTAAGGAAATATAAAAACAGGAAAGAAATAAACGCTGTGAAGCTGCAGTGTAGAACAGCAAGGACCAGTAGTGAAATTCTCGTCGAGAGGACCGCTCGCTTCTGCCAGATAGGAAGAGGAATAGGAGAAGAGAATTGAAGAGAGGCAGAGAGAGAGAGAGAGATTCAGGCGAGAGAATTTAAACCACCCACAGCCGCCGGCCGACACAAAAGGTGGCCACGGGCGAGGAATGTTTTCGAATTCACAATATTTCACGGGAACAAACGACTTTTCTTGGTGAAATAGAACTTCCGGCATACCTCGCCGAGCGGGCCGCGTCCTCCGCTGTGCACAGCTCGGTGCCGGCCTTATTCAGCGTCGACACCGGCACTCGTCGGAGGTGAAACGTCCCACCCCTCTTCGACCCCCACGCCACCGCCACCCCCACATTCCGCCCTCCTCCGTGCCCCGTGTTATCTGCCAGGCGGCGCTATAACCGATGTATTTTCATATTTCAGATACGATTCACATTTAGCCCGCCTGGGGACCCCCACACCCTGACGGGCACAGAGCGCGCGCGGAGCAAGAACGCCGGCTAGGCGCCTTGCCGCCCACCTCCGCTCTGTCGGGACTTCCCCGCCGCGCCGCAGGCTGCGGCCTGCATACCGCCCGCGCCGACGCGACTGCTGCACGTCTTTTGATATTTCGTTGCGCCGCCGGAAATTACGTGAGCAGTTTCATCTCCGGCCGTATTTCCTGTTTCGGCTCTGGCTCTTTGGACGTGACGTCAGAGGGGCTGGCGGCTACGACGGCGGCGGCGGTGGGTGACGCGACGGGCTCCGCCCGGGCAGGACGCGGGAGGGAGAGAGAGAGAGAGAGAGAGGGAGAGAGAGGGAGGGAGGGAAGAAGGGACGAGGAGGAAGAGGAGCCAGAGCAGGAGGAGAGCGCAGCCGGCGCCCGTGGCGTCTCTAGCGCCGGTGCCGCGAGAGATAAGGCGCCGCGGCGGGCGTCGGCGTCGGCGGCGCCGCTGGCTGCGGCCCCGGCGCCGCCACAGATACCCGCGCCTAATCTCCGGGCCCGCCAGATGCCGCCCCCGCGTCAATGGGCCGCGCCGCGCGCCACAAACAGATTACGACGCCACGCTGCCGGCCGGCGCTCTTTCCCCGCCTTTCCTTTCGTTTCCGTCTGCTCGGAAAGCTGTCCCGTCTAACACTACCGCGTTCCCGGTGTCACAGTGCGGCTCGGACAATAATGTTTCCACGGACGCGGTTAGAGCTGAAAGAATGGACGCGCTAAGGTATACTTCTCCTGAGAGTCAAAAGGGAAAAAGGGTGATTAGTATTTATCATCCCGTCGACGACAAACTCATTTGAAAGACGTTTACTTGAGTACATCTTTCAATAGAATTTACCCCTTCAATCAGGTACAGTCTTTTATCATTTTTATATGCCATTTTCACCACATTGTACTCGGGCCAAAGGCTATAGGAATTGATCTGTGGGGAATATGCTTTATTTAAAGGAGTTTTGCTATTTGGGGAGCAAAATAACTGATGATGGTCGAAGTAGGGAGGATATAAAATGTAGACTGTCAATGGCAAGGAAAGCGTTTCTGAATTTGTTAACATCGAGTATAGATTTAAGAGTCAGGAAGTCGTTTCTTAAAGTATTTGTATGGAGCGTAGCCATGTATGGAGGTGAAACATGGCCGATAAATAGTTTGGGCAAGAAGAGAATAGAAGTTTTCGAAATGTGGTGCTACAGAGGAATGATGAAGATTAGATGGGTAGATCACATAACTAATGAAGAGGTATTGAATAGGATTGGGGAGAAGAGAAGTTTGTGGCATAACTTGACCAGAAGAAGGGATCGGTTGGTAGGACATGTTCTGAGGCATCAAGGGATCACCAATTTAGTACTGGAGGGCAGCGTGGTGGTTAAAAATCGTAGAGGGACACCAAGAGGTGAATGCACTAAGCAGATTCAGAAGGAAGTAAGTTGCAGTAGGTACTGGGAGACGAAGAAGCTTGCACAGGATAGAGTAGCATGGAGAGTTGCATCAAACCAGTCTCACAACTGAAGACCACAACAACAATAACCCTGACTTTCCCTTGATGATCAGCACCCTCTATTTACCGAACACTCCCTGTCTTTCATGAAATCCAGTCTGTTAGTTTCGCTGTAGGCTAAGGCGAACTTTTTGCTTCTTTCTAGAAACTGTCAGTTGAAGCGGACAAACAAGGGATCAATACGGCGAGCTTTTTTACACGAACCGATTGGGCCTTTGTGTTGCCTGAATTTACGCCAAAAGTGCGTCTCGAGGGTGTTGAGGAGCGAACTGCAGCCACTTGAAGTGGGGTGAGCTACAGTCTGGACGTGTTGGAGGTGCTGTTGCCCGGTTGGGACAAGCGGTGCCGCTGTACAACGAGGCAATGGTGGTGAGACTAAATGCAGCTGCTTGCTGACGGACCGATAGTTAGGTCGCGATCAGAGCTTGTTCGCAGTCACAATTCTTCATACCAAAACCTTTCCGAGCAGCTGAATTATTTGCCACGTGCGTCGTAAGCTAAATTCTTTACACTGCCATGTTTTACGTTGATCAGTATGTTTGCCCTCCTGCTTCAGCAACTGTAATTCATATCCGTTTTTTTCTCGCTCTGCTCTTGTCCCGTGCAAATTGGTTACCGAAATTGTAAATTTATCATCTCCGCAAATCTCTGTTAATGAGTAATATCAACTTTCTCTGCTTTTCTTTGTCGTCAGCAACGTTTTTCTCTGTTGCGATATGTTGGATCACGCACAAGCTCCTATTCCTTGTTCCCATAGAGGCACCACTGCCCCCCTCCCCCCCCCCCCCACACCCCCCACCACGTATTTATCATTTTCTCTGCTAAGTTATTGTCAGGATTTATAGCGTAAGGGACAGTAGCATTTAAGAATAGATTTCTTGTCATGCAATTCAAATTTCCTTTATGTAAATGTAATTTCTAAAATCATTGGGGGAAGTGGCAACAAAACGACTATACACGTTGGTGTGTAAAATATATGAGTCTGGCGACATGCCATCTGACTTTCGGAAAAGCATCATCCACACAATTCCGAAGACGGCAAGAGCTGACAAGTGCGAGAATTATCGAACAATCAGCTTAACAGCTCATGCATCGAAGAATGGAAAAGAAAATTGAGAATGCGCTAGGTGACGATCAGTTTGGCTTTAGGAAAAGTAAAGGGACGAGAGAGGCAATTCTAATGTTATGGCTAATAATGGAAGGAAGGCTAAAGAAAAATCAAGACACTTTCATAGGATTTGTCGACCTGGAAAAAGCGTTCGACAATATATAATGGTGCAAGCTGTTCGAGATTCTGAAAAAAGTAGGGGTAAGCTATAGGGAGAGACGGGTCATATACAATATCTACAACAACCAAGAGGGAATAATAAGAGTGGACGATCAAGAACGAAGTGCTCCTATTAAGAAGGGTGTAAGACAAGGCTGTAGCCTTTCACCCATACTCTTCAATCTGTACATCGAGGAAGCAAGGATGGAAATAAAAGAAAGGTTCAGGAATGGAATTAAAATACAAGGTGAAAGGATATCAATGATACGATTCGCTGATGACATTGCTATCCTGAGTGAAAGTGAAGAAGAATTAAATGATCTGCTGAACGGAATGAACATTCTAATGAGTACACAGTATGGTTTGAGAGTAAATCGGAGAAAGACGAAGGTAATGAGAAGTAGTAGAAATGAGAACAGCGAGAAACTTAACATCAGGATTGATGGTCACGAAGTCAATGAAGTTAAGGAATTCTGCTACGTAGGCAGTAAAATAACCAATGATGGACGGAGCAAGGAGGACATCAAAAGCAGACTCGATATGGCAAAAAAGGCATTTCTGGCCCAGAGAAGTCTACTAATATCAAATACCGGCCTTAATTTGAGAAAGAAATTTCTGAGGATGTACGTCTGGAGTACAGAATTGTATGGTAGTGAAACATGGACTGTTGGAAAACCGGAACAGAAGAGAATCGAAGCATTTGAGATGTGGTGCTATAGACGAATGTTGAAAATTAGGTGGACTGATAAGGTAAGGAATGAGGAGGTTCTACGCAGAATCGGAGAGGAAAGGAATATGTGGAAAACACAGATCAGGAGAAGGGACAGGATGATAGGACATCTGCTAAGACATGAGGGAATGACTTCCATGGTACTAGAGGGAGCTTTAGAGGGCAAAAACTGTAGAGGAAGACAGAGATTGGAATACGTCAAGCAAATAATTGAGGACGTAGGTTGCAAGTGCTACTCTGAGATGAAGAGGTTAGCACAGGAAAGGAATTCGTGGCGGGCCGCATCAAACCAGTCAGTAGACTGATGACAAAAAAAAGTAATTGTTTATAAATCCAAAGGTTTGAATGTAGTCTTTTACCGCCCGTTGTGGCCGAGCGGTTGTAGGCGCTTCAGTCCGGAACTGCGCGATCGCTACGGTCGCAGGTTCGAATCCTGCCTGGGGCATGGATGTGTGTGATGTCCTTAGGTTAGTTAGGTTTAAGTAGTTCTAAATTCTAGCGGGCTGATGACCTCAGATGTTGAGTCCCACAGTGCTCAGAGCGATTTGAACCATTTGAACAGTCTTTTACTTAGAGCCCCCAAGTCAGATGCATCAGGCCATAAAGTTAGAAACAAATGAGTTCCGGCTAAACATTGCGTTTGTATCCGTAATGCCATACTGTGCTACTTGTTTCTGATGCATTAGGTTAAAGGAAATGTTTGTCATTAATGACCGCGTGGCTCTTGCCCTTATCGTGTACGACACCATCATCAGTGGATGTGTTAAAAGAACAATAGGAATCAGTGATTACGGGATTATGTCACATTTTTGCCTGTTTTCAGCCAGGAATATAGATTAAGATCACTAGTTTACCATCAGAACAATCCACGCTACCAAACCCTAAAATCACAGCCGAAACCTTACACATTAAAGTCGGATCGAACTGGGCAATGACTTTTTTCGGTGTTATGACTAACTTGACGTGGTACACCGCAAATTCACCTTCTGTGCAATCTCTTCATCTTGGGGTAATACTTGCACCCAACTTTTTTATCCTCCAAATCTCCCGCAACTACAATGGAAGATATTTCTCGATGTCTTAACGCATGTTCTACTATTTTATTCCTTCTTCTGGCCAATGTGTTCCACATGTTCCCCTCCTCGTACATTCTCCGCAGAAACCTTTTCGCCATACACCAAAGTATGATGGAGCCTTCAAAAGCAATCACAAATGACAGTAATGGCCGTTAACGCACGTTACCAAAGACGATAAAATGATCTATTTGCTAGATCATCAAGGACTGAACTCTTCACGTCTGAAAAGTTGTCGTATCTGCTGATATCTTCTCTTCGTAGTACGAAATTTATACGTTGAAAGCGAACTGACTTCACGTAAACTATGTCTTCTGAACTGTTTAAAGTGCCCTTCCAAACTGTGCAATCACTTTCAGAAGTGTCTGATCACAAATGGTTCAAATGGCTCTGAACAATATGGGACTTAACATCTGAGGTCATCAGTCCTCTAGAACTACTTAAACCTTACTAACCTAAGGACATCACACACATCCATGCCCGAGGCAGGATTCGAACCTGCGACCATGGCGGTCGCGCGGCTCCAGACTGATGCGCCTAGAACCGCTCGGTCACAGCGGCCGGCACTCCCTTCCCAGAGGTACAAATTTCTTTCTGCAACATGATCCCGGCCACCACCACTGTGTTACTAGAAGGAAGTCAGGATCCCAGACCTATACATCACATACGCTGGTGCGTGGCTCTCCGACCTGAGTGCCACGTTCCTTGTCGTCACGTATTTCCGATTTACCGTGACGAGACTGCGGCCCGGCAGTGTACTGCCCGCTAACTGCGCGCTGTCACGCGTTGACCCTCTCCGTATCGGACATCGCGAGACGTAATGCGGCTTGTTGGAGCTGAGGCAAAGGACTTTGCAAGTAAGGTGCTCTCTGATTAGGTTTAAGTAGTTCTAAATTCTAGGGGACTGATGACCTCAGATGTTGATCGAGGACTGTCGTCCAGCTGGATGAAATCAGCGCATTGCCATATCCTTAAGAAGCAAGAACGCCATTGCCCTTCGATCTGTACAGCCCCATTTCCATATAGTAAGACGCGTTGGTCTCTGAGTCCATTTGAAGATATCCAACGTCATAAACGTCATACATAGACATTACCTTATGAGGAGGCATTCCTGTCATGTCTAAACACAGACTCATGCATGAATGAAGAGTATAATGTTTTAGACTAATTGGTTCTGTGCTGAGATCTGCCAAGTCTCCAACAAGAGGTTAGTTTGTAGGGAGACAGTTATTTCAGTCAAGTAATGTCGTACATGGACAATGTATTATTGTACATTATGGTATGAAAACGTGGCGATACATGTCGTGTATGATCACACTCTGGTTGAATGGTCGATCACGTTAAACTAGTGAGAAACACGTTTTTCTCTTCTCCCGTTGTCTGTTGCCTTTTCTGGCCTCTGAATGGCTCGTTTTGATATCATAACTCCAGAACGGCGTAATACACAGAGCTGGCGTCAGTTTTTGGCGAAGACGCATGGATAAAGATGTACATAGTCCGAGAATGTGTTTTACTCTATTTCAGTTTTGTGTCATTATTTGAGAGCGCTTGTTAGTTAATTAGTTTTATGTTTCACGGATAATTAAGCACGATAAATCGTAATAATATGGAATGAATCATTTTACATTGACATCGGCGATTAATTTTTACAAATGTTTACATACTGAACATTCCTAAGATTTGTTTCATACCCATCACCTTTTACACATTACAATAACAGAAATTCTACAGAACAGAAGGAGTTTCCAAGCAGACACTTCATCTGTCTGTTTCCAAATTTTGCTTTGCTGTCTGACAGACAAGTCATTGGGTAAGTGATCAAAAATTTTTGTTGCAGCATTGTGCACCCCTTTTTGTGCTGAAGACAACCTTAATGTGGAATAATGAATGACGTTTTGCTCTCTGGTATAGTAATTATGTACGTCATTGGTTCTTTTGAACTGTAGTGGATTATTTACAACCAATTTCATGAGAGAATAAATAAAGCCGGTAGTCAGAATGCCCAACTCCTCAAACAAATGTTTACAAGATTATAGTGCATGAGCACCACATAGTATTCTTACAGCACGTTTTTGAGTAATGAAGACTTTCTTTCTTAAAGGTGAGTTACCCGAGAACATCATTCATACGACATTATTGAATAAAAACATGCCAAATATATCACCTTACTGCCATGTCTCTCCCTAAAATTTACAGTGATTCTGAGTGCAAATGTGGGTGTACTAAGTTGTTTTAGGAGTAACAAAATGGGTCTTTTCCAGTTTAAATTCTCATCAATACAGACGCCTAAGAATTTTGAAGTTTCAATCCTATTTATTACTTGCTCACCAAAGGTTACACCTGTTGTTGGTGTATTATCCCTAGATTGTGAGACCATTCGCAAAAAAAAAAAAAAAAAAAAAAAAAAAACACACAGACAATGATACCTTTAAGAACTTTGTTTACCATTTCTTCTGTTTCCGTATGTATGCTTGAACTGATTACAATGCTAGTGTCATCTTCCAAATGAACTAATTCTGCATACTGCACATTAGAGAGAAGATCGTTTAGATATATGACGAACAATAGTGGATCTACGATTGAGCCTTGGGGAACACCATACGTGATTTCTCCGCTGTCAGAATTATGTTCCCAGACTATTGTGTATGAACTAATAGGTACAACTATCCTCAGTCTTTTTGTCTGAAATGATATTATCCGTTGGTTAACTATACCATCGGTTTCATAAAACTTAATTTATCTAGGAGAGTACTGGGATTCATGTAACGAGATGCTTTAGATAAGTTGCAGAAAATACCAACCAGCGCTATTTTATTAAATGCTTGTAAAATCTGGTGATTGAACATGTAAATGGCGTTGTCAGTAGAGCAACACTTCTAAAGCCCATACTGTGATTTGTTGAGTATATCATTTTTGCTAAGGTGAGAAACTATTCTAGGGTATATGACTTTCTCAAAAGTTTTGGAAAATGATGTGAGGCAGTGAAACAGGTCACTGATTATTGACATCTCTCGTATCAGCTTTCTTAAAGAGGGGTTTAACAACGGCATATTTCAGTCCCTCTGGAAAAATGCCTTGAGCTGGTGATGTATTACATATTTCAAATAATACTGGGCTTCTTATATGGGAACAAATCTTTAGCGCTCTAACGAAGACACCATCAAAACCAGATGAGCTATGCCTAAATTATTGTCATCACGTATAAGCCATGTCAGTATTTTACAGTTTTAAAGAACTCCCTGTAAAACCATTTGCAACATTCATAAACAAAACTTATTTATAAAAACCTTTTTATACCATTTTACAAAATTTTTAGAAACTTCTTCGTTTCATAATTTTTTAGCGTTTAGAAGAACGTTTCACAGAAATTCTTAAAAAATTATTTACGAAATTTTTCTTTATATAAAACCATAAACAACACGACAATCTACAAGCACTTAAAAAGCTCTTTATGTACATCTACTGGTATCTCATGTAGATTGATTTCAATATATCCAGGAACTGCTCGATATCTACAGATATGACACTTCATCAGGACTACATTCAAAGTATGTATACCAACAATAGAGCTATTTAATATTTGTGCCTTTGTTATCAATAACGATATTTACATGAGCTTATCCACAACAACACGTCTCGATGAAATTTAGTTGAGCAGTCAATACAACCAATGTACAATTATTACACCTCAAGGGGTGCAATCGCTCTTAAACAGAGCCCATGAACTAGCAATACCAGATCAGCCTCACATATGCCTGTGCAAGTATAAATATGCTCACCCATTTTCAGCCTAGATCACTAATGTCACAAAGGCCAACATGTAACATAATATGGCCAGTGTTCAGGTCATCATAATTTTAAAAATATTTTCACAACAAATCCTTAAGACGAATTTTCATACAAATTTACATTATATGCCAAACTTAATCTAAAAAACTTTTTTCCAAAACATTTCTAAAAATTTTCTATCTATTTTTTAATATCGAATTACATAAGATCAACATAAGACTTTTTAAAACAATTCTTTGGACGTCTAAGAATATCACATATCAGCTAATTGTGTTATGTCTATAAATACTCGAAATCAGAACTACAATAAAAAAGTATGATACTTTTCATCAAGAAAATATACATTGTCTCTGCTTACCAATGGAGCTACAACCAATATTTTGCATTTTTGATAGCAAACAATATGGTTTAGGTGAGATTTGGTTACCTGTTCTAGTGCAGGCATATATAAGGGTTAACTAGTAATGCTAAATCATGGGCTCAATTTAAGAGCGACTGCAATCACATATGGCATTATAATTGTGCATTGGTTATATTATATATTGGTAGGATGCTACCTTAGATATCAGGTGATGACATTGTACTTAGCCATCAGGTGACGAGATTTCACCTACATCTCGAGCGACATATTGTCGTGGATACGCTCATATAAAAATCTTGACTGATAACAAAAGCACAGACATTAGATAGTTCCGTTGTTGGTACATTTACTTTGAATGCATTCTTGGTAAAATATCGTATCTGCAGATTTTGAGCTGTTCCTGGATGAATTAAAATCAATCGACATATGATATCGTTAGATGTACATATATAGCTTTTAAGTTCTTGTAGGTTGTCACATTGTTTTTGATTTCGTACTAAGAAAAATTTGGTGAATATTTTTTAAGAATTTTTATAAACTTGACTTAAAAAAGGAATATCTCAAAAATTTCTGAAATGAAAAAATTCTAAAATGATATAAAAAGGATTTTATGAACATTGCATATGATTGCAAAGGTATTTTTTAAAACTGTATAATACGGACTTGTTTCATATGTAATGATAATAATTTAGGCATATGTAAGTATATGGAATAGTAGATCTATGTCTTAATCTAATGTGAGATAATATCGCTTTGTACTACCACTGCGCCATCTCATGTACTTATGTATCACTACTGTACTGAGAAGAAGATTGCGTAATGATTTAAACATAAGTATGTTCTTATTCCATATACTGAAAATTTTGTATTAATTGTATGTTCTACTATGTTAGTTGCTGTATCCTAGCATGTTTGGTCTCACCTTTGGATATCTGAAGATGGCAACAGAGAACAAACGATTTTAGCGATCTCGACAGCTGAGAATTTATTCATAATGCTATAGATTCTGAGTAGCTTTTGTAGTGTGCAAATACTGCAGGATCTCCTCTTGTTCCAGCCGAAAGATACATTTCCCTTTTCCTTTCACAAGATACTATAATTCTGCTAGTGATCCATGGCTTTTTAAATAACTTTTAGCTTATCCCAAAAGCTATATATCAGCTTGTCATAGAATGGATTAAATTTTATGTTAGCACTTGGTTCATTATAAATTTCAAACCAACTCATCTCTTGTAAACTATTCTGAGAAATGTTTGTCCTGGGATCATTAATTATTGTAACTGTTTTCTACTGATCAGCATCCACACTGTAACGCACTATGTTATTTGCCTAACTACCTTGCAGCATGATCAGAGAGAGCATTTTTTACTGGCTGAACAGTTATTTTCTTGCTTTGGGCTTCTCCAAAGAAAACATTATCAGTTAGGGTCCTACTATCTTTATCCACCTGTGCTGGAAAGTTAATTACTGATATCCAATTATAGGATCCAAATAAAGTTTCCAGATCATTCTTTCTATCAGAATCCTTTAGAAAATCTACATTGAAGTCACCACAGGCACTTAACTGCCTACTGCTGTCTGACATATAGCACAGCAAGGAATTCAGATTCCTCGTGAGCAGTTCAGATGTATATACAGCTACAATTACAATTTAACTACTTTTCAGTATTAATTCACAAACACACACTTCTGTGTGCTGATCACTACAAAATATACTTACCTCATTGTTTTTAAACTTGTGTTCTGTCATAATATATGTAACAATTCTTTCCTTTCCCATATTAGTTCTCCATGAGTAAGCTGCTAGAGTGTAATCTTTTATATGCAGCTTATTCAAACCTGTGTTTATATGGTGCTTAGAGAAGCACATGACGTCTATCTTTTCACAGCTGTCTAAAATTTCCGAACAGACAAGAAGCTACCTTATTATTCAGTTCACTAATATTTTGATGAATCAAGCTAACCTTACTTTTCTGTGCATTCTTCAGCATTTTGGGCTATTTTGACTTCCCTTAAAACAGGGCGGCTGAATCCTGATTCTCACCCAGAAAAGGTGCCTCTCTGTCACCAGTAACGACTGGGACCTTGCTTTATCTTACAGTGACCACTGTATATTATTTGCATGAAGTTCAGCCAACCTATCTTTGTCTCTCCTATTCAAGTATAGGCCAGTCTAGTGTATCCGCGTCTCCCAATTCTAGCAACAGGCACTGCACTGCATGATATTTCACTTCAGTCAGCAGCAGCCTGTTCGACTCAGTGTTCATACTGCTCACAGCAGTGTTAACCCAGGGCTGGTCGCGGAGCTGCAGGGCAGCCACAAAACTCACATTTGTGTGTGTGATTGCTACTACTATTTCATCGAGGTCATTCCAAATCTGTAATTACTGTACTTAGCCAGACTGTTCCCTGCTCCACCTACTACAATAATCTAATCCTCTTTGCCAAAACCTTTGCATAAATTCCCTTTTCCTTTTCATCTGGCTACGGCTAGCACTTGGCTTCACAATACTTGTGAGCTAGTACGCTGTTCCTAATTTGTCCTGTACTATCTGGCCTACACCCTTCTTGTGGCTACTACCCAGCAGCAAGATTCTTTTCTCCCTGTCCTCTTTTGGTACCGACCTAAGCTGCGTTTCTTTTGCTAGAAATCTGCTGCACCCTACTGTCACCCACGGCTCGATGAGTTTTTCCCTTCCACTTCATGTAAAAAGTCGAATTTATTCGATACTGTTAGCTCAAATGTAGATGAAGTTGAAGAGCTGCACGCCCTTCGCCCATTGCTTGTCACCCTTACGCAGTTCCCACGATCTATTTCGCCCTTCACACTATCTAGTGTAAATTTCGTGTGATGTAATTAAGCCTAAAGGGCACAAATCTTTGCCTGCTACTCAGCGCCGGCTGGAGTGGCCGAGCGGTTCTAGGCGCTTCAGTCTGGATCCGCGCGACCGCTACGGTCGCAGGCTCGAATCCTGCCTCGGACATGGATGTGTGTGACGTCCTTAGGTTAGTTAGGTTTAAGTAGTTCTAAGTTCTAGGGGACTGATGACCTCAGATGTTAAGTCCCATAGTGCTCAGAGCCATTTTTGTATGAAACAAGTTATCTATTTACGCTTACAACAAGATCTAAGTACTCACTTCATTGCAGTATCTGCGAATTAACTTAATCCCAACAGAATGTAACCTTCAATGTAAATATGATGTACGCAAACTGTGAGTAAACAAACGAATAGTGCGAAAGTTTCTAAATCAAACAACTTCAGATGTAAACTATGTCCTGATATATGAACTTAACACTGAATGGACACGCTCTTCTCAAATTGTTGGGCAGGAAAAAAATTGGTTCAAATGGCTCTGAGCACTAAGGGACTTAACATCTGTGGTCATCAGTCCCCTACAACTTAGAACTACGTAAACCTAACTAACCTAAGGACATCACACACATCCATGCCCGAGGCAGGATTCGAATCTGCGACCGTAGCAGTCGCGCGGTTCCGGAAAGAGCGCCTAGAACCGCTCGGCCACCGCGGCCGGCTGGGCAGGAAAGCAGCAGAATTAAACGGAGTGCTCTAAGTTAACTGTGACATAACCTAAGCAAACATACGACTATAAATATAAATATTATGGTATTCTAAGAATTTATTTCAAAATATATTGCCAAAGGCCAAGCATCTTATGCCTAGCGATCCTCACTAAAGCCAAGGCGCGTGGACCCACAACCGTGTGGTGTCTTCTGCGTAAGGGGCACAACTATAGAAGACGTAATATGAATGAATAGGACATTCATGAAATGTGTCTGAAGTGTACATGTCCACTTGAAACACCAGTACGAATAGTTTGGTTGTTATCACAAGCCACATCCTCACGTTTTCGGCACTAATGTCGAGTGTGTGTCCTCCGTTCACACACATCCCCGTGTGCACGTTGACGTACGATCTGTAAACACTCTGTCGTGTCCTTTAGAGAGCTGGACGCCTAACATTCATACCACTTTCTGAAACTGATACGCACAGTACTTGACAATATCACTCTACATACGGCTGCAGCAAGGAAAGATCATAGCTGCAATATTTTCACAATCCTGTTCTTTCGAGTGCGTAACAATAAGTAAGCACTATAGCCCTTGGCTTTCCTTGTCTAAACCTTGCAAGTGGTCAGAAATTGCTGCTGTGGAATAAGATCAAATTATCAGTTATGTTTCTCAGTGACAGCCGAAGTAGTGTGAAAAACATGATGTAGAAATTAGAATGGGAGATTTAATCTCAAGTTTACGTAATAATCCCGATATAAATTTTCGACAGACATCATGGAAAAATAACATGCTAAAAATTGAAGATTACTTATGCATTCCAGAAGAACATTAAGTAATTCGTGTATTACAAAGCATTTTTTCGGCAATAATATATGCACGTATTTATATACACACAGAGAAGTTATATGTCTGTAAGGGATTATGGTAAAGACTAACAACGGAACTACTGAACAAGTACGAGGTATCAGAACATACAAAGCAAGGAATGTAGGTCAGGCCACTTTTTAGTAGTCTCACAAATGTGTCTTATATGTTTACTAGGTGGAAAGTTAAAGCAACGAATCAGCTTAAAATTAATGAAAACTTTAAATATGAAAGAATGAGATAAAGTACAAATGAATAATATCAGTGAAAAGGAACGGAAAAACGTCATAGTAAGTTATGGTATGAAAAAATGTAGACAAACAGAAGTGAAAGAGAGAGATACTCTGGTCCGCGCAAAGGTGCGGGATCGATAGTATGTCTTACTGTACCTTTTCTTAAATTCAGACGACGTGTTTACCTTTAGTGCCCATAAGGAGCAGTCAGGCTACGCCGACTAGAGTGGATCGGTCGCGCTTGCGGAGTCAGTCATGTGCTGGAGTCAGTTGGGACATCTTCACCAGTGATGGACTAGAGGCGCTACATTGCCATACGATTCCACGTTGTGGCCTACTGGGCAACTTCTGCTAGGCGCCTTTTACTTCTGGTACGCTTTCTGCAATCCAGGCCTGGCTGTTAACTTTGAGCGGCGCCTTCAGAAGGAAGTTCGCCTGAGTAGATGAAGTTTGACACACAACATAGGGGTTTGAAACTGCTACTCCAGTACGCTTACAGCGGAAAGTATTTGATAAGAACTCACCAGAAAAATTGCATTAAACATTCACTAATTGCTGTTTGCCATGGTTAAAATTTCATGTGCTTGTTTATCGAAATCATTTATTGTGAGTGAAGATGTTTACCTTATCTCCCTCTGGGTGCAATGATAAAGAGTCGATACAGTTAAATGTTTTTATTGTCTCAGCTGGGGTATAGGATTCTTTATCCCAATTAATTGTTATTACTATTGTAGTGCTTCATTGGGCTTATTTCAATACCAGTGAAGCAGAAATATGTCTTCTTGTCTTGAAGTAAAAGTCGTGTAATTAATTCTGTGTGTCAAAAGCTTTATTCTTATTAATCTTGCCTAGAGGCCTCTTATCAGCTAGAGGGCGCTCACAACATACAAGCAAGGTGGGCTGCCGACCTCCCTTCAACAGCTCAGATCAAAACATCGCCATTGGTTGTAAACATCAACAGACTTTCCGCATAAACACAGCACTACTTTGTGAAAAGCCATGTGACAGAATTGGAACTAATGTGACTACGTGCAGCACTCAGCCAAATCGGTGTTATAAGCACGCCAGCAAAGTCAGACCGGCAGTGTGTATCTACAGCTGGGACAGCTCTGGCCAATACCTATGCTGGCTCTAGCCTAGTAGACACTCGTCGTAGCCTTCAGTAGAAAGTTGTATCTTGTTGGGCGTAACGCTGCTTTGTAACTGTGCAGCATAGTATTTTGGTTGTTATTTCTTTTCATTGTCTTTTACTCTCATCTGGTATTTGCCCCTCCAGAATTGTGTTTCCTGTTGTTTTTGCGTTCGGAAATTTGTGCAAGCCAAGAAGGCGTTCTAGTTAAGTAAAGTGTGTTCAAACTCGATCGTTAGTTTTTTTCCTGCCTACTGCAGGACACTATAAATCTCACAGATATTGTTTAACTATTGAACAGAGTAAATGTTATTTTATGATTAAATGTTGTGATATGTTTTTCAAGAAACTGTATGTTTGTTATTTTAGGCCTAAGTTAAACAAACTTGGGTCTAATAAGTTGGTCAAATTATTCCTGGCACTTTACCATTTACCTGCTTCCTTCCTATCATATTCGAAGACTGAATAGTATAGAGATGGAAGAACTGAGAAAGCACTAAAGCTTGTGCAGTTGGAGTGACATGGGACAGCTGATACGTCTACTTATTACTCTGACTAGTGACACGTGCCGGCCGGAGTGGCCAAGCAGTTCTAGGCGCTACACTCTGGAACCGCGCAACCGCTATGGTCGCAGGGTCTAATCCTGCCTCGGGCATGGATGTGTGTGATGTCCTTAGGTTAGTTAGGTTTAAGTAGTTCTAAGTTCTAGGGGACTGATGACCTCAGATATTAAGTCCCATAGTGCTCAGAGCCATTTGAACCATTTTTTGGTGACATGTACGTAAGCATCCTATCTCATCCCCTGCATCCACTGATGTCCATTGTGGATTACGACGGACATGGGCATTCCAGCAGGTCAGTGCGACACCGTAAACGTCGAGAGTTTTTACAGAGTGGTTTCAGGAACACTCTTCTGAGTTTAAACGCTTCCGCTGGCCACCAAACTCCCAGACATGAACATTATTGAGCGTATTTGGCATGCTTGCAACGTGCTGTTCAGAAGAGATTCTTCCCTCTCCCCCCTCCTACTCTTACGGATTTATGGACAGCCCTGCAGGATTCATGGTGTCAGTTCCCTCAGGCACTAAGCCAGATATTAGTCGGGTCCATGACAAATCTTGTTGCGGCACTTCTGCGTGCTCGAGGTGGGACCCACACGACATTAGGCAGGTGTACCAGTTTCTTTGGCTCTTCAGAGTAGTATTGAGTACTGCAAAAGGAATAAGTGAAATTCTGAGCGTAATGTAATTCACGTTACACATGATGTCCCGTGCAATACACATGTTTGTGCAGATTTTACTGGCCGAAACGATTCTGAACCTCAGTTAAATGCAAGAGCCCGACTTCTGAACACACAAAAGAGAGATTTCCTCAGAGTATTCGGTGAAAGTTGATCTGCAGCGTGTGCTGGCTCCGTTAAAGCATTTGTCGTCTGCCTGCCGTAAAAGTACTCATAATTGCCCAGAAATGCTAAAAATCACATAATGTAAAGTAATACTAGCGGTGTAGTGAAACGTAAAGATATTCATGAGTGCAGTTGCAATTAAAGTAGGATGCAATCACTGAGTGGTCTGTTGCAGACAACGAGCTTACATAATCACGTGGTTGCAAAAGGAACAAGGAAGATCTGAAGAGAAATGGGCACATCACCACTAGATTTGCTAACAAGTTGCTCTATTGGAAAACCACTTCTTTTACAGAACTTGTGGATGTACATTCAGACTCATCAGTCAACTTCGAAATTCAGACTGATTTCAAAAGAAATAAATTACTCGTACTTTATAGCATACAAGAAGAACTGATACCAAAAAACTGAACTGATTTGCTATTGAATGAGAAGGGGGCCTTAAAATCTAACATGATTACCGATGGCAGTATCCTGTGTATCCTGGTCCACATGGATGCGCGACTCAACCAGTGCACAAAGAAATCAACTTCCGTTTTAAATCGGAAAGCCATGTTATGGCAAGGTTCGCCTCGATGGACAATGTATTCACGACCTTCAGTGCAGATGCACATCAACGTTCGACTTCCGGCGGGAATCTAACAACTAGGGAGCATGGAGGGCATGGACGGGGATTGCAGATAGGTAGCGTGGAAGTTCAAAAAATGTTCAAATGTCTCTGAGCACTATGGGACTTAACTGCTGAGGTCATCAGTCCCCTAGAACTTAGAACTACTTAAACCTAACTAACCTAAGGACATCACACACATCCATGCCCGAGGCAGCGTGGGAGTTCAGGGGTGGCGGATAGATGGCGTGGGAGTATGTGTAGGTGAGGGATCGTGCCGAGGTAGTCAGCGCATTTGCGATAATCACTGTGTCTGGATGGCGCAGTGGTTAACACAGCTGCCCAGTACGCAGAAGACCGGATTCGAGTCCTTGTCCGGCATACATTTTCTCTCGTTGCCGCTGATTCTGTATAAAGTCCCGATGCAGCTAATGTTAGTTCCTTCCCTTCCTTTCCCTTTCTCCCCCATCCACCTTGAATTTACGTGACAAGAGATTTGCCATGCCTAACCGAGACATGGAAAAAGAAACTCGCCGTACGTGAGTGCAGTCGATCATATCAGCGATACACTGCTAAGCCAATAGAGTTCAGTGATCTCAGCCACAGCATGACTTGAAACAGCAACCTACGACCAAGTGACGGAGCAGAACGGAAGCCAGACAAGAAGTGAGTGCATGCAAGAGCAACTCGGGTGACTGCAAACTGAGCCGATGTCGCGCTGAAAAACAGTTCGAATTCTCGCGGCTGGTAGTACGATTGGCTGCTGAGAAACAAATGGCTACCCATAAGACACCGCCACTTGTCTGTCCAAACCAAAGAGGTAAGTTAGTCAGCATGCCAACAATACCACCGCGTCAACAGGCATGCCTGTTTGGATGAGACATCACGTAACGTGATGTTAATTTACCCGTGAAACGAGCCAAGGTGGAACCAGGCGCGTTTCAAACTAACTGTAACATTCGTCCAATGAAAGAGAGTGACAGGGAAGCAATATGGATTATGATCATTTCCTCCACTCTTTGCAGAGTCGAACAAATGAATTAGAGAGTAGAAGAGGGGGGGGGGGGGGAGAGGGGAGATTAAGAGAAGGAACTGTATTGGAGAGCCAGCACTCCAGTCGCCACAAGAAACTGATTATCCCGGCGTGGGGGTTTAACGTGATTGGGACGTCATCAGAACTTGTACTAGCCATCGACGTGGCAGTCGAACACAGAATGGGCGAGTTGCACGATATAAGCACGTTTAATCAAAGTCAGGTCATGGTTGCTTGATGCATAGAATGCTACGCCTTCAAGATAGAGAGCATGCATTTGGCATTTCACATGGCATCACAGTGCGGCTCCCATTGTAACGCAATGCGCATATCCAAAACCGACGTCGGTAACGAACGCTTGTGCATTGCCACATGACAAGGAGATAGCTTGCTGGAGACCTGAAAAAATTTCGACATCAGTATTTGACCGGCAAGAAGAAGAGAGGTGGTAGCGTAAAACTGCTGATCAGCGGAATTTGCGACAATACAGGGTGGTCCATTGACAGTGACCGGGCCAAATATCTCACGAAATGAGCATGAAACGAAAAAACTACAAAGAACGAAACTCGTCTAGCTTGAAGGGGGAAACCAGATGGCCCGCTAGATGGCGCTGCCATAGGTCAAACGGATATCAACTGCGTTTTTTAAAATAGGAACCCCCATTTTTATTACATATTCGTGTAGAACGTAAATAAATATGAATGTTTTAGTTGGACCACTTTTTTCGCTTTGTGATATATGGCGCTGTAATAGTCACACATGTATAAGTACGTGGTATCACGTAACATTCCGCCAGTGCGGACAGTATTTGCTTCGTGATACATTACCCGTGTTAAAATGGACCGTTCACCAATTGTGGAAAAGGTCGATATCGTGCTGATGTATGGCTATTGAGATCAAAATGCCCAACGGGCGTGTGCTATGTATGCTGTTCGGTATCCTGTTTGACCTATGGCAGCGCCATCTAGCGGGTCAACCATAGCGTCATCTGGTTTCCCTCTTCAAGCTAGACAAATTTCGTTCTTTGTAGTTCCTTCGTTTGACGCTTATTTCGTGAGGTATTTGGCCCGGTCACGATCAATGGACCTTCCTGTATACTGCGCTGAATCCCTAACCTGTCTACAACGTCCTTGTAGTGAGCATGTCGATGACGATCCGTCCGTTGAATGAGGACGTTAACCTCCGGTTCTCTTTGGTGATATTCAAAAAGAGTATGTTAAGTTCCGCACCAAATTTCACCCTTTCCCCATTATCGTAAACAAAACTTCAAGCATGCAGTATGTGCAGGCCGCATGCGGGCCAAGGCCTGTCCTGTCACTCGGCCTTGCTCGGTCTTTTCCGGAAGTACCCGGAACAGCGCAACATTTCGTTTAGCATTGCTGTGCGGCATTACGTAGTCGGCACAACTGAGTTCGGCAGCATCGTAGTGTCAGCGCTCTTTACCCTTCGCTATTTGTTCGTGGTACGAAGAACGTTCACAGGTCCAGCGGCTGTTGTACAAAAAGAGGCAGTCTAGCGATCTGTCATCATAATCCTTTAAAATGAATGTGAATGACAGAGAGAAGGATGAGAATTCCCAATTCGCATAAGCGACAGATACTGCTTTTTTGCTACTAAACGACATTGTAGTACCATGCAGAAAGAATTTAAACTTTTAGGTGACAGTGAAAAAGCAAGAAATGCAACTATCCACAGACAGGATTCATTGTTCTGTACATCAAGAAGCACTTTGTTCTAAATTTGCAGGCGTGGAGCACTTGAAGAAATTGGTGAGACGAATAGTAAAATTTCTGATGTCGCAGCCATTATTTCATTTTCAGTTGCTACAGTTTTCAATGGAAATGAAAAAGAGCACGGAGACTTCATATGAAGGAAAAAGGAGTGCAGGAACGAAAATTAAAACATCCGTTAACCCTTCGGTCATGGCGTCCTCATATGAAGACATACTAAATAAATTCTTAGTATATTAGAATTCGTTAAATTTTACCATTTGTAATTGTTTTCCTCATATTGTCACGAGCAGAGAATTTGTTTGAGAATAGTGTCGACATTTGCTGTCAATCTGTGATACTACAAAACAAAACAATATGCATAGTCACACGGGCGCTCCCCGGTTATCTTTGTAACCCCCGTCAGCCGGTTAATACCTTCTGAGTTTAGGTAAAAAATTAATAATTTTGCTTAGAAAGGTGCATTCTTGAAGGTGGAAACTGAAGGTGTCTTTCAGAACGAAAGCTAAGTGACATATTGATAACTTTGTGTATGTCTCCAAATGAGAACACTGTGATGGAAAGGTTGTAATAGCGTAGAAATTTAGGACATTATTTCACTGTCTTTTTAGTCATCTTACGGTGATTTCACAATGCCCCGAGACAGCACTCCTTAATTCATATGAATTTGACGATCTATCTGATAATCCTGGCGATAATTTTGAACAAGAGAACAATGATAGAGGTAACGTTAGACGTTTTATATCATACGGTATATTGTAAGATGACTAACCTAGACGCAAAGCGCGCTAATTGCATGATAAGTGACACTGAGATAATCACGAAACACTCGTCCCATCCAAACAACAATGCATTCGTAGCGAGAATGTTACTGTTGCATACGAATTTGTTACAGCGCAGCCAACCTAAAGCTGAATAAGAAAAGTATACGCTCTAATCGTAACAGACTGAAAGGTAGCTCCGAATGTCCAGATTGGTAACTCTGATGTTTGTTTACGTGCTTTGCATCCGAACATGGCAGAGCGATAGCCACGCATATTGGGCATTTAGCGGGCTTTTGCACCCGAAGACAACATGTAGTTAGCTGCTTTTCGAGAGACATTTTCGACGATTTATAGTCGGTTTTGCGACCTGAAGCATTTTCCATCTAGTAGGCGCTGTCATAGCGAACTCCCTTTTCAACCACCATAAAAGAAGAAGGTACACGTGGAAAGCCCCAGGAGATACTAGAAGACACCAAATCGACTATATATTAGTAAAATCGCGTTTTAAAAACCAAATCAAGGATTGCAGAAGCTACCCGTCTGCGGATATTAATAGTGATCACAACCTTGTAATGATGAAATGCTTACTCAAACTCAAGCGATTAGAGAGAAAAACGAACAAAGTATGGAACAGAGATAACCTAAAGTCTGAAGAACTAGTGATCCCTTATGCACGGAAAACTGATGAGATGGCATCAAACATTATTCCCGGGAGTACTAACGAGGAGTGGAAACAAATCAAAGAAGGCATACATAAAGCAGCAGAAGAATTTATTGGGAAAGCCAAACCTGTAAACAGGAAAGAGTGGATAACACCTGAAATAATTTGTCTAATGGAAGAAAGAAGACTATACAAAAATGCCTCTGACGAGCAAAGCGAAAACAAATATAGAAAGCTTAGAAACCAAATAAACAGAGAATCTAGGAAAGCAAAAGAAAATTACCTCAACAGCATTTGTAAAGAGGTGGAGGAAAACATGGTTAAAGGAAAAACTGACTTGGCCTACAGAACAATAAAACAAAACTTTGCTAAACGGAAAGTAAAATCTTCAGGAACTATAAAGAACAAAGAGGGCAAGGTACTATTTGGATATGACACGCTGAAGAGATGGCAAGAATACATTGAAGAGCTATATCAAGGAGACCCTCTAACAGATAATATGATAGAATTAAGCGAAGAAGTAGAGAAAGAAGAACTAGGGGACACAATTCTGAAAGATGAATTTGAAAAAGCACTAAAAGAACTACCAGATAAGAAAGCGGCAGGTGTTGATGATATACCTTCTGAACTAATTAAGAAATCAGGAGACAAAATGAAAGCTACATTACTGCAACTCATACAGAAAATATACAAAACAGGTGAAGTTCCTGAAGACTATCAGAAATGCATCATATTCCCCATACCTAAGAAAGCATCTACTATGGACTGTGAAAACCATGGAACACTCAGTCTTCTTTCACACGCATCAAAAATTCTAATAAGAATAATTTTGAAAAGAGTTGAAAACCAATTGAATAGCACTCTAAGTGAAGACCAATTCGGTTTCAGAAGCGGTGTAGGGACGAGGGAAGCAATCTTATCTTTAAGACTAATAATTGAGAAACAAATTTCCAAAAACAAACAAGTATTTATAGCCTTCGTAGACCTCGAAAAGGCATTTGACAATGTTGTATGGCCAGAAATGTTTAGAATTCTGAAGAAGGCTGGTCTGAAATATAATGATAGAAGGATAATCTTTAAAATATACCAAAATGAAACAGCCTTAGTTAAGAAGGAAAACAAAGAAGAAACAGCAAGAATAAGGAAAGGAGTGAGACAGGGATGCCCACTATCTCCAGTAATTTTCAACGCATATATCCAAGAAGCAATAGACAAAATAAGAGAGAATATTGAAGTAGGAATAAAACTTAACGGAATGAAAATAGATATGTTGCGATATGCAGATGATATCGCCATAATTACAGAAAGGAAAGAAGATTTAGAAGCCGCACTCAATGAAATGGAAAACACCTTAAAAGAACAGTATGGAATGAAAATAAATAAGAAAAAGACTAAAGTGATGGTGAGTGGCGCCCTGAACTACAATGAACCCATACGAATAACAATAAAGGGAGAGAAACTAGGGCAGGTTACAGAATTTAACTACTTAGGTAGCAAAATAACAGCAGATGGAAGGAGCAAAAGTGACATTAAAAACAGAATACAACTTGCCAAAATAGCATTCAATGGAAAAAGAAACTTACTGACGAGTAGAAATGTTAGTTTAGACGTAAGAAAGAGAGTCATGAAAACCTATGTGTGGAGTACAGCCCTTTACGGATGTGAAACTTGGACTAGTGGAAAAGAAGAAAAGAGAAGATTAGAGGCATTCGAAATGTGGTGCTACCGGAGAATGGAAAAAATCAGCTGGCGAGACAAGGCTACAAACGAAGATGTCCTCAGAAGAGTGAAAGAAAACAGATCTCTTTGGCGAAATATACAGAAAAGAAGAATAACCTTCATAGGTCACATTTTACGGCATAACAATTTCATTAAGAGAATATTAGAAGGAATCATTGAAGGAAGAACTCGCCGAGGACGACCTAGATTAAGCTACATTCAACAAGTAATAAATGACATCGGGTGCCAGACCTATGCAGATATGAAGAAGAAAGTTGACAAAAGAACGGAATGGCGTGCTGCTGCCAACCAACCTGTGGGTTGATAACCGAAGAAGAAGAGGCGCTGAAAAAATCTATACGGTCGCGAGCCCACCTCAAAATCGACATAAAATTAATTTAGTGGCTTTTTCACCTGGGCCACTAAGATTTACATTTTTTATGAGTTTTTCTTTTTGTAAAAAAAAAATTATTATGGGTTCTGGAGATCCCCTTGTCATCGGAGCACAAAACAATGATGGCAATGAACAAGATCATCCTGAAATAGATATTGCGCCTGAAACTCATGTGATGGACGTTGTTGATCTATAGTGGCATCATCATTTTGGACAATTAACACCTAAAAAAGATATATGGTGGAGGAAAAGAGGACTCACTTATGTATCTCTTTCTATCGAATGGTGCAAATGTTGCTCTGGGCCAGTGGATAACCTCTGACAGCCCCTACCAATTTTTTAAAACTTGTTTCACTGATGTTACAGTGCAGAAATGTGTGCAATGCACAAATATTTATACAGTTCACAGAAGAGTAGGTAATTGTGGTGTCACCGCCAGACACCACACTTGCTAGGTGGTAGCCTTTAAATCGGCCGCGGTCCGTTAGTATACGTCGGACCCGCGTGTCGCCACTATCGGGATTGCAGACCGAGCGCCGCCACACGGCAGGTCTAGAGAGACTTCCTAGCACTCGCCCCAGTTGTACAGCCGACTTTGCTAGCGATGGTTTACTGACAAAATAAGCTCTCATTTGCCGAGACGATAGTTAGCATAGCCTTCAGCTACGTCATTTGCTACGACCTAGCAAGGCGCCATTATCAGTTGCTATTGATATTGTTAATCATGTACCGTCAGACCGACGTTCACCATTAATGGATTAAAGTTAAGTATTCCACCAGCTACGTCCGTTTTTTTTTTTTTAAGTCTAATTTCCTTGTCCTGTTCCAAACCTCACGCCAGCCTGCGTGAGCTAAAACGAGTGCCTTTCGGCTTCCTCTAATAGGGTGTTGGCTCTCCTGCCAACCCACAACAGTAATTTTCCCCCAACGACAGAAAAAGAAATACTTTCACTTATAGGAATTCACATTCTTGTGGTAAATTTGAAATACCCCAGGGTTAGATGTTACTGGGAGCCGCAGCTACGTATTTCCCAAATAGCAGACACTATGTCAGTTAACCGTTTCCTAAAATTAAGACAGAACTTCCACTGTGTTGACATAACAAGCGATCCTGATAAAAATGATCGATTTTGGAAGGTCAGACAAATATACAATTCCATAAGAGAACGGTTGCTATGTTTACCAATAGAAGAACATCTTAGCGTCGATGAGCAAATGCTGCCGTTCAGGGGAACGTTGAATGTAAAACAGTTTGTGAAGGGCAAACCGAAACCATGGGGAATAAAAATATTTTTACTCTGTGGAACAAGTGGTCAAATGTTTGATTTTATAATATTTCAAGGCTCGACAGCAGAACCTGGTCCAGCGATGTTAAAAATTTTTGGTCTTGGTGGATCAGTAGTGGTGAAATTAGCAGAAAGAATCAGCGAAACAAACGTGCTTCTCATTTTCGATAGTTATTTCTCAAATTATAGTCTTTTGCAGTACTTGAGAAATAAGAACGTGTACGCAATATGTAACGTGCACCAAAATCGCTTCAGGAACCCATCATTTTCGAGTGACAAAGACATGAAGAAATTTGAAGATGGAGAAGTTATAGCAACAGAATGGTATGACAATAAGCCAGTGGTAATGGCGTCGAATTTTGTGGGAATTGGAAACAAAGATATGTGTAAAAGATGGGGTAAAACTGAAAAGAAATATGTTGAAATCGTCCGAGAAGTTATTCAAGTTTACAATCAACATATGGGAGGGGCCGATGAGATGGATTTTCTGATCACAATTTATCCCACATTCATCAGGTCGTGAAAGTGGACGCTTCACATGCTTGCTCATGCAATTGATATTGCATGTGTAAATGCATGTATTGAATACAAGAAAACGCATCAGAATTTGGGGATTCCTAAAAAGAAGACCCTTGATTAGCTTCAGTGAAGGGCAAGTGTGGCCGAAGTACTGACAAAAATAGATAAGCCAGCTGCCAGGAAAAGGGGGCGTCCCATTAGTGAGAGTCCAATGCCATTTCCAAGTACTTCAAAACGAGCAAACGCGGAAGTTCGTCCAGAAGCTGATGTTCGTCTGGAGAATATTGGGCGTCTTCCAGTGATCAGTGACAAAAATATCATTTGACAGGTGCAAGAAACCGGGTTGCAAAGGCAAAGCCAAATTTTACTGTGTAAAATGTAACATTCAGAAAAAAGTTGTTTCTTTGGTTATCATTCTTCACAAGCGTATAACCATAGTTTATGTGTATAATCATTAAGTAAACTTTCTGCATTTTACGTATTTTGGTGAAATAAAATCAAATACAATACTATTACTTTTCGACTTATACTGCACCCACTTGAACACAATGTCCTCATTTGGGGACGCGTTGTATCCCCCTTGAGGGGGCACTACGGAATATTTTATAGATCTGAAAAATCATAATTTAATTCAAAGAAGTGGCTAGCAAAGCCATGATTTTTTTTCTGGAGAAAAATAATTCGTGACCGAAAGGGTTAAATGGACTTAATTGCACACAGTAAGATTTTGCAAGGTAATTTCTTTCTTATTTGAGGGGTTGCATTTAAAAAGATCGTGCTGTAGAAGGGATACATTCTGATAGAGACAATCCAGTTTTCTAAGCTCAATGGCGACAAGGAAAGCTCGTGTTTAAAGAATTCATTCTGGTCTTAGAAGAATTACAACGATGTTGTTAATAAATGCGAAATACAAAAACAAGTCGTATGCAGTACGACTGTACTGTCAGTAAAATGCGGCGCGTTCGCTGTTTTCTCCTCTTCTCTCTCCTCGCGTTCAGACAGCACGACTTGACGATGGGGGAAACGTGAAGCAAGGCTGAGCACTTTGGCACTAGAACCCGGGAACGACCAGCGAGCCGAAATCTTGGCCACCGTACGCTATACCATACGCCAGCCGATTAAGTAAATAAAAGTGACTCCGTTGCAAGTACGTAATTCAAATGGTTCAAATGTCTCTGAGCACTATGGGACTTAACTTCTGAGGTCATCAGTCCCCTAGAACTTAGAACTACTTAAACCTAACTAACCTAAGGGCATCACACACAGCCATGCCTGAGGCAATATTCGAACCTGCGACTGTAGCAGTCTTGCGGTTCCAGACTGTAGCACCTAGAACCACTCGGCTACCCCGGCCGGCAAGTACGTAGTGTTAATACACCGATTCAAAGGCAGCCAAAATATACAGCATGTCCATAATCAGTTGACGATTCGCGCTGTAGCATTCCGAAGCGGCAGGAGGCGTACGTCACCCCAGTACTAAGACCGTTGCGGTGATACGATCGGTGAAAGAGAGGCAGTGTCAGCTGCATACCACAGTGCTGGCACGATTACCCTTAACAATGTATACAGTAATACTTCGCGTCTAGGGGAAGACAACTGAATATCTTAGGACACGTACAAATTTTTCCACTTTTGGCAGCACGAGTAAAATCGTCAGGTTATCGTGGACAAGCTTGTCTGCCTTGGGCAGGTTAGCCTATAACTTCTTGTCGATGGTAAGAACATTGCAGGCAAAGCCGTTGTTTGCCGCGTGGGATTAGCCGGGCGGTCTGAGGCGCTGCAGACATGGATTGTGCGGCTGGTCCCGGCGGAGATTCGAGTCCTCCCTCGGGCATGAGTGTGTGTGTTTGTCCTTAGGATAATTTAGGTTTAGTAGTGTGTAAGCTTAGGAACTGATGACCTTAGCAGTCAAGTCCCATAAGATTTCACACACATTTGAACATTTTTTTCGATCTTGTTGGCATCCACCTTTCTATAGTGAGCAGTGTGGTATACGCAAAATTGGTTAACGAAGACGTAAGTGACAAAATTCAGAACAGGTCGCTCCTTTGTTTGTAGGCCACTTCGGCCATATTATTCTTGGCGGCGACTTCAATTGTGTGTTACCCCAAAAGGATCAACATCCACATTTCACCACATGCCAGGAACTCAAGCTGTTCGTGCATGAACTGAACCTCACCGATACTTGGGACTGCGTGCATGGTGATCGACCTGGATATATGTACGTCACCAGCCATTCAGCAAGTCGTCTTGACCGTGTCTACGTTTGCCTTGACACTGAATTATGGCCTACTGTTTCACTCCAGACGCAGAAGGTGCGGCGCGGTCGAGGCCTGTGGAAGCTGAATGTCGCCCATCTCAAGGATCCGGAATGCAGGTAGGTCGTAGAAACGACGTGGAACAACTGTGTGAGACGCCTTCCAGCGTATCCTTCAACACTCCGGTAGTGTATCGACTGCACCAAGCCTGCTTTAGGTCGTTCGATGATGAATTACAGTCAAGACAAAACGCTGTGGCAACGACATGATGGAATACTATTTCACAAATCTCCGGGAACTCTCAAACCATGCCCCCTCTGTTCAACGACAGGTTGAAATTCAACTGATTACGGCGAAGAAAATTTCTCTTGTGCATTACCGCCTTGAAAGCACAATATTACGCGCAAAATGTCACGATTGTGTACTAAGAGAGCCCCCATCCATGCATTATATTATCCGAAAGAAGCAGCGGTGTCGGAGAAAGCTGGCCAGCGCCCTCGACATGCCAGATGGTCGCCGAGAGACGTCCCAGAATGACATCGTAAAAGCCTTTGTGGATCACTACAACCAGTTCTATGCAGCAGAGGTCCAGAACATGGTGGTAACGACGGATGTCTTCCGTTCCTTGACAGGTAACCTTGACAAGGACGCTGCGGAGATTCTCACAGCGTCAATTACGGCTGATGACGTCGCTGATGTTCTTCATAAGGGTGCGGCGAACAAGGCCCGAGGTCCCGAGGGGTTTCCGCTGAAGTTTTACCGCACCTTCCACGACATTATG
Source organism: Schistocerca serialis cubense (assembly GCF_023864345.2). Classification (NCBI taxonomy): domain Eukaryota; kingdom Metazoa; phylum Arthropoda; class Insecta; order Orthoptera; family Acrididae; genus Schistocerca; species Schistocerca serialis. Next base: position 517,647,697 of record NC_064638.1, read on the forward strand.
GGCTCATGCTGGACTGCGATATATGAAGAAGTGATAAACCCTGACCTTCCGCTCCCACCCGAGTTCGTAGAAGGCTTGCTTATCCCGGTCCCCAAGCCATCGGTAGGTCGCGGACTTGGACAGTATCGGCCGTTGACCATCTTAAATTGTGACTTCAAGATTTTTACCCGGATTCTAGCCGCTCACCTTCGGCGCACCATCCCTCAAGTCATTTCTCTGGATCAAACGTGCTTTGATGGTGACAGTAACATTCAGACAGCACTCAGCGATTACTGTGACGTCATAGCACTGGCCACGACGTGCCGCAGTCGCGGTACCTTAATGACAGTGGACTTCGACCACGCCTTTGATAGAATGAGTCATGCCTCTCTAGAAAATGTACTCAGACGGATGGCCTTTCCCCACAGGTTTATACACATCGTCTTGCGGATCCTCCGAGGTGCCACCTCGCGAGTGCTGGTCAATGGCCGTGTGGCGGGCCCTATTAATGTCATGCGGTCAGTCCGTCAAGGATGTTCGCTGTCGATGCTGTTTTTCACCATTGCCCTTGAACCACTGTTACACGGTTTGAGGAACCGGCTGACAGGGATAACAATGATGGGGCATGCTTCCATCTGTCGCGCCTATGCAGGAGGATTAAGTGCGAGAGGCACTGGCATGGATCAACCATTACGGGACTGTTGTGTGACCCTTACGAAATGTAGTGCTATATCCGTCGGTAGAGGTCTTCCAGTAGAGAGTGTGGCTCCATTGCCATTAGTGGACAAGCTCAAATGTTTGGGGATCACCTTCACGCGTGATATACAACGCACGATCTCGTTTAACTATAAACGCCTGCTTCAAGCTATCAGCACGAACGTCCGTGGCAACCTCCTGAGAGCATTAGACATGATTCAAAGAGTGGACTTCGTTAACGCTCATCTGGTCTCGCGACTACCCCATGTAGCACAGATTTTACCGATGCCAAAGGCAATGGCACGCAGACTTCAGGCGGCGTTCGGCTACTCTGTAAGCGCGGGTCTTATCTTCAAAGTCCGCTGCAACACGCTGACACTTCCTCCTCCAGATGGCGGCCTCGGCCTTGTCAACGTCCAAGCGAGAGCAGCTGCCCTTTATGCAAGTACGATGGTTAAATCGTGGACCTGCCGCCGAACCGGATTATCGGGAAGCCTGATTGACGAATTGGCCCCTCCCTCTCGAGTGGCACCCGTTGCAGTAACCCATATTTGTTCCTCTCTCTCACATGTCAGGACCTTTTTCATCGAATACAGTTATGTCCATGCCGACTTGCCTAGTACCAGAAACCCTACGGCACGTGATGTTTGCCGCCTAATGATGAGAAAGCTTACTCGGAATGTTGCGGAAAGCCGATATCCTACACTCGCATGGCCCGTCGTCTGGCGTTCTGTGCCCCATGGCCTCCTCGACACGAGCGTTCGCGCGACCTGGTATCTGGTCGTTAATGGAAAATACGTGACACAACTTCGTCTACATGCAAAAAAGAATTCGCCGCTGTGTCCTTCTTGCCACACGCTTGATACGGACGAACGTCGACTGATGTGTGGATCTTCTGCAGAGGTGTGGCAGGTGATTCAGTAGATGCTTGCCTTTCTTCTACGTACGGTTCCCCATGCCATTACACCGAAATTTCTTCTGTTCCCAGATGAGACATATTTCCCAAGTACGAAGACCAACGCTGTGATCTGGATAAAAGGCCTCTTGATCTCTTATTTGTTCCATGAAGGTATGAACAGTGTTCTTGATTTTTGGACGTTCCTGCAAGATCGCTTTATTTTTCTCGTTAGTACTATGCCAACTTTTTGGGTAGTGCCTTCTTCGATCCCCCCTGCAGCTGGGATGTCCCAGGTATGGGATCATGATTTCAGTGAGATTGTGTAATACTAGGACTCGGTCCAATGTACTGGCAAAATGCAATATTCTTCGTGCAGATGTGCCTGGACCATGCCTGCCGGCATTGGGATTCAGTGTGCGTCTATCCACAAGTTGGCGGGACGCGGATGCCAAATTTGTTTGTTCTGCCAGGACGGCGTTTTCTTTAATTTCTTTTAATTCCCTTTATATTTTGCTTGTTATTGGTGGTAATTAAACATCATTATTTTTCGCCTGGAGGGTGTCCTATGTGATCTCAACAAATATAAAAAAATAAAATAAAATAAAATAGTATGATACATGATCTGAAAAAAAACCTGATATCGAAAAAGTATACTTATTTACATTTGCAAGAAATATTTTTTTTTACTTTATGACGAAGGACGTCATTTATTTTAGAACACCAAACATTTTTATTTGCTTTATCATTGTCTAAGACATTAAAAAAATAGAAAAACAAAGTTCATATCCACCCACCTCCCATTAATTTTGTTTTGTATTTCTTATTTCTGTAAAGTTATTGAAACTTCTTGAAAAAAAGGTGGCCTAATGATAAAAAAAAATAGTGCAACGGCTAAGGGAACTGGCGGGGAAGTGGAGAACCCGGGTTCGAATCTAGAGATAACCGAGCGGATGTTATGTTTCTCGTTTCTATATTTTCCATATCTCAATTGATAGGGATCGGAGGGTTAATAAGGTAAGTGAATCAATAAGGAATGATAAAAAGATAGGTAAATAAATTTCTCAAGCGTCTTGGGATAGTAAACAATTAAAATGTTACTCCTGGTCACTTTACAATGGTTGTTCCAGTCACTGTTACGTGTTCTCACTTTTCTTAGAACAACTAGATGGATGGTACGTGTCATATAAACGTTCGCAGCACCAAGAACATCTAACGAATTCAATCTTTCGACAGCTACACTGTTTCTTCCGAAGTCTTTGTTGGGAACTAATTTTGATGCGTACCACACATACAATAAATTGCCTGAAAAATTAGTGCTGAAAGTTGGTTATGAATCAAGCTGTGAACAGTTATTGTATCCGTTCCGTTGTGCAATTACCGCTGGGTTTCAAGAAGCACACTGAAATTCTGAAGCCTCGAAACAAAGTTTTGAACCTGACGACGGAAATAAACATCGCACGACTGCCACACAGGTGTGCAGTTTGGCGGTATTACTTCTGCCATGCAAGTCGATTGGCCCTCGTCGTCTATAAACATAGTGTCATGCATTAATTAGTTTGTCCACCCCAGGGATCCAATATTAGACAAAACTTGTTTTCAGCAACTACGGTTTTATAACATTATTAAGAAATGTTCTGTAAATCGCATTTGTCAATTTCCGGACTTGGAGCAAGTATTGTAAACAGTTTTCAGTGAGTCGGTTAAGCAATTGACCCCTTCTATAATCCGAGTATCAAATGTAACATAGGTTTCTTCTAAACACAGAAAAACCTGAGGTAACACTATTCCAGAGGTTGTGATGTCTTATTGCGCCGTGTACGAATTTGTTAGCTTTTTTTACTAACAGCTGCGACAAGGATTCGTTTTTCTCCCTTATGCGATAACGTGCATCGAATGTTCACCCGATACTCGCCTCCTGTTTGATCCTTGTTGATCATGTAATCACGATTAAAACCGGTCATGCGTGACGGTGTATGCGTGCTGAAGAGCCGCGACTTTCTGCATATCTCCTATATTTTCTACCTCCTTGTGGGAGACATATTTAGCGACGTGCCGTTGACGAATTTTGTATCCCACTCCGTCTACAGGCCACAAGTGGCCCATCGGGACCATCTGACAGCCGTGTCATCCTCGGTGGAGGATGCGGGTAGAAGGGGCATGGGGTCAGCACACCGCTCTCCCGGTCGTTATGATGATAATCTTGACCGAAGCAGCTACTGTTCGGTCAAGCAGCTCCTCAATTGGCATCACGAGGCTGCGTGCGCCCCGGAAAATGGCAACAGCACATGGCGGCCTGGATCGTCACCCATCCAAGTGCCAGCCACGTTCGACAGCGCTTAACTTTGCTGATCTCATGGGAACCGGTGTATCCACTGCGGCAAGGCCGTTGCCACACGAATTTTATATTCCGATTTGAAATTCCTTGTCCAAGATAATGATGCAGCAAACATAAAATACTTGTTGATCGAATACTGAAGCGCTGCACCTTCCGCCCACTCCTGAAGTATTCTCGTTGTTACATTCTCGTTACGACGACGAGATTCGACAAATCGGTCGTATGTCGACTTATTTATCGCCTGGTATTTGTCGTATCTTGTCCGTCCTTTAACGATATCGTTTTCGCACAATTTTAGGTCCTTCTTCCTTTTCAGGGCTGTTGTTGATCCATTCTTTTGCAGTGTTTGTAGGTTCCAATTTGGATGATTCTCGGCTAGCGCTACCGCCTTTACTTTTACTTCAAGGGGTATAGCGCCGTATTTCAGTCGTTTAGTAACCGGTTCGTAATACTGATCGGGAACAGGTGAAGTAAAGATTGCCTGCGACGGAGATTTTTCTAAAGTGTTATGAGCATTTTGCGATTCACTAGTAGTGATATCTTCCACTGAATCACCTTCTGCTTCGCACTCATGGTGCAATTCTTCAGTATCAATGAAAGTCATTTCGTTTGTCAGCTCCAAAAATCGCTAGACGTTAGCCGCTCCTATCAATCTGGAACGCCGAGAAAGTGAACCGCCTGCTTCCGGTAGTGCATTGATAATACATCTGTCTTGCAACACTTTTACAAACCAAAACACAGCGTCGGTAGCTTCCCGCTTGCCGTCGGCTGTGACAGGCTCCCAACTGTACTCAACTGTATTTCAGTGGTGGCCGAAGGGTGTACATCCTCCATTATTCAGATTATGCAGCTGAAAGATATGACACAAGAAATAATAACTAGGTACTACGGCATAAACAGAAAAGCCAATTACTCAAATTACATACAGTACATGTCATATGTTACAATCTGAAGATCACTGTATACTTTCACGAAACGTATTTTATTCAGCGGATTAACGATGGAACATCATTACATGTATCCTCGAGGTTCGCGGCAGCCCAATGACGGAAAACAACTCTTAGCGATTGACATCTATAAGGTTCATGCTGGACACCGTCACCCTTAGAGGCTTACAACTATTAGATGACGAACAGGAAAACCGGACAACATAACTCTCCCAGCGTGCATTCTGTCTCGTGCCTCCCTGTAAAGGGCCGGCCGCTGTGGCCGAGCGGTTCTAGGCGCTCAGTCCGGAACCGCGGGACTGCTACGGTCGCAGGTTCGAATCCTGCCTCGGGTATGGATGTGTGTGATGTCCTTAGGTTAGTTAGGTTTAATTAGTTCTAAGTTCTAGGCGACTGATGACCTCAGCAGTTAAGTCGCATAGTGCTCAGAGCCATTTTGAACCTCCATGTAAACAAGCATCGCGCGGTTGGCTATCTGTGGCCCTAGTGAGGAGCCGGCCGGAGTGGCCCAGCGGTTCTAGGTGCTACAGTCTGGAACCGCGCGACTGCTACGGTCGCAGGTTCGAATCCTCCCTCGGGTATGGATGTGTGTCATGTCCTTAGGTTAGTTAGGTTTAAGTATTTATAAGTTCTAGGGGACTGATGACCTCAGCAGTTAAGTCCCATAGTGCTCAGAGCCATTTGAACATAGTGAGGAATTCGTTGCACTCTTACTCGGAGTTGTTTTCATTTGACAAAGCTTAAAAGTTTAATTATTTACTAATTCAAGTCGTTTGGGAATTAGTTTGCCTACCTTATTACTATTATTATTCCGTGTTTATTTGCGTACTTTATTAACCCTCCTATCCCTACGAATTCTGAAATGAAAAGCTACAGTTTAAAAAATGAAAACCGTATAGTTTCCTCGCGATTCGAACCCGGGATCCCCGCTTCGCAGCCAGTTATCTTAGCCGTTGCGCTCTTTTTTTTCGGTATTGTCCGTTGCGTTTGGTCCGGGCGGTCGTCACAAGACATCCGTTCAAGTTGGTCCTTGATTCCTTTACTGTGTTTTTTTATTACAGAGGGCGAGCAGCCCTCTGACTGAACAAGCTGAGCTACCGTGCCGGCACTACCAGTGCTCTCGGCGAAAAGCGTTTACCATGTGGGTACATAAACGACAGTTATAAAATTTCTTTCCTCGATTTTTGGAAAAGTATGCATTTGCAGACCCCGTATCTGATGATGAAAAATGCTCTTTTTACAATCATCTATCGATCCCGCCAATTTTAAGTCGACTGCTCATCGTAAACTTAAGGGGCGTTTTTCACAAAAACGGGGGGATGTTGAGCCAAAATACCTTAGTCCTTCGTTTTAGGTTGTACATAAGCGACCTGCAAAATCTGAACCGAAACGGTTGGCCGTGTCTGAGGCCTTCCCCTTGTGAGTCAGCCGCGTGGGCTGTGTACAGGCTCTCACACAGCTGTCATTAGCATCGGTAATCTTCAGCAACTTCCGCCAATGCTCACGAAGCGTATTTGCTCTCTCACTCGTACCCAGCAGGCGCGTATGGGCCAAGCGGATAGCCACGTAGTTGCAGGGCTCTAATGCGCTCCCTTGCCTAGATCACTGTTTCATCTTACGTTCGTGGTACCCTCGTGTGGAGGAAGTTTACAATCGATGAAATGCAGTCTCTGAAATATCTACTTTTATATCCAACGCCAAAGAACTCAAGACTCTAATATCCGGTCATATGCATCCATTTATTCACCTGCAGCACTCGAATGAGGCCTTCACAAAGACAACGCAACACTACATCGCTCCCCAAGTGTGTAAGAATGTTGTGAACATTATTCCAGAGACAGGACAGTGTTGTCATGTCTACTCACGTCACGTGAACACAAGCATATTCAACACATCTGGGGCACCTTACAACGAGATATACATGTCTTGGAGCCTGATTCAGTCAGTCCCCATAAGAACAAAAAATTACGTCCAACAATTAGAAGAAAGTACAGGTCACACCGTCTGTAAGAAGGGTAACGGAAGTGATCTACTGCCGTCCAGTATCCTTGGTTTCCATTTGCTGTAGAGTCTTCTTTTTCTTGTGCCTTTGTCCTCACCAGCGATAGGTCACTTTAGTTACTAACGAATGTGGCGTGGTTAAATTAGCACGCGGCCCGGTAGCCTTCCGGTCGCTATCCCATTACCCTCTGCCATGGAATATGCACACCTCAAATTCCTGCGCGTTGTGTTATTCACGTGAAAGAGAGCAAAAGGTCTCGAAACATTTGTGAATCGCGTAACTGAGGCGAGTCTTGGGTACCAATCAAGTATATGCCTAGTGTGATGTGGGAAACACCCTAACAACTACGTCCTGGCTGGTAAGTACATTGACCCTCGTCGTTAATCTGCCAGGCAGATTCGGTCTGGAGCCGGTACATCTCCCCATCCTGGAAGTGGGAATTCAGTTGGCTAGCTCATTTGTTTTAGAATCTTAATCCACTCTTGCACAGGCCAGCTATTCGGCCAACTCCCTGCTAAGAGGATCTTAGTTCACGTTGAAATGTGGCTACACTGAGCCACAGCGCCAGAGATTGCGCCAGAGAGTTTTGTTCGGCCGCCTCTACTGGCAGTGCTTGTCGAGAACTCTTAGTAGGAGTGCTTGCTGAGATGTCGTAGTGAAAAGTTCTTGTCGAGAAGTCGTAGTGGAGAGTGCTTGTTCCATGTTTTATGCAGTTGTTTGATGGGATAGACTGCAGATGTTGTTCTAATGGAGATAATGTAATGATCAGAGTGCTTTTCGTCAATATATATGAAGGTAAAATATTCCCTTTCTTTTTCATTATTTCCATGTCTTAAATAATGCGTCATTACAGGTTCAGTCAACAAAGCATCTGGCTTGTGTTCTTGTATTAGAGTGTAATTCTGGTTTTCTTGCGCAATTATAGTATTTCTATTTTTTTAATTACTTCAGTATAAATGATATTTAAAATTTCTTGTCTTATTGAAGAAGAACCGTGCCAGATGTGTACGTTGAATCACACTTCCACACACAGAACAGTTACACTTGTGCTTTGTTGTTGCGTTGGTTTTATAGCTGCTGGGGACTTAATTAATTAATTGTGTTAACGAAAATTTTCTTTCATTCCTTGTTGTTATTCTATGCAGTCAGATTGCGTACTAAAACTAGTCAGGGCCAACCGTTTACGAGACCTCGTAATCGGACATACAGCTACTAAAAATTTAAAAATTATTTTCATTATTTAATTAAGCCCCCATGCAACGTCCGCCTTTGTGTGTGCAATTTCGTAGCAGTCAGGTCAATAGTTGAGGTGCGTCAGTTTTCAGGCAGACTTCTACCCGCGTGCCCCAACCGCTACCTGCCATCCCACAGTCCTTCAGTGCAGTGCAGTGCAGGAATAGTGTGCCCACACACAGTTAGATTGGTTGGCGAACCGTACAGCAGGTAGAGGTTCGTCAGCAAACTGACACACCCAGACCACAGACTTCTCACTATTAAAATATCCCAAACAAACTAAAACGGTTTGTGATAGACCTGCTCGGCGGGGGGATGAGAGGGAGGGGAGCGGCTAACTGAATGGCCTGTGTATCAATTTCTGAGTTCAAACATAATAAGATATTTTGAACAGAACGACGTTGTCCGTGGCAGCCAACATGGATTTAGAAAACATCGATCATGTGAAACACAACTTGTACTTTCCTCACTCGACATTCTGAAATCTTAAGATCAAGATAGCATAGTAAATACAGTGTTTCCGCATTACTACACCTACGTTCATGATTGAAAGTACGGTTCCATCGAATGTCAAGCGAAATGTGTTGGTTGGGGTTGAAGATTTCATCGTAAATTGAACACAGCACGTTATTTTGGATGGAGAGTCGTCGACAGATATAGAAGTTACTTCGTACTGAGGAAAGTATGCTGGGACCGTTCCTTTCCACGTTGTATATTAATGACCTACTTGCTTCCATAGCCAAGGTCACTAATGCACGTTTGTGTGGTGCCACTCGACTCGGAGGTAAGCTGGTTCGAATCCTGGTAGTGGATGAAATTTTCGCTGCCAGCATTTGGCAGGCAAGGGAAGGAGAAGTTATAGCGTAAAGTTCGTGATCACCAGTCTTCGCGCCAATATTCTGGATTAAATTCCAAGCCTCTCCATACTATCTCATGAATTGAGGGTATCTAACACTGATGGTGATGATCTGTCCGTTGGGTGGGGCATTCAACTCTGCCCTTTGATGATATTAGCGAGGTGTAGGTTATGTACCAGCACCAAGTTTCATCTCTCCCTTCCTTTCAGCTGTAACAACATGAGCCCAACACTACACTGGGCAAGCACTCATCACACATTTGACACTTCATAAAATGCGCGTGGATGGCAATAGCAAACTACGTCCAGTAGGACCTTCCCACGAGCGGCGGTGCACAATTCCTGCATCTGCTTCCCCTACGATCGATCATATCCTGAATATGGGATTATTTAGTATCTCGTTAGGGAATTCAATACTTAGAGGCCAAAAATGTCAAGAGCGTACCGAGGATAGCAGACAATATTAGCACCAAACTCGGAATTTTCACAGATGATGTGGTTATCTGTAATGAAATACTATTTGAAAAAAGCTGCACGAATATTTAATCAGATCTCAATATGATTTCGATGTTGTGCAAAGACATGCAGCTTACTTTAAATTTTCGGAAACGTAAACTTATCTACTTCACAAAACCAAAACACGTAGTATTCTATGACTTCAATATCAATGAGTCACTATTGGAATCAGTAAAATCAGATAAATATGCATTTGTAACAGTTTATAAGAATATAAAATGAAATGATCTCATAGGCTCTGTCATAGGTAAAGCATGCGCCCGTCTTCGGTTCAGTAGAAGAATACTAGAGAAATACCGGTCGCTGTGGCTGAGCGGTTCTAGGCGCTTCAGTCTGGAACCACGCTGCTGCTACGTTCGCAGGTTCGAATCCTGCCTCGGGCATGGATGTGTGTGATGTCCTTAGGTTAGTTAGGTTTAGGTAGTTCTAAGTCTAGGGGACTGATGACCTCAGATGTTAAGTCTCATACCGTAGTGCTTAGAGCCATTTGAACCATTTGAACTAGAGAAATGCAATCAGCCTGCAAAGGGAATTGTTACAAGACACTCGTGCGACCCTACCAGAACAATGCTCAGATGTGGGTGATCTGTTTTAAGTAAGACTAACACGGCAATATAAATGTACTCAAAGAAGGGCAGAGCGAATGATTACAGGATTGTAAGACAATTGCAAGAGTGTGTGCAGACAGAAAGTATGTTCAACAAAAATAAATTGGATGGCACTAATATATTGTAGTATTGTTCAACGGACTTACGGATCCCACACTTACAATATATTAGATGAAAATTTTCCTTGTGAGAACCATGGAAAATATTTGATTCTTATTTGCTTTTTTTCATGGTATTTTTTCCTTTTATTGACAAGTGTGCCAAAGCGTTGTTGTCCTGAAGGTGCCTGGGTATCTCATGCCATCGAGAGGTTGGTACTTAAATTATCTTTCATTATTTGAACGTACTTCTTGAACAAGCTTCGCAATTAATAAATACAGCAGCAGCAGCAATGCAATCGTAACAGTTATCGCATATGTTTCTTGTCAGATGATCTGGTATGTCATTATTCTAAGCTGTGATCTTCTTAACCTTTAAGCTTAAATGAAGAACTGGAAATGAGATCGTAGTTCCACGCAATATACCGGCGATTCTGCATGGAACGTATTCGAGAAATTCTTGGTAGGTTTCCGGAGATATATGGCATAAGTTGCCTACGCACAGGTGACGCAATTCTAGCAAATTATGGGCCGGTGTGGTTCGTGGACGCGTAGCCGGCGCCCAGTAGCGTGCCAGATGTACAGCTTTTGTTTCAGATCATGAGAATTTGGTGGCCAAGACATCAGCGTGAGTTCGCTGTCATGCTACTCGAATTACTCCGGCACGTTTCTGGTCTTGTGACACGGACAGTTATCCTGCCATTAGAAGTCATCGTTTTCAGAGTAAGCAACAAGAATGAAGGAATGAATGGGTTCTGCAGTAATGTCCACATAGAACAGAACTGTCATGGTGCCATGCAATACTACTACAGGTCCCAAGGAAGCCCATGTGAACGTCCCTCAGGGCATAATATGCAGGGGTTGTATGCTGCGCAGTGCGATAGTAGACAATGTGTGCTGAACAGTATGCTTCGAAACACTTGTCCGTGGAACAGAACCATATTCTATCGTCAGACCTGTCACAGATCGCCGCGTATAGCGCTTTACAAAGAGGGCCTCTCATGAGGCGTGGCTGTCTGACACCTTGTCGCCAGCTCTTGGTTTCACCGTCCTCCAACCACTTTCCATAGATGCTAACGACAATAGCACTCGACCAGCCGACCAACATCGCCGATTTCGAGATGCTCGCGCCCACGTGCTGAGCCATTACAATCTGCTCTTTATCCGAGTCGCTTATGTCAGTGTATTTCCCCATTTGCGGCCCGTATCGACGATAGAGCAATCCCCTATTCGTCTCTACTCCACTTATATTCTTTCCTTACGATGTCACGGGCCCGCCAAGCCAGCAGGCGGAATTCAGTCTCACTATGGGCAGACAGTCTGGTAGAAACCGACCTCAGTTTGGATTCCTCACCCACCATGAGGCTCCTCCAATCCACTGAAATCACATGCTTTGAGTCACTTATATTTGCTTATAGTTCGACGTATGCGTCGTTCCAAAGGATTATTCCGTACAGTGGTATGGGCTCTGTCGTTGCTTTATGTAGTTGAAGTTTCGTATTTGGTTTAAGGCCCTGCTCTTTAGGGAACGGAATTAACATGCGCGCCATTTTCGTGTCTGTTTTCTTCTAGTTTTCCAAACAGAGATTCGTATAATTGACGGACGGAGACCAAAAGACGGATTGATCAGGATATTTGAGGCCTGTTTCTGAACTGGTCTTCTCTTCGTAAACATGACAACTGTCGCCTTGATCGGGTAAATTATGATTTATTGTCTTGTGACGCGGGATGACACCTCAACCCTTTTGGTGTTGTGTGGTATTCTTATCACTTAGCATGTTCTTCAGCACAGGGGCGAAAAAGTGCTCTACGAGTTAGTAGGAAGATGTACTAGTGTGTAACATCTGTATGAGGTCGTATGAGCATAATACTCGATAGTATCACTCTTCTGCTGACAAATACAAGGGCAGACTGTGTTCAGTTGGGTTCGTCCATGACTTATCTTAGAAGAAAGATTAAGAAAAGGCAAACCTACGTTTCTAGCATTTGTAGACTTAGAGAAAGCTTTTGACAATGTCGACTGGAATACTCTCTTTCAAATTCTAAAGGTGGCAGGGCTAAAATACAGGGAGCGAAAGACTTTTTACAATTTGTACAGAAACCAGATGGCAGTTATAAGAGTCGAGGGGCATGAAAGAGAAGCAGTGGTTGGTAAGGGAGTGAGACAGGTTTGTAGCCTATCCCCGATGTTATTCAATCTGTATATAGAGCAAGCAGTAAAGGAAACAATTCGGAGTAGGTGTTAAAATCCATGGAGAAGAAATAAAAACTTTGAGGTTCACCGATGACATTGTAATTCTGTCAGAGACAGCAAAGAACTTGGAAGAGCAGTTGAACGGAATGTACAGTGTCTTGAAAGGAGGACATAAGACGAACATCAACAAAAGCAAAACGAGGATAATGGAATGTAGTCGAATTAAATGCTGAGGGAATTAGATTAGGAAATGAGACACTTAAAGTAGTAAAGGAGTTTTGCTATTTGGGGAGCAAAATAACTGATGATGGTCGAAGTAGAGAGGATATAAAATGTAGACTGGCAATGGCAAGGAAAGCGTTTCTGAAGAAGAGAAATTTGTTAACATCGAGTATAGATTTAAGTGTCAGGAAGTCGTTTCTGAACGTATTTGTATGGAGTGTAGCCATGTATGGAAGTGAAACATGGACGATAAATAGTTTGGACAACAAGAGAATAGAAGCTTTTGAAATGTGGTGCTACAGAAGAATGCTGTGATTAGATGTGTAGATCACATAACTAATGAGGAGAATAGAATTGTGGAGAAGACGAGTTTGTGGCACAACTTGACATGAAGAAGGGACCGGTTGGTAGGACATATTCTGAGGCATCGAGGGATCACAAATTTAGCACTGGAGGGCAGCGTGGAGGGTAAAAATCGTAGAGGGAGACCAAGAGATGAATACACTAAGCAGATTCAGAAGGATGTAGGCTGCAGTAGGTACTGGGAGATGAAGAAGGTTGCACAGGATAGAGTAGCATGGAGAGCTGCATCAAACCAGTCTCAGGACTGAAGACCACAACAACAATGGGCAGTGGTCGTACCGTAAAATTCATCAGTGTAATGCCACGTATTCAAACTACAGAGAACAGAAAATTGCGCAAATAAAACTCGCTTTCAAATAAACGGTTCGTGTTTGAACGTAAATGGTCAGAAACAGTCTGAAAAGCTTTTAAGGGTGTTACAGGGCAAGTAGCGCTGGGAAATAATTTCTAAGAAAAAACAGTCGATACAATGCGCCGTTTCCGAGTTAATTAGCATTGCAGTTGCCGATCAGGCCATTGCGCCCGCAAATTCAAACCGCCCGCCGGGTATGATTTGTGTTAGTTGTTCTCATAGCGTAGATGATAGCGCACGAGACTGCTCAACCTTAGGTTGGGCTGTGTTGGGGGAAGAGACCAAACAGCGAGGCCATCGATGTCATCGGATTAGGGAAGGACGGGGAAGGCAATCGGCCGTGTCCTTTCAAAGGAACCATCCCGACATTTGCCTGGAGCGATTTAGGGAAATCACGGAAAACCTAAATCAGTATGGTCGGATTCGGGATTGAACCGTCGTCCTCCCGACTGCGAGTCCAGTGTACTAACCACTGCGCCACCTCGCTCGGTCAACCTTATGCTCAACGTCGATACTTACTACTGTGGCATCTCCAAATTTTGTATCGCTCTCTTGTTCAGCATTATGAAACCAAACGAAGACCAATTTTGGCGACACCGTCTCGGGCGGGCCGCTTTAATTTGAGCATGCAACGATCTGCTTGGCTAACTTCAATGCTCATTATTTCTAAAAAGGCGCAACGTATCAAATTATTTTCTTAACAATCACGTTGGAGTGAAAAGAAGTCATGGGATAGCGATAAGCATAGCGGTAATATCGTATACACAAGGTGAAAAAGACCGGTGCATTGGCGGAGCTGTCATTTCTACTCAGGTGGTTCATGTGAAAAGGTTTCCGCCGTGATAATGGTTCAAATGGCTCTGTGCGCTATGGGACTTAACTTCTAGAACTTAGAACTACTTACCAACCTAAGGACATCAGACACATCCATTCCAGACGCAGGATTCGAACCTGCGACCGTAGCAGTCCAGCGGTTCCGGACTGAAGCACCTAGAACCGCTTGGCCACCCTCGCCGGCGCCGTGATAATGGTCTCGCGACTGGAATTAGCAATCTTTGAACATGGAATGGTAGTTGGAGCTAGACGCATGGGACATTCCAGTTCGAAAATCGTTAGGGAACTCAATGTTTCGAGATCTACAATGTCAACAGCGTGCCGAGAGTACCACATTTCTGGCATTGCCTCTAACCACGGATAACGCAGTGGCTGACGGCCTCCACTTGACGACCGAGAGCAGTGGCGTCTGTCATGGACTTCATGTTCCCAAACGACTATGCGCCATGTCACTGGGCCACAACTGTTCGCGATTGGTTGCAAGAACATTCGGGACAATCTGAGCGAATGATTTGGGCGCCTAGAACACCCGACATGAATCCCATCGAACATTTATGGAACATAATGGAGAAATCAGTTCGCTCACAAAATCCTGCACCGGCAACACTTTCGTAATTATGGACGGCTATACTAGTAACATGGCTCAATATTGCTGCAGGGGACTTCCAAGGGCTTGTTGAGTCCATGTCAAGTCGAGATGGTCCACTACGCCGGGCAAAAGGAGATCCTACACGATATTAGGAGGCGTCCCATGACTTTTGTCACTTCAATGTGTTTCTCAGCACAACCTACCCTGTAACACTTTTACAGGCCTTCCAGACTGTTTGTGACTAATTTGTGTTTAACATGAAGAAACTAGATGTATCATCTCAAAATAGGGTTAACCATAACAATAAGAACACATTCTCCATAACGCATATTGCCAGGGGAGGCGAAGGGAACTAGACTTATATTAACAACATAGTTTTCAAAATAAAAGTACTGATGTGTAAATAGGGTGCAGAGCCGGAAAATATCTTTTACCACTCTATTAGCAATATTAATGCATTTTCAATAACGTGCACTACCAAGCTGGGGTACTTCATGACCTCCACCAAAAAGTTAAAAATTGCAATTTCGTAAGCTTTTGTTGACTTTTACTCACAATCTACTGTTTAGAGATATTGCTGTGTAAGAAAGGTCCTGATCGTGAAGTACTGAATATGACATTCGCTGTGGAAAGTGACATCTACTACTAAGACTTAAATTTTTGGGAGAAGTTTAACACAAAAATTTAAAACATTTATCGAATCTGGCTGAAGAATTAATTAAAAACAATGAATATTTTTTCGTCGTTTTAAAATATAGGGTAACTGGCTAGATCACAATATTTTCAACCGGTGGTTTTTGCAGTATCCCCCAGCCCCTTAATATTGTGAGGGCAAATAGCATCAAATGCAGAGTGACTATCTCGCGACGCTGTGGTACCAATATGCTAGCTATTAGTATGGCACTTTGACAAGCAGGAACATGCGCGCTAAACTTTGTAGCAAAAATAATGACATTCTATAAAATAATAAACATTTGAACCATTTTCGAACCTTCAGCCAGATATTCGATCTTTTCTGAGATGCTCCTGCGGCGCGTTGTCGAAGATTCTGTTTTTGTTTTTGCGAGGTATTCTGCAAACACCACTGCTTGGCCACAGGAAGAATTTTTGTATGAGATGGAGTAGTCCTATTATTATGAGAATTTATTCATTTCAGTTAATCAGAAAACTAAATCCGGGATCAGTCTCTGCGTAATCCTTCGGCTATATCGTTTCGATTTTTTACTTTATTTTATTTTTGTGGCACTTCGTGAATTTATTTCTTCTGTTTGTATGTAAAAACGCTAGTCGCAATGAGGTTAGGGCTCTTGCTGGATTTCCCTGTAAGAGGACAGCAAGGGAAGATCATCCTCAACGAGGCAATGCCCACGAGACCGTATATCACTCAAATTAAACTTACTGATGGCGACTGATTTTCTCCGATTTGTAGAATTTTCGTTAGGTTCTACTGATCAAACGACAATAAATGAAGTTCATCAAGGTGAAATACGAACTATTTTAACAAAGGTAGTGAAATAGCACTTTATTCGTTTCATTAACGGCTGAAAAGAAATTGAAACGCAAGGCAAACCAGTAGATTTTTAACTGCTGTTAGCGGAGCGAATGTTGGTAGCGTTTCTAAATGTATATCCTTTGGACTGTGCTGGCAGTAGTGTATAGGCGTGGCAGCCGTTAATGCAGACAATAACAAATCTCAGATTTCTACTTCGCTGTTTCCGAATAGCAAGTCTTAATTTTGAAAATGCCTAACTCTTATTTCTGAAGTTTCTGGATCCATCAAATCTGAGCAGTGAGCATTTTATTAATTCCCACACACAGTTGCCATAATTAATTAGGTTGATTACTTTCGTCCCAACGTTTTCGTCGTTGCTGAATCTGGATGGGGCGCGGATTTATGTTGAGAAAAAAGGAAACCCTATTCCATCACCAACCACCGTGTGCTCCTTTCCGCTGAGGAACTGAATCATAGACATCATTTTATATACGGCGAGACTGTTACTCATAATCATTTTAACTCCCTGCCTGACGTGGAGTAAGCAATAACAGATTGAGGAACTTCAAAAATGGTTCAAATGGCTCTGAGCACTATGGGACTTAACTGCTGTGGACATCAGTCCCCTAGAACTTAGAACTACTTAAACCTAATTAACCTAAGGACATCACACGCATCCATGCCCGAGGCAGGATTCGAACCTGCGACCGTAGCAGTCGCGCGGTTCCAGACTGTAGCACCTAGAACCGCTCGGCCACTACGGCCGGCTTTTTTTTTTCGCTACTAGGTCGGACATCCATTTCATCGGTTTCGAACATTGCAATATCCCAGTTGTTTCTAGATTTATTCCAGTGAATTCCTTGTCTTCTTCATCTTATCAGTCTTCATACACACATATATAAGCATCTTTGTAGTTCTTCTCTACACCTCTGCAGGTCACGCTCAGTAATTGGACATTTAAGTTCCGCGCTGTACCATTGGCGGAATTCAAACCTGCGAGCTCCACTTGATGCCGGAGTTGCGTAGCTCCAAGATGATGCCGAGGTGGAGGATCTGTGTACACTAATACGTAAGTGTAGTTATATTTTGCAGCCGATCAATGCTTACGTTTCAGACACTACTCGTAAAATTGAAGAAAAGGAAATCACAAAACAGAGTTGAAAAAAAAAAACTAAATATGCCGTGCACTGAGGAGTTTTTTTTGTCTGTGGAGAGAAACTTCGCGCTTTGGCCGAGGGCAACAGACGGCGTCACAGTTCCTGAGGATTCCGCGGTGAGGAGTGTAGGACTTGAGTGGCATCCTGTGCGGGGCGTGCTGTCACCCCGCCTTTCAGTTATTACGTAATCTGAGTTTATCAAAGCGAGCTCCCCCGAGTTATAACACAATCTCTGGCTGTGTGTTTATCCATCCTTCTTCATCACCTCGCCCCTCTCTATTCCCCAGCTCCCAGCACCCCCCTTCACCTCTCACATCCCCCTTCGCGCTGAGCACAATCTCTGTCTGACAGAGATAAGGCCGCCAAGATGGCTGCCAGAAAGCTTTTCATCTCAGGAAATAGGTTTAGGGAAGGCAGGAGCTTTGTTCAGCGCCAGCCGGCTGCCTTCTTACAGGAGACCCCACGCGCCGCATCGCGGTTGCATCTTTATGGCTGGAAATTACCAGGACGGCACCGGCGATCCAATTTTTGTTTACGCTCGCTGGGTGTCCATAGGAGCAGCAGCAGCCGAAAGACAGGCGAGAGTCAACCCTAAAAGCCAGCTAAAAAAGAAAAGAAAGCTTATCTGCAGCATTCACCGTGCGACAGTGCAGTCCCTTTTATGCAGGGTGTATCATCATTAATACTCCAAATTAACTTATACCATAACAGAATCATAAAGGTTCCAGTAAAACTGAGTTAATTTCGAACTAATTACAATTCGTGCTTGTCACCGTATGAAGTATTGTCGTAGTTAGTATAAATGTTTTTCTAATGTTAACTTCTCGATTAGCCAGCCGCAGTGGCCGAGCGGTTCTAGGAGCTTCAGTCTGGAACCACGCTGCCACGCTTATCACCATTTGCAAGTGCTGCCTACTGTTGGGCATCACTATGAAAATATCAGCAAGTCAGCGGAGTAGCGCACAACAGCTCGAGACCAGCAGAATACTCGGATGTGGTTAATTCGCTATACTCCACTGTATAATCGCATATTGTTATTTTCCACGGTAATTATTGAATATTATTTTGCTGTTTATTATAATAGACAATAATTCGTAATTAGTTATTTTAGTCCATAAAATGAAGCAAAGTGTACTAGGTATGTTTTGAAAACGGGTATGTATTGTTCTATAAATCTTGCATCTTAAATCATTAAAAAAATTACCTAAGAGCATTACCGACTAAATTTTTTCTTTCTCCAGATAAATTCAGGTCTGAAAGTGTTAATTAAATCATCAGCACGTACTGTGGGACTTTATGCTTTGGAAACTGGTAAATGGAAGAGGGTCGATTCGTCTCAAATAATCAATCACACAAAAGTAAGAGAAATACTAACAAGTTCATCACACTTTGCAAAACCTAATTATTTCAATTAAATATGAACGGGGGAGCTGTTATCATGTGTATAAGGCTTAGCATCATGCAATTAAAGAGGGAGCCTACGGGTATACGAGCGAAGAACAGAGCAACTCCACGAAGTTAAAGATATTAATTACAACAAAACCGGTTTACTGAAAATCGTAATCACGCATATAGGGATTCGTTACGTTCAGTGAGTTATGCGCTTGCCATTAGAAATGATCTTTGACTATAAAACCCAGATTCGGAAACACGTGGTGACAGTGCAACACGAAGGATGAGTTCAAATTAGCGGGCATATAGTATGGTGACAAGAAACTAAAAGGACAGCGCTTGAATATAATGAAGCAGGATCGCTGAAGGAGAAAGGATGAAAGAATAATAAGTGAAAATTTGAACTACAAGGGGATGGTACTGTGAAGTATCATTCATGATGCACACAAAAAATCCTCTATGTAGATACAAATTCATTCACGTTTCACCCCACTACAAATTCACATTCTGCGAAAAATGGCACTGAAGAATCAAATCGAAACATGAAACATTAAACTTAGTGGCAAGTAACATATTAAGCCCACGTGGTCGGTAACGGACTAAGGACAAAGCTTATCTGCAAGATCGTAAGTGAAACACGATTTAAGTAGATTGAGAGTGCGAGCCTCACTAAAAGCACTGATACTAGCTCGACATGAAAGCTTTGATTTGCTCACGAAGTATCGATAATTACCAGCTCAACATGAAAGCGTTGATTTACTCAATCTACCAGCATCTTAATCTGTTTAAAGTAACCTGACTTTGACTATGTCATGCTTCAGACGAACGAGCATTCTCACACCAGGAGAACGACCGCAAGAATGGGATACATAAACGCAGCCTCCAGGTGTCCTTTGAAAACGGAGACCCATTTCTTGCAAGGAGGGGAATGGCGCTGCTCCGTTAGCCAATAGAGCGGACACGAGAAAGCGGAAAGACTCCGTATTTGGAGCTTGTTGTGTTATAGATCGGAAATATTTCAGTTGGTATTGCTATGCTCTGAACCAAATACACTTGTCTGATGTACCCCGCTAAATTTAAAAAAAATCTCATCCACGCATCCACATAGTACAGACAGATTTTCTGGCGTGGTAATAGACAACGGAAGGGTTTCTGATCTCAGATGAAACAAAATAGAGCCATTCCATTGTCTCCTTTTCCAAATATCTGTACAACTTCAATTAGACAGCGGAATCAACAATAATTTAGATGTTAAATTATCGAAGGTGGTGAAAACACACAGGAGCTTTCAAAATGACCTTGGTCCATAATTTATGGGACTTGCGTGACTTTCGTGCTAGTAGCCGGTGCCATACACTTCCGGTAACCTAAAAAGGACTTGCCGAATCCATGCATGCAGAATGGCCGGTGTATTGTGTCCCAAAAACAGAACGGCGGCCTCATTTCCAGTTCCTGACTTAGATTAACAGATAAAGAAATTCATACTTAGAATCCTTTCATACCATATCATTAGGCAATAACTATTACTATCGCATTGATGCTGGCGTATTCGTTAATAGAGACGCTTGATCAAGAAGTGTGTTCGCTTCGTGAATTATAATTTGAGTATCAGCCTCTGAACGGCGTGAGATATCCAGTCATCTATAGGGGATCAAAGCTGTTGCCAGACTTGCAACAAAAGGAAAACAAGCATGAAAAAGAAACGAAACGAAGAAGAAGCGAATATTTTCTGTGGTTTCATGTAATAAATATTTACGTCTAATTTACTGTGAATGTAGGATTCGTATGTACTATGAACGATACTGCAATGCATATGTCCTGTTGTAAGATGAGCTGCACTGGCACCAAAACGTCCAGTGCCCCATCATACATATACTAAATTCCCCAGTCGTGGGTTATTGGTGAAATTTGAGCTCGATTAATTTAATCTAAAAGCTTACATTTAAAATACGTTGGTATTGCGATATTGCAGTTCCTGTATTGTTAAGAACAATGATGCAACGTGCCTTAGGACAAGCACGCATGTCCGAAGGAACAGGCACTGCGGTGACTGCAGCCGTTGTGAAATACACGAAACATATTCACAGTTATGAGTACGGACAACCGTCAGCTGTGTAAGGCAATAACAACAGTGAAAATTTGTGCCGGAGAGGGACATGATCCCAGATCTCCCGCCTTACCCGAGCGGACACCTTAATCGCTTTGGCTATCCGTGCACGAATAATGACCACACCCAAACTTCCATATGTCGTCGTTCCTGCGTCACAACCTATACTCGTATACACGTTATGTAGTCCCTGTACAAGGGAGGGCATTTTAATTGATAGTTGCTGCCTCGTATCGATGGATAAATACAATATTGCAGTACCTGTGGTGTTACGAAGAACGATGAACTGTTCCTCCGAAGGAACACTGCATCGATATTCTTAACACCACAGGTACTGCAACATTGTATTTATCCATCGATGCGAGGCAGCAACTGTCAATTAAAATGCAGTCCCTTGTACAGGGACTACATAACGTGTATACGAGTACAGGTTGTGACGCGGGAACGACGAAGACGGCGGCTGCTCTTAACCACAAATTCGCAGCTTCTCGCAGATCCCACTTTCGCGGGCCCATGTTTACCGAAATGATTTTACTTCTGTTACTGCGTACTTACAGCCGCGTCAGCTTTCGCTGTTGATTAAAATGCAGCTTTTATGTGTCTCATTTTCTTACGCCATGTAAAGCTTCGTTCGCCCATTTGTTTTAGTAATGCTCGCATCCCTTTGACTTTGTCCCGAAATTAGAGGCAGAATAAACGTATTAATATTATGTACAAGTGTCTCTACACGTCCTCTGTCATAGAGGTAGCATACACTAAAAAATTCGATCATCCACTAAACTGATGTAATATTTAAATAATTTTATTGCCCATCCCTAGAACCAGTTTTTAGTTGAGACACTTCATCTACGGATGTCCGCCCCTGGTAGCTAAGTGGTTCACCGGCACGATTGTTCAACGTGTTCGGTCAGTGGGTTATCTGCCCTCTGTAATAAAAAAACTGAGTTAACGGATCAATAATGAACTTGAACGGGTGTAATGGGACATCCGCACCGAACAAATGCAACGAACAAAAGTGAGAACAATTAAAAAAAATGTAGCGTCTCTGAACAAAAATGAGTTTTTTTTTTAAAAAAAAAAAGAAAGAAAAAGTGGTCACCGCGTCAGAATGTCAATCCTAAGGGCTCGGGTTCGATTCCCGGCTGGGTCGGAGATTTTCTCCGCTCAGGGACTGGGTGTTGCGTTGTCCTAATCATCATCATTTCATCCCCATAGACGCGCAAGTCGCCGAAGTGGCGTCAAATCGAAAGACTTGCACCCGGCGAACGGTCTACCCGACGGGAGGCCCTAGTCACACGCCATTATTATTATCTACAGATGTCTGTAGTATCACTAACGTTGCCTTTTTTGCCGTGGTATCCTGTGGGCAAAAAAATTTTCGTAATAAGTAAGAAGATCAGAGTGGTTCACAAGATAACTACCTGATGTGACGTGTTTAATACTAAGAAGAATCGATAGGTATCGAGTAGAAGTAGCTGAATCGATACGAATCGAATACCTTGATCGATATAGATTCCTTTCCCAAATTAAAGGTTCCAGCTTTGCAGTAATACTTCGTTAACTCGACGTGACATTTCCGCTTTCGTGGATGTGATCTTGAAACGCATAATTCTCCGCTAGCTAACGTCGGCAACGACTAGAAAGTATTCAGTGCCAGGCAAAATATTTCAGTTTCTATCGATTCAGCTACTCCTATCACTCACCACCCAAAGAGTGTGCGCACAATACATAGAAACCGAACTAATTTTTACTACGTGTCTTCAAGTAGTTTGGCAAAAATTAGGACGTCAAATCATATCATTGTTCTAGATTGCTCATATATAGCACTCATTACGATTTTCTTTCCGTTAAATGAAACCATTTGAGTAACTATACGAGGAACCGTCATTCATACCTTTTTAAGTTCATAGATTGACGTGACAAAAGTCATGTGTCGAACTTCCTTTTGCCCAGTGCAGTGAGGCAGTCAGATGTGTCATGGACTCAACAAGTCTATGGAAGTCCCTTGAACAAATATTGCGGCATGTTGCCTTTATAGCCGTCCAAATTGAGAAAGTGTTGCCGGTGCAGGTTGTTGTGTGCAAACTGACCCCTCGATTATGTCCCATAAATGTTCGATAGGATTCACGTCGGGCGACCTGAGGGGCCAAATCATTCGCTCGAATCGTCTAGAATGTTTTTCACACCAGTCGCGAACAGTTGTGGTCAGGGGACAGACATCGTTGTTCGGGAACATGAAGTCTATGAATAGCTGCAAATGGTCTCCAACTAGCCGAACATAACCATTCCTAGTCCATTATAGGTTCGTTTAGACAGTTAATTCCATGTATACAAGTCCCAGAGCATTATGGAGCCACAACAGTTCGTATAGTGCCTTGTCGACAACTTGGTTCCATGGCTTTGTGGTGTCTGCGCCACACTCCAACCCTCCCATCAGCTGTTACCAACTGATATCTGGACTCATCTGACCAGGCCGCGGTTTTCCAATCGACTAGGGTCCAACCGATACGTTCACGAACCCAGTGAGAGGCGCTACAGGCAATGTTGTGCTGTTACCAAAGGCACTCACGTTGGTCGTCTGCTGCCATAGCCCCTTAACGCCATATTTTGCTGCATTGTCCTAACGCAAACGCTCGTCTTTGATTTCTGCGATCATTTCAGACTTCGGACAGTGTTGCTTGTCTGTTCGCACTGTCAACTCTACGCAAGCGCCAATGATCTCGATCGTTAAGTGAGGGCTGTCGGCCACTGCGTTGTCCGTGGTGAGTGTTAATTCCTGAAATTTTGTATTCTTGGCTCACTCTTGACACTATGGATCTGGGAATATTGAATTCTCTAATGATTTCCGAAATGAAATGTCCCATGCGTCTAACTCCACCTACCATTCCGCGTTCAGAGTCTGTTAATTCCCGTCGCGAGGCCATAATCACTTCAGAAACCTTTTCACATAAATCATCTGACTACAGATGATAGTTCCGGCAATGCATTACCCTTTAATTCATTTGTAGCGACACTACCACCAACAGTATATGTGCATATCGCTATCCCATCGGTGTACATCGTATTCGGTAAGGATGATCTGTCTCAATTAGTGGCGAATACTCAAATAAATGAAATATTATGTCAACTGGGTGACTAGCAGCTGTCTTAATAGCACGTTATCTTATTGGACACTGATGCAGATTTTGTCACAGAATTGACGATTTACTGACCATATTTTATGTTTTCCATTTCGTTTCTAGAACAAATGGTTCAAATGGCTCTGAGCACTATGTGACTTAACATCTGAGGTCATCAGTCCCCTAGAACTTAGAACTACGTAAAACCTAACTAACCTAAGGACATTACACACATCCATGCCCCAGGCAGGATTCGAACCTGCGACCGCAGTGGTCGCGCGGTTCCAGACTGAAGCGCCTAAAAACCGCTCGGCCACATAGGCCGACTTTTGTAGAACAATTGCAGTAAATTTCCTCCTTTGTGTGTTTTTCTTTCTTATTTTCCGAGATAGCAGAATCGACTTTGAGTGAGTCTTTCCTCAACGTGGCTTTTGTTTTTGTGGTCAGATGGTGTTTGTGGTTCAATTCCTTGTAGGTGTCAGAATTTCACCTTAATCGAAAAGGGGCGAGGGGGGGGGGGGAGGGAAGGAGGAGATTTGTTCACTTCATTTGTACGTGAATGGCGTGAACTTTATTCTGCGTCTTTTCGTAGTTTAAGTATTTGTGTTTCTGCTTCACAATTGGAGATGGGGATCTAGCCAGGAAAAATTTGAGAAATTTAGATGAATTTTAGAGCAGTAATGTAAGATATCTCCTAAATGATAGACTGATGACGAATTAATGTTAAAAAGTGTCAGCGACATGCTTTAACTGTTAATAAGATGTACTTATCATAAGTTAATATTTATTGTGCAACTGATATCACTATTGTAAACATCCTTAATTTCATTGTAAAATCATATGCTCTTGATCGTCGATCATAGTGGCAGAAACTAAAGATATTCCAGAGCCCAAAGAGAAATCTTAAATTGTCTTTTTTTTGGGGGGGGGGGGGGGGGGAGTGCAGTATTACCGTTTTCCGACCGTGATCAGGAAAACTTAACCGCAGTGTTTTCCCATTAATATCAACACTGTCTCACATCAGAAGACCAAAAATCTTACAAAAGAATCAGGAATTGTTTAAGAGGTTGTAAACTGCAAACATAATTATCGCTACTACGCGTTCCAATCGTCAAATGTACCAAAAATGCAATGTAACACTGTCTGTATATTATGAACGCCAGGCCCCATTTAAATTAAGTGCTAATTCTTTTTTCTTCTTTTTTTAAACGTCTCATTAGTTAAGACACATGATAACAAACCATCTCTTTTAAAGTTTTAAATTACAAGAATCACTCTTACCTGCAGCGATGCCGATTAACAGATTCCTGCTAATTCGTCGAAAATTTAATGACTCGTCATCCTATCTTCACGCACGAGGCTTCTGTTTTCAACGCACTGTTCATATTCTCAAGACAAGATGCACCCTTAGTCTCGAAAATAAGTAGAAGTATGTACTGGACCTGGGCCAAACTTGCGGACGGATGAAAAGTTAGCAACGTAAACAAGAGTTGTGGAAACACCTTTTCTGGATAATCTACGAAAAACTTTCGAATCGTCACATATGTAGCCCCTCTTGCGAAAAAATATGTAACCAAACGGGATTTGTTAAGATATTATGTCGTACATACTTAAATTTCTGTGTGGCGTCTTTTATTTGCCTACAAATAACGTAACGATAACTTTTATCAAAAGCAGTTCTGTGACTGATTTCGCCACCACAAGTAGTTAGCTTCTCTTCTTGCAACCTGCTACTCGTATTTTACATATTTGTCTACAAGTATCATTTTCACGTTATGAAATGACAAGTTTTATGATTTATAGTTGTTGTTATACTTCTTGTTTCCGTTTCAGTATCAAAGATATGTAATATATGCCCATGTCCTTTAGTCGGTTCCAGACACCTGTTAAAGTTTTACCCTGGATCTACACACGTTTCTTAGAAATGTTACGAATGTTGAAACTATTTTATAACTATCCGATTCATTTGTTTAATGAAAACAAAGGACTGTGTCTAAATTCCGCTTGTATTCGAGGATTTCATGTACATATGATGCGTTAT
Source organism: Schistocerca serialis cubense (assembly GCF_023864345.2). Lineage (NCBI taxonomy): Eukaryota > Metazoa > Arthropoda > Insecta > Orthoptera > Acrididae > Schistocerca > Schistocerca serialis. The sequence goes on from NC_064638.1 coordinate 517,673,727, forward strand.
GAGCGTAATTCTACGTTACACTGCAAGTACTGACTAATGACAAGTAGTACATGTTGTCTGCCACTAACAGAGATAGGACTGTTGTGGCGTACAAATGAACATTCGATTTGATGACTGCTTTACTTAAAATACGCCAGGTGTAGATAACGTATAACTGCTGCAGGTCTGCTGCCATGAAATCTTGACACACGTTGTAACTATCTGTGATTCTGATATCCACTTCATCATTAGTATTACATTAATTTATTTCTCAAAGTTACAGATAAAGCTGATTTAACTCTTTTCTTCACGATAAGGGAGCAGTTCATCAAACAGCGAAACTTTGTAGATTAATGAATATCGAATGACCGTAGCCCTTCTCTATTTTTATCGCTTTGGGTAAAGAGGTTCGTATGGGTAGGCATTAACTGTTCGCTTTCTTATTGTTTGTTACTTCACACAATTAATTTTTCTCATTAACCACGTATTTGTTCGTTGTCTCCATTGATGACACACAACTCACGACAGTTCCGTTTACGTAATTTTTTCTTTCAGTTTCTGCGTTTTCCGCCGTTGATACATCCTATAAAATACAACGGATCTCAAAACACAATAATATAATTTAAATTTAGTTAATCCTTAGTTCCAGATGTCTTCAAATGTTACGCTCACTGGAAGGATCGTAAATTCGGAATATTACTATAAACAAATATGCTTTTTGTAACCAGGAATCCGCTACTATATCAAATTAAATCTTTCATCTCTCTACTCTAGTGGCCCCTACCGTTTGTTGTTCAGCATCACTTTCGTCCGCTTAAAAATAATTTTAAGCTTAAAACTCTTTCAGACTCGTATCCCGCTGCAGTACGCTTGTGCCATCTGTGAACCGCTGCTGCAACTACGTCACAAGGCGAGCGGTGACGTAGCATTCCTAGCGCGCATTTCAGTTGCGTCATGTATTCAAAACATGTATACTTGCATGAATCATATAAGGAACACTAAACTTCGACACAAACGACGACTACCAGCGAAGGAAAATGTAAAGCGGGCCTGGAAGCGCAGGGTTCTGACAAACATTTAAGTAAAGGTATAATACTCGGGACGGATTGTATTTGTTTTGCAACATAAAACATGTCAGTGAAATGCTGATACTGATGTATGTAAATAGTGCATTTTGACAGGATAAACTCAAATATTTTAAACCTTACTTAATTTCGAAAGATTTTTCTTTGCAAACCAGTAATCAAAGGCATGAGACATATGTTAACGGGAATCGAAGATATAGACGCTGAACCACGTCACCATAAAGATCACGTAATTTAATGAGTTCATGTCTTGTTATGTCGCACACGTATTTACAAAATCTATACGACGAATAGATTGAAAACAACGTAACGATCTCAAAACACTGATGAGAGAACAAATTACATGTTTCAAGTGCTATAGCGAAATTCGGAATTCTACCTTTCTTAAAAAACGCATTGATATTAGTTTTAAAAAGTGACTCCAGTAATATCAAAATTAAGTTACCTATACTTTGACAAACAGAGAAAAGTGGGATATGGTAGTTTATAAAAATATTTCTTTAGTTTGGTATGGTACAAGTCACTTGTTTTCTTCATTTTCATAACGAAATGTGTAATCTAGCGACACTTCCCTTTAGCTCGTTTTTAAACACTTTTCCCAGAATGGATGGCATACGGAACCGAACAGCCGCACGCATTGTAGAAGCATTAGCATACCAAGCTTAACTTATTTAGCAATGAGTGTTCCTTGCTCCCAGATATAAGTCAGAAGACGCTTGGAGTATCGATACATTTCATTACTAACAAAACACGACGTGCATTGTAACAATGAAAAAATAAACGAGTTAAACTGTTGAGTATTACTGTAGTAAATGAAACGGTATAGGTTTTTTATGTTTGTTTGTGCTTTTAACGGAACATTTTATCCCTTGACCTGCCGCCATCTACCGATGCTCGGGCCACAGCAAAGAAGATAGGTCGCATCGAGCCATTGAACTGGTTTACCGTCGACTGACATGTAAATAAGAAACAGCGTTTGGTCACAATTAATAATTTTACGATGTGTAGAAGGTAAATATCATCGATTCATCAGTGAAAATAAATGATTTATTATTTGTAAGAGAATAATGTAACAATAATGATTTGTAAAATAATATTTAGTTTAAATTAATTGCCGGCATCTGTGGCCGAGCGGTTCTAGGCGCTTCAATCTGGAACCGCGCTGCTGCTACGGTCGCAAGTTCGAATCCTGCCTCGGGCATGGATGTGTGTGATGTCCTTAGGTTAGTTAGGTTTAAGTAGTTCTAAGTTCTAGGGGACTGATGACCTCAGAAGTTAAGTCCCATAGTGCTCAGAGCCACTTGAAAAAAATGGCTCTGAGCACTATGGGACTCAACTGCTGAGGTCATTAGTCCCCTAGAACTTAGAACTACTTAAACCTAACTAACCTAAGGACATCACAAACATCCATGCCCGAGGCAGGATTCGAACCTGCGACCGTAGCGGTCTTTCGGTTCCAGACTGCAGCGCCTTTAACCGCACGGCCACTTCGGCCGGCTAAAAGTTGAAAAATGTAAATTAATGCGGATGAGTAGAAAAAACAAACTTGTAATGTTCGGTACAGCATTAGTAATGTCCTGCTTGAAACAGTCACCTCGTTTAAGTAGTTGGGCGTAACGTTGCAAAGCGATATGAAATTAAATGAGGTTGTGTGGATCGTGAGAGAGAAGGCAAATGGTCACTTCCGTTTATTGGGAGAATTTTAGGAAAGTGTGCTTCATCCGTAAAAGTGTCACCTGCTCTTAAGTACGGAAAGATATAGGTGTCCGCTCTCTCTGCGCGCTATACGGGATTGAAATAATAGAGAATTTCTCTTGCTAACAGGTGGGATGTATCTTAATTCACTGTCTGCGACAATTTCTATCGGGTCTGGAAGCGATTTTGTTTCACAAGTCGTGAAACGCCTCTCCAGTCTCTCTCGGTCAGGATCTTTCTCCGACCGCAATTCTGACATAGTGTTTCGATGCAAATTGTGTTACGCCACTGCTTGTCGACTTGTCGAACAGTCTGGGGCCCACAAGAAAGACTGGTCCAGCAACGAACTTGTGACGTCACACTAGTCGGCTTGTCCGCCACACTTCGCGAATGCTCGACTTCCAGGACGGCCAACGGGAAATCAATTTGTAATTGAAAGGTACGCACTAAAGGTCTTAACTTTGTCATGTGCTATCGAGAACTTGCATACATTAAACACGCAGTCAAGAATTATTAAACTCGTCTGAAATGGTACTCGCTTCTCGCAGGAAGCGGCTGCTGGACCTCGTGAGCCCCGCAGTGCCACGTTCTCTGGCGTACGCGCCACAGCCTGTTGGGATCAGCCTGCCGTGAAACACCAACAAAGCCAGTAACTTCGCGAACTGTACGGCCATAGGCAAAATCCAACACGACAGCCCCTTTTTGCCGCTCTGTCGCGTCTTTACGATTACCAATAGCCATGTACACTACTGGCCATTAAAATTGCTACACCAAGAAGAAATGCAGATGAAAAACGGGTATTCATTGGACAAATATATTATACCAGAACTGACATGTGATTACATGTTCACTCTATTTGGGTGCATAGATCCTGAGAAATCAGTACCCAGAACAACCACTTCTGGCCGTAATAACGGCCTTGATACGCCTGGGCATTGAGTCAAACAGAGCTTGGATGGCGTGTACAGGTACAGCTGCCCATGCAGCTTCAACACGACACCACAGTTCATCAAGAGAAGTGACTGGCGTATTGTGACGAGCCAGTTGCTCGACCACCATTGACCAGAAGTTTTCAATTGGTGAGAGATCTGCAGAATGTGCTGGCCAGGGCAGCAGTCGAACATTTTCTGTATCCAGAAACGCCCGTACAGCACCTGCAGTATGCAGTCGTGCATTATTCTACTGAAATGTAAGGTTTCGCAGGGATCGAATGCAGGGTGGAGCCACGGGTCGTAACACATCTGAAATGTAACGTGCACTGTTCAAAGTGCCGTCAATGCGAACAGCAGGTGACCGAGACGTGTAACCAGTGGCACCCCATACCATCACGCCAGGTGATACGCCGGTATAGCGATGACGAATACACGCTTCCAATGTGCGTTCACCGCGATGTCGCCAAACACGGATGCGACCATCATGATACTGTAAACAGAACCTGGATTCATCCGAAAAAATGACGTTTTGCCATTCGCGCACCCAGATTCGTCGTTGAGTACACCATCGTAGGCGCTCCTGTCTGTGATGCAGCGTCAAGGGTAACCGCAGCCATGGTCTCCAAACTGATAGTCCATGCTGCCGCAAACGTCGTCGAACTGTTCGTGCAGATGGTTGTTGTCTTGAAAACGTCCCCATCTGTTGACTCAGGGATCTAGACGTGGCTGCACGATCCGTTACAGCCAAGCGGGTAAGATGCCTGTCATATCGACTGCTAGTGATACGAGGCCGTTGGGATCCAGCACGGCGTTCCGTATTACACTCCCGAACCCACCGATTCCATATTCTGCTTACGGTCATTTGATCTCGACCAACGCGAGCAGCAATGTCGCTATACGATAAACCGCAGTCTCGATAGGCAGCAATCTGACCTTTATCAAAGTCGGAAACGTGACGGTACGCATTTCTCCTCCTTACACGAGGCATCACAACAACGTTTCACTAGGCGTCGCCGGTCAATTGCCTTTTGTGTATGAGAAATCGGTTGGAAACTTTCCTCATGTCAGCCCGTTGTAGGTGTCGCCACCGGCGCCAATCTCGTGTGAATGTTCTGAAAAGCTAATCATTTGCATATCACAGCATATTCTTCCTGTCGGTTAAATTTCGCGTCTGTAGCACGTCATCTTCGTGGTGTAGCAATTTTAATGGACAGTAGTGTACTAGGCGGTAGATAGTGGTCATAATATTTTGTCTCATCAGTGTATGCACTATGTCGGATAAAAAATTAGTACACCCTTTCAGATGTTTCGAATTCACTCAACATTTATTGTTGCTACAGTGTATATTTAATACACAGTTGAGTAGTACAAGCGCTTATGAGGTACCACCTATCGCCCCCTGCTGAAACACCCATATTAGTACGTATTGTAGCCTCCACGGGCGGCAATATAGGCGCTGACTCTGGCGTCCAGTCGATCATATAGATGGCGATCACTGTCCCGAAATATGTAATGCCACACCTGTTCACATAGTTCTGTAAGAGTAGCACGAGTCATTTCTTGTCCTATCATATCCCGCTCTTGCACGATTGGAGAGAATGGATGTGGAAATGGATGGAAGTCCGGAGATCGTACTGGTCTGGGAAGTTGCTGCACGTCTTGCAGAGCCCCTTGAGTTCCACAGGCAGTGTGTGGACGAGCTTATCCTATTGGAACAACACATCACCTTCCTGTTGTAAGAACGGCAAAGAATTGGTGTAACAACACTCTGCACGTACTGAGCCCTGATTAGCGTCCCCTCCAGAAACAGCAAAGGTGAACGAGAGCTTATCGCACCCCAGATCATAAGGCCTGCGGTGGGGCCGCTGTGTCTTGGACGAATGCACTCTACGAGGCAGCGCCCACAAGAACTGCGTCGCACGCGCAAATGACCATTACTTGCGTGCAAACGGAACCTGCTTTCATCGCTCAGGACCACGGCGAGCCACTTCATCTTTGACGGTACCAACCGAGCCATGCAGTTCGTGTCTGGGCTCACACACCCTCTCATCTGTGCTGTGATAGCTGTACGACCTACTATTGCTGCCCTTGCAATACAACTATCGTGGCAGTATGTGTGCTGCATGGACGTCCAGAACATCATTTACAGGTGTAAGAATGTTCACATGGCCACTGAATCCAGCGCCGTAGCACAACTGACGCAGCACGTCCAATTTATGTGGCAGTTTCCCGAAAGGACCATCCTGCCACTCGGAAAGCTACAATTTGGCACGTTTAAAATTCGCTCAGTTGTTTGTACGAAGGACGGGTCTGTCGCAGTGGCATGGTTGCCTGCGTGCTTCACACGTTTGCACCACACTGAACCTTCTGGCTGTGTGCATTTCCTATTAAAGGCGCCCTGGCAGCTATGCCACAACGCTGTCTGTTGGTGGATGAGTTGAAACCAATTTGAGAACATCTAGTATCCTCCAGAAGGCATACGCCATAATCGGACAAAAATCGACGTCGTTTTTCCAGGTATAGCCAACTATTTTTTTGCGGCAGTGTATTTCCTAAAGCGACATTTACCTGACTTCTCACTAAAGTTGTAAGAAATGAGCTTGAATTAAATTATTACCGATAACGCAGCACCAAATATTCCATGAAAATTGCTATTAATACTCATATTTTTTCCGTGAAGTGTGTTTTTTTCTGCAGATAAGGCGTAGATGTTAAGTGCTTTAGACAAACGGTCGTGTGAGAATTTCAATTCGCCAGTGAATATGAAGATTTCCGGCAGCAAGTTATTATCAGAGCACGCTTGTCTTTCCACCTGCAGAAGCTCATAGTCCGCAGGCACATGTTTCAAAAAAGTTCACCAGATTTTACAAGACTATGTCTGAATAAATGGACGTAGAAACAAGAGATCAATTTATTTTATGCATACGGTTACAAAGTTTCAATTTTCAAAAAAATTGTCCGATTTTACGAGAGTACATCTTTTACATGCATCCGCGTACAGTTTGGATGTACTGTTCACAGTTACGTTTAGTATCAGAACTTTCCCTCGCAAAAATGATCACTGTGCGCTTCACCAGACGCACTTTAAACATTCAGACGATAGGTAAACTCGTCCTACACTTTAGCGACCACATTTGGAGTTACCGCAGTCATTGCTTTTGCGGCGTCGTTGTTCTCCCAAAGACTTTAGAAGGTGAAGGGAGCAGATAAAGGCTTTTTCGAATCCTAACATAGAACGCAAATCACATACCGTGGCTATGGAACGCATTTGTGCGATGCTAGATCTGGACCCCTCTTAGGGCTGTAGGAGTTGCCGTGCACCTCTCTCGACGATAATCGCGTCCCACAGTTGTAACTGAGTTCCGCTTGTCGCAACAGAGGACGGAAAAACTCCTTCCGTTGCTGTGTTAGGGTCGTCTCGACTTGAACGTTGGATGATTGACGAGCGAGCGTGCTAGCTGCACTAACGAGAGTCTTACCAACAGCCACATCAACTGACAAGTCACAACTGGCTCCAGTATAACGTTTAGTTTAGATACGAAAGTTAAAACTCATCCCAAGTTTTTATCTTCATTCATGTTGAGATATGTTCATGCGCATTTCAATGGATGTTTTGCAGATACCCTGTGTTTGATTGCCCGCGAAAGTTGGGTAGAAGACCACAATGCTTGGCTCAGCTGTGGTGTGCCCTTGCCATTAGGAATGTAATGAGGATTCTGGGTCTAATTTGCACTTAAATGAGGTACTGAAGTATGCGATACCACTGTTCACATGCCAAAATGGCAGCCCTTTGACCTTGAAAAGAAAGGCTTAGTAATGGGCTGTCTACATGCAGGGGATATCTTAATCGGTGACATCGACCTCCTTAACAGTGACAAACCAGATCCCTTTCCCTTTCCCATGCCTTCCTCAATCACCAAACAAATACAGCGAAGTTTTAACAATGTACCAGCCAATCAAAAAAATTCAGCATGGCAGAAATAACCCAATTGTGCTAGTGGGAAAATAAAAACCGTCTCACCTCCCGTGCTCTCGCCCTATCAACAACCACTTGCATGAAATATTAAAAATGAAAATGCACTCAAAAAATTTAATACTGCAGAAGTTGTCCAGTGTATCCCCTCCCACTATCGTCAACCAATCACAGTGAAGTGTTAAAAATTAAACAATCTGCCTTAGATGAGTCCGATACTGTGTAGAGGGCGGCATGTTGGATAAGGATGGAAACTGTCAGGATGCGCCACATCAGAACTCGTCTGAGTTTCCGAAGTGATTAATTATTTCCAGCTACAGTGCCCCCATTCCTCTCAGTCTGCGTCACTGGGTCCTGTAATGCTGAGGACACCACTTCACTGTTTGCGAAGCAGCTTGGGGCAGAATGGCTCCCTCAGTGACTCGTGCAACGCCCTGCTGCGTGTCGGCCTTGTATGGCCGTCAGGATCCGCCAGCAGTCGACTCAGCCGTCTTTGTCCCTGAAGCCTAAGCGCTGCTCGCAGGGTGGCCCGCTGCATGCTTCTTTGCTGGCGTGGCTAAGATCATGGCGACAACAAGCGCCTGTGATCGAGCATCCGAATCTGCAGCCCTCGCCTTGGGATGCCTCCAGCATGTGTTGGCAGCCAGCAGGACTGCCCGCAGTAGCAAGCCGTGGTGTGGCCCACCACTGGCTGGCTGTGGACTCTGCATTGGCCTCAGATGGTAGAGCCAGCAACCTGCCGTGGACTGGAGTGCTGGCGCCCCATCTGCTGCTACGTGTAGCCAGTGGTGTGACATGCCCCGCCATCCAGGAGAGCTGTCACATTTAAATGCCTTGTTAGTGAACCAGCGCCTATTTATGTACCGGGCGTGAGTCGTGCTTCGGTAGCTCAGATGGTAGAGCACTTGCCCGTGAAAGGCAAAGGTCCCGAGTTCGAGTCTCGCTCGGACACACAGTTTTAATCTGCCAGGAAGTTTCATATCAGCGCACACTCCGCTGCAGAGTGAAAATCTCATTCTGGAAACATCCCCCAGGCTGTGGCTAAGCCATGTCTCTGCTATATCCTTTCTTTCAGGGGTGCTAGTTCTGCAAGGTTCGCAGAAGAGCTTCTGTAAAGTTTGGAAGGTAGGAGACGAGATACTGGCAGAAGTAAAGCTGTGAGTACCGGGCGTGAGTCGTGCTTCGGTAGCTCAGATGGTAGAGCACTTGCCCGCGAAAGGCAAAGGTCCCGAGTTCGAGTCTCGGTCGGACACACAATTTTAATCTGCCAGGAAGTTTCATAAAAATTTCTTACTGGATGACTACTCCACTTAATGCTCGATCAACCCCTTACCTACCCACCTTATGCTCTCGGTATCCAATCCACTGGGATCTGGACTACCGTTGGTTCACTCTTGGAATCGACTCTCTGCCTGATCAGAATGAAAACAACATACAACAAAGTTAAGGCTGCAGTGGCACTTGGCACAGAGGTGCTCAAAACGATCGTTACTTGTTGTTGACTTTCCCTATTTTGAGCGACATGCTGCACAAGCTGTTTGGCTGATATGCACCTCTCTTGCATGAACTGGTTTACTGATCTCAACAGACGTGACTCCAGAGTTTGATTTAACAAGGTCAGATTCTGCCTTGGCAACATCTCTAAAGTTGCTTCTGGCCCGTACAGCTGTGGCTGTGCAACATTCAATTGCGTGACTCCTGAAATTGACACTGGCAGATGGAAGATTGGTCCTATTATGTTACACTTAGTTCCATTGATTAAAATTCCGCCCCCCTCGAGCTCTATACGTTTCGCTTTGGCAAATACTCCCTGCTCAAAACAACTTGCTACTATTACTAATTTTTCGTAGGTGGAGAAGATCCAATGCATCCCGACTCATTGCAAGCTCAATTTTGGCTCCGTGATGTCCCTTGGATTGTCTATTTCTTCCCTCCTGGCTAAAAATAACGCACTGTACACGTGTCTTGATTGGTGCTTATTACCCTGACTGGACATATCGTTACCTTCCCTCTATGGCAGCTCCATAATTCCTCCCTTGTCATCTCGGTATACCAGCTGTTAACTGCCAAGATCAGCAATACCTCCTCTGTCTTTTACTTCTACCAACTTGCTCAACGCTCCCCTTTTCAGTGACCTGAGGACAATGATCACCCTCACCCTTCCTCCCTCTTCAAAAAGACCTGCTGTCCCCACTAGGCTCACAATACTCGAAAACACATATGACATAGGAAAATACAATGCCTAATTAATCTAAGCCAATCCAATCATACATAACAAGAAAACAAAAAAAAACTGCAAATACTCCACTACTTTCTGGATCGCAAAGCATACGGTACATCATGCTGTACTCTATCTTCCTGGTTTTCTCTGCGCTTAACACCTCTCTCCACTCTCTCTTTCTTCCTCTTCCTTTTCTGTGACATGCCTGGAATCACATTGGCACAATCCTTAAATGACCGCAACCACCCAATGTCTTTTATCTTTGTTCTAGTTGGCAGCTGAAGCTTAACATTAACAGGGGATGTGGTTTCAACTACTTGGTATGCTCCTTGATACCTCATGACGAACTTCTTTGTTGTCCCTTTTGGCTTATAGGAGCTGGATAGCATTACCCATTGCCCTACTCTATACTGCAACAAACTTCCTTTCCGCCTCTCTGCATCTTCCTGCCTTCCCAAAGCCTTCATACTTGCCTTTTGTACCCGTTGCCAAACATCCCAAATTTTTCTCACAAATTGATGTACAGATTCACCTGACCTTCCTTTCTGTAGCTTCACTAAATCAAATGGTGATGGCATTTTTCGCCCATACACTACCTCATATGGAGACAAACCAGTATTGGTATGGACTTTTGCATTATATGCACATACAATATGCTTCAAATACTCGTCCCACTGACAGTGATGAGAATCCACAAACAAACTCAACATCTCCCCAATTGTTCTGTGTACCGGTTCTATCCTTCAGTTCTCTTGTGGTTGCAACACTCTCGCCCTCAACTTTTTTACGTTCAACAATTTACACAGTTCCTTCATTAAATCTGACATTAATTTGGTCCCATGGTCAGTATTTATTGTCTCCAGTACACCAAAATTCAAAATCCAGTTATTTACTAACGCTTGCACGACCATTGCTGCTTGTTGATTTAGCATAACCACCATCTCCACATACCTCGAAAAATAGTCTATTACTGTCAGAATGAATCTGTTTCCTGATGGTGTTCAACTGAAAGGTCCTAAGACATCAATCCCCAATATAGAAAATGGACATGTCGCTTCCGGCAATCGTTGTAGCTGTATCTGTTTGCGACTCAAATCTGCTCTCTGTGCACATGGTATACAATTCTTGCCATATTGATCCACATCCACTTTCCTACCTTGCCACCAATACCTCTCCACCACTCTCCTATTTGTCGCTCTACACCCGCCATGACCAGATAACACGTGATCATGTGCTTCCTTTAAAACGTCATCTCTCAGTTTCGCTGGCACTACTACCCTTGGCCTTAACTTCGTTTCCCTGCAGAGAAGACCGTCGAATATATTAAATTGTGCCTGTGTCCGATACAATTTACAATCGTTGTCAGCGTCCTTTAATTCTTGCCATACTGCTGGTCACATCCCATGACTTCTACTTTTGCTACCTTTCTGCTCAGTGCATCTGCATTACCGTGCTTCTTCCCAGGCTTGTGCACACATCGTAGTCGAATTCACTAAGCCTCACCACCCACATAGCGAGTCGAGTGGACGGATCCTTCAACCCCAACAACCACTTCAACGCAGCACGATCTGTCACTACCGAACATCTTCTCTAATATAAATAACATTTAAAATATGCGATTCCATAGATTTATGCTTAGCATCTCCCTCTCTGTTGTTGAGTAATTCCTCTCTGCTGCATTCAACTGCCTAGACACATAGGCTGCAGTATGTTCTTTCCCATCAATTTCCTGGCTAAGAACACACACTAATGCTTGATTCAATGCATCACATGCTAGAATAAATTCCTTTTCAAAATCTGGAAAAACAAGAACCGGACTTCATGTTAACACTTCTTTCAGTTTGTCAAATGCTTTCTGACACTTTTCTGTCCACTCTAATTTCACACCCTTCCATAACAATTGCGTCAATGGCTGTGTTAAATCCGCAAAACCCTTCACGAAATTTCAATAGAAATTGAAAATCCCGATGAATGATGGCACTTCCTTAACTGTTTTCGGTTCAATAACACATACCGTACCCAAAGGGAGATTAGCCTCTACACTTACCCAAAGCGACTTCCCGGTGCCACTAGACACACACTTATGCGAATTAAGCCTAAATGCTGATGTACACGGTTAAATTGGTTTGTTCATTATGTTGAACGCTCCTCGCGACAGCTCTGCATCTACAACAGTTTCCCCTAGCTGAAATAACATTCCACCAAGTTCCACAGTTCCTTGTTCAAGGTCAATTTTGGCATGATGTCGATGCAAGAAATCTACTCCTAGGATCATGTCATAGCCCTCGCTTACCCATGGTACTCCCTCCATGCATGCATTAAATCGGACTCTCTATTCCAAAGTCAACTGTCACCGACCCCAAAGGTGTGACCTCCTTATCCCCCACTCCATGCAACCTATAACGTGGTGGGTCTAACTTTCTTCATCGCATTAAACTCTTAGTAGCCACTGACACTTGCGCTCCTGTGTCCAACAAACTCTTAAACCTTTTAATTCCTATGGATCCTACCACTGAACATTCCATCTCGGCATATGTATTTGTAGCATTGAAATTAAATGGGAGCTCTCTTAGGTGGGTCTTGGGGCCCCTTTGCCATTTAAGGATTGTCCACCTCTACTGACTCCACTTCTCCATCCTCCACGCTGCTAATTTCCACCCCTTACTCTATTCCTCGGTGACTGGCTATATTGCCTCTGCACATGCCCAATCCCAATACGACCACACTTATAACATTTTACACCCACTCTAAACACTGCTTGTCTATCCCTTACCCCCGTTGCCACGTCTATTTCCTCAGGTTGAATTGCCAGCTGAATGGGCAAATACAAATCTTTTGGAGTCCCTTCACGCACTTTCAGCGACATATGCGCCAGTAACTCACCCAAAAATAAATCAAGTGTCCGTTGCTCGGCCTGCTGCAAGAGAACACCATTCACTTCATCACTCTGACCTAACTGATAAGTATACTCCTTAATTTCTCTTATCCTGTCCACAAATTTCTCTACCGTCTCCCCCCTGCCTCTTCGTCATTGTACTCAACCTCTCCCTGAGGTACCGAGAGCGATTCTGTTATTTGTACCTCAGTAAAAGCACCTTCTTCAGCTGCTTAAACTGTCCGGCCTTCCTTAAGGCCTCAGAACACCTTACATATGTCTTTGCTTCACCTGTTAATCTAATCTTGGCTACATGTAACAACTGTTAATCAGACCAACCATTCATCACAGCTGAAGTTTCCAAGTCCTCCAAAAATGAACGCACATCCTCAGATGCCTTGCCAGAAAACAGAATAATCGAAGTCATGGCAGCTGGATCAAACTGCTGCACCCTAGGCAAAAACGACTGATCAGAAGCGGTTTCCCACTCACTTCTGGATGTTAATTCACTTCTCAACTGTGTATTGAACGCTGTCAATTCCGCTATCTTTTCCAACAAAATCCATACCATTTCTGGTTCCGACACACCTTGCATCCCTGACTCTGCCATTGTGTTGCTTTCGTTCCCAGTTAGTCTCTAAACAAAACATTAAGTACAACAATAACCAGACTTCCTGCAGCTTCGTATAATCATACTCAGTATCATCATGCACCGATATAAAAGTAATCAAATGTCACAAAAAACATCTTACTACCCCAAACACACTAACACGTATTCCGACAAAAAATAATAATATATCCCTATGCAAAACATCAAAAAACAAAAAAAAAGAAAACGTCCAACACTCAAATAGAAAAATTGGTCTACATTCACCCCATTTTGTAACTGTAATGCAGGCGGTGGGCTCGAACATTGTACTGTACAGATGACACCCGCTATTCTGACACCAAATGTAGAGGTATGTTGGATGAGGATGGAAACTGTCAGGATGTGCCATATTAAAACTCGTCCCAGTTTCCCAAGTGATTTATTATTTCCAGCAATAGTGTCCCCATTCCTCTAGGTTTGCATCACCAGGTCCCGCAATGCTGAGGACACCACTTCACTGTCTGCGAAACGGCTTGGCGTGAAATGGCTGCCTCAGCGACCTTTGCAACGCCCTGCTGTGTGTCGGCCTTCTATGGCCGCGGAGTTGAGGCGATGTCAGGATGTGCCGGCAGTCGACTCAGCGGTATTCACCCCTGCCACATCAGCACCGCTCGCAGGGTGGCCCGCTGCATGCTTCTTCGCTGGTGTGGCTAAGATCATGGCGACAACAAGTGCCTGCGATCCGCTGCCCACATCTTTTACTTTCCCCTCTTTGGGGAAGTGTGTGTGGGGGAGTTTGTAGCCTTTCGGCTTTTACTCCCCTGTGAACGTGTGTGTGTGATTTTTCTATAGTTTTTTGGTGTCTGTGACTTGTGATGTTTGTTGCGAGTGAGTCTAGTACTTGCCTGGGGTAGGCGAAAAGATTGGTGTTATATGGGAGGGAACTGGATTAGGGATTGGGTTTTGGGATTTTCTCTTTGACTTAATCGTCGAAGATCGTCATAGGGCGCTTATGCTTATCGCGGGACATGTCATACCGACCTAGGGAGTGGATGAGCGCGTTTTCGGATCTGGAAGAACCCTCATAGAAGGCCCTTGCCAGATCCTGGAAACGTTCTCTCAGGAGTGGGATTTCGGCTGCGGCGTGCAAGTCGTCTATGGGGAATCCAAGAGGTAGGTGCAGTGCCCTTCTGAGGGCGTGGTTCTGCAGCCTCTGGAGTTTGTCCAGGTGCTGCTTTGCCGCGTATCCCCAGACAGGGCACGCATACTCCATTACTGGCCGGATCAGGGCCTGGTAAACATTTACTGCTACTGGGCAGGGAAGGGAGCTTTTTGTGTTCAGGATAGGGTATAGAATGGACATTCTGGCGCAGACCTTCCTGTGGACCTCGTCTATGTGGGGTTTCCACGTAAGACGAGAGTCCAGGGTTACGCCAAGGTACTTGGCGGTTCTGCGCCAGGGGAGTTGGATTCCATTTAGGTGAAGGTGGAGGGGGGGGACGTTGAGGAGGTTCGCGCCTTCCGAGCCTGCGGGTAATCAGCATTGCCTGCGTCTTCTCGGAGTTGATCGTGATGCGCCAGCGACGGGCCCAAGTTTCTGTGTCATCTAAAACCTTCTGTAGCCTACGGATGACCAGGTCCTTGTTCGCATTTCTCGTGTAGAAGGCTGTATCGTCAGCGTACTGTGCAGTGTGCACCAGGGGGGCCGTTGGAGTATCCGCAGTGTACAAACTGTACAATACGGGCCCCAGGACCGATCCCTGTGGCACCCCGGCACGAATACGCCTTCTGGTGGAGGTGGCAGTTTCTACTTTGATGGAGAAAGTCCTATTCGTGAGATAGCTCTTAATGAGCTGAACTATGCTCCCGGGAAACCCTTGTGTGTACAACTTGTAGAGTAGCCCTCTATGCCAGACTGAATCAAAGGCTTTGGCTACGTCTAGTAGCACTATCCCGCAGTAGCCTCTGTGGTTGAAGCCCTCTGTGGCTGCTTCAACCATTCTCATGACCTGTTGTGGGGCAGAGTGGTTCTGCCGGAACCCAAATTGGAAATCCGGCAGAATTTGCTCTCTGGTAATATGTTGTTGTATGGGTATTAGCAGGAGGCGCTCATAGATCTTGCTGAGTGTTGGCAAGAGGCTAATCGGCCTGTAGTGCTGCGGGAATAGAGGGTCTTTCCCTGGTTTGTGTATCGCGACCACTTCCGCATGTTTCCAGCAAGCTGGGAAAACACGGGAACGAGTAATCTCGTTGAGGACGTTCGCGAGGTGTGTGATCGCTGTGGGTGGGAGTTTTTTGACTAACTGGTTTGTGACACTGTCGTGCCCTGGCGCCTTTTTTGTAGGGAGGGACCTGATTACTCTTGCCACGTCCTCAGGGGCAAAAAGTATGGGTTCGTCCTCTGGGTCCTCCTCGGCATTGAGGAAGACGGCCAGTTGACGACTGACTACCTCTTCATGTTCTTCATCCTGGGGTTCTGCCGCTTGGAAGTGCTTCTCAAAGGAGTCGGCGAGGGCGTTGGCCTTTCCAGCATGGCTGTAGACCAGTCCCCGCTCGCCATGCAGTGGCGGCATCCTAGCGCGTCGTTTTGTAAACTGTTTGGTCGCTTGCCATAGTGTATGATCGTCTACTTTGAGAGATGTGAGGCGGTTTTGCCATTGCTGGTTTCTGTGCTCATTGAGCGCTACCTTCAGTTCTCTCTGTAGACGATTGAGTAGCCTCCTGGTGGCCTGATTTCTGGTGATCTTCCACTCTTTTGCCACTCTGTTCTTGTGTCGAATTTGAGCTAGCAAGTGTTCCGGGAGCTGTATTTGCGGCGGTGGGCCATCCCTTTGTGGAGGGGTGGCTTCTTCCGCTGCCTGCAAGATGGTGCCTGTTAGGTCTTGTAGCGCTTGTTCTACTGTTTCAGCAGTGGGTGGCGGAGCGCGAGCGATATCAGAGGCGACAGTTTCTTGGTATCGCTCCCAGTCTGTTCGTTTGTACGACGTCTGGTACCGTGGGAGTGCTACCCATTCTCCCACATCGACCTCCAGAATCACTGGGTTGTGGTCGGAGGACATTCTGTTGATTGTCCTTGCGGCCACGAACCCTGCGATCCTCCTGGTGAGAGCTATGTCTAACACATCGGGCCTGCCTCCGTTTTTCGGAAAATGTGTGGGCTCGACTGGACCCCATGTTTCGAAGTGGTGGGCGCGCGCTAGTTGTTGCAGTTTGGCGCCTGCTCTGGAGGTTACTCTAGAATTCCAATCAGGATGTTTGGCATTGAAGTCTCCCCCTATTATGAGTTTGCCTTCAATTTGCCCTAGAGCAGCTATGTCTCCCTCATCTATCTGGTCATGTGGGGGTCGGTAGACTGCAACAATTGTTAGGGGTCCAGTGGCAGTGGTTACTTCCACCGCCACTGCTTCGATTTTGTTGGTAGCTGGTAAGAATACCTGGTGGTGGGGGATCCCTCTTTTTACATATATGGCCACTCCTCCGCCTTGGGTTGGCCTGTCTTTACGGTAGCTAATGTAGTTGGGAACTATCGCTTTTACTCCCGGTTTTAGGTGGGTTTCCCCCATCATGCATATGTCGATGGAGAACTCCTTCATGAGTTCTCGGAACTCGACCTCTTGATTAACAATGCCGTCTGCGTTAAAGACGCACATTGTCAGGCCTTGAATATTTGGTCGTCTATTCATGATGGGGTGTCGATACTACTGAGGAAGTCGCAGAGGGGAGCGACTGCTGGACTGTTGCCTGAAGGGCGACGAGGATCTGTGTGTTCTGCTTCTGGGCTTCCCTGAATTCCTTCATCATTTCCATGACGAGGTTCATGGTCTGCACCATTACGCCTAACAACTGATCCATGGGGGGAGAGTGTGTGTGGGGTTCCCTGGGCCTTCCTCCGTCATGGTGGACCTGGTCGTTGTTGCTATGTGTTTCCCGGTGTTGTTCTCGTGATAGTGTCTGATGTTGTGATGGTTGGGCTACGCTTTCATGGTTCCTCGGTGGAGAAACCACTTCCGCATAAGTCGCCCTCGGTGTGTCCGGCCTTGGTTTTACCCAGGCCTTGTCCGTGTGTGTTGCCATGGTTTGTTTTCTTGTGTGTCTTGGTGGGTTTATGGTGTTTTGTTTGTGTGTGTGGGGGGCGGCCTTTGCGCCCTTTGCCTGTTGTGTGTGTCGTTTGTGGACCTCACAACCTTGGTAACCCGCCGTGTGGTTTTTGCCACACAGCGCGCACCTTATTTGTGGGTCTGTGTGGTGAAGTGTGCATGTTCTTGTGTCGTGGGCCTCGGCGCACTTCCTGCACCTTACTGGCATGGTGCAGTAGGCGGCGATGTGGTTAAGGCCCTGACACCTGAAGCACTGCACCGTCTTGTTCTTACGGCGCAGCGGTTCGGTGGTGACAGGCACTGCCAGAACCATCTTTATCTCCCTTTTGTTCTGGGGGATGTCCAGGAGTGTGGCCTGGTATAGTGGCCACTTACTGTTTATGTTGCCCATCTGTTGGACCGCCTTGACGACGTACCCCTGGGCAGTCAAATCTGTTTTGATTGCCTGGGGGGACACTCGTCTTGGGAGGTCTCGTATTACGATGTTTCTGTTCCTTGTTTTTGTTGTGGGGAACGTGTAGTGTGGTATGTTTTTATTTGTGAAAAGTGTTTTGACTGTTGTGTAGTGTTCGAGTGTGTGCAGTGTGATTTTGATTTTGTCTCCACCAGCAGGTTTTGCCTGGAGACTGCCTCCCCCGATTTCTGCCTTCAACAGCTCGAAGAGCTCCTCGTAGCTGTGGGCAAACTCAGCAACAATCGGGGGGAGGTGGTGGGCGACTTGGTTCTGTGTTTGCGTTGTGGTGGTTTCTGTTGTCTCAGGCTCATCAGCAACCGCCTGAAATCTGTTCGGGGTGGGTTCCAATCCCCGGGCTGGCGGAAGCTTCGGCTGACGAAACGTTTTCTTCGCCAGCACGAAACCGTCCGAATCCTGCCCGGTTACGCGGTTCCCTTCCAGTGCAAGAGTTTCCTGGTCCCCTCCCAGTGCGACGACAGGTGCTGTCGGGGGCGCTGGCTCCTCAGAGGGTGTGGAAGTGGTTGGGGTGGGGGTGGTGGATTTCTTCTTCCCCTTGGAGTGCTTCTCCTTCTTGTCCTTTCTTACACGCCGCTGGTTGGATGTGGTGGACTTGAGTGGGGGGGATTTAAGGTATTTGGTGCGGGTGGAAGACTGAGATGAGGGGGTGGGTTTGGGGAGGATTTTTGTCGGCAGACGGGGCATCTGCTTGCCATTCTTCATGGACGTGAGAAATTCGGGAAGTGTGCCGGTGGCGTGGGCAAGCAGGAGCGGAGATAGGACGAGGTTAGGAGGGGCAGGATTGCAAGTACTGACAATATATTTTGTTGTCGGCGTACTGTGTATTGCTGCGTTTTTTGGTGTGTTTCTTGCCATATCCGGGGCGGAAAGTGGGGCTGCTGCCAGGGGGGTGCCAGTTACAGCCTTCGTTGGCACCGTTAGGTATCCCGGCTGCATTGCTGGCCCTACTGTATTTGTGGACGCGGAGGTCTGATCGGCGGCGGCGGAAACCTTCTCTGCGGTTCCGCGGCCGGCTCCCAGGTCCTGGCCCACATTTTCCCTAACCTTGGGGGGGGGGGCAGAGCCTAGCTCTGTGGCAGCCGAAGTACTCGAGACGGCCGACGACGCGGCCCGCGGCAACAACAAGACGCGCTTTTTGTCGACAGCGGTTGGCCGCTTCGACCCCAAAGCACCACTGGAGCTCGACATCCCGCAGTTGAAAGAGGAAACACGACAATTCTGCTGCCGGGCGTCTCCAAAAATATCCTGCCCGCCGTAAGACCTTACTGCAGACCTTGACTGGGTCCCGCCGATGCTTTGATAAAAGCAAAGCCGTAGATTCCCCTGGTGTGTCACCCGTACAAGTGGGGGCCTATGACTGACAGTGCGCGAGTCAGAGGAGCAAGCTCAACCCTTGACTGCCACTCAGCGAGTCGTGCCTGCGATCCGGCGTCCGAATCTGTGGCCGTCGCCTCAGGATGCCTTCGGGTGTGTTGGGAGCCAATAGGACTGCCCGCAGCAGCGAGCCATGGCGTGGCCCGCCACTGGCTGGCTGCATGCCCTGCATTGGCCTCAGAGGGTCGAATCAGCAACCTGCCGTGGACTGGAATGCTGGCGTCCCATCTGCTGCTGCTTGTAGCCAGTGGTGTGACATGCCCTGCCGTCCAGGAGAGCTGTCGCACTTGAATGCTTTGTTAGTGAACCTGCGCCTATTTATTTATGGCTGTGCGCCTCTGTTTTCCTAACGCACCACTCTGAGTCATGTACTCATAACAACTAGGTAGGTCTGTGGGCCCCTTCTGCCTGTAACTTACGCTATGCAAACCATTGTGTTTACTCTTTTCAACAGGTCTACGGCCCTGTGGCCTCCATTCTACAACACAACCGCTAGTAGTGTAACTTACTGTCAACAGGTCCATGCCTGGCTGTAACTTGTGGGCTCAGAAACATTGCACTGAAGCTAACCTTTATCCATCTTAAACGGTGGTGCAGCTACAACTGTAAGATTATAGTAGACTTGAAAATAATGGTGGGAAATGGGCATAGGAGCATTACTACAGACAAGTAAGCACACACACAAGATATCATAAAATATCTCAGTAACCTACACTTGCACAGATGCCATCGTCACCGGGATAGGATAGTATGGAAGGCAATAGCATCATTCTGAGCCACATAGAAACACACATCACATCCTGCAGCATCCTCTCCATCTCATGCCATCTGCTGGCTGAGCTCTTGACGCTACGGCAGTCATCAGCCAGGAGTGGAGCAGGAGGCCATGGTGCACAATGTTTGCATAGGTGAGAACTCTCACCACATGCAGCATAATGAATCGCTACTTGCCTGTGTAGCACAGGTGAAGGTGTACTTAGGAAGTGGCAGTATGGACGGTGTGTTTTGCCGGTCTAATGATGTTATGTTCTCGAAATGCTTCCCAGTATTCCTCTTACAGTCTCATCTAGGAGAAGTGGTATATTTTTCTCATGAAGCAATTTTTCGCAGTGACAAGCTTCCCATAGTCAGACTATTGCACTTTACTCTTGGAACAGCCATTCCTTTTGTGGGAAATGGCTTTGCGCTGCTATCAGCCATCAGATTTCTTTTCTCTGGTGCTTGAGCATACATTTGCAATTTCGTTTTTGCAATTTGTAGCCAGAATTGGCCCAAAAAAATACTACTCATCACGTCGTTAGCGTGTTATACACTGTCGACACTATACCCTCAAGACATCTCAAAATAAAATACTGCCATTCCCATGCAGAAGTTACAGGAACCTATCAATTTTGTAGTAATGGAAGGAGTTCACCACTATAGAAAAATAATGAGTACACTGTTTCACTATTGCCAGGATGTGATGTAGGTAACAATTACAGAAAGAAGAATGCTGACGCCCCTAAGCAAATTGAATTTCAAAATAAGGCAAATGATTTTTGCTGTGTATCTCCAAGAATATAGTTTTAATATGAGGAAAGTAATTGCCCAGAAAGTAATGCACCGCATTTTTCTTTTCAGCCGAAAACAATGCTACGAACGCGAAACGTTACGTGTGTATTATTTGAAGTCTCCCGAGTGAACGCGCCGAGTTTCCGTCACTTGCGACAGATAGCGTGGCTGCAGAACAGTTTCAAAATGGCGTCTGTAGGTGATGTACGTTACACGCAACGCGCCATCATTCAATTTCTCACTCCAGGGTAAGAAACTGTGGGGAATGTTCACAAATGCTCGTGCAAAGTCTATGGCGTATCTGTCGTCGACACAAGTACAGTTAGTTGTTGGGCGCGGAGGGCGATGTCATCAGAAGGCTGTTCGGCCGAGCTCCACGATTTGCAGCGGTTGGTGAGACCATCCACTGCTGTCACATGTGACGTGTTGCAGCTAGCGAGGACAGACGCATTGCGACTCGGCACCTGGCGATCAGCAAAGGACGTCCACACAGTGAAGCCCTGGATCTGCCACCAGGACAAGGACTGGTACCGACAGGGCATACACGCCCGTGTTCCTTTTTGGAGGAAGGCCGTAGAATGGGATGGATATTATGTGGAAAAATAGCGTGTGTAGATATAACACCATTCTTACGTGTAATTCTCGTTATGTTCAATAACTAACTGTTGAAGAAAAAAATTGCGATGCATTACTTTCTGGACAACGAGAGAGAGAGAGAGAGAGAGAGAGAGAGAGAGAGAGAAAGGCAGACTAATAGCTCTTCAAAGCAATAATCAGATGTTGTTTGTAGTTACACCGTTAATTATACAGGGTGATTCAAAAAGAATACCACAACTTTAAAAATGTGTATTTAATGAAAGAAACATAATATAACCTTCTGTTATACATCATTACAAAGAGTATTTAAAAAGGTTTTTTTTCACTCAAAAACAAGTTCAAAGATGTTCAATATGGCCCCCTCCAGACACTCGAGCAATATCAACCCGATACTCCAACTCGTTCCACACTCTCTGTAGCATATCAGGCGTAACAGTTTGGATAGCTGCTGTTATTTCTCGTTTCAAATCATCAATGGTGGCTGGGAGAGGTGGCCGAAACACCATATCCTTAATCGCAGGGGGTAAGATCAGGGCTTCTTGGAGGCCAGTGATGAAGTGCTGTGTCACGGGCTGCCTGGCGGCCGAACCATCGCCTCGGGTAGTTGACGTTCAGGTAGTTACGGACAGATAAGTGCCAACCTTTTTCGTAGGACTCTCCATACAGTTGATTGTGGAATTTGCAGCTCTCTGCTAGCTCTGCGAGTCGATTTTCTTGGGCTGCGAACAAATGCTTGCTGGATGTGTGCTACATTTTCATCACTCGTTCTCGGCCGTCCAGAACTTTTCCCTTTGCACAAACACCCATTATCTGTAAACTGTTTATACCAACGTTTAATACACCACCTATCAGGAGGTTTAACACCATACTTCGTTCGAAATGCACGCTGAACAACTGTCGTCGATTCACTTCTGCCGTACTCAATAACACAAAAAGCTTTCTGTTGAGCGGTCGCCATCTTAGCATCAACTGACGCTGACGCCTAGTCAACAGCGCCTCAAGCGAACAAATGTACAACTAAATGAAACTTTATAGCTCCCTTAATTCGCCGACAGATAGTGCTTAGCTCTGCCTGTTGTCGTTGCAGAGTTTTAAATTCCTAAAGTTGTGGTATTCTTTTTGAATCACCCTGTATATTGCTTAGTACAGCATTCACACGTCGGTATTACTTGACACAACTGCAACATCCTGTAAGACGGCAACATGTGCAGTGTCCCTTCTTCCATATATTTACATGGCTTTATCAGTAAAGATTCAAGAGTGGAATGACTTTGACATCAGATTTTGGGTGGGGTAGCGTATATCTCATCTTTCTGTTGTAAGAACCTAGAAGTAGATACTTTAATAGCAACCTGCCTAAGTATATTCAAACATTGCATCATTTTCTTAAACTCCACAAAATAACAGTAACTTAAAAGGTCTTCATTGCTTGTATGAGTCCTCCCATCGTTCTTCTTCAATTTCATTCAGTAATTTTGGTCGTCACCTTCTGCAGTTGGTGTTACGTAGTTTAATTTTCTTGATTTTTATGATTTTTCGGTGTCTTATATAATTTCACTAAGCAATTTTGATTATCTCCTTCTGCAGTTGACGTTACATAATTTAGTGCATTTTCTTGTGTTGTTATATATGGGTCACTAATGTAAATATATCAAATCATTATAAGTGCGTATGTTCGAGTATTTATGATGTTTCCTATAATGCTTTATTCGTCATATCTATTTCGATTTTTATGGAGAACGGAGTACTTAACTTGAGAAAGCCATCTCTAGTTTGTCTGAGTGGATGTGAGTTGGAGTAAATTTGTATGTCGCCTCACTAATCTAGAGAGTGTCCCACAGCTGAGACTGTTGTGAAACCATCTCCAGGGGCAAGGCATTGGTGTGGCTGAGTTGGCAGCTTGCACAAATTTGTATGTAAAATTAAACTGAACCAATTATTGAATGATAGGGAGACAAGGTTCCACCGTGCCTAAGGCATAAAAATAACAAAGAAAATCAAAGCGTGAGACACAGTTGCGCATTTCCCATCTCACCTAACTTCCTACAACATGTTAAGGATGTGATCACACAAAAAAATAAGATTTGCTTGTGTTTACTGTACTTGGACACGTCTTCGTACGCTAATTTCCAATGTATACGCAAAGGAGCGGTATTACCAGGGGGAGTTCGTGGCGAGTTTAATGGACTTCTTTTATTTTCTCTTAGTTCTAAAATGTATGTTGAATTAATTCTTCTGGTAGTTAGGCGGGAGTGGAATCATAGCCCTTGCAGTGCCCGATCGCGTCGGGTTGCCCTCATGTCCAAGTATCTGGAAGCAGCCCTCTCTGTCCCATTCACTGCGGCAGAGGGCGGCGTGTGCCATTGGAAAGATTAGCAATGCTTTTGTGAAAGAGCGCTTGCGTGCTGCATTCAGTGAACTATCCCAGAGCTCACTTTAGTGGCGAACATGAATGCGGAGTTTTCTCCGGAGGAATCAGCCCAGCCAGGCAAAGGCATGCCCTGTAAGATAACACATCTCACTGTCGTGACGTTTCCTCGGTGTGCCTCAACAGGCGAATCTTTTGTCTGGTGCCAGCTGGCTACCGGCGCCTCGAGTCTACACATTGGCACTGGAAAGTTACAGAAATTTTTGGCGGTACGGCTTTTGGTTCATAGGACCTCGTAGCTGTAACGCCGACGATTTCCCGTAGGTTGGTACTCGCACCTTTTTGGAACGAGGATTTGTGATATGTCGGCGCACACTACGTTCCGAAAAGCGACTGATTGTAGAAATGTTGTTGTTGTAGTGGTCTGCAGTCCTGAGACTGGTTTGATGCGGTTCTCCATGCTACTCTATCTTGTGCAAGCTTCTTCATCTCCCAGTACTTACTGCAACCTACATCCTTCTGAATCAGTTTAGTGTATTCATCTCTTGGTCCCCCTCTACGATTTTTACCCTCCACACTGCCCTCCAACGCTAAATTTGTGATCCCCTGGTGCCTCAGAACATGTCCTACCAACCGATACCTTCTTCTAATCAAGTTGTGCCACAAACTCCTCTTCTACCCAATTCTATTCAATATCTCCTCATTAGTTAAGTGATTTACCCATCTAATCTTCAGCATTCTTCTGTAGCACCACATTTCGAAAGCTTCTATTCTCTTCTTGTCCAAATTATTTATCGTCCATGTTTCACTTCCATACATGGCTACACTCCATACAAATACTTTCAGAAACGACTTCTCCTCTCTACTTCGGCCATCATCAGTTATTTTGCTCCCCAAATAGCAAAACTCCTTTACTACTTTAAATGTCTCAATTCCTAATCTAATTCCCTCAGCATCACCCGACTTAATTCGACTACATTCCATTAACCTCGTTTTGCTTTTGTTGATCTTCATCTTCTATCCTCCTTTCAAGTTACTGTCCATTCCGTTCAACTGCTCTTCCGAGTCCTTTGCTGTCTCTGACAGAATCACAATGTCATCGGCGAACCTCTAAGTTTTTATTTCTTCTCCATGGATTTTAATGCCTACTCCGAACTTATCTTTTGTTTCCTTTACTGCTTGCTCAATATACAGATTGAATAACACCGGGGAGAGACTTCAACCCTGTCTCACTCCCTTCCCAACCACTGCTTGCCTTTCGTGCCCGTCGACTCTTATAGCTGCCATCTGGTTTCTGTACAAATTGTAAATAGCCTTTCGCTCCCTGTATTTTACCCCTGCCACTTTTAGAATTTGAAAGAGAGTATTCCAGTCAACATTGTCAAAAGCTTTCTCTAAGTCTACAAATGCTAGAAACGTAGGTTTGCCTTTCCATAATCTTTCTTCTAAGATAAGTCGTAAGGTCAGTATTGCCTCACGTGTTCCAACATTTCTACGGAATCCAAACTGAACTTCCCCGAGGTCGGCTTCTACCAGTTTTTCCATTCGTCTGTAAAGAATTCGCGTTAGTATTTTGCAGCTGCGATTTATTAAACTCATAGTTCGGTAATTTTCGCATCTGTCAACACCTGCTTTCTTTGGGATTGGAATTATTATATTCTTCTTGAAGTCTGAGGGTATTTCGTCTGTCTCATAAATCTTGCTCACCAGATAGTAGAGTTTTGTCAGAACTGGCTCTCCCAAGGCCGTCAGTAGTCCTAACGGAATGTTGTCTACTCCCGGGGCCTTGTCTCGACTCCAGGTCTTTCAGTGCTCTGTCAAACTCTTCACGCAGCATCTTATCTGGGTTTCCATCTGAGCTCTTGATATTCATACAAGTGGCTTTTTTTTCTCCAAAGTTCTCTTTAATTTTCATGTAGGCAGTATCTATCCTGCCCCTAGTGAGGTAAGCCTCTACATCCTTACATTTGTCCTGTAGCCATCCATGCTTAGCCATTTTGCACTTCCTGTCGATCTCATTTTTGAGACGTTTGTATTCCTTTTTGCCTGTTTCATTTACTGCATTTTTATATTTTCTCCTTTCATCAATTAAATTCAATATTTCTTCTGTTACCCAAGGATTTCTACTAGCACTCGTCTTTTTACCTACTTGATCCTCTGCTGCCTTCACTACTTCATCCCTCAGAGCTACCCATTGTTCTTCTATTGTATTTCTTTCCCCCATTCCTGTCAATTGTTCCCTTATGCTCTCCCTGAAACTCTGTACAACCTCTGGTTTAGTAAGTTTATCCAGGTCCCATCTCATTAAATTCCCACCTTTTTGCAGTTTCTTCAGTTTTAATCTACAGTTCATAACCAATAGATTGTGGTCAGAGTCCACATCTGCCCCTGGAAATGTCTTACAATTTAAAATCTGGTTCCTAAATGTCTCTCTTACCATTGTATAATCTATCTAATACCTACTAGTATCTCCAGGATTCTCCCATGTATACAACCTTCTTTTATGATTCTTGAACCAAGTGTTAGCTATGATTAAGATGATTGTAGAAATAAAATACATAATCTCATATTGGCCAAATGACAGTTTTGGGAGGTTCTTGCCACGAAGGAGCAGAAAAAAACAAGTTTCATCTTCGATTGAGCCTAGGAATGTGAAAGAGTCAGGCGATTGGATGTTAAGAGGTAATTCGCGAGCAGATTGTGGACCGTGTAACGACAGGGTCCCACGCCGCCTGTGACCTCAACACGCCTCGTCTCCCCCAGTTGATGTGAGTTTCACAGCGAAACAGCGCACGAAAATCGTACACCATGATAGGTGCATTCTTTCAAATTAATTAATCATTCATTGTACGGTGACCTCTCTGTCACGATTTTACTCTTTGGGCTCTCTCTTTTTCTACTCACTATCCTTCCAATTGAATCATCACCCAAATTTAATTTCATGATTAATAGTCTGTTAACACGACTTCCCAAGTGATCGGTCTTTTCTACGACAACTTTTCCTCTCCTTTCCTTCCCGAAGATCCATGATCATCGCACTTCGTGAATGTGCACTCACCCTCGTGTGATGAGTATTTGATCCTTATTTGCTCTGAGCAATCATTTGAACTGTAACCAATAAATGTACGTGATTTGTTACCTTTGTTTTAGGAGGTGATAGTCCTCATCATTACGTAGTAATTGTTGGTGTCTATCTGGGCACACGGCTATGGATCATATGCTAGGGCCAACCATCCGTTTCCTTGTGCACGATTCTCTTACGTACGCTCTTACTGTAATGGGAGACTTGCATCTCGAGTAGGAATCCTCAGTGTAACGCCTTGCATCGAACATGTTGAAATAAACATCCTGGCTCGTGTTCACAGTAACCTGAATGCTTGGACCCAAGTCATGTTAGAGAACACTCTCAGAACATCATAGAAACACCTCCAGCCTGAACTGCATCCTCCACACACTGTGTGTTAAAGGCCTGGCTGGGTCTTCGGTGCACTGGACTCTTTGCACCATTTGAAAAGAGGCAATACCGTGACTTATTGGACCACTTTAACATCTCCAGTCCATTTCTTTATTGTCTGGCTCGCTGAAGATGTACGTCTTAATGTGAGGCTGTGAGCAATGGCGTTCATGCGAGGTACTCGGCTCCACATGGTCACTGTATGCAGTTCCCTTCTCAGTGTCTGCTGGCAAACTACATTGAAGTATCCCTACCTTCACTGACAGCAGCAGTCGATTTTGAAGCCATTGTGACTGACAAGGCGTATCCCATGTGTCCTGTCGCTAACGTTTTAAATCACTTTACAACTGATCCTCAGCCGTGTTTACATGGCTCCTAGCGATACACCATTCTTGATAGAAACGTTGGACGATGCGCGTTGGTACATTAAAAAATTGAGCAACTTCATTCAAAGTATGATCGTGGGCACGTTCGGGCACCATAGCTACTATCTGGCACGGTGCCACGCGTGGACGCCAACCCACGTTGCTACGCTGGTTCCATAAAAGTGTCTGGCACGAACGCACCACTGCCATGAGTTGCGTTAGCGACGGAGTGCTACATGACCTACTGGTACCAGCTCTACACTACCTACAGTGTTCTGCGGGTGAGCTTATTTCGTGTAAAATGAAACCTCAGAATACAATTCTACTAAATCGTTAAAACATTCATGAACTTCATCTCTAAGGCTGAATTTACGATACTACACTGCTGGCCATTAAAATTGCTACACCACGAAGATGACGTGCTACAGACGCGAAATTTAACCAACAGGAAGAAGATGCTGTGATATGCAAATGAATACCTTTTCAGAGCATTCACACAAGGTTGACGCCGATGGCGACATCTACAACGTGCAGTAACGAGGAACGTTTCCAACTGATTTCTCATACACAAACAGCAGTTGACCGGCGTTGCCTCGTGTAAGGAGGAGAAATGCATACCATCACGTTTCCGACTTTGATAAAGGACAGATTGTAGCCTATCGCGATTATCGTTTACCGTATCGCGACATTGTTGGTCGCGTTGGTCGAGATCCAATGACTGTTAGCATAATATGGAATCAGTGGGTTCATGAGGGTAATACGGAACGCCGTGCTGGATCCCAACGGCCTCGTATCACTAACAGTCGAGAGGACAGGCATCTTATCCACATGGCTGTAACGGATCGTGCAGCCACGTCTCGATCCCTGAGTCAACAGATGGGGACGTTTGCAAGACAACCACCTGCACGAACAGTTCGACGACGTTTGCAGCAGCATGGAGTATCATCTCGGAGACAATGGCTGCGGTTACCCTCGACGCTGCATCACAGACAGGAGCGCCTGCGTTGGTGTACTGCCGGCCGCAGTGGCCGAGCGGTTCTAGGCGCTTCAGTCTGGAACCGCGCGACCGCTACGGTCGCAGGTTCGAATCCTGCCTCGGGCATGGATGTGTGTGCTGTTCTTAGGTTAGTTAGGTTTAAGTAGTTCTAAGTTCTAGGGAACTGATGACCTCAGATGTTAAGTTCCATAGTGCCCAGAGCCATTTGAACCATTTGATGGTGTACTCAACGACGAACCTGGATGCACGAATGACAAAACGTCATTTTTTCGGATGGATCCAGGTTCTGTTTACAACATAATGATGGCCGCATCCGCGTTTGGCGCCATCGCGATGAACGCACATTGGAAGCGTGTATTCGTCATCGCCATACTGGCGTATCACCCAGCGTGATAGTATGGGGTGCCATTGGTTACACATCTCGGCCACCTCTTGTTCGCATTGACGGCAGTTTGGACAGTGGACGTTACATTTCAGATGTGTTACGACCCGTGGCTCTACCCTTCATTCGATCCCTGCGAAACCCTACATTTCAGCAGGATAATGCACGACCGCATGTTGCAGGTCCTGTACGGGCCTTTCTGGATACAGAAAATGTTCGACTGCTGCCCTGGCCAGCACGTTCTCCGGATCTCCCACCAATTGAAAACTTCTGGTCAATGGTGGCCGAGCAACTGGCTCGTCACAATACGCCAGTCACTACTCGTGATGAATTGTGGTGTCGTGTTGAAGCTGCATGGGCAGCTGTACATGTACACGCCATCCAAGCTCTGTTTGACTCAATGCCCAGGCGTCTCAAGTTCGTTATTATGGCCAGAGGTGGTCGTTCTGGATACTGATTTCTCAGGATCTATGTAACCAAATTGCGTGAAAATGTAATCACATGTCAGTTCTAGTATAATATATTTGTCCAATGAATACCCGTTTATCATCCGCATTTCTTCTTGGTGTAGCAATTTTAATGTCCAGTAGTGTATATCGTTTATTCGATAGAGTTGCCTCAGCCCAAAACGCGTTCATTGAGCATCTGAACACGTTAACTTCTTCCATGAACCAAGGAGTTCAGAGCTGAAGATAAAGAGAATAATCGTTCATCTGTCATTTGGTATACCCTACGCCATTCTCACTAGACCTCAGTCGGCACGAAGCGTTTACAGTCGTACCACCGTGGAATCTAACGTTTCCGAAGGTACGAAACTGTTTGCCGATTTAACCACTGTACTTTTGGTGACGCAACTCCGTGAGTCATTTAAAAGGGAGTCTGTTACATACAGGGTGGCTATAATTAAACTTTCGCTACTTCAAAGGGCCCCTCATGAAAAAGAGTGATAGTAGGACAACAAAAATATCTGGAAACATCTGTAAGGACATGCGGAACAAAAATAATGAATAAACCATTGCATTTTAATTTCTGCATGAAAGGCCAACACCGGCCGGTGTGGCCGAGCGGTTCTAGGCGCTTCGCAGGTTCGAATCCTGCCTCGGGCATGGATGTGTGTGATGTTCTTAGGTTAGTTAGGTTTAAGTAGTTCTACGTTCTAGGGGACTGATGACCTCAGATGTGAAGTCCCATAGTGCTCAGAGCCATTTGAACCATTTTTGAGAGGCCAACATTTGTTTATTGCGTACCACATTTACGTTCCAGGTTACAAACGCTGCTGAATGTGAAGACCATTTAGATCCACGGCAGCCCGAAGACGCACTAAAGAAGTCATTTCACAATTGTTCGCGGGATTTTTCGAACGGGGGACCACGGAATTTTCAGTTGTCGTGACACAATTCGTACATTGCTTGAAGACCGCACGATAACAGTAACTTCTTCAACAATTTCTGCGCAACTGGCCGTCGGCCTATCCCAGGAGCAATTCCCAAATCACCAGTAAGTCGAGCTTCCGAATCATGTTGTTCAACCCCGATGTGAAAAGAGGACCTCGCGAGGAGCAGCAGCACTGTTGCTGTTGTTTCGAGAAAACAGTTTCACAAGTAAAGCCCTGCCCATCTCGGCCAGACCCATGTTGACTGTCTCCAGCTATAATGCACACTGATGCTTGTGTTTCAGTCCTACGTCGTCGTACCAGCAACAGCGCCTAACGGCAAGTCGTGACACTGAGGCCGACCGCACACACATCCATTTCCACTCGTCGTGATCGCGATTTTCCTTCAGTCAGCTTGCGTCTTCCCACCAGGGAGCTACAAAACTTTCTTGGTTATTTCTTTCAGTAACAAGCTGTATAATGAACACTTCTAGTGGTGAGAGTGATGCTGTCATGTTCTAGTACCGGCGGAAGAAAAGGAAGACGCTGAGTGTGTTATGGGTGCATCCGTAAAAAGTTCGGAAATTTCATTGACGGTTATTTGGTGGTGCAAGAGAACTGCAAGAGAGCCTCTTCCTCTTTTGCTTGTGTCTTTGTCCCTCATTTTGTCCCAGGGTCGCCATGATTACGGGCGGGTTTGGCATAGTTAATTTAAGAGGTGGCCGGATGTCCTTCCTGTCACCTAGAACTGCAAGAGAGTGATTCAAAATTTTTGTCATTCTACAAGATGTCGAAGGAATCTTACATTGCCTTGGTGAAAATTGTAGCTCCAGCTATTCAGAACATGAATAGAAATACACTACTGGCCATTAAAATTGCTACACTAAGAAGAAATGCAGATGATAAACGGGTATTCATTGAACAAATATATTATATTAGAACTGACATGTGATTACATTTTCATGCAGTTTGGATGCATAGATCCTGAGAAATCAGTACCCAGAACAACCACCTCTGGCCTTAATAACGGCCTTGATACGCCTGGGCATTGAGTCAAACAGACCTTGCATGACATGTACAGGTACAGCTGCCCAAGCACGTCAACACGATACCACAGTTCATCAAGAGTAGTGACTGGCGTATTGTGACGAGCCAGTTGCTCGGCCCCATTGACCAGACGTCTTCAATTGGTGAGAGATTTGGAGAATGTGCTGGCCACGGTAGCAGTCGAACATTTCCTGTATCCAGAAAGGCCCTTACAGGACCTGCCACATGCGGTTGTGCATTATCCTGCTGAAATGTAGGGTTTCGCAGGGATCGAGTGATGGGTAGATCCACGGGTCGTAACACATCTCAAATGTAACGTTCACTGTTCAAAGTGCCGTCAGTGCGAACAAGTGGTGACCGAGACGTGTAACCAATGGCACCCCGTACCATCACGCCGGGTGACACGCCAGTATGGCGATGAAGAATACTCGCTTCCAATGTGCGTTCACCGCGATGTCGCCAAACACGGATGCGACCAACATGATGCTGTAAACAGAACCTGGATTCATCCGAAAAAATGACGTTTTGCCATTCGTGCACTCACCCAGGTTCGTCGTTGAGTACGCCATCGCAGGCGCTCCTGTCTGTGATGCATTGTCAAGGGTAATCGCAGCTATGGTGTCCGAGCTGTTAGTCCATGCTGCTGTAATCGTCGTCGAACTGTTCGCGCAGATGGTTGTTGTTTTGCAAAGGTCCCCATGTGTTGACTCAGGGATCAAGACATGGCTGCACTATCCGTTACAGCCATGCGGATAAGATGCCTGTCATCTCGGCTGCTAGTGATACGAGGCCGTTGGGACCGAGCACGGCGTTCCGTATTACCCTGCTGAACCCACCGATTCCATATCCTGCTAACAGTCATTGGATCTCGACCAACGCGAACAGCAGTGTCGCGATACGATAAACTGATATAGCGATAGGCTACAATCCGATCTTTGTCAAAGTCGGATAACGTGATGATACGCATTTCTCCTCCTTACACGAGGCATCACAACAACTTTTCACCGGGCATGCCGGTCAACTGCTGTTTGTGTATGAGAAATCGGTTGGAAACTTTCCTCATGTCAGCACGTTGTAGGTGTCGCCACCAGCGTCAATCTTGTGTGAATGCTCTGAAAAGATAATCATTTGCATATCACAGCTTCTTCGTGCCAGTTAAATTTCGCGTCTGTAGCACGTCATCTTCATGGTGTGGCAATTTTAATGGCCAGTATTGTATGAGGGAATATTTGAGTGCAGAAGAGCGAATACTTGTGACATCAAGGTAATCCTTTTAATCGACATTTGTAGCACACATATAAAAGCGTGAAAAAAATTATATCTGTATAGATATTATAACGATATTAAATTTTTGTGACGGTAGTTTTTATACTATAAAGTAGAAAAATGAGAAAGTGTATGAAACACTTCAAAAACTTGTAGAAAATTGCTTCACTAGTCCTGAGGAGAGGGAGTGTTCAGGGGGATTTGCTGGCCCTGACAAAATGGAAAAACCGCTTCCCGTTGGTCTTTCTTTAGTTAGGGAAGATTGTTGAAACTGGTTGTGGTTGACGCTGAATCCTGCCGTACCCCGGTAGGATGGCGTCACCCTTCTACTGGGATGGTACAAGATTTATGGAGAGGCCCTTGTAACCTCGTCTATGAGAACCAGTGCACTTCTTTTACAACACCTCAGCTGAACATCGCTCATGTGCATGAGGCCAGCGACGAGAATGACCAGAAAATTGTGTATACTTTTTTTTTCAGTGGAGGTTTTGAAATATTCATCTTCTTTGCTGGAAAATATTTAGCGAAGGCTTTGTCTGAGTTACTTTAAGAGTTTCAGTTTTTTATCTTCCTGACACGTTCTCTCGTATCCGTGTGACCAGGTGATGGTGTCACACTGCCCTCATGAATTTCCAAAGGTGGTCTTGGCATCATTGCCGGAGATGTTTCAGGAGGTGTCGCTATAGGTGCGGATTGGCGTGATGGTAGGAAGGAGCGAGGTTGTTGCTGGTCATTTGTGATAACGTCAAGCTGGCCGAAATATTTTCTGAGAAGAGGATTATTTAGTTGAGATTTTCCATTTCGGAAACATCTGGCGTTGGGGCTGGATAAATTACCAGTATGGATGCCAGCTACTCTTAGGAAATGAATAGCAGAGTACATTGTGTTGCGTACATAGTTCCGCGTAGTCAGCGTGTACACAACTTTCCCACTAGAGCGCGCCCCGCTAAGCACAACAGCGCAGGCGCAGCGCTCGTCCATCTCTGCACTACGAGATGGCGCTCCCTTAGAGACGGACCAAATTCTGCTTCTGCTGATCCGCGTATTAATATGTAACGCAGCCAACGAGATTGCTGCTAATGTAGAACCTTTTCTCCTCGCGGATCACACTCGCGCAGTGATACATGAATGCGCGAGGTTTAAAAGAGATGGGGCCCCTCCACACCCGCACCTATGTGGTGACCAAACCAAAAGTTCTACTGTCACCTCCGTAAACATGTTAGTTATCTAGTAAGTGGATCACAGGATGCTGGGCTGTGATGTTGTCCGTGTGTCTGTGTAAGGCTATGCATTAACACGGTCCATCAGGTGATAGATAGTGGACGAAACGCGAGTGAGGGTAGCGATTTGAAGAGCAGAGGGGAAGAAGTGCCATGGCTCATGCCGTGGGAAAAAACCCTCTGCGACAGTGAGATGGGTAGTAAGAACAGTAGTGGCTTACTAGCTGCGATAGCTCATGCAAGGTTGGATTTGTTAGTATAGGTATCATGCATCATTACCGTGACAAGCAATGGCGATGTGATCCAGTTGCTGCAGCTGCTACATTCCTGGAACAATCAAGATCGTTATACAGTAGTGGGAGATCGGCCATAGATCATCTCACTGTGTGGGGGATGTGTGGAGCTTGTTTGCATGCAGTGAACGGTACGGCTTCCCTGTGTGGTGCCAGTTATTCGGCAGTGTATTTCAGCTGGATATCCAGTAATGGCGTCTGATTAACAGGGGCTCACCTGTGCCGTTATGTTTGCGTATGCTTGGCCATAGATGTTATGTCCTTACAAGTATGTCTTTTGGTCTTTTATGTTTCCAACTATGGTTGTGGTCGTAGTTCCCCAGATTCAGAATAAACGGGTTCTGCGAATGACTGGAGTTTCTGTATAGTCTTGTGGTGAGTTTGTGGATTACCTCCGTGAGAGTCTCAAGTCGGTATTCCCGGTGAAGGTCCGCGATGCGTGTGTATCGTGGAGCATTGCTTATGATTTTGAGTACTTTGTTTTGTATGAGCTGCAGACGGCGCAGGAGTGTAGGCGCAGCGTACCCCAGACAGGAGCTGCGTACGTCATCAGGGGTCGGATAAGTGTCATGTACATTGACCTCGACACCCTTCTGTTCAGTGTGCTACGCCTGTTGAGCATAGGATAGAGCTGTTTGAGCCTCGCGCTAGCTCGGTTGGTCATGTGTTGTATGTGGTCCCCCCAGAGTAATTTCCGGTCCAGCCAGACACCGAGGTATTTGACTTTCTCGCGGAAACGTATTGGACGTGCATGTAGAGTTATTGGTCTGCAGTAGCGGTGTTTGCGCAGTTGCTTCGGTCTTCTAGTGAACAGAACGGCTTCGCACTTGTCGACGTTTACTCTAACACGCCATTTCTCCAACCAAGGCTCGGCCACTATGAGTGCAGTCTGTAGGCGTGACGCAATGTTTGATGGTTTCCAATCTTGTGCAAGGATGGCTGTGTCATCCGCATAGATTGCCATCATTGTGTGTGTGGTTGGGAGATCGTTTATGTAGAGGTTAAACAGTAGGGGCCCTAGGATGCTTCCCTGGGGTACTCCCGCGTGTATACCGTGTCGTGTTGATTGTTTTCCCTGCACGTCAGTGTTGAAACTCCTGTCTGTGAGATATGGGTGTATTAGACGCAGCAGCCCGTCGGGGAATCCCGCGTCGCTGAGTTTGCGGATGAGGCCGTTGTGCCATAGACGGTCGAAAGCCTATTCGATGTCCAGGAACACCGCCCCTGTAGCTCTGTTTATGTTGAAGCCATATGTTATATGTTCAACGACCCGTAGGAGTTGTTATGTTGTGGAGTGGTGATTCCTGAAGCCGAATTGCTCCGGTCTCAGGATGTCATTTGTTATGCAGTGCCTAGTGATGCGTTTGAGAATCACCTTCTCAACAATCTTACTGAGCGAGCTCAGAAGGCTGATGGGTCGGTAATTTTGTGGGAGGCTGTGGTCTTTCCCCGGCTTCTTGAACATCAGGACCTTGGCCGTCTTCCAAACGGCGGGGAAGTGTTGGTGTTTTAGTATGGCATTCGTTATGTGTGTTAGGTACTCAGTCGCTTTATCCGTGAACTCCTGGAGGACACGGTTTTGAATGCCATCATGACCAGGGGCTTTCCTAGCAGCGGAATGCATTATAGCCCAGGAGACTTCGGCTGTGCTAGCATGTCGAATGTCGTCGCGCGATGGTTGGGCTAGAATGCGTGTAACCTCCTGGTCAGTAGCAAGTGTGAACACTGGATCCGATGGTACCAGGTTCGCTGAGTATGCAGGTCCGTCAGGCCCTTGAAGCGTTGGGGTGTATATTTTGTCCCTGGTGAAGTGTCGGGCTAGTTGCCACACGCCAGGTCGTGCGGTGTCCAGCCCTTCGAGTTTTTGGTTCCATTGTTGTGTTCTATGTGTTTGTATTTTATCGTGTACGATGCCCTGTAGCCTGTTAATGTGCCGTTTGAAGTACGGACGCCTGGTGCGCTGCCATTGTCTCCTGAGGCGATTCCTCATTGAGATTAGGCCCAGGATTTCCTGGGGCAGGGCCGCACTTCGTTGTTGTGAGGTGCGATCAGGTATGGTGCCTGCCATTGCGTCCTGGACGGCGTTAGTGAGGGTTTCTACTGCCTCGTCAATTTGTGCTGTTTCATTAATTTCGTGTATAGGTGGGATGTGGCTATCCAATTCGCACGCCCGTAGTCCAACATCTTGCGTTGTTCCATGTGCTGCAGTGTTTCCTCAATGTATAGTATTACAGGTTGGTGGTTTGAGGGCAGATCGTTTTCAACGTTGAGTGTCGATGTAATGCCCTTGATGAGGGCCATGTCTATCACGTCTGGTCTGTGTCCCCTCTGATAGGGAATGTGCGTCGGTTCAGTCGGCGCTAATATAATGTAGTTGCTGCCTAGTGAATGTTCGTACAGTTTTTTGCCGTTGAGATTTCGTATGCGTGAATCCCATTCTGGGTGTTTTGCGCTCAGATCTCCAGCGACTATTACTCGCGGTGAAATGTTGAGTAATGTGCTGATATCGCGTGTTGAAATGCCTACAGGGCTGTTGTATACCGATATCAGTGTGGTGTAGGCTCCGCTGAACTTGACTCTGACGGCCGTAGCCTCGATTTTTTCCAGTTCAGGGAGCTCTATGTTTGTGTGCTCAATGTCTTTGTGTATGACGATTGCAGTTCCACCTGCCACGGCGTCGCCCGGTCGGTCGGTACTATAGACGCAGTAGCCAGGAAAGTTTAATTGTTTGTGCGGTTTAAGCTTAGTCTCGCTCAGCAGCGCGACAAGGATTCCCTTGCGCTCCATGAACGCGGCAAATTCTGCCCTTTTGCTGTGGATCGAGTCTGCATTCCAGAACAGGATCTGTGATAATGTGTGCGGGTCTGCGTTATGGGCCGGGTGTGGTATATTATTCATGTAAGAGTGTGAAAGAGTGTTGTGATGGCAGTGCGTATGACAGCCCAGTATTGCCTGGGTTCGGCGCTCATGAGCTGGGTGATGAGTGTAGTGACGGCCGTCAGCACCTTGGTAAGGATTTGAACGGTCGTGTGTCGAGGGAATAGTGTTTCCAGTATTCCCCCAGGTGATGTGTTGGTGTTGGGTGTGGCAGCCTGTGGTGCTGTTGTGGAGTTAGCGGCCGCTTGTGCGGGTATTGGTGTGTTGTTGGCAGCGGCATTTGTGTTTTGTGACAGAGGTTGTGGCGCCTGTGTTACTTCTGTGGTGAGGGGGATGGTGGTGTGAGTTACAGTCTCAGTGTCTTGTTGACTGTTTTCCTTTATGTTGCTGTTCTGTTGTTGGTGCGTAGCCTGTTGTGGTGATTTCGTGTTCCCCGCCCTGTGTTTACGCGTACGTCTATTCCTCCTCTGGGCTTGGGGTTCGGGGGGGGGGGGTTCTTGTGTGGATGTGTTTTCCTGTGTATGGTGCGTTTCTTCGCAGCACGTGATTTCCGGGAGTGGGGTCGTGTTGTTTGGGGACATAGGTGTTGGTACTGATGCTTGTTGGGTTTCAGGTGTTGTCTGTGGCTGTTGTGTGGCTGTTGCAACGGTTGTTTCGCGTGTGTGTGAAGGGCGCTGAGGTTCCGCGGCCTGTGCCGTTCCGCCAGGGCGTGCAAACGTGGCAAACGTTACGCCGTTCCTTACTGGGTTCGGCGCTGGCCTTGGGCGTGGTATGTCGTACAGTACCCTGCTCTTTTGTTTACGCTTCAGCGCCTGTTTGTATGAGCTGCACTGTCTGAAGTTTGCCACATGGGGCCCACCGCAGTTGGCACAGCGTCGCTGGTTTGGGTGTGTTTGTATGCAAGTGTTGGATCTGTGATTGCCAGCAGATCCGCGGCAGCGAGTTGCCAGGACGCAGAGGAGGGCCGAGTGGCCGAACCGCTAGCAGTTGTTGCATTGTTGGGGGACGTTGGGTGGTTCGTAAAGTTCTACACGTACGTCCATCCGCAGAAAGCTCTTTATCTGCAGGATGGCGCGGGAATCAGCCGTGTCGGCTAACTCAACCATGTAGTGTGGTAACGGTGCGCGTGTACGGAACCCTGTCATCCGGGAGGCACTTTTACAGTCGAATCCCAGATAACAAAGGGCCGCCTGTACTGTCTCGTTGGGGGTACTGGGATCCACTCCCTTGATCACGTACTGCTGGGTTCTCTCGTCCAACGTTCTGTACGTGTAATGTTCGATCTTCAGATCTTTGAGGAAGGTCAGAAGATCTTTATATTCGTTGTCTGTGGCAACGTACAGTGAGGCCCTATCCCCCGAGTACTTTGCATGTAATGTGCTGTTTAAGTGACTTTCCGCGAATGCGGTATTAAGGGCACTAAGGTTCCCATAGTTTTGTATAACGACTGGAGGGAAACCAGTCTTGTGTTGTGTGGGCACTGCTGTGGCTTTGTGTGCTTTGTTGTTGTTCGCCACAGCTGTGTTTGCGTTTTGTTTTGTGTTAATGTTGCTATCCTGAGATAAGCTAGTAGGTGTAGGCAACAGCGCCTTTCGGTTGCCTAGCGAGTTTGGTTGCTCGCTTGTTTGTGCTGGTGTTTTTCTGGGTCTGTGTTTTGGGCCCTCCACCTGCCGGGGCTCTGTGTAGTGGTTTTCTGTGTCCACATCCGCCGCCGCTGCCTCGATCTCTCGAGGCTGCGGCGTCGGTGGGAAAATGGTACATGACTGTCCAGTGACAGGTGAGTGTAAGGTGATGTTGAGTGTAGTTGTTTTGGTGGGTGAGACGTCCGCCCCGAAAAGTTCGGTGATTAGCCGGCGCGACTCAAGCTGCTTTTGCGCTTTCGCGCCAAGCTGTCGAGCGTCGCCAGCCGCTCCCTTGCCTTCGGTAGCGGGCGGGGCGCGAGTTTCGGCGGGTGCAGTCGATCTTCGCGCCTCGTGTGTTGCAGTCTTACTGCGGGTGACAGCAGGGGAAGTGCTAGCAGCGTCCGCCATCTCGCACTTAGGATTATTTATTGAGTGGGAGGGGGGAAACGACAATTTTGCTTTTCTCGATAGGCGAGAGAAGTGTTTCTTGTTCCCTATTGAAGTGGGTGGTCCCTACCTTACGCTAATATGCGCTGTTCGTGCAAGCGCGGCACCTAAAGGAGGTGCGGAAGAAGAATGGCCTGCAGCACGCGGGCTTGGTCCCGTGAAGGAGCTCTGGTACTGCCTCAGAGTCCCTAAAAGAACGTGAGAATCACGTTGGGGGCGTTGGGTAGCCGGAGGCTACCGGGAGCTGCGAGCCGAAGCTCTTTCGCGGCAGTCCGCGGCTGGTTGTGCGGCTTTGTGTCAAAGGGGAGGTATTATAACGAGTGTACAGACCTCCGATTAGTCAGTCTGCATTTGTCTGCACCAGTCTGTACCAGTCTATAGTCAAGTTTCAGTCTGCGCCTAATAAGATTACCATATTCCTGTACATAGCCATGAAGATAAATGTATAGACACTTTGTCAAGTATCAGAGATATGTGGGAATAAGATTAACATATCAAGACCAAAGGAACTTCAGATTGTCAATTGCAAATAGCATCCAGAATCAAGTTAAGTAAGGTTTATGCTTGTCATTATTTTAATAAATGTGTGTGAAAATTAATCAAGTTCTGTTTGAAGTTGGTCACCATCAATCTGCTACTCTAAGCGTGCAAATGGCATTTCTATCTTCTGACCTAACGGCAGAAGATAAACACGCCACGATAAGACCACGAGACATATTGCTGACATTCGCCTACTTCGTTAGAGCGACAAGTCAAATAATCTGATGGTGTGTGTACCGAAGGTCTTACAGTACGCACACCACACATTGTATCCATCAGGTAATAGGGTTTGTTCTTAGATGCTCCACTACCACTCGGTTTGGACATGAGATTATTCACGAATGTACTCCCTAGGTTCCTCCACTTTTTCTTGCATTCAACCACTGTAACCGTAAATCTAAATATAGAGTTACTGATTGATAAGGTTAACTGTTTACAAATAAATGTTTTTTCTCGGCGTATTTTGAAGATCATAATCTTTTCGCTTAACTGTATGCTTAATTTCAGATATTTCGTTACAGGGTGTACATTCGTTTCTCTGGGACTCTACTTTTGTGGTGGAGAGATTACAGTTGGGCTAATAGTATCTGAAACCAAGCAAATCATATGGACGGAATTGAAAGACACCTACATAATATGTTCTAATCACGTTTGGTGAAAAAGAAAATTGCTGAGCTCTTTCAGTCTCCATGGAACTTTCCAAACCGTATAGGGGCAAAAACAGATGCGAAATATGTTCGCACAGAGAAAATTCCTAATACTGGTTTGGCTAATTTTAATTGTAAATCTTTCCATTCTGTGTTACTACTAGGTTACTGAGATGTCGATGTTATTGTAACGATGATTCGATAGCAGAGCCTCATCAATTAAAAGCTTGTTATCTAATAGACTACTTAACATACAACAGCAGTCTAAGCTTCTCTTTGATGACTATGATGACTGAGTTTTTCCTTATTGATTTGTAGGAGATGAAGCTTTCCCGTTATGCCGATATTTTCTAAGACATTACTCAAAACGAGCTCTTGACAGTGCAAAACGAATTTTCAATTACCGCTTACCCGAGGTAGAAAATGCACGTTTGGTATAAGGACTGAAAAATTCGAAATACTTGGTAGTATGATACGTTGCCGGAATGAGAATACGATCAATAACAACTTAAAATGTGTTTCCATACTTCATAACTATGTTAGAAAGAGATATGGGTGTCAACACACTGCCAACAGTTGGCCCAAAATGTCAACATCACTGGTTCTCCAAGTCCCATTAGCTTCACGTTACCACCTCGAGCGAAAATAAATAACCATTCTACCGCTAATGCTATTAAAGATTATTTAGCAAATTATTTTCTAACTCCAATGGTATCACTGCCCCGGCGGAGAAGTTGCTGCATTTAAAAGATACATGTCGGTTTCAGTACCTGTTCATTCTGCCCCATCTTGTATTTTTTATTTGACTCATCTTTACTTGTGTATGCTTTGCTTGTATTAGTAATGTACTGCGCTAAGTATAAGTGCACAGTAAAAATAAAACTAAATATAAATACCTGAAAAGTTTACCTCTTTGGTAATCTCATTCCAGGCTTTATCCGCACAGTCCCTTCTTGAATATTTTTGGAGGGTGTAAACGTATAGCTCAGGATGTTTCTCCACTTCCCTCACAAATTTTATGTTGAAAAACTGGTAGAAGAAATTCATTTTCATTGTTATTGACCTCATTATACCGCGGTACTGAAACGATCTGTGTAGGACCTTGAGCGTAATTGCTGAATCGCTGTAATTCACCATAGGATCTGACTTTGTTGGCACGTTCTCTGTGAACTACTGCATGTTGATTCTAAGGACACGAGCTAAAATTCGTACATTTGCCTGGTCATATTATACACACATCAAAAAAAGTTTTGCATCATCCCGGTTCCCAGAACTCCTGAAGATAGACGTTCGCTGTGGATATTGTATCACAGACACAGTCCCCTTGACTGTTCAGAGAA
The DNA here is from genome assembly GCF_023864345.2 of Schistocerca serialis cubense. Lineage (NCBI taxonomy): Eukaryota > Metazoa > Arthropoda > Insecta > Orthoptera > Acrididae > Schistocerca > Schistocerca serialis. Next base: position 517,715,404 of record NC_064638.1, read on the forward strand.
GTCACTAAACTCGTCCAAAGATGTAAACAGCCATGCATGAGCAGCGCCTATTAGACAGAGGGGGTCCGACGGCCGATCAGTTTCAGTCATTCCATCAGGAAGGAGGTACACGGTTTGTGTTGTCTGTGGTTCAACCATCCCTAGACGGTCAATACCGCGGTTCGATCGCGCCCGCATTGTTACTTTGTGCCAGGAAGGGTTCTCAACAAGGGATGTGTCCAGGCATCTTGGAGTGAACCAAAGCGATGTTGTTCGGACATTGAGGAGATACAGAGAGACAGGAACTGTCGATGACATGCCTCGCTCAGGCCGCCCAAGGGCTAGTACTGCAGTGGATGACCGCTACCTGCGGATTATGGCTCGGAGGAACCCTGACAGCAACGACACCATCTTGAACAATGCTTTTCGTGCAGACACAGGATGTCGTGTTACGACAAAAACTGTACGCAATAGGCCGTGTTACGACAAAAACTGTACGCAATAGGCTGCACGATGCACAACTTCACTCCCAACGTCCATGGCGAGGTCCATCTTTGCAACCGCGACACCATGCAGCGCGGTACAGATGGGCCCAACAGCATGCCGAATGGACCGCTCAGTATTGGCATCACGTTCTCTTCACCGATGAGTGTCGCATATGCCTTCAACCAGACAATCATCAGAGACGTGTTTGGACGCAAACCGGTCAGGCTGAACGCCTTAGACACAGCGTCCAGCGAGTGCAGAAAAGTGGAGGTTGCCTGCTGTTTTGGGGTGACATTATGTGGGGCCGACGTACACCGCTAGTGCTCATGGAAGGCGTCGTACGATACGTGAATGCCATCCTCTAACCGATAGTGCAACCATATCGACAGCATATCGGCGAGGCATTCGTCTTCAGGGACGACAATTTGCGCCCCCATCGTGCACATCTTTTTAATGACTTCCTTCTGGATAACGACATCGCTCGACTAGAGTAGCCAGCATGTTCTCCAGACATTAACCCTATCGAACATGCCTGGGATAGACTGAAAAGGGCTGTTTATGGACGACGTGGACCACCAACCACTCTGAGGGATCTACGCCGTTGAGGAGTGGGACAATCTGGACCAACAGTGCCTTGATGAACTTGTGTATCGTATGCCACGACGAGTACAGGCATGCATCAATGCAAGAGGACGTGCTACAGGGTATTAGAGGTACCGGTGTGTACAGTAGTCTGGACCAACACCTCTGAAGGTCTCGCTGTATGGTGGTACAACATGCACTGTGTGGTTTTCATGAGCAGTAAAAAGGGCGGACATTATGTTTATTCCAATTTTCTGTATAGGTTCCGGAAGTCTCGGAATCGAGGTGATACAAAACTTTATTTGATGTGTGTATATTATGTATGTACGAGCGTTGGAACTTTAATAGTGGCAACTATTTATTTACAGCTCGTACAAAATAGATACGTGTTTCAAAGTTTTACTGACCTTCAAAGTAGTCACCAGCATTGTTATAACCCGTTGCCGGCGATGTGGAAGTCGTACGATACTCTTAGCAGTGCCAGTTGAGACAGTTCGAGCGGGACGGTCTATTGACCGACGAATTTGTAGCAGTTCTGAAGCGAATGCCGTGAAGTCTTTCTTTCAGTTTAGAAATCGAGTTGAACTCGAGAGGGCTTAAGTCAGGGGAGTGCAATAGGTGGTTATAGCACTTAGCTGCCCCATCAGTCAAACAAATCAGTAACAGCTTGCACTGTAAGTGCTTGAGCGTTATCCTGCAAAATGATGGTCAGGTCCTGCAGGAAGTGTCAACACTTCTGTCTCTAAGCTGGTCGTAGGTTGTGTTCCAAAAATGAACAGCATAGAAACTGAAGTGATGACATCAAGCCCGAGGCAGGATTCGAACCTGTGACCGTAGCGGTCGCTCAGTTCCAGACTGAAGCGCCTAGAACCGCTCATCCACAGCGGCCGGCTGTATCACTAGGGGTAAGATAGATACTGCCTACAGGAAAATTACGGATTTTTTAGGTAATTTTGTGTATGTGAAAAGACAGTAATTCCATGTGGCATATTGAGCAGATCGGTGACTGAAAACTTGAGTGCATTAGACACAGATAAACTTAATAGTATGGCGAGCATTTTCATTTAAGATCAATCCGTTGTAATGGTTCTTTATTTACGTGACCATTACGGCACTCCAACCCCAGTTCTCGATACCAGTAATATCGTACTACTTTTCTGCGAAGTAACAGACATATTTTTGTGACGATATTCACACTAAGTTTTATTAATGTATAGGTACTCGGATGTATCGATATATTACACTTGTAAGACGTCGTGGTCTCCTGACCTTCATTGCTTACATATTCCGCCCTCACAATCATATTCCTCACATCAAGACGCTTCATTAGAACCCAAACTCGATAAGATAAAGTCAATGTTGTATGAATTCATGTAAACGATATGCAAATAACAAGTAAAACGCAAGTGCGCACCGAGATTGAAATACTCGAGGCTGGCGTACACACACACTTTCAAGACACGACGGTAACAAAAGCTTTTAGTTTGAGAGAGGCAAACCACACTCCAGGCGACCGATCCCTTCAGAGGACGACTCAACCTATCTATGTCAGCTGGCGACCACCTGTACAGCAGACAGCATTTGCCCAAGTGAAAGGAAGAACGACCCTGTATTTGGCTTAAAAGCAAATTCCGCTACATTGTATGGGAGCGCCCAGCCTACAGATTCTTTACAAACACAGCATGCAGTTTCAGAGGTTTTCACAGGGAGACAGCAAACGCCAAACGCCAATGCTACGGATTTCCGGATTGGCCGCCTTAAACGAAACGGCATTCTCCCGTTTTAGAAGAGCAATGCCGATTGTCAGACGATATTCCTGACACCTTGAGCTGAAGGAGTAATGGAAGAGACCGAAAGATATACCCCTTCACGTCTGGCATGGAGAGGGGCCATTCCGTTGTTGCTCTTGGAGCGAGAACACGTAACGAGAGCGTGTGCACTCGTACATGTACTCAAAGAGCGAGGAACAAGTCTCTCCTCAGTACTTCACTGGGAGAGCACCTCTGTCAAGGGTGAATCGGAGTGCAATTCTACATTGAGTCCTTGCGATTAAGCCTTGTTCACTGTGTTGGCTGCCACACTTATTGTGCGGTGTGGACGGACAGAGTTATAGTTAAACGCCTGCGAGCGAATTTTTGAGTGGCATCACGGTGGACTGGTTATCTGATCGGTGTACCACGCCAATAGTTAGACTAGGGGTGAATAGGAGTCCTTGACTTCATAAAGGCGTAGGGAGAGTGTGATTGGCGAAGGTCAATCCAGATAGAACGAGAATTATCTTATTTGTCAACAGTGAGTGGCGCAGACAGCAGTCATCGCAGCTTACGGTATTGTGCGCTACAGCTCTTGCGAGCCCCATATTTCCTCCACAACAATACACTTCACTGCATATCACATGCGACAGCCTCGACCGTACCTAGCAACATTCTAACGGATAATTATTCAAGTTGAGTAGGCGTGGCTCTCAGCCGTTCTGCCAAGTCAATAACAATCTTAAACTTTGTATAGAAATTTCATTAGCGAGTCCTATCCTTAAGAGGCAACTTCACATTCCAAATACAACCCGGAAATAACTTGTTCAGTTCATAACTAAAAGTGCCATTGTGATTTCTGAGAACTTTTGTAAAAAAAAATAACAATTTTCGTTAGTTTCATGTTTTTCTTACACTAACTAGCACTACTCCAGTGCCCAAGTATCCCACTAGTTACGTAAGAAATTTTGTGAATTTTTGTGTCATTTCCTTACAGCGGACGACTCCAGAAGATATTTATTGCTGAAAGTTTTTCAGGCATTTCTCTTTAGAACGTTAGGAGCGTCTGTCTGACTTCTGTAGTAGTGTGGGGGTGGAAATTGCATCTTGCAGGAGCCACAGGGTAAAGGGTACATCTCAGATTAATCCGTTGCGCAGAATGGCAGAATAGCACACACATCGCTCACACAGTGATATGGTTCTTGTGTGTATTCATTTCTGTGAGACTGTCGTAATCTTTTACTTACTTGTAACCGTTTTGGCACGAATGCGCACAGAGCAGTCCTTGTTTCGCTTTGCAGAAGTTAAATTGTTATTTCACTTTGTAAAAGAACAGTCAAGTCTTGTGTTTGGTTAAAGTGAAAATTAAATATATGAGGATTGACACAAAAATTTTTCTTGATGGTGTGACAATTAAGAAGTATATGTGAATTTACAAGAAGTTTAATAAAAATGTGGATCGTGAACACCAAGTCAAAAATTATTTCTACCATACCATTGTTCTGATCTGGGATTGTTTGATCATTAAGAATTTTCTGAAAAACGCATTTGTTAGGTCTTCAAATATTGCTAAAATACAGATCTGGACCTTCTAGCTGTCAAAGTGGAATCACCCTAGAATCAAGAAGATGAGCCATAACAACTTCGACGAAATCTACGTGGGAATCCATTCAAAACGCCAAAATTAATTATTTTTTTACAGTGACTTCATTATTTCCATTCTGACGATACCATCCACAGTCAGTAACGTTGTTGCCCGATAAAGCGAACATATGCTGCGTGAGCAACATTATGAATCTGATTTCTAACCTACTTTGCAAGTGGTGGTATTGTTAGACCGTGCTTAGTAGCTTTTCAGTTTTCGGGAAGTACGTTACCATAAACTTGCTAACATGAATGAAAGGGTTTGTGAATAATTGTGTTAGGATTAGCACAGGCTTGGCAGTGAACTTTTAATTCTCGACTTCAGAATATACCGAAGTTTTGTCGGTATACCCATCTTTCGTTCAAAATTAAGACCTTTTCCCGGTTCTTAGAATAGTTACGTTGTATGCAGCCTGGTGCGAGTTGCAGTACGGTAGTTTTCTGCTCGGCTTTCCCACCGGCGATCTGCTGCAACGAGCTCTTAGGTAGTTGCAGGTAAAAGGACGACAGGAGACGCGCCGCCGCCCTGGGAAAGAATGTTACAAATGCCATATTAGAACGTAGGTAAACATCTTTGAAAATGAGGATGCTGTGAGAGGTCAAATAATTTTTGCATTGGTACTTTATATGACTCGTTTATTTATGTCAATAAAAACGTGTAAAATGCAATATACATGGTATAAAATATGTGTGACTGTGTCGTATGTACAGCGTGCGGTGAAGACGGCCTTCTAGTAGTGCTTCAGGCCTCCGTAGGAGAGAGCCAGGGGGGCGGCGGCTACCTTCGCCACAGCGGGGGCGGCATAAGCCACGGGGGCGGCGTGCGCCGCGTAGGCAACGGGGGCGGCGTGGGCAGCGTAGGCGACGGGGGCGGCGTGGGCAGCGTAGGCGACGGGCGCGGCGGGAGCGGCGTAGGCGTAGGCGGGGGCGGCCACCTTAGCCACGGCGGGGGCGGCGTAGGCCGCGTAGGCGGGGGCGGCCACCTTGGCGACGACGGGCGCCGCTACCTTGGCGACGACGGGGGCGGGGTGGGCGCCTGCCTGGCGGTGAACGATGGCGTTGAAGCCGTTGTGCGGGTCGGCGGTGTACTCGACTGTGCGCACCGAGCCGTCGGGCTCGACCAGCGAGTAGCTGCCCTTCACGACGTCTCCGTCGCGCTCCTCGTGCTGCGACTTCTGGTCGCCGGTGTGCGCGTCGTTCACCTCGTACGCGAATCTGTAGTGTGGGTGCGGGTCGTACTCGACAGCCACGGGGGCGGCCGCCACCTTAGCGATGGCGGGGGCGGCGTAAACGGCGGGGGCGGCGACCTTGGCAACTGCGGGGGCGGCGTAGGCGTAGGCGGGCGCGGCGACCTTAGCCACGGCGGGGGCGGCGTAGGCCGCGTAGGTGGGGGCGGCGTGCGTCGCGTAGGCTGCGTAGGCGGGAGCGGCGTGCGCGATGGGGGCGGCTCCGTAGCTGGCGATGACGCCAGCGCGGGCCACGGCCACCACGGCTGCCAGAACGACGAACTGTGGGCACAGAGCCACATCAGACCACTCTTCCCCAACATTTATTATGATCCAGTCCCACACCTAGATAACGGTTAATCTGTAGCCTATCAGCATGGTGAACTGCGATCAGAGGTATATATCAGGTAACGCCAGAAACCAACAACACCTTGAAATTCGGATAGTTGGATATTTACAACGATAACCAACTGCGAACAGAGATGATCTTTATTTTCACCCACAGCTGGGCACCGGCACCGGGTACGCCTAAGGCTGAAGGCTGAGTCGTGATGGATCACTAAACTGATATTATATTTTCAGTGCTGGATTAGTTAATCAACCATAAATGGAGGCTGCGAGGTAGTGATCACACCCTAGCGACGGATATCCTCGGCCGTCTTTGCTTTTACTGGAAGCCTGATACTGATAACGGAAACAACAGAAACTATTCCGACTCCGTTTAACTGGGCCTGATGCTTCAGTAATCGACTGTCAATGCGACGGACTTAGATACAACAACATACTAAATAATCCAGAATCAGATCTTCCGGACTACAAGTTACGCACCAACCACAGTGACTTTCCCAGCCAGCGGCGTCCTTGGCATCGGACAGCAGAACACAGTAACTTGCAGACTGCTCTCTCGGTCGTGAAAGACGGTTTCCCCAATTGGAGCCGCTACTTCTTCAAGTAGCTGCTGAAGCGTCCTCTCGATGCTGTATACATACCGTTCTAGCCGTCCTACGGCTAGCAAATCCTTGACAGTACCAAATTTCCTCTACATCGCAGCAAGACACGCAGACTTTTCAGCTAAGGGATCGGATCGCCGTTTGAAACAGAGCAACCCCTGAAAAAGTTTTTATGCAGCCGGATCGTTTCTTTCTAACCTGAGACCTTTGGAACGCATCCATGTACCAAAACCACGTACAGACCTTAATGACTACATTAAAAGCGTTGTTGTATAATCCAGACATGATCAGTTTGGCGGCGATCCGCAATGTATGGTAACAGAAAAAGACTTCACGAGCCAAGACGCCTAAAAAGCCTTTTAATGGGTGACCCATTTCGACAGAACTATGCTGTCATCATCGGATTTCATGTTTCTGAATTTTTACAAGAGAGCATAAGAACCGAAGATTTCAGTATAGCTCTGTCGAAACCGATCTTCGAATAAAATGCCTTTTTAGCGATCTTACTTTGTGAAATTTTCTCGTGTTACGATAGCAGCGTTGTCATGGTTCAAATGGCTCTGAGCACTATGGGACTTAACATCTGAGGTCATCAGTCCCCTACAACTTAGAACTACTTAAACCTAACTAACCTAAGGAGATCACACACATCCATACCCGAGGAAGGATTCGAACCTGCGACCGTAGCAGTCGCGCGGTTCCGGACTGCAGCGCCTAGAACCGCGTGGCCACCGCGGTCGGCAGCGTTGTCATGGTTTATAGCTATATTGGTAAGTGGCATACAATCGTCGTGCATTTGGCCACTTATTCAAAAAATTTAAGAGGATGACGTTTTTCATTCCTTTCGAACACTCCCAGATTTCTGTGGTTTTTCAACCTTCTCTTCAGACGATTCAACTAGATTGTGATTGACTTTCCCCTAAATCGTCCTCTCACTTTCTGTAATGACCTTGACGAGAAGTTAGTATCTAACCTCCTTTATCCAATCCCGTGTAGCGTCTGGAGAGTCTCCATCGCACAGTCCATATCGTACAATGTAAAGGGCTTTAGTGTAGTGGAACTGAATCCGATTGATTGCGTCTCTACCATCTGTGAGCGTAGAGATCTGTGGTGCGCGATGAAATATCAGTCGTTGTAGCCATATCCATTACCAAAGGAGCTACTGCCATTATTTTTATACTGGAGGCAGCTGTCTGGGACTGACAACTAAGATACGTTAAGGCACAAATAAATAGAGTTCGAAATCACTTTACTGGAGCTAAATATTGTGGTAATTCGTAAAGTTGCAAAATCTTAAATGCAATTCTAAACGTGTGAGATACAGAGGCGTATTTCTCATCTCTAGAACGCCGAATATTAACCATGCAGTTAAATTCTAAAATTTTGGTTTCAGAAACAAAGAATTTTCCTCCATTTTTTTGTCAATCTCAGTAGTATTTTCGATTAAATACATGATCAGTTCTCCAGATTTCATTTGTCCGCAGCTTCCAGCAAAATCGCGGGAAACATCTGATCAATAAACTAAATTTTGCAATGTTTTTGAATCTACAGTTATAACGTAAAATTGCAATTGAACTTGTCGTATGTTACGCCACGGGAGTGTCTCATATATTGCTGGGGTTTCAGCCAGTTTGAAGATATCACGACTGAAAACTGAAAACGTAAATCTGGGTGGCCAGCCGGGGAGATATCCCCCCCCCCCCCCCCCCCCCCTCTGCCCACGGATTGCGAGTCCAGTGAGTTGACCACCTCTCTCGGTTTGAACTCATAGTTTCACTAAGTAGCTGCCAAATCGAGGCTTTTTCTCTGTCGTTGGTGGACGAAATCACTGAATTTAGTTAGAATACATAGAAACAGGCAACCAATTGAAACAGTTGTTCGAAAAGCCGATAAGCGTATAATTAAAATTTAAAAGTTGTTCAAAGAGATGTCTTTCTCAAGTAGAACAAATAAATCACAGAGAATCACCGCATGAGTGAAAAAGTCTATGTAGACATCGTAAAATCAAGCTCAAGTACTGTATCATATGAAAAATTTAATTGCTGACTAAATATACTGAAATATCAACAGAAACAAAAACGTTTTATGTCTTTCAGTAGGTAGAGATTTGGCTGGAATGAATAGTTATTCAAAAAAATGGTTCAAATGGCTCTGAGCACTATGGGACTTAACATCTGTGGTCATCAGTCCCCTAGAACTTAGAACTACTTAAACCTAACTAACCTAAGGACATCACACACATCCATGCCCGAGGCAGAATTCGAATCTGCGACCGTAGCAGTCGCGCGGTTCCGGACTGAGCGCCTAGAACCGCTAGACCACCGCGGTCGGCAATAGTTATTAATGATTAGTGCAAAAGGAAAACAAGCAAAATTCAGAATTTTAAACGATAGCAGTGACATAGTAAAAAGTTTCGATTAGAGAATTTTTAGTCATTAATTAATAATCCCAGTAACATAACTTCTCAGTATTTTAGGACGCCCGATTTTTCTTAGGAATAAAGAACATTCATTATTTGTGAAAGTATACAAAGAACGTGAAACTTCGTACTATATTAAAAGTGTGTGTCCAGTTGGGACTCGAACCCTGCACTTCAGCTTTCGCTAGTGTGTCCGTACCGAGTGAGCATTACAGGCAGTGCCAGCGAAGGGACAGGCTCCGCATTCGAATCCCACTCCGATGCACAGTTTTAATCTGCTGGGAAGTTTTAAACTAGCGCATAATCCGCTGCAGAGTTAAAGACATATTTTAGTGGGTAAAAGAAGTTGCAGCAATTTCATGATGAAACCCGATCCCGGGCAGATTTCAAAAAAAAATTAAATGGGAGTGAGTATTCCCGGAAGAATTCCCGATATGTTCAACGAACCCGAGAAGTGCGGAAGAATTCCCGATATGTTCAACGAACCCGAGAAGTGAATGAATTGTACGACTGATACAACGCTCTCTCAGAAGCTTTATGACAGACCGAGACTGCCTGTCATGCAAGTATTGAGAGTGGACCTGTAGCTATGAATTTCTAGAGCTATGTACGATGCCGACTTCGCAGCGTGAGATCCGGCTGCCAGTCATCGTCTGGAATGCACTATCACCATGTGACGTCGGAAATTTTGACATCGACTCACTGCCCACCGTCCACTGACAAACCGCGCATGTCCCCATTGTTATCTGAAGGCGGTCGATTTGCGAGGCGGTGAGACAGGCGACCACGTACCTTGAGCGCCATGTCAGATGGTTTCCCCTTGTTGTGGGCTGTCGAGATGGGAGCGAGAAACTGAGTGTGCCTGTCCGAGCGGCTGTGCGGGCTTTTATATGTCCCCCCGTGATGTAAGCCCCGCTCCTTTCTACTCGCCGCGGGCCACGGTGCTCTACTTCGGTCAGCGTTTGGCGGCAAATTTATAATTATTCCATTACGTAAGGGCGAGGCGCGCCGCCGTTCTTTAGGAAAGACGTCGGCGGGCCCAGTGAGTGTGTGTGTCTGTGGGACGTGACGTGTGCTCGAGTATCTTTCTCTGGAAGGGGGACAGGTGTACGGTGGCGATCGGTTTCGTGGCGTGGCACACAAACGGCCTCCGGCGCCGAAGCTGCCCCTGCTGCCGCTCTCCGTAGGACAGACGGCGATCTTGTTACGGATTGTTGGCCAACGGCGGACCCGGCTGGCGGGAATGCCTGCGGCCTCCACCAGGACCTCCGGTAGCCGAGCGTTTCGGGGAAAGACGCCGAAGCAGTTACAGACAGAATGCGCCGAGAAGCACTGTAGCATGCCGTCGTCTCGAGGAGCACGAAAGGTAAATCTAGTCTGTCATTTCAGGCGAACAGCTCCACTTAGAAGATCGTCTTTTCTAGGAATTCGTTCAACAGTATTCAGAGCGTCCCACCTACGTCTGACATTAGCAAGAACCACCAGGGGTAGTCGTACTTTTTTATTTACCAACTCGAAAAAAATTAAATTAATTAATTTTTTGTTTGTTTGCAGCTAAAGGTCTGCAGTCCTGGTACACGTTGAAATCCTCACGTCACAGTATCATATCAAGTCGCTAAGAGAGCGAAACCAAAATGGCGGAGCCCATTGATACAACAGAGTATCGTGCGGTAATTCGCTTTTGTCCGCAGCGGAAATGTGGTTCCCGCATCAGGCGAATCTAGATGTTCAGTCTGGAACCGCGCGACCGCTACGGTCGCAGGTTCGAATCCTTCCTCGGGCATGGATGTGTGTGATGTCCTTAGGTTAGTTAGGTTTAAGCAGTTCTAAGTTCTAGGGGACTGATGACCTCAGATGTTAAGTCCCATGGTGCTCAGAGCCATTTGAACCATTTGAATCTAGATGTCTTCCTCAGTCGTCTTTATTGGCCTGCTAGAGGTGCAATATTTCCGCTGTTGCTGAAAACGAATCACCACACGATACTGCATTCTGTCGATGGGCAGTACTATTTATTTTCGCTGCTATGACGGCGTGAAATGGCACTGTGTTGCAGTGGTTCCAGTACCATGTCAGTACCAAGACTGTAGACATATATCGGCAAACAATCAAAAAAGTCAATTACTTAACTTTATCTTCTCGAGTCGATGATTGAAGTTTTGTCACTACAGTACGTATGCCAATTTAAATGTGACAAGAAAATGGTTTAGGGAAAGGTTGATTTTTTACAAAAGCCACATCTGCTTAGGCCAAAGAAAATCACTTGAATTTCATATTGTAAAAAGTACAAGGGCTACTAATTTTTTCGCAATGGGACTATAGTACTCTCGGCGTCAAAATAGCAGATATGTATAGGACTAGTTCTGTGACAAAACTCTTTTGTAGAACTGACAAAAAATTAAGATAAACTTGTCATCAACTCAAAGGTTGACTTGAATACCATGATGTTCTACTAGGTATTGTGCTATTGAAGATGATACGTTGTTGACTTTCTCCGATCATTGAATTTACTTACCCAATCAGTTATGTAGGGATTGACGGCCCAATGCGTTCTAACAACAATGGTGCCAGTCAGCATTTTTCACATTAACAAACACTGCCAGATTTCTGTACACGCATCTTTTAATTGATAGTGAGACAGCAGCTGTTTTAACGTATGTATAGCAAAAATAATACCTTCAGCTGTGTCAACTAGTTTTATTAAATGCAGCACGTTTTGGTGATGCAATACACTATCTTCACGCCCCTGAACAACATACGCTGATTATACTGGCAGTGGGCAACATCAGCGTAACTCAAATAAAAGGAGCAGAAATTACTGGCGTCCTTGGGTGTCATTATGGTGCGTCTGTTTACAGCACACCAATTCAGCTGGTGTGCTGCAAACAGACGCACCGAAACGATAAGTCCCAGGGACGCCGATGGATCCTGCTCTTTCTGTTGGAGATACGCTAATCATGCCAACTGCCAACGTGATCAGCCTACATTGCTCAGCGGCCTGAAGATGGTGTACTGCATCACCGAAACCGATTTAAATTAAATAAAACTGATAGACACTGATAGGCGATGTTATTGTTGCTACAGATAACACTGACGGAGGTGAAAGGAGTGATAGGTGACGGATGGAAGTCCTAAGGTCGGGAATCGAAACTCAGACATCTGGACCAGTAGTCTCATACAACTTCCAAACCACAGAGAAATTACACGTAAAAATTTTTCGTGCAGCTGTTGCACCCTTTTGAGTGGCGCGCCCAGAAGTCAACGCTATCCCCCTTGAACGACTAGCTACGTATCTGGAAACATCCCCCAGGCTGTGGCTAAGCCATGTCTCCACAATATCTTTTCTTTCAGGAGTGCTAGTTCTGCAAGGTTCGCAGGAGAGCTTCTGTAAAGTTTGGAAGTTAGGAGACGAGATACTGGGAGAAGTAAAGCTGGGGTAGCTCACTTGGTAGAGCACTTGCCCGCGAAAGGCAAAGGTCCAGAGTTCGAGTCTCGGTCCGGCACACAGTTTTAATCTGCTAGGAAGTTTCATAGCGGCTGTAAGCACTATGGGACATAACATATGAAGTCATCAGTACCCTAGACTTAGAACTACTGAAACCTAACTAACCTAAGGACATCACACACATCCATGCCCGAGGCAGGATTCGAACCTGCGACCGTAGCAGCAGCACGGTTCTGGACTGAAGCGCCTAGAAACGCTCGGCCACAACGGCCGGCGTTGTTCCAACTGTTGCTATTGATACCACTTCAATAAATAATACCACTATTAATCTTTCCATTGCTACAGCCAGCAGTACTCCCGTCTTTGTGTCATAGAGCAACAAATACTGCTGATACTGTTACGGCTACTGTTGCGACTATTAGCTTTTGTTATGTGCTTTATATGTTATTCCCACTGTTGTTATTGTCTATAAACTTTACAGAGGCACACAATTAACTATCTGCAGGCTGCAACTACTAATTTTATCAGTACGTCCAGTGCCTGATTTACCATTCTGTCAGCTTTGGAAGATAACACTTTCAAACAAATCAACTATTTTGTGTATTTACGGCAACAGGAAACCGCGGACACACAGATAAATAAATAACAAGAATCACAAAATGATCTGAAAATCGTATATGAAAGTAGGTTCTCAACGTGACTGAAACGAAATGTAGGCGTGTACTGTCATGTAACTGATATGATTAAATAACCAATACTCTACAGAACGAGGCACTTTAGGAATAATAACATGGGAAAGGATTCAAAAAAGTAGATAAAGTATTAAACAGAATTCTATGTTCATTCATTCAATGTTGCATCATATTTGTTTCATGTGTTTGGTCAGCTGTGTTTCATTTGGATGACCACAAAATAATTCTTCGTTTATGACGACTTAAGCACAATGGAAAGGTGCCACTAGCATGACATTGAGTCTTCAGCATCAGAGTGTCAGTGAAGATCATCTCCTGTTTGAAGCAGTCCCTACTTTCATTGATTTTGCTATGGAGCATCAGTTCCTGCAGACAGCTTCTTATATATTCCGGATGGGCAGTGGCTCGTTGTACGTGGACGGCGACCTTCTACTGGAGTGAAAAATTATTACTGAGCAGTTCCATTCCCCCAGGTTGCCTCAGGGCTGTTGACTGAGAGCACGATGTGTCTGAGTAAACTCGTCATCGATCACACGGGACGTGGTCGTTAGTGTGAGGCTCTCATCTTCCTGGATGCGCTTCCTGTTGACTCGAAACTTCTCGACGAATTTCAAAAGACACTATGCCGTAAAAAAAGAAGTAAGATTAGGATTTAACATCCCATCGACGACGACGCGTTGGAGATGGAGAGCAAGCTCGGGTTGGGAAAGAGTTGGGAAGGAGATCGACAATGTCTTTTTCAAATGCTCCGTTCCAGCATCCGCCGTAAAAGATTTAGGAAAATAACGGCAAACCTAAATCTGCCTGGCCGGAGGGGGTTTGATCCGCAATCATCCCGAATACAAAATGGTTCAAATGGCTCTGAGCACTATGCGACTGAACTTCTGAGGTCACAGTCGCCTAGAACTTAGAACTAATTAAACCTAACTAACCTAAGGACATCACACACATCCGTGCCCGAGGCAGGATTCGAACCTGCGACCGGAGCAGTCGCTCGGCTCCAGACTGTAGCGCCTAGAACCGCACGGCCACTACGGCCGGCATCCCGAATACAAGTCGAGTGTGTCACAACTGCGATAGGAAAAAGTATGGAGCTTATGTAATGATGTCGATCTTGGACGTCCTATAATAATTGGCGTACAGGAAGAATTTCGTGTTGACAATTTTTTTTTTTTTTTTTTTTTTTTTTCAGGGAAAGAATTTTGTCACACTGAGTATGTCTGTTTTCCAGCAGGATAAATCAATGAAATAGCACTTGGATGACAGACGTTTGCGTTGAAACCGGCCACTGTTATGTGCACTCGGTTTTACTGTATATTCCCGCGGTGTTTACTGGAACGTTAGGGTATGAACGAGAATTACTCGCAGGTGAGCGCGGTTGCTAGCGTATGGCAGCTTGGCATCATTAATTGTGGCAACTTATTTTAGCTTCTTGGCTGCACAGGTAGAAAACGCAAACTCTTAGCTACGCTGGAAATGGATGAAGAGAATTTAGTGATTCCATGAGTGCCTCTGCCAGTTTCCCACCTATATGACATGTGGAGCCTGAGTTGCTATCGCTGGGTACAAGATTTTTACACTTTTTTATTGATATGATGGTCGTTTGTATACCTAATCAAACTGGTGCAAGTGGTGGCTGTCCCAGGTATGAAGCGACAGGCACGTCTTGGACGGACTGCTGTAGACCAGTCTGCAGGCCGAAGTGGCCGTGCGGTTAAAGGCGCTGCAGTCTGGAACCGCAGGACCGCTGCGGTCGCAGGTTCGAATCCTGCCTCGGGCATGGATGTTTGTGATGTCCTTAGGTTAGTTAGGTTTAACTGGTTCTAAGTTCTAGAGGATTAATGACCTCAGCAGTTGAGTCCCATAGTGCTCAGAGCCATTTGAACCATTTTTTTGTAGACCAGTATCAGCACGGCTGAGGCATAGTCAGGCAGCAGACAAAGGTAGTTGCAGTCAAATCACGTTGATAGGTCACATGCGCCCACAGCGATGATACAGTAGCTGCACGATGTAGTGAAACAGACAGCGATGGGATTCAGCTTTTAGGGGGATGAGAGAGTATGTGAGTGGAAATTGTCGGAAATTACGGCACGTCAGAGAAACAGGACGTTTATCAATTTTCGTGCAACTTCTTTCTTAACATTCTCCGTCGTCGACAGGAGAATACGTGGTTCAGCGATGCTGTTTTCCACTAACCAGTAATCATTTGGTAACGCTACTGCTGAACATAGGATACGACGATTACAAAAGCCGTATGTAGTAAAGTGTTGTAAAATAAAGAAACACAGGAAACTAGTTTGTGCCACGAGTCCCGGCAGCTCTTTTACGTTTCGCACATATGATTATCTCGTGGACTTCGTTTCGTTTCATTAGATTATCAGATCCCGCGTCCGATTCCCGGCCGGTCGGAGATTTTCTCTGCTCGGAGACTGGGAATCTGTGTTGTTGTCGCCGGCCGCGGTGGCCGAGCGGTTCTAGGCGCTACAGTCTGGAACCGCGCGACCGCTACGGTCGCAGGTTCTAATCCTGCCTCGGGCATGGATGTGTGTGATGTCCTTAGGTTAGTTAGGTTTAAGTAGTTCTAAGTTCTAGGGGACCGATGACCTCAGAAGCTAAGTCCTATAGTGCTCAGAGCCATTTTTTGTGTTGTCGTCATCATTTCGTGTCATCATCATCGATCTGCAAGTCGTCAAAATGGCGTCAAATAGAAAGACGTGCACTTACCTTGATCCAAAAAGGGGTGCAATATTCAGGAACACACATTTACAATAAATTGCCAGCAACCATTAAAAACTTGGTTTCATATAAAGCACGGTTTAAGCAGAGTTTGAAAGACTTTTTGATAACCAACAGCTTCTACTCTATAGATGAATATCTTAACAGGGACTGTTAGACCAGCTTAAGTAATAATGCCTGTTAAATTTCAGTTTTGACAGCACTTGGTCACAACAGTCAAGTTTAGGTATTTTGTGTAGGGTAAATTTGTTAAAATTGCATAAAAATGTTTCATTCTGACAGCGTATTAATTCTGTAAATATTAGCAGTTCCTTACTGTAATGTATTAACCTATTTTGACAATTTCCTGACAAATTAGCAGGGTAGTAAGTGTTATATTCAAATGGTTTATGTTTCTTATACTTTCTGACATGTTCGACAGCCACGAGAATCATCACAGTTTTTGAGCCTATGGAACGAAAACTGAATCTAATCTAATCTCTAATTTAGGCTGCCGAATTATCCCAGACGGAGTCTCGTACTAGTTATGCCACACGATCATGTCTTTCATTATGAAAAAAGCACCAATTACCATCCGACAAGGGTGGGGAGGAAGATCTGCCGTGATCTAATTTTAAGAAAGTACTTACCTGAAACAGTTTAACGATACTTAAATCAGGATGGTGTTATGGAAGTTTTGTCCAGTTCGTCCTCTAGTGGAAGCTGAGAGAGAATGTCGGAAGACAACACCGTGCACTGAAGCGTGAAGTTCAGCGAGGGGCGTGGTAAGTAGCAGCTAATGAACTGCAACGTGTTTCTTTACGAGGCATGCTGATTTCTTGTCCCTGGTCATGGCTACGCAGCGTGAAATAATGGACAGTTATTATGCGCACGAACCAGAACGTAAACCGGATCGCTGCTCCCGACCACGCCGAACGCGCAGCTGGCACAGGGCTCGTAACAGGGTCTGTGTCGAGGCCGGACAAGAGCCCAACTGTCCTTGCGCTCTATCACTGTGTGTGCTGTTCATTCTGGCCATAGCCTAGCGTTCAAGGCGTGGCACCACATACACCAGTCGAGGATGCGTCAACCTATTACCGTCACTTCAGAATTAGGTTAATCAGAGGTTAACAAGCCTCTGAGACTAACAGTAATGATCTACATTTACATGTACATACAAACTCCGCAACCCACTGCTACACATTTCCTTTCCTGTACCACTTGCAAACAGAGCGATCGAAAAGCGACTTCACCCTCCAGTACGAGTCTTGGTTTCTCATGTCTTATCATCTTGGTCAATACGCAAAATGTACATTGGTGGCCGTAGAACTGTTCTGCAGTCCTCTTCGAATGCTGGTTCCCTAAATTTTATCAATAGCGTTCCGCAATAAGAACGCCGTCTTCCCTCCAGGGATTCTCATTTGAGTTCCCGAAGCATCTTTGTAGTACCTGCATGATGATCACACAAATCTACAAGCCCGCCCCTGAATTGATTCGATGTCTTCCTTTAATTCGACCTGCTGGAGATCCCAAACACACCAGCAGCACTCAGGAATGGGTCGCACAAGTGTTCTACACGCGGTCTCCTTTATACACTGAAGAGCCAAAGGAACAGGTACACCTGCCTAGTACCGTGTAGGGCCCCCACGAGCACGCAGAAGTGCCGCAACACGACATGGCATGGACTCGACTAATGTCTGAAGTAGTGCTGGAGGGAACTAACACCATGAATCCTGCAGGGCTGTCCATAAATCCGTGAGAGTACGAGAGGGTGGAGATTTCTTCTGAACAACACATTACAAGGCATCCCATACATGCTCAACAATGTTCATTTCTGGGGAGTTTGGTGGCCAGCTGGCCAACGGAAGTGTTTAAACTCAGAAGAGTGTTGCTGGAGTCACTTTGTAGCAATTCTAGACGTGTGGCATTGTCCTGTCGAAACTGCCCAAGTCGATCGGAATGCACAATGGACATAATGTGATGCAGATAATCAGATAGGATGCTTACGTACATGTCAGCGTCGTATCTAGACGTGTGAGGGGTCCCATAACCCTCCAACTACACATGCCCCACATGCCCCACATGCCCCACGGTTGAACAGTCCCCTACTGACATGCAGGGGCCATGGATTCATGAGGTTGCCTCCATATCCGTACACGCCCACCCGCTCGATACAATTTGAAACGAGACTCGTCCGACAAGGCAACATGTTTCCAGTCCCACCATATTTGCTCCGGACACTGCGAGAGGGCTGTACAAGCAATGATCACACGCACGGCACAGCGGACACACCAGGAACCGCGGTGTTGGCCGTCGAATGGCGCTAGCTGCGCAGCATTTGTGCACCGCCGCCGTCAGTGTCAGCCAGTTTGCCGTGGCATACGGAGCTCCATCGCAGTCTTTAACACTGGTAGCATGCCGCGACAGCGTGGACGTGAACCGTAGGTGCAGTTGACGGACTTTGAGCGAGGGCGTATAGTGGGCATGCGGGAGGCCGGGTGGACGTACCGCCGAATTGCTCAACACGTGGGGCGTGAGGTCTCCACAGTACATCGATGTTGTCGCCAGTGGTCGGCGGAAGGTGCACGTGCCCGTCGACCTGGGACCGGACCGCAGCGACGCACGGATGCACGCCAAGACCGTAGGATCCTACGCAGTGCCTAGGGGACCGCACCGCCACGTCCCAGCAAATTAGGGACACTGTTGCTCCTGGGGTATCGGCGAGGACCATTCGCAACCGTCTCCATGAAGCTGGGCTACGGTCCCGCACACCGTTAGGCCGTCTTCCGCTCACGCACCAACATCGTGCAGCCCGCCTCCAGTGGTGTCGCGACAGGCGTGAATGGAGGGACGAATGGAGACGTGTCGTCTTCAGCGATGAGAGTCGCTTCTGCCTTGGTGCCAATGATGGTCGTATGCGTGTTTGGCGCCCTGCAGGTGAGCGCCACAATCAGGACTGCATACGACCGAGGCACACAGGGCCAACACCCGGCATCATGGTGTGGGGAGCGATCTCCTACACTGGCCGTACACCACTGGTGATCGTCGAGGGGACACTGAATAGTGCACGGTACATCCAAACCGTCATCGAACCCATCGTTCTACCATTCCTAGACCGGCAAGGGAACTTGCTGTTCCAACAGGACAATGCACGTCCGCATGTATCCCGTGCCACCCAACGTGCTCTAGAAGGTGTAAGTCAACTACCCTGGCCAGCAAGATCTCCGGATCTGTCCCCCATTGAGCATGTTTGGGACTGGATGAAGCGTCGTCTCACGCGGTCTGCACGTCCAGCACGAACGCTGGTCCATCTGAGGCGCCAGGTGGAAATGGCATGGCAAGCCGTTCCACAGGACTACATCCAGCATCTCTACGATCGTCTCCATGGGAGAATAGCAGCCTGCATTGCTGCGAAAGGTGGATATACACTGTACTAGTGCCGACATTGTGCATGCTCTGTTGCCTGTGCCTATGTGCCTGTGGTTCCGTCAGTGTGATCATGTGATGTATCTGACCCCAGGAATGTGTCAATAAAGTTTCCCCTTCCTGGGACAATGAATTGACGGTGTTCTTATTTCAATTTCCAGGAGTGTATATAGCAGTTCATGACATCCAGTCTTACAAATTTCAAAACTCCGCCATCTCTCTCCCCACATCCACCACTGCTGGTGGCTCACCTCCAACTGCGCAACGCTACGCGCTATTAACATCCAGCTGCCTAACGCTACAATGGCAGACAACAATGCAAACTAGCCACAGACTGCACACAGCACAGCCAGTGATTTTCATACAGAGCGCTACGTGGCGTTACCAATATAAAAATCTAAACAGCCTACTTACATAGCCCCCATGCTCCCCACAAAAAATTTTACAAATTGTTTTGGGCACTGGCCAATAAAGATTTGAAAAAATTTTTCATAATTACAGTAAGAAAGATATCAAATGCACACACTTATTAATACAATGTTGGTCAAAAGCTAAAATTTTCTCACAGTCTATGAAGACAGTCCTGATCGTTCATCACAGTAAAATAGCTGTGTTTTTCTCAAAGTCTGAGCAGTAAAATAGAATGCACACGTAAGTAGTGGATTTCCATGCAGTCTTGAAGAAGTAGTGTTGTCCTTCCAACGGAAAGACAGTGCTGACTCTTGACATGCTGACAGGTAATGGGCCACAACAGACCAAACCCACAGCAGAGTCATTCGACGTTTTGAAGAATATTGGTAGGTAGGTCATCACAGAGCAGACCGACTGTAGTCCTTATAGCGTCCCCAGTGCCATATTACGAAAAGACTTTAAATTATTTATAAAGAAGACATTCATAATTTGTAAGAGATTTTTTTTCATGTAGCCGTAAAATAATAATCTCTCTGTCCAAGTTTCAAATGCAAAGAAATAATTTATGACAAAATGATCTAAAGAGGTGACAAGATACACTCTTTTGTTAATTTTTTTAGTCGTCTTCACTTCCTCTTTTGTCTTGAATGTGTCTAGAGGGACATCTTGCGTGTGCTGACGAATGTAAGCATATTTGTATGAGTTAAGCATATAATATACTGATTTAATATTATTGTGCACTTTTAATTTGTAAGAGGTGATCCCGATTTCATGTCCGCCTTCCTTGAATTAACCTGCATTCAAGTAATTTACAGCTCAACAATCGCAGCGGCCGATGCAGCCAACGACGCCATTACGTGGCGATATTAAATTATGAAAAATTAGCGAAAGCGGAAAACTCGCCCGCTTTTAGCATAATATCAATTTTTCTCCACAGCCGCACGAAGTTGCAGAAATACTTAGCTTTAAGATTCTTATTTTCAGTACCATAGCTGAGAGCCAGAGCCAGGACTCCGACTACAATGCAATGGTCAACGGAGGTAAGAAAAATTCTCTCGCGCGTGTGTGGGCCGCAATTTTAATTAATAACTAAAGATTTCTTGCTTTAAAGTGAACTGACTAGCTGAGGAAAGTAATATGAAAAGTTTATTACATTGTTCAACTTAAATATCATTTTTATTAAGGCCCACCACATAAGTCGGCAACAATCAAAAAATAATAATAACAATAATAATATATATATATTAAATTACGACGGCCGACGGACGCGAGATCCTGGTAGAGAGTATGGTATTGGTGGGCCACCAGAGGTGCAGACCCACTGCAGTCCTTGTAGAAATAATGGTATTGATGAATCATCAAAGGTGTTGACCCACTGTAGTCCTTGTAGAGATGGCCAGCAGCCATCTGTTGCGACTGTGCAGGTGCACAATCACCATCGAAGAGTCTTGCGGAGAATATAGCAAGTCCATAAACCACCACTTGTCCACTCACAAAAAATTTGTTTGAAATGTTCTTAGAACCAGCAATGCTGTTATCCAGTCCCTTGCTGAATTATTAACACACGTGCAAACACTATCAGTCCCTACTTCTCACATATTGTCCACATACTATGACCAACAGGAATGTGTGCAGTGAAATGTAACTTACAAGTTACTTAATTTGATGAACTGGTGTCAAGTACAATTTTATAATCTAAGAACAAAATAACAAAGGTACAAAACACATCATTAAAAACATAATAATACAGATAACATTTGTAGTAATAGGGGCTTTACAAAAGAATAGAAATAAACATATACATCAGTGTTACAGGAATTATGACATAAGTGAATACATAAAAGATCAGAATAACTTCTGAAACATCAACTTCACACATGAGCATTAAAACAAAACAGAATAAATAATGTCAAAGCGTCTTTACAAGGTAAATAACATAGTATTTGAAAAATTCTACAACATAAATCTTATTAGCTAAACACTTAAAGACAGGAAAAAGACAAATACACAATGGTACATAAACACATAGCAAAATAATACAAAAGGAAAGACAGGGTTCGTTTTCAGTGTGCCATTTGGTACTGCAGTCCAACCCAAAACTTCATTCCATAGATCTTTCGTCTTATTTCAACATTTGTTTCCACCAAAAAAATCCTGTCCAAGCATGCTTTCTGTATTTATATGTTCACATATTTCTTACGCCGGCCGAAGTAGCCGTGCGGTTAAAGGCGCTGCAGTCTGGAACCGCAAGACCGCTACGGTCGCAGGTTCGAATCCTCCCTCGGGCATGGATGTTTGTGATGTCCTTAGGTTAGTTAGGTTTAACTAGTTCTAAGTTCTAGGGGACTAATGACCTCAGCAGTTGAGTCCCATAGTGCTCAGAGCCATTTGAACCATATTTCTTACCTCATTATTTATTTTCCATTATCTTACATCATTTATTTCCAAGAAAATCCTACCTAAACTTGTTGTCTCTAAAACCTACTTTTTTGTTCATATCCTCTTTCAAAATACTTTGTTGGGTAAACCATATTCTTATAGCTTCTCAATGCATTTCTCCCAGTTCATCACAACTCGTTCTCTTATATAGCCTACCCCATTTTAAGCTAACTTAAATCTACTGAGCTCAGATATGTATACTAAGGGACGAGGCAATGCAGCAGCACAAAACAATTAACACAAACATCAATGACAAAAAATTCAATTGGCAAAGCAATTGCAATATTACAACTAATATAAGGCACTGTGCAGCAAACAAGAAAAATAAATCTGTAGTAAAACTGGCTTAACAGCGTAATACAAAGTAAAATTCAGTAACATTATGCCTGGCAAACAGCAGCAGTAAATACAATAACTTGTACCTAAACATGACAAAGCTCAAGCAGAAAAAATATTACAGTAAAAATGGCCATGTTTAATACCTATGTCACATCTTAACACTAGAGTGATGCATCATAGCAGTTCATGACATCCAGTCTTACAAATTTCAAAACTCCGCCATCTCTCTCCCCACATCCACCACTGCTGGCGGCTCACCTCCAACTGCGCAACGCTACGCGCTGTTAACAGCCAACTGCCCAACGCTACAATGGCAGACAACAATGCAAACTAGCCACAGACTTCATACAGCACAGCCAGTGATTTTCATACAGAGCGCTACGTGGCGTTACCAATATAAAAATCTAAACAGCCTACTTACAACCTGCCACTTTAGCATCAATAACCGATCGAACAACTACGCCAGACAATTGTTGTCTTGTATAGGCGTTGCCAACCGCAGCGCCGTATTCTGCCTGTTTACATATATCTGTATTTGAGTACGTATGCCTGTTCCAGTTTCTTTGGCACTTCAGTGTAGATGAACCACACTTTCCCAATATTTTCCATATAAACCGAAGCCTACCATCGTTCGCCTTCTCGTTTACCGTCCCTACGTGCTCGTTCCATTTTATATCGCTTTGTAAAGTTACGTCTAGTTACTTAATCGACGTGATTGTGTTATACAGTTAATTTCTAATGTTGTGTCCGAAAATTACAGGAGCGCTTTTCTATTCATCTGCATTTACTTACGTTTTCCTGCGTTTAGAACAATGTACCATTCATTACACCAACTTAAAATTTTGTCTACGTCATCTTCTACCCTCCTATCGTCATTCAAAGACGACACCTTCCCATACACCACAGCATCATCAGCAAACAGCCTCAGATTGTTGGCTCACCCTGCACGTCAGATCACTATGGTTTTTTTTCTTAGAGAATAATAACGGTCACGCTTCCCTGTGGCACTCCTGACGTTACCCTTGTCTCTGACGAACACTCTGCGTCGACGATAACGAGCTAGGTTCTATTGCTCAAGAAGTCTTCGAGTCATTCACATATCTGGGAACCTATTCCGTGTTCTTCTGCTATCGTTAATAGTGTAGGAGGCTTTCCGGGAATCAAGGGATATGGAATCTGTCTGCTGCTATTCATTCATGGTTCGCAGGATAACATGTGAAAAAAGGGTAGGCTGAGTTTCGCACGAGCGATGCTTTCTAAATCCGTGCCGATTTATGGACAGAAACTCTTCTCTCTCAAGGAAATGCATTATACTAAGAATATTTTCAAGAAATATACAGCAAACCGATGTTGGCGATATTGGTCTGTAATATTGCGGGTCCGTTCTTCTACCCTTCTTATACACAGAGTCAGCCGCGGTTTTTTGCTATCGTTCGGTACTTTGAGCTGGACGACAGATTCGCTATAAATGAAGGCCGAGTAAGGGGCCAATGCTTACACGAAATAATTAATTCTGACTTTCATTTGAGAGTTGCGTATGTTGCTAGGGCGAGCGAACGGTATCAAATGGGCAGTAATGACTCCCAAATATAGGAGTGTGGCCATATTTTTTGCTCTGTCCTAAAATGTAATTAATTCAGAAGTCAGTAATTTTCACAAACTTGGCATTTTCCATTATGTAGGAGCGGTTTATGCTAAATTCGAACGGTCCTCCGCTCAAGAATTCACCAGAGAAGCGCCAGGGAAACCCTTCTGGCCGTTGCAAGAAGTCTGTGTCTGGCAACGTGACATAAAAATGAGTACAGTTAGACTGGTTGTGAGAAGCAGAGCCCTCCACGCGGTCGATCTACTAGTGGTCTTAAAAAGCCCCCACAGCAAGGTCTTGAACCCCCCCCCCCCCCTCCCCTCGACCTTAACACACAGCAACTGCTCCACTTCACTCGTTTCCGAGTTGTTCTACTGTCAAGACGCGTTTCCGTGACTGGTACACTCAGTCTCCAGGTCACATGGTCCTAGCGTTTAGGCGATATGTTGAGACAGTTTAATTGAGGGCTACAGAAATCATAACATCGATAAAGGATTGCCGGTTACTCAGAGAAACAGTCAATTGTCTTGTTGTTCACTAGTTGCAACAATCAGATCATCGGGAATCACAATGGCAAATGTTATTTACGACCGCATCCGAACCACGGACGATTGCGTGCCGCTGCTGAAGTAATCTGCCACATTCCCCTCCCATGTGCCATTACTAGACATTATCTCCTTCTCTCTCGCCCTCAGTTAAATGTCTTTTTTTACGTGTCGTCTGATTACTGACGCTTGTGGCTTTTCGTGTTTGACCAAGTGTTGCCTCCCGACTAGCTAAAAACTGTCCCGTATCCAGGCACAATTGCCACGTATTTCAGTATCTTTTTACCATGTTCAATCGCGTCAGCTTCATTGTTAATCTATTTGTGGGTCTTTTATCAAAATATACATTTGTTATCCAGTCTGCAGTCGACTCTTATTTATGTAGTGTTTGCTCTCCCCTTCTGTCCGTAACATATCGCCAAGCCTGACGTACTCCATTATGGCAGTAAAGACAAAGTCGAATCACGCCTGTAGCAGGAGATGACTTCGATGCTTTAGGCAGGGTCAGCGCAGACAGTAGGGTAGTGCGTGCTAGTTTCAAAGCCACACAGCTGGAAACGCGGTTTCACATTAATGCAAAGGGTGTATAGGACAATAGAGCAAATCTACACGCAGCCTGTGATCCTCAAAAAGTAGTCAGAATAAGTTTGCTAAATAAACTATGTACAGGTCTCTTTATGTAGAAACAGAATTGGATAAAATATATGGAAATGAGTGTCCATCGATGTACAGCTTCGTAAAAATCTCTGTAAACCAGAAGATACGAAAAGACATCTGGAAGCGATAATACGTTGTCTGTCCCATCATTCGTATATCTATATGACTAGTCTGCGAGTCACACTTAAGTGTTTTACAGAGGTCTCCGTGAAGCACTTTCAGAATGTTTCTCAAAAATTTCCGTCTTGAATAGCACGTTGGAAAATGAAGAACTACATCTTTCCGAGTGAGGTGCGCTTTCTCCTATTTTATTAGGATGGTCATTTCTCCCTACGTATTTGTGAGCGACCGAAATACTTTGGCATTCGGTGGAATAAGTTAATTATTGAAATTTCCTGAAAGAGCTCACTGCCACGAAAAATCCTTTGTTTTAGTGATTACCACATAAATTCACTTATCATATCCGTGACAATCTCTCATCTACTTCCTGATAGTACAAAACGAGCTGCTCTAAGTCACCCATAGGTCTTAACGATTCCACACTGGTCATTAAATACCTCACGAGAGAAAGGACAAGCCGGTTAAAGGCGCTGCAGTCTGGAACCGCAAGACCGCTACGGTCGCAGGTTGGAATCCTGCCTCGGGCATGGATGTTTGTGATGTCCTTAGGTTAGTTAGGTTTAACTAGTTCTAAGTTCTAGGGGACTAATGACCTCAGCAGTTGAGTCCCATAGTGCTCAGAGCCATTTGAACCATTTTTTTGAAAGGACAAGCGCAGTGTAGGTAGTCCCTTTAGTAAATTTACTGCATCTTCTAAGAGTTCTGCCAATAAAAGGTAGTCTTTTGTTTGCTTTTTCCATATAATTGTCTACGTGATGGTTCAGTTTGTTTGTAAACAGAAAATCTGTAAATCTCAAACGTAGATCTCTCCAGAAAACTACGCAACGTAGACACGCCAAACTGTAGATATATGAGGCACTCGTTTTCAAAGTTCTATATTTTCCGATGTAAAAATATGATTGCTGGATGAATAAAACCGCAAACTTACGGAGTTTGCTTTGTGCCCACCAGTTGGAGTTACGAATGCAGTGTCTTGACAAAACAGTTTTTGTGTGCTGGAGATGAGAAATACTGTCACAAGAGTGGAGCAGCATTTCAGAATGGATTACGGAAGACCCGAGGTGTGACGAGACCATTTTGCGTTGACATTGACAGTTTAGGGGCGCTGGTTGCGTCTGTAGAGAAGCACCGGTCGACCAAATGCCCCAGATGCAACCGTGGAGAGGGTGACGGGCTGAGGGAAAGTTTCGTACACAGTCCAAAAATATAAACGATCCGCGCAAGCCACAAACTTGAAATACCGCAGCAACCTGTTTAGAGGATCTGCGACGGCAGTTACAATCCAAGTGGTATCGTCTGCAGCTAGTGCTACAATTAAAACAGGAAAATTATGTCAGGTGCCTTCAGTTTTCCATCACAATGCAGGAAGTCCTTAAGTATGAACATTTCTACTCCAAGCTCATATTTAGCGATGACGCAACCTTCCATTGATCTGGTGAGGCTAATCGGCAGAATGTGAGAGTGTGGGACACTGGACATTCTCAGGAAATTGTGACGCGTGAACGAGACTCGTCGAAGGTTAATGTTTCCTGTAAAACGTCACAGATGAAGCTATACGGGCGATTTTCCTTCTTTGAGAAGACTGCGACGGATAACCCTTTCCTTGGTATGAACAGTTGTCGTTGTTTCCACAGCAGACTGCTGATTCTGAGAATTTCATCTTCCAACAAGACGGGTCACCTCCTCAATTGGGCATCAATATTCGACGCTACCTAAACGACAAACTTCCGGGTAGTGGCGAGGATGATGTTCACTTGGGCACCCAGTTAGCCTGATCTAACACGTCGTGACTTTTTTCTTTGGGCGTACATTAAGGACCGTGTTCACGTACTCTCGTTACCAAGAACTATGGAACAGCTCAGAGAACGCATCCATGCTGCTGTGCTGGCCAGTGACAAAATGTTGCTACATAAGCCATGGATCTAACTTGACTGCCACTTGAATGTAAGCGTAACTGTTTCATTGGCACAATTTGAACTAAGAAAATCACACTGTTATTTGTTCTATGCGAGTGACCAATTTGTATGTGCTGGTGTACAGGAGTTGGTTGAGATATAAGCGGAGGTAATTTGGTAATAATTGATTTTAGCTTGTTGTAGTAGCTATGGTGATGACGGTAGTAGAATACTAATTTGTAGAAGATCTTAATTAAGGCTGAGAATGTTCTGGTATATTGTGCTTAACTACAGAATTTATACCTGTTACACTTCCTGCCGATGACCAAGGGTCGTATATTGCGCACTGAAGAGGCAAAGAAACTGGTACAGGAAAATTCGAAAATATATGGTAAGTTCCTATGGGACCAAACTGCTGAGGTCATCGGTCCTTAGGCTTATACACTACTTAATATAACTTAAACTAACTTACGCTAGGGACAATACACACATCCTTGCCGAGGGAGGACTCGAACTTACGACTGGACCGTGGAAAAGCCCCCGACCGTGCGGCTACTCCGCGCGGCGTAAATGGTATAGGCATGCGTATTCATATACAGAGATACGTAAACAGATAGAATACGGCATTGCGGTCGGCAATGCCTATGCAGGGTGTTACAAAAAGGTACGGCCAAACTTTCAGGAAACATTCTTCACACACAAAGAAAGAAAATATGTTATGTGGACATGTGTCCGGAAACGCTTACTTTCCATGTTGGGAGATCATTTTATTACTTCTCCTCAAATCACATTAATCATGGAATGGAAAGACACAGCAACAGAACGTACCAGCGTGACTTCAAACACTTTGTTACAGGAAATGTTCAAAATGTCCTCCGTTAGCGAGGATACATGCATCCACCCTCCGTCGCATGGAATCCCTGATGCGGTGATGCAGCCCTGGAGAATGGCGTATTGTATCACAGCCGTCCGTCCACAATACGAGCACGAAGAATCTCTACATTTGGTACCGGGGTTGCGCAGACAAGAGCTTTCAAATGCCCCCAGAAATGAAAGTCAAGAGGGTTGAGGTCAGGAGAGCGTGGAGGCCATGGAATTGGTCCGCCTCTACCAATCCATCGGTCACCGAATCTGTTGTTAAGAAGCGTACGAACACTTTGACTGAAATGTGCAGGAGCTCCATCGTGCATGAACCACATGTTGTGTCGTACTTGTAAAGGCACATGTTCTAGCAGCACAGGTAGAGTATCCCGTATGAAATCATGATAACGTGCTCCATTAAGCGTAGGTGGAAGAACAAACTAAAATGAGCTCTAACAAGGAAATTAAGCGTTTCCGGACACATGTCCACATAACATCTTTTATTTATTTGCGTGTGAGGAATGTTTCCTGAAAGTTTGGCCGTACCTTTTTGTAACACCCTGTATAAGACAACAAATGTCTGGTGCAATTGTTAGATCAGTTACTGCTGCTGCAATGGCAGGTTAACAAAATTCAAGTGAGTTTCAACGTGGTGTTATAGTTGGCGCACCAGTGGTGGGACAAAGCATGTCCGAGGTAGCGATGAAGTGGGGATTTTTCTGTACGACCATTTCACGAGTGTACCGTGAATATCAGGAATCTGGTAAAGCATCAAATCTCCGATATCGATGCAGCCGGAAAAAGATCCTGCAAGAACGGGACCAACGACAACTGCAGAGAATCGTTCAACGTAACAGAAGTGCAACCTTTCCGCAGACTGCTGCAGACTTCAATGCTGGGCCACAAGAAGTGTCAGTGTGCGAACCATTCAACGAAACACCCTCGATATGGGCGTTCGGAGCCGAAGACCCACCCGTGTACCCTTGATGACTCCACGACACAAAGCTCGCCTGGGGACTGGTGACCTCAGATGTTAAGTCCCAAAGTGCTTGGAGCCTCGCCTGGGCCCGTCAACACTAACATTGGACTGTTGATGACTGGGAACATGTTGCTTTGTCGGACGAGTCTCGCTTCCAATTGTACCTAGCGGATGGACGTGTACGGGTATGGAGGGAACGTCATCAATCCATGGCCCCTGCATGTCAGCGGGGGACTGTTCAAGTTGGTGCAGGCTCTGTAATGGTGTGGCGTGTGTGCAGTTGGAGTGATATGAGACGCCTGATACGTCTAGAAACGACTCTGACAGGTGACACGTACATTAGCGTCGTGTCTGATCGCTTGCCTCTATCCATGTCCATTTTGCATTCCGACGGACTTGGGCAATTACAGTAGGACAATGCGACACCCCACACGTCCACAATCGCTGCAGAGTACCTTCAGGAACACACTTCTGAGTTTAAACACTGCCGCTGGCCACCAAACTCCCCAGACATGAACATTATTGAGCAGATCTGGGATGCCTTGCAACGTGCTGTTCAGAAGAGATCTCCTTCCTCTCGTACGCTTGTGGATTCCTGGACAGCCCTACAGGATTCATGGTGTCAATTCCCTCCAGCACTACTTCAGACATTAGTCGAGTCCATGCCACGTCGTGTTGCGGCACTTCTGCGTGCTCACGTGGGCCCTACATGATATTAGGCAGGTGAACCAGTTTCTTTGGCTCTTCAGTGTAATCGTTACCATTGTTCCCCAGTTATGTATCTTGGGGCTAAGATTTGATCTGAATCCAGGAAAGGTTTCATTTCAATCCTGTTTATTGTATGGATGATATTGTAGTAGTATTTTATTGTTGAGCCCTGCTTAAGGAACCATACTTGGTTACAGAATTATAGTCTATTTCACTGTTATTGTGTTATTATTCTGTTATGCAGTAGTACGTTTAATAAATCAATTGTTAAATTGAGCCAGTCTCCACAATCACCTGGCCGAACGCCACTGCATCCAAATCCTACGCTACAACGTTTATGCGATGCCATTGGCGACAACGGATGTTAATTTGGTCCACTTCTGCGATAGTTCTTTGTCCCAGTCTGCTGGTAAGGCTTCCAACTCGTCTGTGATTGTGTTACCTGCTCCTCAAGTGCAGGACCTACACGTTAAAAGTCACTCTCTTGCATCCCGGCCGTTCAGTGCCGACTAAAGAACGTGGTTGACTGGTGCGGCTTACACAAAGAAAAAGACACGATGATTTTAATACTTTTACTTCGTGTTCCACCGTCTAGTGACTCACTGCTCACTATTCCACAGTCAACCTGCAAAGATGTTCTTGCAAGCTCTTGACTCGCTGGGTGTGGAAAATATGTGGCCGTCTACATGACGCTACTTCTTCCATGTCCAGGGACATCGTTGGAATGCTGTTCACGTCCATACTTCCCACATGCTCCTTTCATTTCTTTTCATGTTTTACCGTTTGTTCGTTAGGGTTAAGTACCCTATCCTTCATCAAGCTTCTAAGAAATCTCTTTCCGTTCCATCTGTTTCTCTGGTCTGAATCGTTACTATCCAATATTATCTCCCATAAAGCGCTGCTGGCATGGCCATTGCTTTGCAGAATTACAGAAATGCTTCCCATCTGCTGTTCCAGTAGCTCCATGTCGACCGAGCCACAGAGAAATTGAAATTTTTTCACTTCTGTGTTAGGGAGACACAGCGATCTGTATTATAATCTTGATCACAATAAATTCGATTACAACTTGATAATTACCGGTTTCGGTAAAGCAACTATCCTCAGATCATGATCACAGTAGAGCTGTTGGCTAAGTATAGTGCCTAAAAATGGTTCAAATGGTTCTGAGCACTATGAGACTCAACTTCTGAGGTCATTAGTCTCCTAGAACTTAGAACTAATTAAACCTAAATAACCTAAGGACATCACACACATCCATGCCCGAGGCAGGATTCGAACCTGCGACCGTAGCGGTCGCGCGTATAGTGCCTACATCAACAACATCGTTATTAAGTGTAACGTGCCAGTATTAAAAGGTTAGTCAAAGCATGACTTTAAACGTATGTAAACAGCGGGAGTGCGTTTTATGTGCTGTCATGCTTTGACCAACCTTTCAATTGCCACGTTACATTTAGTAACGATGTTGTTGATGTAGGCACTATACTTAGGAAACAATGCTAGTGTAAGCATGATCTGAGGAAAGTTGCTTGTCAACGGAAACTGGTAATCATCAAATTGTAATTACATTTTGTTGCGATATTTTACGATGTATCCGTTGCTGAAACTGCTAAAAAACTATAACCAGACAGAGCACTCGTTTTGCCAGATGTCTTGTCCATGGTTAAGATGTCAGTACAAGATCTGAGGGAAAATCGTAAGGACGATCTTCGAATTCCGTTTCACATTTCAGAGACTTAGCTGAATATTACTGGAAGTATGCGGCAAAGTGTGAGAATATCTGCACAATTACTGTTACGTCTCACTGAGCAAGTTGTGAAATATGTGCTGAAGAAAACGGTGTTATTCTTATTGAACCAGTAAACAACACTTAAACTAACGATACTTCCAAAATTAGAAGATCTCCTGAGAGGTGCTTACGACCTCAATTTAAAAACGAGGAGAATATTTTGAGAAGATTTTTGGAAATTTGTTTGGTTAAGATTGCAGCGACGAGAAAAACACTTTTTTTTAGAAAGGTAATTTGATGGGCAATTGTAATTTCGATTATATATCATTCACGTTCCTCATATTTGTTTAAAAATTAGGAATGTTTCGAATTGCAGTAGTCATTTAATAGGTCTAACGGATATAAAGACGTCGAGGACATTGTTTTCGCACAAATCTCTCTCGGTGACTACCTTGCAAGTAAAGGTAAACCGTGAGGATTCTCAGCTATATATTATCATTAACATGGGCAAAAACGTTTTATGTTCTCCTGTAGTTCCGAATTACGTATCATTACTTAAAATGATTAGGATTCACTCGTTTCTCTCTGAATTTGTTCTATCCATTTCATAACTAGCAGACTTCCATGTACCCTACAGAGCTGCGTGATATTTAAAGGTCCAAAGCGATCAGCTGCAGTCAAATACCTGGACTACAAAAGGAAAAAAAATGGACTATGCCTGTAACTATTCCCCGAAAATCACTCACTCACACAGCTGTATTGCGTCAGTACAGAAAATCTCGCCTGAGCTCTGCGACAGTCAAGCATCTTCATTTTTGCTCGGTAATCATTTAGAAGTGTTGGTATTCTGTCCACTGTAATTGTCCTCCATTCCCACGCTACTCAACGCTTCTCTTCTGATTCAAGTCCTGTTGGAGGACAGTCGTGTAACAGAGTCCGGCGGCCACTAGGTTATACGTACACAGTTTCAGGAGTTAGTGTTGCGAGAATTCCGAGAAGCGGAATACTTTCAACTGCGAGGCAGACTGCCTCTTTCTACACCTGTCCGTGAAACAAGCCCACCCAAAAACCGCAAAGGAATTGGGCAACGCAGTGAAACAGCTCACCGCGGTGACACATGGGGCCGTACGTGTTCCAGATTCTCGAGCTCTGCATCACCCTTGCGTCAAGCAGTTACGGACGGCAGATTTCTACAAATGATTTATCATTTGGCAACAGTGAGTCGTCTGGACTTCCAATTCTTTGTTGGCAACTATGTGGAGGCGAATGTAATTCCTGGCCAGACTAAAGGTCCGTGTAAACCATCAAGCTTCTTTGTCAAACCGGCTCTTGCTTTCTGCGGGGGCTGTCAAAAAAGGGCACGGAAGTACAAACGATGTTTGTCAAACTTAACCTCACTTTTGAAGCAGCTCACGAGTTTATCGCTTCGCGCAGTATTTTAATACAAGTTATAGTGACCACCAGCGTAAACAAAATACTTCCTACATTGACTTTAGCACTTTTTTTAAAGACGCTTTGTTCAAAGAAAAAGAAAACGAATTCCTGGTCCAAGGCTCGGTCAGATTGAGACACAAATATTCCAAAGAAAAATTGATAAAGGAAACGTTACGCCCAGGACCTAATGATTATACACGGTCGAGTCGCAATAATCTGACCATCGCCTATATTCGACGTCAGACGGCAGCAATAACAGTGGCGGCAATGTAAAGCGTGTGCGGAGAACAGGGAAAACAATGCAGTCGTTGTCGTAATGTGGAAACGGAGCGATTTATCTGACACCCAAACGGGGATGATCATTGGCTTCTTGGTCAAGAGTAGCAGCATTCCTGAGACGGCTACATTTGTAAACTCTTCGCGTGCCACCGCGGTTAAGCTACCCGCTACCAAGATTTTTTGTCTCACTGGGATCATACAGACTCCAATAATTTACAGCGGACGTATTGGCAGTATTTCAGTGAAATAACATTAAAAGGTGCCTTACAGTTGTTCAATGCAACAGTAATGATTCTGTTTACAGAAATATCACTTTTTAGGAAACACAAATAAATTTAGATTGGGGTCGTATTGACCCCAGTGGTACTCAGTGCAAAGAAAATAGTGCGTAGATTTTAATATGTAGCAAATATAAAGCGGAACTAAACATCATTGAATACAGTTGATGCAGAGAGAGGTAGTCCTATATTTTGAGAAAAATAACTTTTAAAACAGGAAAGATATGATTTTCCAATGTGCTTATGAGGTCATATTTATCCCAGTGGTACTAGGAAAGGTCTAACAACGGTACAAAAATAAGCGGGAAAAATATTTTCATTGTTGCAGGTGTTTCGTACAACATGAAATTAATCTTTCTATTTTCATGAATGTTACATCCAAGAAACAAACAATTTAAGTTGAGATCATACTGACCCCACTGTACCTAGTGCAAAAATCATGAATAAACTTTAGTGTTTTGTAAATATAAAAATGAACAAAACATTATTGTATACAGTTAAGCCAGAGGGACAAAGTCATATATTTTGAAAATCATAGTTTCGAAAACTTCCCCCCATGAACCATGGACCTTGCTGTTGGTGGGGAGGCTTGCGTGCCTCAGCGATACAGATGGCCGTACCGTAGGTGCAACCACAACGGAGGAGTATCTGTTGAGAGGCCAGACAAACGTGTGGTTCCTGAAGAGGGGCAGCAGCCTTTTCAGTAGTTGCAGGGGCAACAGTCTGGATGATTGACTGATCTGGCCGTGTAACATTAACCAAAACGGCCTTGCTGTGCTGGTACTGCGAACGGTTGAAAGCATGGGGAAACTACAGCCGTAATTTTTCCCGAGGGCATGCAGATTTACTGTATGGTTAATGATGATGGCGTCCTCTCGGGTAAAATATTCCGGAGGTAAAATAGTCCCGCATTCGGATCTCCGGGCGGGGACTACTCAGGAGGACGTCGTTTTCAGGAGAAAGAAAACTGGCGTTCTACGGATCGGAGCGTGGAATGTCAGATCCCTTAATCGGGCAGGTAGGTTAGAAAATTTAAAAAGGGAAATGGGTAGGTTAAAGTTAGATATAGTGGGAATTAGTGAAGTTCGGTGGCAGAAGGAACAAGACTTTTAGTCAGGCGAATACAGGGTTATACATACAAAGTCAAATAGGGGTAATGCAGGAGTAGGTTTAATAATGAATAAAAAAATAGGAATGCGGGTAAGCTACTACAAACAGCATAGTGAACGCATTACTGTGGCCAAGATAGACACGAAGCCCACACCTACTACATTAGTACAAGTTTATATGCCAACTAGCTCTGCAGATGACGAAGAAATTGAAGAAATTTATGATGAAATTAAAGAAATTATTCAGATTGTGAAGGGAGACGAAAATTTAATAGTCATGGGTGACTGGAATTCGATAGTAGGAAAAGCGAGAGAAGGAAACGTAGTAGGTGAATATGGATTGGGAGTAAGAAATGAAATAGGAATCCGCCTAGTAGAATTTTGCACAGAGCACAATTTAATCATAGCTAACACTTTGTTCAAGAATCATAAAAGAAGGTTGTATACATGGAAGAAGCCTCGGGATACTGACAGGTTTCAGATAGATTACATAATGGTAAGACAGAGATTTAGGAACCAGGTTTTAAATTGTAAGACATTTGCAGGGGCAGATGTGGACTCTGACCACAATCTATTGATTATGAACTGTAGATTAAAACTGAAGAAACTGCAGAAAGGTGGGAATTTAAGGAGATGGGACCTGGATAAACTGACTAAACCAGAGGTTGTACAGAGTTTCCGGGAGAGCATACGGGAACAATTGACAGGAATGGGGGAAAGAAATACAATAGAAGAAGAATGGGTAGCTTTGAGGGATGAAATAATGAAGGCAGCAGAGGATCAAGTAGGTAAAAAGACGAGGGCTGGTAGAAATCCTTGGGTAACAGAAGAAATATTGAATTTAATTGATGAAAGGAGAAAATATAAAAATGCAGTAAATGAAGCAGGCAAAAAGGAATATAAACGTCTCAAAATTGAGATCGATAGGAAGTGCAAAATGGCTAAGCAGGGATGGCTAGAGGACAAATGTAAGGATGTAGAGGCGTATCTCACTAGGGGTAACATAGATACTGCCTACAGGAAAATTAAAGAGACCTTTGGAGAAAAGAAAACCACTTGTATGAATATCAAGAGCTCAGATGGAAACCCAGTACTAAGCAAAGAAGGGAAAGCAGAAAGGTGGAACGAGTATATAGAAGGTCTATACAAGGGCGATGTACTTGAGGACAATATTATGGAAATGGAAGAGGATGTAGATGGAGACGAAATGGGAGATAAGATACTGCGTGAAGAGTTTGACAGAGCACTGAAAGACCTGAGTCGAAACAAGGCCCCGGGAGTAGATAACATTCCATTAGAACTACTGACAGCCTTGGGATGGCCAGGCCTAACAAAACTCTACCATCTAGTGAGAAAGACGTATGAGACAGGCGAAATACCCTCAGACTTCAAGAAGAATATAATGATTCCAATCCCAAAGAAAGCAGGTGTTGACAGATGTGAAAATTACCGAACTATCAGTTTAATAAGTCACGGCTGCAAAATACTAACACGAATTCTTTACAGACGAATGGAAAAACTAGTGGAAGCCGACCTCGGGGAAGATCAGTTTTGATTTTGTAGTAATATCGGAACACGTGAGGCAATACTGACCCTACGACTTGTCTTAGAAGCTAGATTAAGGAAAAGCAAACCTACTTTTCTAGCATTTGTAGACTTAGATAAAGCTTTTGACAATGTTGACTGGAATACTCTCTTTCAAATTCTGAAGGTGGCAGGGGTAAAATACAGGGAGCGAAAGGCTATTTACAATTTGTACAGAAACCAAATGGCAGTTATAAGAGTTGAGGGGCATGAAAGGGAAGCAGTGGTTGGGAAGGGAGTGAGACAGGGTTGTAGCCTCTCCCCGATGTTATTCAATCTGTATATTGAGCAAGCAGTGAAGGAAACAAAAGAAAAATTCGGAGGAGGTATTGAAATCCATTGAGAAGAAATAAAAACTTTGAGGTTCACCGATGACATTGTAATTCTGTCAGAGACAGCAAAGGACTTGGAAGAGCAGATGAACGGAATGGATTGTGTCTTGAAAGGAGGATATAAGATGAACATCAACAAAAGCAAAACGAGGATAATGAAATGTAGTCGAATTAAGTCGGGTGATACTGAGGGTATTAGATTAGGAAATGAGACACTTAAAGTAGTAGATGAGTTTTGCTATTTGGGGAGCAAAATACCTGATGATGGTCGAAGTAGAGAGGATATAAAATGTAGACTGGCAATGGCAAGGCAAGCATTTCTGAAGAAGAGAAATTTGTTAACATTGAGTATAGATTTAAGTGTCAGGAAGTCGTTTCTGAAAGTATTTGTATGGAGTGTAGCCATGTACGGAAGCGAAACATGGACGATAAATAGTTTAGACAAGAAGAGAGTAGAAGCTTTCGAAATGTGGTGCTACAGAAGAATGCTGAAGATTAGATGGGTAGATCACATAACTAATGAGGAGGTATTGAATAGGATTGGGGAGAAGAGAAGTTTGTGGCACAACTTGACTAGAAGAAGGGATCGATTGGTAGGACATGTTCTGAGGCATCAAGGGATCACCAATTTAGTATTGGAGGGCAGCGTGGAGGGTAAAAATCGTAGAGGGAGACCAAGAGATGAATACACCAAGCA
Source organism: Schistocerca serialis cubense (assembly GCF_023864345.2). Taxonomy (NCBI): domain Eukaryota; kingdom Metazoa; phylum Arthropoda; class Insecta; order Orthoptera; family Acrididae; genus Schistocerca; species Schistocerca serialis. The sequence continues at coordinate 517,752,694 of NC_064638.1, forward strand.
GATTAAGAAGGATGTAGGTTGCAGTAGGTACTGGGAGATGAAGAAGCTTGCACTGCATAGAGTAGCATGGAGAGCTGCATCAAACCAGTCTCAGGACTGAAGACAACAACAACAACATCAGTTTCGAAAAGAAGAGAGATCCATATTTCCAATGTGCTTATGGGGTCATGTTGACCCCAGTGGTACTAGGGGGGCTAAAGTATACCGGGCCGTGGATTACAAAGTGGCGCTATCCAAGACAGGCGCCAAGGTAAATGGGGTACACAACGGTACATAGTTGAGAGAGGTGAACGGCTGCTGCGAAGATGTGTACGGACGAATAGATGTGAAACTGTTCAGCAGCTGACCGCCGATATGAACCAAGGGAGTAGCAACAGTGTCTCCTCAACCACCGTTCAGCGAACGTTGCTGCCTAGGGGCCCCCGCAGCACGCACCTGATTCATGCACCATTGCTGATTGCTGTTCATTGGCGACGAAGGCTGGAAGTCCACTGAGTGGCGACAGGTGGCCTTTTCAGATGAACCACGTTTTATGCTCTATTGGCGTGAAACGTCTTGGAAGCAAAGGCCCTTTTGAGACGTAAAAGAAACATCGGGCATGCCCCAGGAGAGTGTCATAGTGCCTTTCTTTTCGCGATATGTATCAGTGACATAGTAGATAACATCGTAAGTTCCATAAACTTTTCACGGACGGTGTTGCTGTATACAGAGGAGTCACGACGGTAGAAAATTATAGCGAAATGCAGAAAGAGCTGCAGAAGATCGACTCTTGATGCAGGGGATAGCAGCTGACCCTCAGCGTGAGCTGTTTTATACTGCCTACTCGTTAAATGTGGGGTGCCTAGGAAACCTCCATTCTCGGATCGCTAGACAACAGTTCAAGCAAGTCGTATTTACAGAAAATAAATGACAATACTTGACTTGACAAAATAAGAAATCTCTTCGGTATATAGAATGCTGCATTGCATAGGCGAAATGACCAGTCTTGATGGTATTCTTGATCTCGCTGCTGTGGAGCTAGGCCAAATGGGCCGCGCAATTGGCTGACATTGTCTCACAGCCCTCTCTGCTCTAACGTTCCCGCCTGGGTGCCGGCGCTTGACCTCACGCCGGAACATTAACGAATTTAATGTATTGCGTAAACATAAAGACCCTTCATTGTACGATTGAAAAATTGCAGAACAATCGCTGGAAACAGCTACTGCCATAAAATACCTCGGAGTATGCGCGTGGAGCGATTTGAAATGTAACGACCACATAAAATTATTATCGAGTTAGGCAGATGCCAGATGGATTCATTGGAAGAATCCTCAGGAAATTTAGTCCATCGTGAAAGGAACCGGCTTAAAAAGCGTTCATTCGACCAATACTGTAATACTGCTCTTCCGTGTGGTATCTGTACCAGACGGACTGTTAGAGGAAATAGAGAAGATCTAAAGAAGAGCGACGCGTTTCGTTAGAGACTCATTTCGTAGGCACAAAAGCATCACGGAGACCACCACCGAACAACTCCAGCGGCAGACACTGCAGGAGAGGCGCTCTGCACCACGGTGTGGTTAATTGTTAAAGTTCCGAGAGCTTAAGTATCTAGAAGAGTCAACAAATATATTGCTTCCTCCTACGTATATCTTGCGAAGGGACCATGAACATAAGATTAGAGAGAGTCGACACCTCAAGGTTTCATAGCGGCAATCGTTCTTCCCGTGAACCATTTGCGACTGGAATAGGAAAGTAGGTAAGTACCAAAGTACCTTCCGTTACACACCGTAAGGCTGTTTGCGGGTTATGGATGTAGACGCAGATTTTTAGGTGCTAACGAGAAACGATGAACCGTGTTTCAATGATCGAGGGACATAAAAGTTATGCCAGCAGTTGAAGCGCCTGCTGCCCCAATTAGTAATTAGACTGCGAACGGCACTTTCTCCTCATAGCTTATGCTAAGATTAACGTGGGCTGCAAACAAACATCTCGGATCTCAGCGATTTGTGAAACTACCTGTTTTCGTAACATAACATGTGAATTACGTCCTGTAGAATCACCCTTTGCTTAAGTAGGAATGTTTATATTATATATGATTCAGTTTCTCCGTGTGCAGATACTATTTCTTTGTTGTAATTATGTAAGCTTACCCAATGAAATATCAGTCGCACCTTAAAAGAACACACTCCTCTCCTTGGAGCTGTGTAGCGGTGTAGAGCTGGTACCAGGTGATCATGTGACGTTTCACCCTCCATCGCTACCGTAAGTGAACGCACTGAAATGGCGTCTGTGTGCTAGTCGGTTGTACTAAATCAGCTGGGTGGGCGTGGAGACACGACAAAATGGCAGACGTGTCTGGACGTGTTCACGACGACTCCATGAATAAAGTTGCCCGGTTTTTTGGCACGCCAACGCGAATTTCCGACGATTATCCGAGGAATGGCGTACCATTCGCAGGCGTAGAACACGGCTTACGAACAGTGGTTGTAAAAAGATTCTAACAGACAGGGGCCGGAGAGCAATGTCACACCTTGTCTATGCCAGTCCATTCCAAACCCGACCAGAATTGCTGCAGGTCCATCTCATTTAGTTTCTGAGTGTAAATTGCGGAGTCAACTGCATGCAATGGACATCTGATGTTCGGTACGTCGCTGACGGCCATTTTTCACAGCGGAACTTAAAGCTAGACAGGTAATATCAGCCGCCTCCCAGGGTTTAATTTTAGGCCTTATACTGTTCTCATTGTGCATCAATGGCGTGTCATCAGTTCCGTCTCACTGTAAACACCACATATTTGCTGCTGAGCTATAATTATAAGTAAATGCAAAATCAATCAAATTGAGGACAGCTGTCGAAGATTTCAGTGCCGTGCTGCGTGCATTATCAAAATTGTCGTAGAATGTCAGGTTCATTCTAGGATCACTGGTCAGAAATTTCGTAAATCCCTGCCATATTTACTCCTAAATCGGACTAACATGAATTTCTCTCCTCAGTAAAGAGTCTAGGAGTAATAATAGGTGACAACAGTAAATGAACTGAGAACGTAGCTACAATTTGCATGAAAGCGTCAGCACCACGCCTTACAAAAATATAAAGAGTGTGCTATCTTCTTCACCTAAAGAAAGAAACTTGTACATACGCTTGTAGTTCAAATTTTTGCTTATAGCGTTGTTATCGTTCAAAGTCTTTCTCGCGATAACACACGGCGCTTGAAAATGGTACTAAAAGCTTGAGATCTGTATGGATAGACTTTTTCATCATATTTCGCCATCTTATGCCCAGTCACCCTGGCTACGTGCAGGCAAGAGCAGAGATTTCCACTCACTCCGTCTTCATTACCGTCTTATGAACTTACGTAGTCTGTCCTATCCCTCCTCAATCTCGACACTCTTCTCCGAAGAACGCAGCGCAAACACTCGTTCTCATCAGAGTAAAGTCCTCTCTTTCCGACTCCATCACTCAACCACCTTCTCTAATTCCGTTTACAAGCAGGAACCCGACTCTAGAATGATCTGCCTAGCTACATCAGAGCACTACATAACGTCTCCAATTCCAATAGACAGTTATGGCATATTTATTAGAACAGCAGAATTGTCTGGAATTTTTCCATACACACTACTTATCCCATTACAAGCAAGTACCCTTATTTCCCATCAAAATTGTCCGTATTTCCTAAAAACATCAGTGTATCTTAATTTCTGTCCTCAGATCTCATTCTTCCTCAAAAATTTCACTTCTGTTTAGGCAAACACATTTTATATATCCTACTGTCACTACTATTATCATTATTACTGCAGGAGTGTTAGTATCCCTAGTATTATTGCTATTAGTTCTTAGACAGTACTCCAAATGGCATTAGATAAATTCAAGTCTTCTTTCAAATTATTATCGTTTCGTTAGTACGCTTCAAAGTACAAAGTAAGAGCCTACGGAATACCAGACCAGCTGTGTGGCTGGATTGAAGAGTTTTTAGCAAACAGAACACAGCATGTTGTTCTCAATGGAGAGACGTCTACAGACGTTAAAGTAACCTCTGGCGTGCCACAGGGAAGTGTTATGGGACCATTGCTTTTCACAATATGTATAAATGACCTAGTAGATAGTGTCGGAAGTTCCATGCGGCTTTTCGCGGATGATGCTGTAGTATACAGAGAAGTTGCAGCATTAGAAAATTGTAGCGAAATGCAGGAAGATCTGCAGCGGATAGGCACTTGGTGCAGGGAGTGGCAACTGACCCTTAACGTAGACAAATGTAATGTATTGCGAATACATAGAAAGAAGGATCCTTTATTGTATGATTATATGATAGCAGAACAAACACTGGTAGCAGTTACTTCTGTAAAATATCTGGGAGTATGCGTGCGGAACGATTTGAAGTGGAATGATCATATAAAATTAATTGTTGGTAAGGCGGGTGCCAGGTTGAGATTCAATGGGAGAGTCCTTAGAAAATGTAGTCCATCATCAAAGGAGGTGGCTTACAAAACACTCGTTCGACCTATACTTCAGTATTGCTTGTCAGTGTGGAATCCGTACCAGGTCGGGTTGACAGGGGAGATAGAGAAGATCCAAAGAATAGCGGCGCGTTTCGTCACACAGACTCTGCAAGAGAGGCGCTCTGCATCGCGGTGTAGCTTGCTGTCCAGGTTTCGAGAGGGTGCGTTTCTGGATGAGGTATCGAATATATTGCTTCCCCCTGCTTATACCTCCCGAGGAGATCACAAATGTAAAATTAGAGAGATTCGAGCGCGCAAGGAGGCTTTCCGGCAGTCGTTCTTCCCGCAAACCATACGCGACTGGAACAGGAAAGGGAGGTAATGACAGTGGCACGTAAAGTGCCCTCCACCACACACCGTTGGGTGGCTTGCGGAGTATAAATGTAGATGTAGATGTAGATTAAAACTGTGACACGAAAAGCGTTGTAACTGCAAAGCCCTGGTTCAGAGCAAGAGAGGGTCTGAAGACTCTAATCTGACCAGCTTAAAAAACAAAATAAATGATTGTCAGCTGCTGATAAATATGTTTTGATCCGTGAGATAGAACAGAGAGGTCAGGAATTTATTAGTATGCAACACCTTCTAAATGGTTTGTGAAGGAAACGTAATCCAAAATGACGTACCAAGCAAGCCACAGAGTGAGTCGATCTCTGATGACGTTCATATCTTTGATTTGCTTACTAACATAACTTTGCTTTACCTGCTATTAAGTTCAAACTTCTTTAGAATTCTTGCAAATTTTAACAGTATATTCTGCGTAACTAATTTTCACCAAACGCTGTAAGGAGAGCATCATCTATAAGTCTTGTGCTGTGGACGGTAATTCCGTTCTCAGTGCCCAGAGGAAGTCAAGCCGACCGTGCCACGTAAGGCAGAGGCCGAGATGAGTGAAGCTGCTGCCTGCGGAGGCAGCCCAGCCTAGCCCAGTTACGTGTCATCTGGGCTGCGGCGGGAGGCGGTCAGCGGGAGAAACCGGTCGCCAGACGTAAACACGGCCGAGGAGCCGCGGGCGACTGGCCGCAGCGTGGTAGCAGGGCGTTCACTCCACCGTCGGTTTTGGCTCTGAAGGAACAGGAATCCTGAGAGGCAAAAAAAGAAGAGTTGTGCATTTTATTTTTCAAGGAAGCGTGCTGTGTATAGGCTGTAACACGTGAAAGTGCAGATATTTTTATATGTGGTACACACATCAGTGTGTTCGTTGTTTTTTCTCTGCATCGAACAGCCGTCTAGCAAACACATCACACAATTTACTACCTGATGTTTTCTGCATGGTCATAACTACACCCCAACGTGGTGTGCACCTGTCAGTATGGACTAGCTGTTGGGCATCCACACATCCACACTTCAGCACCATACCTACTGCCCAGGGGAAAATGAGCCTTAGTGGCTTGCTCTTGTCACATGTACTTGGAGGTACTAACCAAACTAAAAATATACAACTTGTAATAGTTATAATTATTAAACTGCAAATGACATTAGTTTTGATGCAATTTTGGCCAGTACACCTTCCTCAGTCACCAATAGCAATATCTGTACTTATACTCGTAACACCCCATACATTGACGAAGCATGACTCCTGGGCCCGGCAGGTGGGCGTTAGTTTGTGACAGCTGCTGTCATAGTGTAACATTTGTTTCATTAATTTATTTGTTTGTTCGTTAATGTTCTGGGCCCAAGAGAACAAACTTGCCTTCCAGTAACTTCATATACTTGGCAGAAGATGTTTCCTACAGCTAGTAATATGTGGTTCATAAGTCGCTCTTTAGTGTAGTGTAGCCCCTTGTAGTTGGGGTTTAGGGGCCGGGGAGCGAGTGGCGAAGGGGTCATTCTCACGGTACGAGCGTAACGCGATTTAGTGACGTCACGTGGTATCTTCTTGCACAGTTAAATACGTGAAAATCATCACACTTTAGGTGAAAAGTTTCTGTCTACTGTGACAGACGAGGCTCGTCTTTAAATACAGTATATAACTTGTTTTTGACGGTTGACAACTAATTCGTAAAAAAAAAGAAAAAAAAAAGAAAAGTATGTGAATTCCTAAGGGACCAAACTGCTGAGGTCATCGGTCCCTAGACTTACACGCTGCTTAAACTAACTTATGCTAAGAACAACACACACGCACACCCATGCCCGAGGAAAGACTCGAACCTCCTACGGGAGGGGCCACCCAATCCGTGACACGACGCCTCTAACCGCGCGGCCAGTCCGAGCGGCTGCTTCTTCAGTATTTTTGGCTGTCGCGTAATACAGACTAATAAAATTTTTTTGAACGTCCCAACCCATCAATGAGTTAAGTTTCAAGGGGATTTTGGTAAAGTGACCTCTGCGATTGTCATCAGCAGATTTTATTAATTTATATTGCTATGAGACTAAAAGCGCGTATAGCACATACCTGAATGGTAAGGAAATAGGGTTCAGCAGTAACGTTCTGGGAAGCAATACGCAAGAAGAATGTCAACCACACGACCTTGAGGTTACTGTTTTCAACGAGTGAGAAGTGTTCAGCGAAAAGGCTGTGAAAATTCAGCCGCCTGACGCGAGTTAACCCCACTTACCCAGCGCAGAGAGCTCTCTTAGCTGAAAGATGTTGACACACCTGCCTCTTGCAATTTGTAGGCTAAAGTCCCTGACGCTCTGCCCAAAATCCAGAAACTTCCCCAGCCATAGCAAATAATATACAATATCACATGGCTCAAAAGCATACATGTAATAGCTAAACAAGTTTTTCTTGGGGGATAAAATTTCTGGGGATGGATTCGTCTTTGGGGGAACGCTGAGATTTTATTTTTTATATCTGGGTGGGTGTGATTTTTTTCCCTGGGGACCACTTCTCGCCCAAACTCACCCCTGTGCCATGTACGGTGAGGAGTGTAAAAACAGACACAAATCTGTGCGATTCTTGGGAGTGAGACGTACCTACAACAGGAGGTATCCCAGGGTGGGGGTGCAACTGTAATACGAAGCATCCCAGAGTGGGGATGAATCCATCCTAAACTTGAATGACAAGTTTTGTCATATTGCACGACACGATCAATGCTATGCTGGATGACATGATGGCATGTGTCATCTTATACGACATGGCATTATATACTCCTGGAAATGGAAAAAAGAACACATTGACACCGGTGTGTCAGACCCACCATACTTGCTCCGGACACTGCGAGAGGGCTGTACAAGCAATGATCACACGCACGGCACAGCGGACACACCAGGAACCGCGGTGTTGGCCGTCGAATGGCGCTAGCTGCGCAGCATTTGTGCACCGCCGCCGTCAGTGTCAGCCAGTTTGCCGTGGCATACGGAGCTCCATCGCAGTCTTTAACACTGGTAGCATGCCGCGACAGCGTGGACGTGAACCGTATGTGCAGTTGACGGACTTTGAGCGAGGGCGTATAGTGGGCATGCGGGAGGCCGGGTGGACGTACCGCCGAATTGCTCAACACGTGGGGCGTGAGGTCTCCACAGTACATCGATGTTGTCGCCAGTGGTCGGCGGAAGGTGCACGTGCCCGTCGACGTGGGACCGGACCGCAGCGACGCACGGATGCACGCCAAGACCGTAGGATCCTACGCAGTGCCGTAGGGGACCGCACCGCCACTTCCCAGCAAATTAGGGACACTGTTGCTCCTGGGGTATCGGCAAGGACCATTCGCAACCGTCTCCATGAAGCTGGGCTACGGTCCCGCACACCGTTAGGCCGTCTTCCGCTCACGCCCCAACATCGTGCAGCCCGCCTCCAGTGGTGTCGCGACAGGCGTGAATGGAGGGACGAATGGAGACGTGACGTCTTCAGCGATGAGAGTCGCTTCTGCCTTGGTGCCAATGATGGTCGTATGCGTGTTTGGCGCCGTGCAGGTGAGCGCCACAATCAGGACTGCATACGACCGAGGCACACAGGGCCAACACCCGGCATCATGGTGTGGGGAGCGATCTCCTACACTGGCCGTACACCACTGGTGATCGTCGAGGGGACACTGAATAGTGCACGGTACATCCAAACCGTCATCGAACCCATCGTTCTACCATTCCTAGACCGGCAAGGGAACTTGCTGTTCCAACAGGACAATGCACGTCCGCATGTATCCCGTGCCACCCAACGTGCTCTAGAAGGTGTAAGTCAACTACCCTGGCCAGCAAGATCTCCGGATCTGTCCCCCATTGAGCATGTTTGGGACTGGATGAAGCGTCGTCTCACGCGGTCTGCACGTCCAGCACGAACGCTGGTCCAACTGAGGCGCCAGGTGGAAATGGCATGGCAAGCCGTTCCACAGGACTACATCCAGCATCTCTACGATCGTCTCCATGGGAGAATAGCAGCCTGCATTGCTGCGAAAGGTGGATATACACTATACTAGTGCCGACATTGTGCATGCTCTGTTGCCTGTGTCTATGTGCCTGTGGTTCTGTCAGTGTGATCATGTGATGTATCTGACCCCAGGAATGTGTCAATAAAGTTTCCCCTTCCTGGGACAATGAATTCACGGTGTTCTTATTTCAATTTCCAGGAGTGTATATCATGTTACTTCAGTTCACATGATGCATTATATTACATGACGTGGGTACTAATATTAACAAATAAAAAAGCGCAAAAATGTTAATGTCTTTTGATTTAAATGCCTTCGAAGCTGGTAGATAAGTTGAAAAGCTAGTTTCCTTCTTTTACGTCCTTAAGCTCTGCCCACGACATATTCGTCTTTTCAGAAATGGTTCAAATGGCTCTAATCACTATGGGACTTAACATCTGAGGTTATCAGTCCCCTAGACTTAGAACTACTTACGCCTAACTAACCTAAGGACATCACACACATCCATGCCCGAGGCAGGATTCGAATCTGCGATCGTAGCAGCAGCGCGGTTCCGGACTGAAGTGCCTACAACCGCTCGGTCACAACGGCTGGCTATTCGCCTTTTCTGTACTAAGATAGGATCATTTTTCATTCTGGTTCCCAAGTTTCACTCTATCATAATTTTGACATTAGCCGTTTAAGTGCTCGATCCAACAGTGTATCATTTTGTACAGGGATGGGCAAATTCAGGTTTGTTACATGCATTGCTTTAGTTACACGTTAAAAGATTTTTCGGCGATTTTAAGCCACTTGTGAATAAAATCTTTCACGCATAAACAACGAAACGATAAACAATTGAAATAACCAGTTTTTTTCTAATTACATCCAAATTTAACATTTAAAATGCAACGCATTTCCATGAAACACAGTTTCATGGGCGAACGCAAGATTTATCACACGTAAAACCCGAGCGATGAAAGATTTTTGGAAATGCTTCTTATAATTACAGTAAAAATATTTTTTTATCATCGTCTGTATCATTTTAAACCGTCTCTGCACGTGCGAGTCGTATAAAACGGATTTTACGTGCAATTTATGTGCAACTTTAGACCGCTATGTCGTAGCAATAGATAAATCTTTCACAAAGCAACAGGATGACTATTAATTACATGTATTTGTCCACCTTCTTACAAAATTTGAATCGATTCGTACAAATTTGAAACACAGAATGGCGGGTGAAAGAAATAAACTCACACAAAACGTGTTTTTCGTACATAGAATCAGAACGAAGATAGATTTTTGAAAGGGAGTTTTCAGTTTTATCGCATGCACGCCTTTTTCATTTATTTGTTTTCGCGCATTTAGTTCATATAAGAATGAATTTTACGAGCTCGAGCTTCAACCATCGTATCATGACAACGGATAAAGACTATCGGATAAAAAAATTTCGTTTTGATTTTATCCATTTACAGGACTAAAAGCGGATATTGAACGTCTACAGAGCACGGCAGCACGAACTGTCACAGGTTTGTTTGAAGCGTGGGAGTCACAGAGAAGCTGAAGAAACTGAACTGACAGTTTCTTGAAGACAGACATAGACACTCCAGAGAAAACCTACTTACAAAGTTTCAAGTGCCGGCTTTAAATGATGACTCTAGCAGTATACAATAACCCTATACGTATCATGAGGACAAGGTTAGATTAAGTACAGCATGCTCAGAGACATTTAAAGAATCATTCTTCCCATGCTCCATACGTGAATGAAACGGAAAGAAACCCTAATAACTAGCACAATGGGACGTACCTTCTGACATACACGTCACAGTGGTTTGCACAGTAAGGTCACAATGGTTTGCAGAATACAGATGTAGATGTAGATCAAGACAAGGCGTAGTCCATAGACCTGCAGTCAACAAAGGTTGCATCTAGTAGCAGTTGAGGCTGCATGACCGTTATCAGGTGACAAGTCGCGTCGAGTACTTCTCATTTCTCTGCCGATGATGACAGATACTGCATGGGCGGAGCGGGCGGTAATTGTGGCTGCTCAACCATATTCTGTTGTGACAGGACATCATTTCTGATCGCGTAGACCACGGAAGCGGCGCAGTGCCAGACCAAGGCATGATGTAATACAGGTCACCAGTGCTACGGTTTGGCCCCCAAACTAGCTGCATCAACTATGATTCAGCGTGTGCCAAAACGCTTTATCATCGCGTCATGTCGACCCTGCGCCATTTTCTGTTTCTGTCAGGGAAAAGCCTTCTGCTTGTTTGCCCACAGGTTTTGTAACCAATTTGGAAAGCAAATGTGTAACAAAATTGATTTCGGATGGCCCAAACTGACAGCGATCTAATTTGCAGTATACCACTGCTCACTCGTTATGACTGGACGGGGCGTTCGTTCATTACATACAAGGGGTGCAGTTGTTTACCCGCGTGGAATAATTCTATCTGCGATATTGAAGATCCATCATAGATTCTGTTGACCTCAGCAATCGGAATTGGTACATGATCTGCATAATCGCCTGGCAACGAGTACCATCCCACGTTCAAAGTCGGTTAACTCACGACATGATACCATATCACTGCTCACCACTCAGTAACAGACTGTTCAGATACTGTGTCTGCACGCGTATGATACGCAGCATCTCCTCATAACTTTCGGGCATCACATACGATACATATTCTTGTGGAAGAATCCTTTCCGGGACTTTTGACCACTCAGCTGATTTCACAAGACATATCCGGCCACCACTGCAACCAATTTCCAGGAAATAGCAGAACAGTAATCGGGCAACCATCGCCAACTAGTCACAAATAACATCAACGAATCTAAAGTCAGTTAAACACTTTCATTATGCCTTTTTCCATAAACAAATGTTGTTTATTATACGTTCGCAATGTACGATACTGTGGAGCCATACAAACAAACTTTCCATATACTGACGTGACAAGTTGTAGGACACCTCCTAATATTGTGTTGGATCTCCTTTCGCCCTCCTTATTGCAGCACTCAGCATGGCCTCAACAAGTCGATAGAAGTCCCCTGTAGAAATATTGAGCCATGCTGCCTCTATAGCCGTCCGTAATTGCAGAAGTGTTGCCGGTGCATGATTTTGTGCACGAACTGGCCTCCCGATTACGTCCCGTAAATGATCGATGGGATTCATGTCGCGAAATTTAGATTGCCAGTTCATTCTCTCGAAATGTCCAAAATTTCCTTCAAACCAGTCTCGAAAAGTTGTGACCTGGTGACGCGGTGCATTGTCATCCATAAAACGTCCATCGATGTTTGGGAACATGAAGTTCCTCAATAGCTGAAAATGGTCTTCATGTAGCCGTGTATAACCATTCCCATTCAATGATCGGTTCAGTTGGACCAGAGGACCCGAACCATTCCACATAAATATAGCCCACACCATTATGGAGCCACCACCAGCTCGCACAGTGCCCTGTTGACAACTTGGGTCCATGGCTTCGTAGTGTCTGCACCACTATCAAACCCTACCATCAGCTCTTACCAGCTGAAATCGGGACTCATCCGACCATGCCACGGTTTTCCGCCGGCCGCGGTGGCCGAGCGGTTCTAGGCGCTTCAGTCCGGAACCGCGCGACTGCTGCGGTCGCAGGTTCGAATCCTGCCTGGGGCATGGATGTGTGTGATGTCCTTAGGTTAGTTAGGTTTAAGTAGTTCTGAGTTCTAGGGGACTGATGACCTCCGATGTTAAGACCCATGGTGCTCAGAGCCATTTGAACCATTTTTGAACGGTTTTCCAATCGTCTAAAGTCCAACCGATATAGTCACAAGCCAGGAGAGACGCTGCAGGCGATTTCGTGTTGTTAGCAAAGGCACCGATAGTCTATGTCTTAGCCCAAATTTCGCCGCCCTGTCCTAACGGATACGTTCCTCGTACTTCCTACATTGATTTCTGTCGTTTCACGCAGTGCTGCTTGCCTGTTTGCACGGACAACTCGACGTAAACGATACTGCTCTCTGTCGTTAAGTGAGGGCAGTCGGTCACTGGGTTGTCCGTGGTGAGAGGTAATGCCTGAAATTTAGTATTCGCGGCACACTCTTGACACTGTGGATCTCGGAATATTGAATTCCCTAACGATTTTCGAAATAGGATAGCCCCATTCGTCTAGCTCCAACTACCATTCCGCGTTCTAAGTCTGTTAAGTCCTGTCGTGTGGGCATAATCACGTCCTTTTAATATGAATCAGTGACTACAAATGACAGCCCCGCCAAAGCATCGCTTTGTTATACCACGTGTACGCGATACTACAACGATCTGTATATTTACGCTGCCCCACGACTTGTCACCTCATTGTATATGTGGTCTGCTATCTAAACTGCAAACAAGTGCATCGGGGGCCTGCGTCAAAAGTGAAAGATGAAAATGTTATTCTAATGAAAACATAACCAAGATCTGCGGGGCATATATTAAGTTAACCAATTGTTTGCGCTAAGTAGCACACTAACCATTGGTACACTTCGCTCGGTAAGTAAAAAAAAAAAAAAAAAAAACAGCACTCGAAGAAAATTGGAGAATATTCTATTTTAGTACGGAAAAATAGCCTGATGTAATTTGTTCGACATTTCGGTGGATTATGTATCAGTTACTCAGTTGTTATAAAACTGAGTGGACATCGTACCATATACACACATCAAAAAAAATTTTCATCATCCCGGTTCCCAAAACTTCTGAAGATAAACGTTGACTGTGGATATTATATCACATACGCAGTTCCTCTGACTGTTCAGAGATGTCACTAAACCCGCCCAAAGATGTAAACAGCCATCCATAAGCAGCGGCTATTAGACAGAGGGGATCCGACAGCTGATCAGTTCCAGTCATTCCACCAGCAAGGAGGTACACGGCTCGTGTTTTCTTTAGTTCAACCACGTCTAGAAGGTCTACACCGCGGTCCGATCGCGTCCGTGTTGTTACTTTGTGCCAGGAAGGGCTCTCAACAAGGGAAGTGTCCAGGCGTCACGGAGTGAACCAAAGCGATGTTGTTTGGATATGGAGGAGATACAGAGAGACAGGAACTGTCGATGACATGCCTCACTCAGGCCGCCCAAGGGCTGCTACTGCAGTGGATGACCGCTACCTACGGACTATCGCTCGGAGGAACCCTAACAGCAACGCCACCATCTTGAATAATGCTTTTCGTACAGCCACGGGACGTCGTGTTACGACTCAAACTGTGCACAATAGGCTGCATGATGCGCACCTTCACTCCCGACATCCATTGCGAGATCCATCTTTGCAGCCACGACACCATGCAGCGCGGTTCTCTTCACCGATGAGTGTCGCATCTGCCTTCATTTGGTGGCAACCAGGTCAGGATAAACTCCTCAGACACACTGTCCAGTGATTGCAGCAAGGTGGAAGTTCCCAGCTGTTTTGGGGTGGCATTATGTTGGGCCGACGTACGTTACTGTTGGTCATGGAAGGCACCGTAACGGCTGTACGACACGTGAATGCCATCCTCCGACCGATAGTGTAATCTTATCGGCAGCATATTGGGGAGGCACTCGTCTTTATGGACGACAATTCGCACTCTCATCGTGCACATTTTGTGAATCACTTCCTTCAGGATAGCGACATCGCTCGACTAGAGTTTTCAGCATGTTCTCCAGACATGTACCCTATCAAACATGCCTGGGATGGATTGAAATGGGCTGTTTATGGACGACGTGATCCACCAACCACTCCGAGGGATTTACCCCGAATCGCCGTTGAGGAGTGGGACAATCTGGACCAACAGTGCCGTGATGAACTGGTGGATAGTGTGCCACGACGAATATAGGCATGCATCAATGCAAGAGGACGTGCTGCTGGCTGTAGAGGTACCGGTGTGTACAGCAATCTGGACCACCACCTCTGAAGGACTCGCTGTATGGTGGTACAACATGCAATATGTGGTTTTCATCTCTATTCCAATTTTCTATACAGGCTCCGGAACGCTCGGAATCGAGGTGATTCGAAACTTTTTTTGATATGTGTATTTTAAATATAGACACAGCGGACGTAGCGCCTCTAAATGAAATATATTTTCACAACTCGGATGTTTATCAAATGCATGTAAGATATGTGGGCCTATAATCTCACGGAATACTCACATGGATGCCATACCCAAGGAACCCGAGACTGAGGTCTGAGAATGCACTTAATGTTTTAAAATATGTTAGACGCGGGTCTTATGAGACGACAGAACTTGTCTCCTATACAACAGTTTTATCCATTGCACTATGATGCATAGTCTATTAAAACTTTTGAAAAGGTGTTTTACGACCTTAAGATGATATTTAAAAAGTGTTTCATGCTCGGTTCTAATATTACTTTAATTTTTCCGCATTCAGTCAGATATTTGTTCAAATCACGTCTGAAATTATTTTTTTCTTCTACAGGGAACTTTCTTAATTGCCATAAAGATAAATTATTAATTTGTAATCTTGCATAGAATCACTACACACTTCATTTTAGTAGGCAGTCGTTTAAGTTCACTTAAAATGATAATAATTATTACAAAAACACATTACATGCGCGATAATTTAATTTCCTCATAGTGATTGCACTGCGTCAAGTTCTTTCTGACATGGGGCGAAAGTTCTCTTCCTTAACTCTCTTTATTCACCAGTGCCATCTCTCTTTATCATAAAACAGTAGTCAGCCATAACGTTTGGATTCCACCTTCCGTGGTATCTCTTTCCCATAACGTTGATGTCCTGGTGGAACTATTCTCCTTCTCTTAGATTGCCAAGATTGACAGGAAAAAATCAATATGTGGATGTAGAAAACGGAGCTTCACACTCATGTTACACGTTAATTTCATGAAGCTCTGCAACATAGTTTTAACCATTAACATCCTGATATGCGGTCCCACAAAGGCCCCTTCGTTAAGTTTCTCATGAAGTACTTTTGGATATTTTGTTACCAATTAGAGGAACCAGTCATCATCTTTTGAAAATGCTTTAGTGAACTGTTCAATTAAAACTGTGGATGTAATAGTATCTTGCTTTGCTGAAGAATTGGTTCATTTAAAATAGTCTGAAAATTAGGTTGGAGAGTTTCCCTTTCGGGCCAATTAGTTACCTTCCAGTGCTTGCTTTGGCTCGTTGACCTACTCACAAATGGAAGACGGCATTTTTGTGTAGCCGGATTGTTGACCAAGTAACATGTCAACTACTCTCAAATCCCCACATACCGCCCACGGATTTTTTCATGATTTACACATTTCAATACAGGTTTAAGGTTTTCGCACCTCTCCATATGGTGTATTGAATGTACAGAATACCTTGTGTGGTGCACAGCTCTTGTCTTGGTAACAAAGCCTTATGTCAAACTATGTGCAGTAGATTTTTTCACGAAATTATTGATGTTCTGTGTTTGCTTATCAGATACGTAGCGACCACAAACATAACAGAATACGCTTCGATTATTCAAACACTTGCGGGAACTCATTTCTAATAAACTGCAAAACTGCATTTAGCAGCACTAATATCACCTCACAACACTAAACATGTCAAAAATGAGCTATAAAGTTTCTCGCCTAATAGTCAGAAGGATGTGACGAGTGTGCCCAGCTACACCATCTTACTAAAATAAAATTTGCCTTACTTGCAATAAACCTTCTCTCTGTGGAACTTAGGGTTAAATGAAAATTGAGTTTACATGATTTCTGAAAAAACTGTAAATGATAGAGAAACACTAATTAAAAATCTGAAATCAACTCAGAAAAGTGATTCAGGAACAATGAAAATTACGCAACGTGTTGCGTAGTGTCATGGATCTGCCATTCGAACACACATTGTAAGACAAATAGAAAACGACGCACCTCAAAGGTGTTATGCCAATTCGTCACAAATTTATATTCATACAGGTATCGACCGACAAGCAAAATTGTAAACTTCGGCAACTGATGTATGAATGTGTGACGCTGCACCGCAATTTCATCACGCAGTTAGCAAGGATAGTAAGCAGGGTACATGTCGATACTAGGGCATAAAGTCTTGGCGAATTTCATTCTGTGTGCTTAATTAGACAGTAATTATGCCTCGCAGACAGGAGCGGAAACAATAAGCGCAGATGTCAGCATTTGAGAGGACACGTAGTTAAGGTCAAAGCAGCCGGTTAGAGAAATCGCCGTATCGTGGGAGATTTGAACAGGAGGAATGTCACTATTCGTATTCGAGGATGTTGGCAGGAATGGAAGAACCATGGCCGAACACAGCGTCAAAAAAGTAGCGATGAACCTAGAGAGGCGACAGCGCGTGAGGCCTGAACAATCGTCAGAGAGGCACTCAGAGCCCCGGACTTGTCATTATCAACGACCCGATGTGCAACTGGTGCTTCAGTGGTCACAAGGACCATTACTAGGCGGCTCACAGAAAGGGGGCTGAGCTCACGGCGCCCCTTGCACCGACTACTATTGACCTGTGTACACCAACGAGCCCGTTTGCAGCGGTGTCGGGCACAATCGGCAAGGAATCCCATTGACTGGAGTAGAACTGTCTTCACGCTTCGAACTGAGGCCCAATAAGAGGCGAAGATGTACTGGAGACGCCCTGGACAGCAGTGGGATACCGAACTCACTGTCACTCACCAGACAGCCCAACAACCAAAAGTGATGGTCTGCGACGCCACTTCATTTCATAGCAGCATCTCTTTGGTTGTCATCTGCGGCGCCCTTACAGCACACGGTACGCTGACGATGCTCTACGCTCCGTTTTGTTGCCCTTCATCCTGGGTTTACGTTCCAGCAATATAATGCACGCTTGCACATGGCGAGAATTTCTACTGCTTGTCTTCGCGCTTGCCAAACCTTCTCTCGGCCAGCAAGATCTCCGGGTCTCTCTCCAGTTGACTACGTTTGGATCATTATGGGCAGGGCTCTCCAACAAGTCCGGGATTTTGACGATCTACCTCGCACATTGGAAGAATTTGGCACGAAATCCCTCAGCAAAACATCCAACACCCCTGTCAATAAATGCCAAGCCGAATAACTGCTTGCAAAATGGCCAGAGATGGACCAATGCGCTACTGTCTTGCTCAGTTTATGAAGTTCTTTCTCTTGAATAAATCATACAATTTTTCTGAAATTGTAATCATTTGTTTGTCTGCACATGTTCATCACATCTACCGATTTCCGCACCGTTCTGATAATTCCTCCATGATGCGTCGTTTTTTTTCTTTTTTATAGTGTATTTAAAGATATTAGATGCAGTCCACCTGGTTCATTTAGATATGCTCCCAGACTGTGCGCTGAAGCTGCTGAGCCGACACCGGTTGTCTGACGCAGTTGGACGTGATACGATATCTCATATGATAGTAGACCAGGCGTGAGAGATCTCAACATCGGGCACGTATAGAAAAATACCATCATCGTCAGTCTATAATGACCTCAAAGTCGACGAGAAGAGGAAATGAGAACTGTACTTATAGCTACCTAGGCTTCCGCGGTTATGTCACTTAACACAAAAGTTTTCGGCATTTGATGTCGCATCATGTTGTAAAACGGGCAACGGCCTTGCCGAAGTGGATACACCGGTTCCCGTGAGATCACCGAAGTTAAGCGCTGTCGGGCGTGGTCGCCACTTGGATGGGTGACCATCCAGGTCGCCATGCGCTGTTGCCATTTTTCGGGGTGTACTCATCCTCGCGATGCCAACTGAGAAGCTACTCGACCGAATAGTAGCCGCTTCGGTCAAGAATACCATCACAACGACCAGGAGAGCGGTGTGCTGACCCCACGCCCCTCCTATCCGCATCCTTCATTGAGGATGACACGGCGGTCGGATGGTCCCAGTAGGCCACCCGTGGCCTGAAGACGGAGTGCTATCATATTGTAAAATATGTGTACCATCAGGAGGGTCACTTCAACCGTCACTGAGTCTGTGGTTTCCATCCGTGACAGTTATTCTACAATATGACGCAGAAAACTTTTATGTTGACTGAAATCTATACAATTCCATGAAAATAGTTTTACAAGCCATGAGGGACGATAAATTACACGAAAAAATAACTAAGAAGGAGCCAGGAACTGATGGTTTCTTCAGTAGGGACCCAAACGTCATATGGAAAGAAGTGATGAAAAGGTTTTGCTAGCCTTTAAATACCCTATCTATAATTCATCAACGACGCATTGAGACAACCATCATGGTAACTTTTTTGCTTTCATCATTCCAATAAACATGTAAACATGGCATGTCTTGAGAGTGTTCTGTCGTGTGTGACCAAAGATTTCTGATGTTTGGTTGGCAATTTCGATGGCAGCTAAAGTGGAAGTCAAAGGGCCTTTTCCCATCTCTATAGAAGAAGGAGAGCAAGTGTCAGTTCTGGCGATCAGGTGCTGCTAACTTCTAAAACGTGCGCCTACTATGGCACTAGGTGTTTCCAATCCCTTTTTCTCTGACGATGTCTCGAATACGTAATGCGAAACGGAGCTGCCCTTACGACAATATCGGCAGTCGGATAAAAAACCACGATAACAAGCGAAAGTGTTCTCGTTATGACACGGGAACTGACCTGAGCACGATTTCAAGTCTGTTATTAGATACGAACGGAGTCCGAGGCGACCCATATGCGAAACGTAATAGGCAGGCTGGAACTCGACGGCACCAGCTGGCGATTACGTCCGCAGACTTGGCGCTTAATGACTGGGCGGAGGGCTCACACTTTTCACTGCGTAGCGACGGCACACCCACACGGTCACTGGTAGGCAGCTGTTCGCTACGTGGAGGCAGCGTGCAGGCTGCGTTTTATCAAGAAGACTGTGTAAAGTATGTGTGAAGAACTGTAAACGGATCCTAGTCAAGACTCCACATACGAGGGTCACTCCAAAAGAAATGCACACTATTTTTGTAAAAATACAGTTGTCATTCTGCATGTGTGAAAGTTTTACAGTGTGTAGATACATCCTCCCACTTGTTTTCAAACTTAGTTCAACCTGTTCCCGTGAGTGGCGCCGTCACAGCATGTCTTCAAGATGGCTGCTACACTTTACGTTCGTCAGAAGCAACCTGATGTCATAGACTTCCTGTGCTGTGAAAACGAGACAGTGGGAAACATCCACAAGAGGCTGTAAAAGGTGTATGGAGATGCTGCGGTCGATCGCAGTACAGTTAATTGGTGGGCAAGCAGGTTACGTGATGAAAGCTGGCACAGCAATCTTGAGGACTGTCCTCGCAGCGGCAGGCCTCGTAATGCACTCACTCCAGACAATGCGCAGACAGTTAAGGAATTGGTGACTGCTGATAGACGCATCACAGTGAACGAATTGTCACGCTACGTTGGGATAGGGGAAGGAAGTGTTTGCAGAATACTGAAAGTGTTGGCGTTAGAAAAGTTTTGTGCCAGGTGGGTTCCCAGGATGTTGACAGTGGCTCACAAAGAAACAAGAAAAACGGTATGCAGCGAACTTTTGGAACAGTACGAGAATGTTGGAGATGAATTTCTTGGAAGAATTGTGACAGGTGATGAAACATGGCTCCATCATTTTTCACCGGAGACGAAGAGGCAATCAATGGAGTGGCATCATGCAAATTCACCCATGAAAAAAAACTCAAAACTATAACTTCTGCTGAAAAAGTTATGGCTACGTTGTTTTCCGATTCCGAAGGACTCTTGCTAGTGGACGTCATGCCAAGTGGAACCACCATAAATTCTTATGCATATGTGACGACACTGAAGAAACTTCAAGCTCGGCTGAGTAGTGTTCGACCACATCGACAAAAGCCGCATGTTTTGCTGTTGCACGACAATACACGGCCACACGTCAATCAAAAAACCATGGAAGCAATCACAAAAGTCATATGGACAACACTGAAACACCCGCCTTACAGTCCTAACCTGGCTCCATGTGACTATCATCTCTTTGGGAAACTGAAAGACTCTCTTCGTGGAACAAGGTTTGAAGATAATGACTCCCTTGTGCACGCTGCCAAACAGTGGCTCTAACAGGTTGGTCCAGAATTTTAGCGTGCGGGTATACAGGCGCTGGTTCCAAGATAGCGTAAAGGATGTATCTACACAATGTAAAACTTTCAAACATGTAGAATAAAAGATGGATTAAAAAAAAATAGTGTGCATTTCTTTTGGAGTGACCCTCGTACGTTACATACCAAGAATAATGGAGATGTAACCCCTGAGCGCAATTTATGGTTAAGCCACCTCACAAGGATAATTATAAATTTAAAAATTACAGGGTCATCACCAGCCCAAGCCCTTCCTAACAATTAAGAAAAGACCGAACTGGAAATTATCAGTTTAATTAAGTTAAGACTTTAATTATAAGAATGCGAATTTTTCAGATAAACTAACAAGATGAACTGCATTGTATCCCGTACATTAATCAGCTTATTTAATTAAAAGTGAATTCCTTAATTTTGAAACAGTACACCCGTTCACTTTGTTTTTTTTTTCTCCCATTTTTGTTCATCACAAGCAAGCAGATTAACTTTTTTTAAAAAATCGGGGAACAGAATATTAATTTGAAAAGTGGCATCAATGAGAAAGATAAAGGGCGCAGAATTTATCTTTTACGTAGCACATTTATTTCATGACTGAATTTGATGCACATCCAATGAATACACATGACTGGTGCCTGAATAAAAAAAAAAATAACTAAATAATTCGCCAAAAAATGGTAGAATAGCGCAATCAAAAGGAAGAAACACACAAAAGGAAGTGGAACACAATAATTCAATCATTCCATCTACATACCCACGACAGAAATAGTTCAGAGAGATACCTGTCACCATTATGCTCATGCACTAGCTTGGAAAGAGGTTTATCCGATTTGCAAGGCTTTGTAGAGTAGATATACAACATGGAAACCGCGCCTGCCGTTTACGAACGGACGAACTTCAGCACGTGGTAAACTTGATTACGAGTTAACTGTTCAGAAATTAGCCATTAAACCAAGCACAAATGTATGAAATTTTAATGCTGCAGTACCAGAATGATTTTTCCACCACGAAATAAAATTAACTCGGCAAGGCAGAACCGTTTCAACTTACACGTGGTCCGTCCAGAAAGAAACCGTTACAAACATTTCCTCTATGCGCACGAAGGACTGATATTTTACAGAAGCCGGCTGCGGTGGCCGAGCGATTCTAGGCGCTTCAGTCCGGAACCGCGCGACTGCTACGGTCGCAAGTTCGAATCCTGCCTCGGGCATAGTTGTGTGTGATGTCCTTAGGTTAGTTAGGTTTAAGTAGTTCTTAGTTCTAGGGGATTGATGACCTCAGATGTTAAGTCCCATAGTGCTCAGAGCCATTTGAACCATTTTACAGAAATTATAACACACGAAACAATTAAACTGGTAATATGAAAACCTATTGCAGTGTAGTAGTAGACCAGAAGGATCATCGGTTACCAAACGCGAGGTACAAGACGAACACAAACAGACAATAGCACCTTAACGAAAACATAGAAAATAAGAATAATAAAAATCACACTCACTCTAAAACACTATTATCATCACGTTCACCCGAAGTCATGCTGACGAGCTTTTCCTAAACATATTCACTGCTAGAAATTCCACACCATGATGTCCGAAAGGAACAAAGCAACTTCCGCACTTTTAAATTCAACCACCACCATCGGCGCTTTTGGTTAACAAAATAATTATTTCACATTCCGAAAATACATAATTACACACGCTTCACTTAAGCTGAAGTCCTTAAATATTCCATGAGTTTAACATAGGGAAGTTCTAACCCGATCTACTTCCTATCAGCAGAAACCTTCTCTAGGAGCTACGAGCTGTACTCACCAACCGCTAGCTGCAGAGTGTCCTTTCTCCACCGAGCTTCGCCTAACTACCAGCACAACGGCAGCTACCAGGGGAGTGACTTTTTTTATCGCAGGGTATGGTAACTTCAAACGCGTGTGTTTGGAAGTTAGCCCCCAAGTATCTGCATTCTGGTGCGAAGACTGTGGAGATTGCGACTTTCTTGGCAGTGAGCAGCTTGAACGAAGGGTATTCAGCAATTATGAAGACCATGACAACGATGGACGTTACTCTGGGAGTCTATTCGACGCAGTTCGCCAAGCATTCGGACGACCATCGGATTCAACCGCTTGTCACCGGCCGTACGAGCGGCTCTTGAGCAGTGCAGGATGGCCCACATTGAGCAGAACGCCCTCTATGAGGAAGAGGAAGGACTAGTTGATGGACCCGGAATATCAGATTGAACGTAAGTTGCATAATATTGCATTCATATGTAGTCTAAACTTCAAACGCGTTTTTCTCGAAATGACTTTTTTTATCGCAGGGTATGGTAACTTCAAATCTACTGAACCGATTGGCATGATTCTTTGTCTCCGATGAAGCTAATTAAATTGCCTAGGAGTTGTACCACTTTTATTCCGATCCATCAACCATAAATATTTATGAAACTTCCTGGCAGATTAAAACTGTGTGCCCGACCGAGACTCGAGCTCGGGACCTTTGCCTTTCGCGGGCAAATAAATATTTTTCCTTGGCTGACGAAGTAGAAAAATCGATGAAAAAACCTTAATTTTTTGTCAAATGGCCGCCATTTTGTTTCCTATGGTCCAAATAACTAAGCGAGGTACAAGTCCTAAAGAATCTTATTTACTTCGCTAACGTCAACACAGTTATGATTTCAGACGAGCCGGCTGACCTGTGACATAACGCGCGTGGAGGTCTACATAGAAACTTTGTTTCGATCCGAAGGCACTTCCGCCCACTTCCGCCTTTGCTCTTCGACATTTCCGGTCGAAAAAATTCCAGTTTGTAGAGGGAATATCAATAAACATTTTAACCAAATTTGACGTTAATATCTTTAACAAATACCGAGAAAAAATTCTAAAAGAACATGCTTTTTTCGGGTCAAAGATAGTAAACCTCCCCTTAAGAAAACTTTTTCTCAGGAACGGGTGAACTTATCAAGTCTGAATTTATGCGACCTACAAGGATCTACGGTCCCTTGACGGTGAGACAAAAGTAACCTTCTAAGCCATTCTAATAAAAAAAATACTCTCATTTCTATCACATATTCCGATACTCGAAATTCGGTCGTTAAAACTTATAGGGTAGTTTCCATTGACTTAGAAGCATAAAATTTGACCAGAAGCAAGGATTCATAGTACAAGTTAAGGAAACCATTCGAAAATTGTTAATTTGTAGTTATATCACATATTTTTTTTCCATTTGTTGTCCGTCGGTTGAGACAGCTTCTGCCCAGAAATTGCTTTTTGGTGGTGTAAATAAACTTCAAAATCAGTGCAGTTAAAAGATACGGCCACATATGTTTCATATTTTGATACAAGCGCAAACTCACTCATCAGAAACTATAAATGAACTATCTTCGCGCCACGGATTTTTCAGTCCATTGCAAATTAACCTACCCCTCTCAGCGATATGAGGAGTCGCCAGAAAAATCACGATGTTCTGATTCCCATCGAACTGAAGATTCGCCGGCCGGGGTGGCCGAGCGGTTCTAGGCGCTACAGTGTGGAACTGCGCGACCGCTTCGGTCGCAGGTTCGAATCCTGCCTCGGGCATGGATGTGTGATGTCCTTAGGTTAGTTAGGTTTAAGTAGTTCTAAGTTCTAGTGGACTGATGACGCCAGAAGTTAAGTCCCATAGTGCTCAGAGCCATTTGAACCATTTTTGAACTGAAGATTCCCTTTGCCCGGTTGTATAATTGGGGTAGATCAGGGAAACACAAGTCGCAGAAGTGGTGTCCAATAGAAAGACTTGCAGCCGCATGAAATTATTGTTATGGCCTCTATAAATAATTAAGTTAGTACGCAACCTTCAGAGCGCCAGTCCCACTCGCACTTGCCCGGTTTTTTATTATATATTTCAGCCTCGGATCAGACAAGTGGTATGGGTTTCGACTTTTTCCCAATTCATCAAGCAGAAGATTTGAATACATTACATAGTCTGCTACCTATTAGTAAGTCATCATCAGATGATTTGAATGTGCTACATAGCAACTTGCCATCTAAAGAGACCCGGAGATGGCCCACAATGTAGGCAGTGTGCCTAGTCTGTGTTATTTGATTGTGCTCTTTTTAATCGTTGTTAACACTTGCATGGGGGCTTAATTATTTATTATTAATGCAAATTCTTTTTTTATTTTTTTTATTTTTTTTTTTTTGTCGCTGTAGTATGTCCGATTACGAAGTCTCGTAAACGGTTGGCCCTGACTAGTTTTAGTACGCAATCTCACTGCATAGAATAACAACAAAGAATGAAAGAAAATTCCGTTAATACAATTAATTAATTAATTAAGTCCCCAGCAGCTATAAAACCAACGAAACAACAAGCACAAATGCAGCTGTTCTGTGTGTGGAAGTGTGATTCAACGTACACATCTGGCACGGTTCTTCTTCAATAAGACAAGAAATTTTAAATACCATTTATACTGAATTAATTTAAAAAATTGAAATACTATAATTGCGCAAGAAAACCAGAATTACACTCTAATACAAGAACACGATCCAGATGCTTTGTTGACTGAACCTGTGACGAGGCATTGTTTAAGACATAATGAAAAAAAAGGAATTTTTTCTACCTTCATATATATGGACGAAAAGCACTCTGATCATTACAATATCTTCATTCGAACAACATCTGCTGTCTAGCCCATCAAACAACTGCATACAACATGGCCACAAATAGCACAGCTATCAACATCCTCTCAGCAAGATCTGCACAAGCACTCACTACGACGACATCTCAACAACGACTTGACTCCTACTACCTCTCAACAAGCACTGACTACTGCCACATCTCGACAAGCACTCTCCACCACGACTTCTCGACAAGAACTGCCAGTGGAGGCGGCGGAATAAAACTCTTTGGCGCAATCTCTGGCGCTGTGGCTCAGTGTAGCCACCTTTCATATGCCCTTCCTCCAAGGGCCAGAATTTGATGGTATTTTTGCCAGCATTGGTGGTGAAAATACCACCAAATTCGTCCACAAAAATACAGACAAAAATAAAAGATAACATTAATACGTAAATATCACATAATTAGATAAAATTTTGGCTTTGCACTGACCTTTCAATAACCTAATATATAAAATACAGTAAGCAATACAAATTCTTTCATACATGTGACTTAACATAATAGTTTACACAATACACAAAAAATCAGTTTATACAAATGTTCACATAAAATGCTTTCAATGATTCAAAAAAACAAGTAGTTGATAGTTCCAGCAGTAGCACCCAGCAATGGTCAGCAGGTGCAAACAGCAAGAAGTAACATCATTTCAGTAGAAACAGTTCCAACAGTGGCACCCAGTAATGTTGAACAGGTGCAAACACCAACAAGTGACATTATGTCAGTACAAACAGTTCCATCAGTGGCACCCAGCAATGTTGAGCAAGTGCAGACAGCAACAAGTGACATCATTTCAGTAGAAGCAGTTCCATCAGTGGCACCCAGTAATGTTGAGCAGGTGCAGACACCAACAGGTGACATCTTTTCAGTAGAAGCAGTCCATCAGTGGCACCCAGCATTGTTGAACAGGTGCAGACAGCAACAAGTGACATCATTTCAGTATAAGCAGTTCCACTAGTGACACCCAGTAATGTTGAACAGGTGCAGACAGCAGTTCATAATATTCACTATCACTAATCACACTGTTCATCAGAGTTTATTGGCAGAAATTAAACATGTCCTAGTGGCACCAATCATGTAGAAAAAGTGCAAGTAACAGTCCATAATATTTACTATCACTAATCACACAGTACATCAGCAGAAATTAAACATTTCTAAGTGTCACACATCAATGTTGAACAGGTGCAGGTGTGAACAACACTTTGAATGCACACACAATTGCTTTTACAAAATTATTATCAATGCTCTTACACTAAACATACAAATTATAATAAACACACAAATGATATCAGATAATTGTCATATTACTATTACAAATACACAAATATCAGTAAACCTATAATATTTATGGGTGTCAGTGCAAGCCACAACAAACAAGTAAAATAATATTTAGGAGATAGGTCGGTGCCAATTATCTGGGATTAGGAAGGGAAAACACATGAAACACACTCACTCACCTTTCGTCCACATTAGTGCTACTGTGTAATTGAATAGTGTTAACTGTGTAAATGCAATTCTGTCAAAATTTGATGTTCATCATGTGTATCAAGTAGTAGTGGCAGCAATGTATAACAGTCAATAATAGTTAGTCAACGTCATAGTCATCATGTCAAGACCAATGTTTGCCAAGCCAGATCAAAATGTACGGTTGCTCAACAACTGTCAGTGTGCCAAGATATGCAAGTGCTTCCTCTCTCAAAAAAAAGTATATACTGCTTAGTGATTTAACAAAGTGTGTGTGTAGACAATCTTCCTTCTACTTGAGTGTTCTAGTCTGCCATCTTCATCCTCCTTGTTCCATATAAACCAAAAAAAAAAAAAAAATGCTCCTCACTTACTTCACCTCTATCCACCAAAACTCCAACAATCATCAGCATCACATAATCTTAATACTTCAATAATACCTCTTACGTCGATACATATAAACCTTATCATCAATAGCATTTACCTTACCTCTTGTCCACCAAAACTCCAATAATCATCAACTTCACACAATCTCAATACCTCAATAATATCTCTTCAATACGTCGACACATATAAACCTTATCGCCAATATCATTTCACTTCCATAACAACTCTTTCTTCTAGTCAGTCTCCTCGAACAAGTACAGATAAAATCCTAGTGCAAACTTCATCATCCCATACAATCCGTAGACACAATGTCCACACACAACCTCTGTGTAATCCATCTGACCCATATCTTCTACCCATTATGAATTATAAATACATTTTGGTTACCTTGTCCATCATAAAATAAAAAAAATGCATACATGACCTCTAACAGACTTTAGGTCGAATAACTCTCAGTAATTGAGTACGATTACGGAGTGTGAATGATCATAATATTTCATAGTGTGTACACCACTTCAAGAATCATGGCAGAAGCAAACATGTGGAGTATTTTTTGTGTCAAGTGTCACTTGCTATTTCAATAGCTCACGAAGAATGCAGTGTAATAGCTGTCAATGGTCTAAACCTAGTGTTGGTATGTCATGTTGTTAGCTTCCTTCCTATTAGCATACATTTATACAGCTTCCATAAAACCTCCAGCTCATGTGACTTCAATGAAGTTTCTTGTACCAACGTCGTTCGTAGAATTATAGCAGTTCAGTTTCTTATCTTAAAATATAAGGCACTGAGCGTAAGCAAAACATGCATTAGCGAGTAAATATACCAGTGGAGAACATAATGTCAACAAGTGGATGCAGCACAATTCCTACCACGAGTCTCTGCCAAGCAAACAATCTATAATTAATACCATAGTGTGACCTAAACTCTATGTTCATACACAGTATATCAGCATTTCTATATACCAAATTAAAGAGTAGTTATGACAACAAAACAGAAATGTGTAAATATGCAATCCATACACAAGCAGCAAATATATATCTTACGTAATAAACAGGTCATTAGCAACATATCAGCATAAGCAAATAAATGTTCGTATGTAATCTTAATAAGTAAACATGAAGGCGCAAGCAGATAAATCACAAAGTATAACTTACATACATAATTATATCAGCACAATTAATCATGTGACAATTATAATTTGAATAAATAAGCACAGCAGGCACATAATAAAAAAAAGTGACATCAGTGAAAAAGCATAGCAGCCAAGCGATGCATAATATACATAAGTAACAACCCTGTTCATTAATCAATCATTGTCAAAATCAGCAAATGTACACAAGCACGTCGCTTCACAAGTAAATTCATAGAACATGAAATTTAGTACAAAGTATGAATCACGTAATCGCGAGCAGCAAATTACGTCTAAAGTACGTACCTAAGTGGAAATATGGTACCTGAAAAATAAACTCAATTAATAGTTACCCTTTTTAGTGTATTACTTTTTTCTTCGAAATTACATTCTTCCTGAAATTTTCTCGATAGCAAGTCCTCTTAACGTCGGACACACACAGAATTTACCTGAAGTTCTTAAATATTTTATACAACCGTATCCTGAAAAATACTGAACGTTGATAACATAATTTATCAAGTCACTATAGCTTTATACTGAATTTAATCGGAGAAATTAGACTGTGTATTTGTTAACGGCTGTCAGTGCATTCGCACTGAGCGCTCGATCAGCTGTAGGCGCGTGACGTAGGAAGTGATTGTTTGCGGTCAACGACTGCCTTGTGCGGCGCGCAGACTTGACTGTTGCTTTGAGTATGTGCCGCCGCCGGAACACGGCGCGGTATCCTTGTATTCTCTGCATGTTTACGTATAACTGTTGGTTTCTCGAAAGTGTGTCATTCCACCAAAATTTTAACATTAGATATATGATGTACTCCCCTAGAGCTCCGAGATTTAAGAGTTTCTACTTCGACAGTGTTATCATGAATAATTTTGCGAATTCTATATGGACCGTTATAAAGCAGAAAAAATTTGCGACACAAGCCTTTTCCTTTGTGAGACAAACGATGAGACTTAATTAACACCTTCTGACCAACTGACAAGATTTTTAAACGACCAGGATGTTTAGCTGATTTCTCTCTTCTAGCAGCTGCAGATGCAATATTTTGCAGAGCCAGGTTGACAACTTCAGAATGCCGCAGTTTCCGTGAAGGCGGAAAAGGAACGATTTTAGAAATGCGACTTGTCGGTGCTTTGTTTTTTAACATCAGTATAGGCGGTAAAGAAGTTGAGTCATTAGGAAGTTCATTCAGAATGTTTTGAAAAATATGAAGATACTGATCCCACGTTCTGTGATTCTGATGACAATAAAGTCGACACAATTTATTGATCTCCTTCATCCATCTCTCTGAAGCGTTAGATTGAGGGTGAAAAAGTGAAATGAAAATTGGTTTAATCTTACGACGCCGTAGAGTACGAAGCCAAATTTTAAAGCGAAACTGTGATCCATTATCTGATATAACCTTATCAACATGACCCACTTCTTTAAGAAAATGTTTGATGAAAGCATTAGATACTGAACGAGCTGTTGCTTTGCGTAAAGGTGTAAAGCACGCATATTTTGATGTCAGTTCCACTGCTACGAAAATGTACGCAAAACCATTAGTGGAACGAACCACTGGACCGAACAAATCGACTGCAGCCATGTCCTTTAATTTCGCTGGAATGATAGGAAACAACGGTGCTCTGTGATAAATAGTTGGCGGCTTAGCCTTTTGACATAATTTGCATTTGGCAAGAACAGATCGAATACATTTTTCCATATTACTGAAGTAGCAATTTTCTCGTAATTTATGAAAGCATTTTCTGGGACCAAAGTGTGCATAACTGAAATGTGTGTACCAAATCAATTTATTAACCCACTTATCAAGAATAAAAACTAACCAAACAGAGTTGTCGACCGATTTTCGTTTAAAAAGAATATCATTGCGAACTAAATAATACTGTCTGATCGCTACGCTTTCCTTTCTCCTCCACTTCTCCTTAATGTCCTTCCAGATTGGATCCTTATTTTGCTCCTTAGCGATGTCCTGGAGCGAAGACAAAATAAAATTCTCAAACGCAACACCTTGAATATACATCAAACAATAATTGTTTTCTTTGCAGTCCTCCTCAGCACTTTGTTTCAAACCCACAGGTGCACGTGATAAAGCATCAGCAACAATATTTGAAGAACCCTGTGTGTAAACAATACTAAAATCAAATTCCTGTAGATACAGCGCCCATCGTGACAATCTGCCATGAGTTAATTTTGCTGACATAAGAAATTCCAGAGCTCGATGGTCAGTGTAAACCTTAGTATGTCTGCCGTACAAAAATATGCGAAATTTTGTGAAAGCCCACACAACAGCCAAAGCTTCAAGTTCCGTAATCGAATAATTCTTTTCTGATTTAGAGAGAACACGACTTCCAAATGCGATAGTTTTCTGTACTACAACGCCGTTTTCTTCTATCTCGTGAAATAAGTGTGCACCTAGGCCTTTGTATGATGAGTCCGTCGCCAAACAAAAATCTTTAGATAAATCCGGATGTGAAAGAAGTGGAGCAGCAACTAAAGCATCACGAAGTTGTTCAAATTCTGACAGAGCTTCCTCATCCCAACACCAATTAGAATTCTTTCCAGATAGTTCACATAAACGAGGTGTGGCCAAATCGTCCAATCTAACAAAGCGTCTAAGAAAATTACAGACACCAAGGAAACTACGAACATCACGTTTTGTGGTAGGAACAGCATAATTACGAATAGCGTCTAGCTTCTCTGGATCAGGAAGAATACCTTCTGTAGAAATAATATGACCAAGAAATTTTACCTGAGAACGACCAAATTCAGATTTTTCCAAGTTCACTGTAATGCCAACTCTTGCAAAAATACGTAATAATGAATCCAAAATTTTGTTGTGCTCACTCCAAGAACGTTTAGCAATAAGAATGTCGTCAACATATGAAGTAATATTGTCTCGAAGATAAACAGGTAAGATTTCGTTTAAACTACGAATGAATGCTGCTGAAGATACAGTAAGTCCAAACGGTAATTTCCGAAACTGGTAACAGTTACCAAAGGCTAAAAAGGCAATGTATTTTCTACAATCAGGGTGGAGTTCTATTTGCCAAAAACTTGCGCGCATATCAATCGTGGATAAAACTTTAATTCCATGGAAATGTTGAAGAAGTTCATCTAAATTTTGTGGACGGTCAGTTTCAGGAATGATGATATTATTTATCTGTCTGGAATCCAGAACCAAACGAATTGACCCATCCTTTTTAAGAACGACATGTAATGGGCTGGTATAAGGACTGACTGCTGGCTCAATAATGCCTTGATCTAACATGTATTGAAGTTCACTCTTAACCTTGTCTCTGTAAGCCAAAGGAATAGCGTACGTTTTCCCCCGAAATGGTGTGTGTTCTTTTACTTTAAATAAATATTGTAAGCGTTGTATAGTTCCTGTGTGATGACTAAATACTGTAGCATGTGAAGTCAAAATTTGGTGAAGTTCTTCTCTTGCAACGTCATCTGGCACTTCAGCTTTCTTAACCTTTTCATTAATTAATTCCTAATGTTAATTATATCATCCATCGCGTCTCTGTATCTATTGTCGTTGTCATGAATAAATACACTGTCGTCATATTGCTCAACGAAAACATCAGAAGTAAGAAACCTTAAACATTTTGTATCTGATTCAGATCTTGTTAAACACTCGAAAAATTTCAAACATTTCGGCATTCCGACAACAGTCAAATTCACACTTCCTTCTTTAAAGTTCAAAATTGCCTTATGTATGTTAAGAAACTCCATACCTAATATAATTTGTGTACTGAGTAATGGAACAATAATAAAATTAGCAGAAAATTCGTATCCTTGACAATTGAAATTTAGGTTGGTCTGTTGTTTGACTTCCACACCTTTTCCAGAAATCGCTCCTCGAATTGTAGTTTTAGAAACAGGTAACACAGGACAAGCAATAGTTCTTACACATATACGAAAAACTGATTCACTAATGACATTCAATGGGCTCCCAGAATCTAAAACTGCAGTGAACTTATTCTTACCCACACATACTTCAATAACAGGATGTAAAAATGCGTCTACATTATTTTCCTTTTCGTCCAGCAAAATGTCTCTCATGTCTTCCAGGCGTACGTAGTGTAAAGTCGTAGTGTCATTACTTTCTGAACCGTCTATATTGCTGCCAGAAGCCGAAGCTACAAGTCATTGTCGATTGCTTGCGTCACGTCTTTGATTATTCGCGTCATTCCGCGGATCAATTTCTACGATTTGCACTTGTCTCTCTGAAGTTCTGTCACGTGGATGATGCCAATTAGGTCCCTCCTGTCTGTTAGATACAAATTCTTGGTTGTGTCTGTTATTAAAATTTCTATTTTCCTGTCTGTCTGCATGACTACTTCTTGTGTAATTTCGACTGTCACTTCTGAAATTACTGTTAGACCTACTACCCTGGTTATTTCTGTAGTAAGAATTTCTATTACTGTATGAATAACTTCTGTCTTGATGATACTGATTACTGTTTCCGTATGATTGATCATTCCGGTACGAATTATCGTTATTATAATTGTCTGTGTAATTTCTGGTAGAACGTCTGTTATTGTCATAAGGGTGGTATCTATTGTCCTGTCTGTTACGTCTGTCATTCTCAAAATTACCCATATAACGCCCGTTCCGATCACTATCCCTTTTCTCTGAAAATTTATTGTAATTACTGTTACTGAAAAAATTACAGGAAGTCCCGTCGTCGTTGTCATACTCGAGTTCTTGTAGCAAAGTATTAAAAGTCTCAATGTCGTCTTTACATCTTCCAGCTAAAGCAATTTGTCTTATGGATTGTGGCAGCTTAGTTAAACAAATGCGAATTAATTCAGTCGGGCTATAAGGGTTGGGCAGGAACTGATTCTTTCTAATCATGTCTTCAAAGTATTCTGCCGGCGTGCGGAACTCAGACTGTTTAAAATTACGCTGCATAATAAGACTATGTTTGACTCTGTCTTGCGTGTTTTCGGACCAATATGCCGATAGAAATGCATGATAAAAATCATTTAGATTATTACAATCTCTAATAAGTGCGCGCATCCGCGTCGCCGGTTCGTTTTCTAAATATCCACACATAAATTCCAGTTTGTGACTTAGTGGCCAATTTGGTGGAAGTGCGTACATAAAATGATCTAGCCATGAACATGGATGTATGTCATTCTTAGAATTGCGAAAGATCTTAAATTTCCGAACAGTCAAGAAGTGTTTATAGTCAAAGTTTTCTCCTCGTGGCGACAAAGACCTACCGCGTCTGTCCCAGTCCGAATGTCGATTATTGTCAAGTTCGCGCGCCTGGCGCTCTCTTGTTGCATCTCGTAAATGAAACAAATTATTTTCTTCAAACCCCTCTGCTATCTGTGATTCTAAATATCCTCTGCTGTCTTTTTCTATGATTTCGCCTTCAATTTGTTTGACTTGCTTTCGTAATGCCTCAAATTCCCTTTTAACGCGTTCATTAAATTTTCCCTGATTTTCAACATGCTTATTTATGTTCTGGTACTCTTCGGTTTCTGCAAATGGCAATGGTGCTGTATCATCTGAATCTCTGTCCCCATTTAAACTAAGACTTGTCAATTTATCTGCAATCTCCTCAACTCTTTCCGATAAGTCACCTGTTTGTTCTTTCTGTTTATTTACGCCTTCCGTAAGTGTCGCGACTCGGGTTTCAGTATTGACACATTTAGTAGTTCACTGTTCATACTGTTGTGTTAGGTTATTTATTCTGTCATTTGCTACGGATTCCTCGATTCTTTCAAGTATTTCTTCCTTATCGTGTGCACGTTGTAAATTAAACTCTGAAAATTTTTGTACTATCACGCGATCTCTTTCTTCCTGTTCTCTATCCTGTTCCTTTTGTCTGATTTCTATTGAAATTAATCTATTATTATGAGAATTCAAAATCGGTTGCACTTCTTCTCTAATTTCTTTCTTTAATTCATCTTTCATGTTTTTGAAACGTGTCCCTATTCGTGAATCTAACCGTGTTTCCATTGTTTCCATCTCTGTTTTAATTGTTCCTATTTGTGAGTCTAACCGTGTTGCCAAAGTTCCCATCTCTCTTTTTAATTCAGATCCTAACCGTGTTTCCATTGTTCCCATATCATTTTTAATTGTTCCTATCCCTGTTTTAATTGTTCCTATTTGTGATCCCAGTGAGTCTAACATTGTTTCCATTGTTCCCATATCAGTTTCTAACCGTGATCCCAAATTTAATATTGCACTCATCAACTGCTCCATGTTAACTTGTTCGAAATTCTTTTCGCCCCTAACATTTCCCGTAAAACTAACTTCTTTCGTCATAGCTGTAAAGCTATCTGTGTTCGATACTACTCCAGAATCTTCTGTCATTAATCTCGTATTCTGAAAGTTTTTTGATTGTGAAAAATTTTGAAATGGTTCCGGACTATTTTCCCGACTTATTAAATTGTTTTCAACTTCATTATCCATCACACTGTTGTCCTGTGTTGGCGAGTTCGCCATGTTAACAATTTCGTCATTCTCACTATCCATCATTTTCGCCTTTTTCATTGATCGCGTAATTATTTACAAAACATACAAAACTCGTCACTATACGAAAATTACACACAATGACACTATATCTCCAACAATACCATTCACACGAAATGTTTCCCTCAAACACGATTAGCGAACAATTGAAATAATTGCACTAAATTGTCAAACCCGTAGCCAAGACAACAAAAATTAAATTCTGCAAAAAAAAAAAAAAAAAAATACCATTAGAAGAATGACAATTACCAAATCTACACATGCAATATAGACTACAATTACTAAACTACGAATTACTACAACAATACTACTGTCTGCTATTTTTGCAATCAGAAGAATTCCAAGGGACGATCCGAAGCAGCGGTCGCCACGTGCATGGGGGCTTAATTATTTATTATTAATGCAAATTCTTTTTTTATTTTTTATTTTTGTCGCTGTAGTATGTCCGATTACGAAGTCTCGTAAACGGTTGGCCCTGACTAGTTTTAGTACGCAATCTGACTGCATAGAATAACAACAAAGAATGAAAGAAAATTTCCGTTAATACAATTAATTAATTAAGTCCCCAGCAGCTATAAAACCAACGAAACAACAAGCACAAATGTAGCTGTTCTGTGTGTGGAAGTGTGATTCAACGTACACATCTGGCACGGTTCTTCTTCAATAAGACAAGAAATTTTAAATACCGTTTATACTGAATTAATAAAAAAAATAGAAATACTATAATTGCGCAAGAAAACCAGAATTACACTCTAATACAAGAACACGAGCCAGATGCTTTGTTGACTGAACCTGTGACGAGGCATTGTTTAAGACATAATGAAAAAAAAGGAATTTTTTTTACCTTCATATATATATTGACGAAAAGCACTCTGATCATTACAATATCTTCATTCGAACAACATCTGCTGTCTAGCCCATCAAACAACTGCATACAACATGGCCACAAATAGCACAGCTATCAATATCCTCTCAGCAAGATCTGCACAAGCACTCACTACGACGACATCTCAACAACGACTTGACTCCTACTACCTCTCAACAAGCACTGACTACTGCCACATCTCGACAAGCACTGCCAGTGGAGGCGGCGGAATAAAACTCTTTGGCGCAATCTCTGGCGCTGTGGCTCAGTGTAGCCACCTTTCACACTGATTCAGAGATGTACGGATATCAGCAGATAAAAATGTTTTTTCCCGGTCTCCGCAGTGGCAGGGCAGCGTCGCTGCCTCATTGTATCACGGATTCGACTCCCACCTTGGTTGTGGTTGTGTTCTTTAAATGTACAGTTATTTCATAAGTCCTGGCTAGCTGAAGTATAAGTACAGTAAGTGAAGCTGTCCTCAGACCCAGGATTGGTCTGACCACTGCAGACCTTCACTAGGCACTATCCTACTGGATTCTCTTCTGGCTGCTCTGGTCTGTCTCTGATGTCTGAAAGCAGCCAGTTGTAGGAAAAATTAATATTTAACGGCCACTCCGAACTTGGCATTCTTCAGGTTACAAGAAACACCAGTAAACACCATAGAACCAAATCGCGCCTGAACTACGACTCCCACACGCTGTGGATTAAACGCCTCACTGGCCCATCAGTGCTCTCGACTCCCTATATCACTTGAAAAAGAGTCCAAATCGAGACTCTTCGGACCGTACTACAAGCCTACACTTTGCTGCTGTCCGGTTGCTCTGTTGCTGGGCATACTAAACCCGTGCACCCTCAGGTACCCCTACGAGCCTAGTCTGTGATGTCCGACTCCAGATGCCCGTTGCATGCAGTTTCTCCAGGATGCTCGCTTGGAAACTGGTTGATATGGACGTGCATTCACTGGCAGCAGCAGTTACCGTCAAGTCTGAAACCGGTTTTCACTGACGAGGCCTGACACTCGTCTCCTGTCCGCGTCGGTTAGGACTTTCCTACGACAAGTGTCTTCACTCCTGTAATATGGTTGTCAGTGGTACACCATTCGTTGTAGACACGTTGATCTGCCCACGCTGACACATCGATATATCGGGCAATGTTGTTTACGGTGCCGTCAATGGCACGCCCGAACTCGATAGTTTCTTTCTGCCATTCTGCTGCGTCATGACGTCGACATCTGCAACTACTTGCAGACTCCGCAGGCCACCATACTGAACCATCGGTACTTTCGGTACCACTATCTGATCCCACCAACCTTGTTCCACTCGCGAATAGTGCGTGGGAAGAAAGATTGTGGATAAGCCTCTGTATTGGCTCTAATTTCTCGAATTTTCTCCTCTTGGTCAGTACGCGAGATGAATGTGGGGGAAGTAACATGTTGTCTGACTCCTTCTGAAAAGTGACGCCCGGAAATTTCAGTAGTAAATCACTCCGTGATGCACAACGCCTCTCTTGTAACGTCTGCCAGTGGAGCTTGCTTAGCATCTCCGTAACGCTCTCCCGCCAGCTAAACGATCCCGTGACGAAACCCGCCGCTCTTCGTTGGACTTCTCTATATCCTCTATAAGTCCTACCTGACAGGGATCCCAGATAGATAAACAGTACTCAAGAATCGGGCGAACAAGCACCTTATAAGCCACTTCTATCGTGGATGAGTTACATTTCCTTAAGATTCTTCCGATGAAACTGAGTCTGGTGTCTGCTTTCCCCACTATCTGTTTTATATGGTCAGTCCACTTACAGTCGCTCTGGATAGCTACGCCTAGCTATTTTACGGCAGAAGCTGTCTCCAGCTGTTTGTCATCAATAGCGTAGCTGTACAGTAGTGGATTTCTTTTCCTATGTATGCGTAATGTGTTACAATTATTTACGTTCAGGTCCAACTGCCAGAGTCTGCACCATTCATCAACTGTCTGCAAATTCTTACTATCGTCTGGCGTTGCTACTTGGATATAAACAACTGCATCAACTGTGAATAGCCTTAAAGAGCATCCAGCGCTTTCCACAAGATCATTTATACACACTCCTGGAAATGGAAAAAAGAACACATTGACACCGGTGTGTCAGACCCACCATACTTGCTCCGGACACTGCGAGAGGGCTGTACAAGCAATGATCACACGCACGGCACAGCGGACACACCAGGAACCGCGGTGTTGGCCGTCGAATGGCGCTAGCTGCGCAGCATTTGTGCACCGCCGCCGTCAGTGTCAGCGAGTTTGCCGTAGCATACGGAGCTCCATCGCAGTCTTTAACACTGGTAGCATGCCGCGACAGCGTGGACGTGAACCGTATGTGCAGTTGACGGACTTTGAGCGAGGGCGTATAGTGGGCATGCGGGAGGCCGGGTGGACGTACCGCCGAATTGCTCAACACGTGGGGCGTGAGGTCTCCACAGTACATCGATGTTGTCGCCAGTGGTCGGCGGAAGGTGCACGTGCCCGTCGACCTGGGACCGGACCGCAGCGACGCACGGATGCACGCCAAGACCGTAGGATCCTACGCAGTGCCGTAGGGGACCGCACCGCCACTTCCCAGCAAATTAGGGACACTGTTGCTCCTGGGGTATCGGCGAGGACCATTCGCAACCGTCTCCATGAAGCTGGGCTACGGTCCCGCACACCGTTAGGCTGTCTTCCGCTCACGCCCCAACATCGTGCAGCCCGCCTCCAGTGGTGTCGCGACAGGCGTGAATGGAGGGACGAATAGAGACGTGTCGTCTTCAGCGATGAGAGTCGCTTCTGCCTTGGTGCCAATGATGGTCGTATGCGTATTTGGCGCCGTGCAGGTGAGCGCCACAATCAGGACTGCATACGACCGAGGCACACAGGGCCAACACCCGGCATCATGGTGTGGGGAGCGATCTACTACACTGGCCGTACACCACTGGTGATCGTCGAGGGGACACTGAATAGTGCACGGTACATCCAAACCGTCATCGAACCCATCGTTCTACCATTCCTAGACCGGCAAGGGAACTTGCTGTTCCAACAGGACAATGCACGTCCGCATGTATCCCGTGCCACCCAACGTGCTCTAGAAGGTGTAAGTCAACTACCCTGGCCAGCAAGATCTCCGGATCTGTCCCCCATTGAGCATGTTTGGGACTGGATGAAGCGTCGTCTCACGCGGTCTGCACGTCCAGCACGAACGCTGGTCCAACTGAGGCGCCAGGTGGAAATGGCATGGCAAGCCGTTCCACAGGACTACATCCAGCATCTCTACGATCGTCTCCATGGGAGAATAGCAGCCTGCATTGCTGCGAAAGGTGGATGTACACTGTACTAGTGCCGACATTGTGCATGCTCTGTTGCCTGTGTCTATGTGCCTGTGGTTCTGTCAGTGTGATCATGTGATGTATCTGACCCCAGGAATGTGTCAATAAAGTTTCCCCTTCCTGGGACTATGAATTCACGGTGTTCTTATTTCAATTTCCAGGAGTGTATATTGTAACCAGCAACGGTCCTATCACACTTCCCTGTGGTACTCCGGATATTAGTTTTACATCTGTCGATTTAGTTCCGTTAAGAGCAACGTGTTGAGTTCTATCTGTAAGAAAGTCTTGAATCCAATCGCAGGTCTGCGCCGATACTCCGTAAGCTCGTATTTTTTCCTTTAAACGGCAATGCAGGACGGTGTCAAATGCCTTACTGAAATCAAGGAACACGGCATCAACCTGAGCGCCGTTGTCCACTGCACTGTGAATCTCATGGAGGAACAGAGCGAGCTGAGTTTTGCAGGATCTCTGTTTGCGGAATCCATGTTGATTTTTATAGAGGAGATGTTCATTTTCTAAGAAGGTCATAATTTTTTAGCGTAAAACCTGTTCCATAATTCTACAACAAATTGACGTCAACGATATAGGTCTATAATTGTGTGGATCTGTCTTAAAAACGGGAATGACCTGCCCTTTTTTCCAGTCGTTAGGTACCTCTCGTTGCTCAAGCGATCTACGATAAATTACTGCTAGAAGGGGAGCAAGTTGTTTCGCATAATCTTCATAGAATCTTATAGGTACCTCTCTGGTCCTGAAGCCTTTCCACTACTAATTCCGCGATCGGTTATCTCAATATCTGCATGACAGAGAGTACCGTATACATCTACCAGTCATTCCCTCTCCAAATTCACTCCCAAATGAAGCGAAGGAGTCACATTTTGTCTTATCTCGTCTTTGCATACCTTGCGCAAAATGTATGTTGGCTTCAGTAGGATCGTTCGGCAAACAGTTTCAAATGCCAGTCTTCTAAAGTGTCAATAGTGTTTCAGCAAAAAGACCTCGTCTTCCTTCGAGGATTCCCTTTTGAGTTCCCGAAGCATCGCTGTAATACTCTCACATTGATCTAACCTGCCGATGATAAATCTAGCAGACCGCCTCCGAATTTCTTCGATGTCTTTCTTTAATCCGATCTGTCTGAGGTCCCAAACACTGGAGCGTTACTTAACAATAAATCGCACTAGTGTTGCATATCTAATATCCTTTATAGATCGGCTACATTTTATTGAAATTCTCCCAATAAACCGAAGTCGACCGTTCGCCTTTCCTACCACCTCTGCAGAGTTACACGTAGATATTTAATCGTATTAACTGTGTCAATAATACTGTATTCGAACTTTACAGCGTTGTCTTCCTGTTCATCTGTATTAAGTTACTCTTAGAACAAACAATCACTCGTAACACCAAAAATAAATCCTGTCCAAGTCTTCCTGTATTTTCCTACAGTCACACAAGGAGGACAGTTTGCTGTACACAACAGCGTCACCGTAGAAAGTCCCAAACCATTTCCGTACAAAGAGAACTACAGCAGTACTATTACACTTGGCTGGGACACAACTGACGATACACTTCACTCTGATGAACACTCGCCAGGCAGGATAACGCACTGGGTGTTGTCGACCCATGTTACCGCACTGATTCCACGCAATCCACTGGTACACACACACACACCACTTCACTGCCATGACTATCGTCAGTGGTGGACACTCACAAGATGGCCTGGGACCAGCTGTTCATCGCCTAAGCGGTCCACACTAACTTGTGTGTGCCTTTAAGGGGGAGACAAATATTTTCCCCGATGACTCTAGACGACGATACTTACAAGGAATCCCTTGAGTATGAGGTCGCATAAGACCATTATGTTTACGGCAGTCGACGCCCCACATATTGCCTACCATGCAACCACAATATTGGCTGCAAATAGCAACAAGAGGCGGGACTGGAGATATCCGATGGTGAAGACAGCATGACGCTACGGAGCACGGGTGAACTGTTTAGTGGACGAACAACTCACAACAGTGCTAGAGTGCTGGTGGTGTTGATAGAAATAAGAGAAACGGCAACGATAAACAAAGCAAACATTGCATTACGTGAACAACGATAGTTGCCGAAGTTGAC
The DNA here is from genome assembly GCF_023864345.2 of Schistocerca serialis cubense. NCBI lineage: Eukaryota > Metazoa > Arthropoda > Insecta > Orthoptera > Acrididae > Schistocerca > Schistocerca serialis. Next base: position 517,793,851 of record NC_064638.1, read on the forward strand.
ATTTCGTTAGAATGGAACTCAAGGAATTTCGCAGAGTGAGAAATATGTGGCAGATGAAATATTAACGTTTCCGCAAGATCAGTCAGTGGAATGTGTGGTGTCATATACGCTCGACTGTGCGGATAATGTGCGTGAAGAGTACAATAATGGCTATACGTGCTTAACAAGTGAAAGTGATATTGAAACAGATGTCGAGCCATGTAGTTCGTCATCATTTCGGACAGTAAAGCCACAAATCCCGCCTCCAGTGAAACAGTAAAAAACAGTGTTGTCCATGGAGCAGGTACTAAACAAATTACGTACGTGGAAGATCATCCGCATTATAATAAATAAAACAATTATGAACAGATTTCGAATAAGTCCGCAGCAGTATGACCGGTAGTACATAAGAAAAACTACGGATATTCAAGGAGGACATGGCGCATTTGTTACAAAAACTAGTGTTTGTGCGTTTCAAGGATGCTCGATAGAATTTATAGAATGTGCATGGTAGTGGCCTAATACGTTACGCACATCAGATTGCATGCAACGTAGATTACAGTGATTTCAAGGGAAACAGTGGATAGTTGCATAACTTCAAACAGTGCTAGAGAATTGGAAGACGTAAGGTACCTAGCTGAACGTCCTGTACGGTTTGTAACTCGCAAGGAGCTCGCCTCCGATCCTGATGGTGCGGAACTTTGTGATCACTGTGGCGCACCATTTTTCATTCGCTGTTAGCGCTGCAAGTTAATGGTTTGTTTCGAACATTTCTTGAACGTCGACGATGTCCATTTTGTTAAGTGTAATACATGCATCCACAAAAGATTGGTCTCTGTACCTCCCGGACATTCACTTCCTGTCGCCCTCCTGACGCACATAGTGAGTCAGTGGCAACTACTTCATTTTTTTTTCCTATCAGAATTGTCAAGACAAGGCTTTCAAATGAGCCTTACTGAAGGTTGAACTTGCACCTCGCACTCAAGAGGTTCCTTATTTGTTGGCTGACTTGACGGTCAAGAAGCCAGTAACGTCTCAAAAGAAAATGTGGTAGTGAGGGGCCCAAAGTGGGCGCTGTCGCAGCGTCGTCGCGACGCGTGCTGCAGATACTGTACGTGTCCTCTGTCGGGAGCCGGAGGGCAAAGAAAGCGGCGCCCAGAGAGGCGAGGCGTTGCCCAAGCGAGCGCTGTTGGCGCTCCGGACCGCCCTCCGCCCTTCCCCCCCGGCGCGGTCGGCCGAGACGTCGCCCGCAAAAAGGCGGCGGGCTCCCGTTCTGGCAGCACCCGTTGCGCAGCCGCCCAGAAAACGTATCCTCCGGCTTTTGGCCAACACGCGGTCACTTCTCCAGCTTCTGTTACAGCCCCAATTCGTGTTTCCAGCGGGTACTGCACACGAAATTTCGGCGTGGTCTGTGGTTGAGATACGAAACCGTTACTCGAAGACTTGTGTACTTCAGCTTATTCTGCTTTTTTGTATTCTTTGACATCAATATCCTTTCTCCCTGTTGGGGCCAAATTACCTCTCTTCAGCCACTGGTTTACCTGATTTTCAATTTGAATATAAAATAAAATTATCCAAGTGCGTATAGTACTCGCCATTGAGGGTTCTGCACAAACTTGCCCAAGAAACTGGTATAGGTATGAGTATTCAGAGATGTGTAAACAGGTAGAATACAGCACTGCGGTCGGCAACGCCTATATAATACAAGTGTTTGGCGCAGTTGTTAGATCGGTTACTGCTGCAGTAATGACAGCTTATCAAGATTTAAGTGAGCAGAATGAGATTTTCACTCTGTAGCGGAGTGTGCGCTGATATAAACTACCTGGCAGATTAAAACTGTGTGCCGGACCGAGACTCGAACTCGGGACCTTTGCCTTTCGCGGGCATGTGCTCTACCAACTGAGCTACCCAAGCACGACTCACGCCCCGTCCTCACAGCTTTACTTCTGCCAGTACCTCGCCTCCTACCTTCCGAACTTTACAGAAGCTCTCCTGCGAACCTTGCAGAACTAGCACTCCTGAAAGAAAGGCTATTGCAGAGACATGGCTTAGCCACAGCCTGGGGGATGTTTCCAGAATGAGATTTTCACTCTGCAGTGGAGTGTGCGCTGATATGAAACTTCCTGGCAGATTAAAACTGTGTGGAGGACCGAGACTCGAACCCGGGACTGAGCACTATGGGACTTAACATCTGCGGTCATCAGTCCCCTAGAACTTAGAACTAGTTAAACCTAACTAACCTAAGGACATCAGACACATCCATGCCCGAGGCAGGATTCGAACCTGCGACCGTAGCGGTCGTGTGGTTCCAGACTGAAGCCCCTAGAACCGCTCGGCTACACCGGCCGGCCAGGGAAGATGGGAAGTCTCGGCAGAGGCACAGCAGTTCTCTAGAATGGGGGAGACTAGGGGTGTTGGGATTCAAGTTCGTGAGAGATTTAGGAGAGGAAAAGGTCTTCTAGGTGTCTTAGGAGGTTTGGAAACTTTGTGAGCCAATAGGGGAACAACTGTCAGAAGCGGGCGCGGAGTGCATGTCGTTTCAGGATTTGGACGGAGTGATAAAAACTAGGAGGAGCGAAAGCCCATTCAGCCATGGCATGATTTCAGTGTCTTAAAAAATAAATGGCTGTAATACTGCACAGATTCTTTTCTTGCTATAAGTACAGCCGTTGTTTTAAATAACTTCGAACCGAAACGTAGAATGAAACGACAGTTGATTACCTCTGAAGAAATGGCATTGAGGTACCATGTTTGTATGTCGCACTGACAGAGAAATTGTAAATTTGTGGTAAGGACTTACGGGACCAAACTGCTGAGGCATCGGTCCCTAGGCTTACACATTACTTAATCTAACTGTAACTAACTTACGCTAAGGACAACACACACACCCATGCCCGGCGGAGGACTCGAACCTCCGACGGGGGGAGCGGAGATTGACAAGGCGCCTTTGACCGCGTGGCTACCCCGCGCCGCACTGATAGAGAGGTGTTTTGAATGTACACCTATCTCTTGTTCAGCAGTCCCTCTGACAAGTGGAACTCAAAGAAAGACATTCTGCTCCTTGTAACCTCGAAGGTACCGTATCCGATCCTACTTGCAGACCAGAAGCAAGGAGTCAATCGCTTGAACGATTAATCTTGAGGACGTAGGTCAACAGTTACAAGGGAAAAGTTCAAATTTTGAATCGATAGTTGAAGTAGATTTGTGCGTAGAAGATTTACATGTACTTGACAAAAGAAATATTTTACACTGAAATCGCAGGACAAGTGTGTATTAATATTGATCATCAAGCCTGCCCCTGTTTGATCGTGAATTCTGTCCAGGTACCTATACATCATTCCATATTTAACAGAATAGTATATGCTAAAAGAATGGTCTTCTTCCTCTCCTTCCACACCATCCCTTCACTTTCCTTCCTCTCTTTGCGAAAGCTTGTTGTTGGACCCTTCTCTGCAACTCTTCCTTTCCAAACTCTTCCTCCTAAAAACACTCTTCGCCTAATGTTCGTTTCCTGCACCTTCAATAATGTGAAGTTCTCCGTTCAATATAGACTATTGTCAGTTGACTACATTTTGAAATGGCAGCAATATTTTACTCCATCTACAACACCTTGTTTTAATATTTTTAGAAACAATTTTAAATATCTTCAGGTAACGTGTTTGTATATTTTTAATGCTCATGGCTGCAGAGCAGCAACGTACCGTAGGAAAGAAAAAGAAATCGGTCATCAAGCTTCATTGCTTATCGAAAACATCAATTTAAAAAATTTCAAAGTTAATTTCTTCTGACGCTGAGAATCCCATTATTTGGTTGAGACGGGCGACACTGAAAAATGAGTGCAATGAGATACGATTGTGTCTCATTACAGAATATCAACTAGCATCTCGAAGTCTCGAACCGGCGGTTCATCTTACGACTGCTTCAGATTACGAATGTAGTGTACGACTTGCGGACGGTAAACGCTGTTATCTACGTTAGAGGCCCTCAGTATTCGCTGAGCGAGGACTATGGTGTTGTTGTTCACTGACTACACGGACAGCAGTCTCTAGTGACCTCGACTCTATCTTTCCTTACACGGGCGTGACCGTATATGTTGATTGCTTCAGAAACCGAAAACGTCATACTGCCGTGGTTGGTACTTTTTTCTCATTGCAAACGTAAATGGCCTTTCCCACATAACACTGCTTAAGTTTTATAAGCGCGTTCTGAGTGTAGTCTACATATCCTTTAGTTTGCCATTACCTGGCTGGTACTAACCGCCAACTACCTTCCAGCAGAGGTTTTCTTATGCTCGTATGCTCGTGGTACCCTTCTGCATACAGCGGTTACCTCCAGGACGGTGAAGCGTAACCGAGAGGAGCTACTCCACGGCTAAAATCATCCAAAAATATTCCCGTAACTAATTATTAATCTGATAGCATTTCTCTTCCTCGCCTCGGGAAGACATTAAAATCGTTTTTCAAATATTTTTTCTACATTTAATAATAGCTTATTTGCTAAACAACATATCATACTTAGAATCAATTTCCCCTGTAATTAGGCCATACTACTATAGAAAATCTACATCCCTTAGACTATGTCCAACCCGGTTATTTAAACAATATCTACGTAGCTGAATGCTGGTGAGAAGTTAAAACATGAATGGAAAGTTTATAAATGCTGTTGGTCTAGTTGGAATTTTTTTAGTCTATCAGTCGCGAAGTAGATCAATTTGAATTAATAATGTATAATAACTGTGATTAGACTTCTGATTTTGTATAAAATAATTTTAGTGTCTTTATCGTCCACCTGGTGCTGAAATTTTCTCTTAAATATCAAACAAATGTGGATGTCGTTAGCTCTTCTAGTCCAGCAAACACCAATACTGCATAGTATATCTTCCGGAGAAGCCTGAAAACCCTTGCTGAAATCATTTATCGGTCAATGACTGTCTCTGTGGTGAAATGCTGCCTTTGGTCTGTGAATCAGAAAGTTCGTCTAATGTGCATAGTGAAGCTCAGCGTCAAAGATGATCGGGTATTATGCCCACGTTGTACGTTAACATGCAATTCCGTTCTTGAAAGTTTACGTAAATCGCAAGGATAGCGTCGCAGGATTCGACCAAGCCATCAGCCCGCACTTTTCCCTGTATCTTACGCAGAGAAAGTTTCTAGTACAAGAAATAGGACCCAATAACCATCGAGGAATTCACTGAACGTACCTTGATTACTATGGGTGATTGTATATTTCCAGAATTTCCACAGTTCACGACTTTATTATCCTTTAACACAACGAGTATCGGACGTACTTTGGTAAATTACAACATGTCCTTTACTGGCGTCCAACAATGTAGATTAAACAAAATAGCATTGTAAAAGCCCTTCCAATCTGTGTATTGTCTCCAGTAGAAGTCATCCGAAGAAAATCTCTAAAGTTCATATTGGAATCTCATGAAGTAAGCTTCGCTCGTTCAGAGAGTACGGAGCTAACTCACTGCAATTTCTGTATTACCGCTGGCCGCGCTCGGCCGCAGAACTAAACTTCACATATACACTGATCAGCCAGAACCTTATAACCATCGACTTTGCTGTCGATATAAAGCTGTCCAGGCGATAGCAGGGTCACACAGAGAGGAATGACTGCTCGTCAGACACACGCACGGTGCATGTAATAGCAATGACAGTCTGTCCGTTTGTAGAATGGGGAAGGCACTTGATGTATCTGGATTTGAACGAGGGCAGATTGTGATGGGCTAAAGGCTTGGGACGCGCATTTCAGGTACTGCACAAATGGTCGGGTGTTCGAGGTGTGTTGTAGTGAGTGTCTTCAACACGTGGCGAAACCAAGGTGTAACCACGTCCAGGCGTTGTGGGGTTGGACGGCCAACCCTCATTACAGATGTCCGACGTCGTAGGCCGGACAGACTTGTAAAATAGGACAGGTGTCGAACTGTGGCGGAACTAACACCAGACTTTAATTCTGGACAGAGTACAAATGTGTATAAACACACACTGCACCGAATACTCCTAACGATGGGCTTCCACAGCCCACAACTCATGAATGTGCCAATGTTAATACCACGACATCGGCAACTACGACTGAAATAGGCACGTGACCATCGGCACTGGACGTTGTAGCAGTGGCAGAGAGTTGCATGGTCTGATGAATCCCGATACCTTCTTCATCATGCCGATGAGAGGTCGTCTTCCAGGGGAACAGCCCCTTGATACTTGTACTGCGGGACGGTGACAAGCTGGCGGCGGCACCATTATGCTCAGGAGAACATGCACGTGGGTATCTAAGGGTCCAGTAGAGCTCGCGCAAGGCCCCATGACGGCCAAGAAGTATCGCACACTTACTGCATACCATATACACCCCTTCATGACGATCAGGCTGCCTGACGGCAGAGGCGTTTTTCAATAAGATAATGCGCCATGTCACAAGGTGAGGAGTGTGATGACGTGATCGAGGAACACACTGGCGAGTTCCAAATGATGTGCTGGCCCCCCAACTCGTTAGATCTCAACCCGATCGAACACACCTGGGATGTGACAACGTGGCATGACAGCCCATCGCTCCCCTCCCCGGAATTAGCGGGAATTAGGTGACTTGTGTGTGCTGACGTGGTGCCAAATCCCTTAATGGATCTAAAAAGGCCTCATTCCTTCCATGTCACGACGTGTCGCCGCTTTTATCCGCGCCAAAGGTGGACATACCGGCTATTAGGCAGATGGCTGATCAGTGTACACTGTACACACATACCGAGAAATTCATAGGATGGGGATAGCGTAGTGCGTCACACTACACAGTGAAACCAACTTTTAAAAGCACCGTATTGAGGACGAGTTAAAGTTGTTGTTTTCAATCCGAAGTCTCGTTTGATGCTTATTGTATTCAAGCGTTAGTCTTCCTCTGAAAGTTTTACTCTACTTGTTCTCTCCTTTACTACAATGACGTTTCCTTGACGCCGGAGGATATGTCCTATTAATCAATCTCTCCTTTTAGTCGAGTTGTGCCATAAATTTCTTTTTTCCACAGTTCGATCCGTACATTATCATTAGGTATTCGGTCTAGCCATATAATATTGGAGGTTATTCTGTAACATCGCATTTCAAAAGCTTCTATTCTCTCTTGTCTGAACCGCATTATCGTCAACATTGCGCTTCTGTTCAAGGCTACACTTGAGTAAATACCATCAGAAGAGACTCCCTATCACAAAAATTTTCATTCGATATTAATAAACTCCTATTTTTCCGAGACGCTTTTCTTGATATTGCCAACTTGCATTTTACGTCCTCCATTCCTCTGCTAGCGTCAGTTATTTTACCGAACAAATAGTGAAGTTCATCTACATCTTTAGTTTCTCATTTCCTAATCTAATTCCCTCAACATCGTCATATTTAATTCGACTACAGTCCATTACATTTGATTCACTTTTGTTGATATTCATCTTGTAGCCTCTTTTCAAGACACTATCCATTTTCTTCAGCTTCTCTTGTAAGTCCTTTGCTGTTCCTGACATAACTACAATTTCGTCGACACACTTCCAAGTTTTTATTAGTACTCTTCAAATTTTATTTCCTTTTCCAAATTTCTCGTTCGTTTCCTTAACTGCCTGCTCAGTCTAAGATGTTGAATAACATGAATGATAGCTACAAACCTGCTTCACTCTCATCTCAATTACTGCTACCCTTATATGTCCTTGGACTCTTGTCACCGTAATCTGGTTTCTGTACATATTGTTGTTACTCTTTGTTCCCTGTATTTTATTTCTGCCACCTTCAAAACTCAAAGAGGAAATTCCGATGAACATTGTCAATAGCTTTCTCTTAATCTACAAATGCTGTAAACGCAGGTTTGCCACCCATCAGCATACCTTCTAATATAATTCGTAGGGTCAGTATTGCCTCGTCTGTTTCTGTATTTCTCGGGAACCCAAACTGCTCTTCCCCGACGTCGATTTCTACCAATGTTTCCATACTTATTCAAATAATTCTTTTTAATGTTTTGCAAAACATTCGGTAAAATTCACACCTTTTGGTGCCATCTTGCTTCGGAATTGGAATTATTACATTTTTCTTGAAGGCTGATAGTATGTCGCCTGTCTCATATATCTTTCACACCAAATTTAATTACGTAATAATAATGAAATAGCTGATCTCATAACAACTGTTTTGACTTGCTGAAAGAGTGGTCTGTTGTTTTCAGTATCGTACTGGGTTTTCTATGGTTGTGGACTTACCACGAAGACAAGGATGAGGACAAATCGAGCTATTAACCACGTTTCACAGTGAGTATGTAGTCCTCCGAGTGGCTGCAGTTATGGTCAACAAGAGTTGGCACTACATTAGATTTGCTGTTCGAGTATCCAGGTGTCTGTATATAACGGACATCCTCTGATAGTACGTTTTGACGTGCCTTCTTCAGGAAAGGCACACTCGGAGGTTTGTCTTCCTCCAATTCGTTGGCAATAGAAGGAGCAACTGCTATGGCCCGTCAAGAATTTTATCAGTCTTGAGGAATCAGTTGCCTCTTTCCCACCTTCTCTTTTCTGCTGCGTATGAAGCTATAAGCGCACCTCGCTATTTAGTCATCATCCCATTGTTTCTGCGTCAGGAGGAAGACCTGATTTCGAATCTGCTGTTTGCCTGTGACCTGTGTTCATGTTATGTTCTGCACTGGACAGTATTCTTCTCTTTGCAGCCACGGCATCGTCGCTTCCTTTCGTATCTGTTACATTTACTTGCAACACCTCAAGTGACACACTACCAAAACTCGCTTCAACCGAAGCAGTATTCCGCAATGAACCCTGTTAGCAGCCCGTGCTGGTATGTCGAAGCACTCCAACAATATTTTGATATCGGAGTTACGAACGCCCTTATAATCATAACTGGCAAGCTAATAATTTTTTTCGTTGTTTCCTGGCGCTCTTGCAATCTTATTCTGTGTGCGCCCAATAATTTTGTACTTCGTCCTAAAAGTCGCCTACGCATAAGCATAAGCATGTGAAAAGTCATTTAACAGATCTCAAAATGGCGTGGATGACAATAATTCAGTGTGACGAAGTTACCACAGGTGAGGCTCTAGCGACGAGCAACACCGGAATGTACGCCAAGTAACCTTGCTGTGTTCTTGACAAGCTAACTAACTTGCAAAGACATTGTCCTTACTCCTTGAACCATGTCTCACAGTCAGTAAGCTTACTCATCACAATGTCTTTCACCTCCGCGTTTACTGAGAGAAGTCACAACAAGCTGTCGGCGCCCTCTTTGGGGCACATTCATGTAAACCATGACTATAGGGAATGATCGTTCTGGTGATCTGGTAAATCACTATGCATCAAGTGTTGTCAACATTAAGCGTATTGTCCTTCCTACACATTAAGACAAATTTGCAATCTCGTGATGAGAATCTTATTCATACCACTCTTTACAAAACCAAGTTTGTATTGTCGGAAAAATAATCCAGTACCATCCACACAAAACAGACCTTGAACTTACTGTACATATCAAACGAAAAAATGGAAGATACAATAGAATGAAATGAACTTAACATGATGCAGTAATCAGTCTCCAGATGTTAAGTAATTCGCATCCTCTTCAAGCCTACACCACTGCATGTAAATACGCGGAAATATATTGGATGATACAAGTGGACGACCCGAATAAGCCCAAACTGTAGAGCGTATTTTAGAACTGCAAATAAAATGAAATAATTTTACCGATCATCTTGCATGTCGTATAGACTGTTCAAAATCATATCTCTCCGTCAGACAAAAGTGATTTCGTCAGAACAGCTTGATTCGTCAAACACAGCTCCGGAAACTGACATATCTAAACACTTCGAGGCACTAAACAACGAGTGTAATGCAGATCTCTCAAGACTGTAGTAGCTTCTTTCGAATTAGGCACCACGCGTCATTCTCAACCGGCAAATCAAGCTATTCGCTGATGGACAACCGCTCACCAAAGACTAGTGTCCGATGCTGTGGTTGAGCAAAGAGTTTGCGAAAATATCAGTGTCGATATAAACGGTATTCAAAAAAGTGTTGAATATTTTGAGAGAAGATAGTGCTCGTCGAGACAAGAAAAATAATTCCAATAAACAAGGATCCAGAAATGCGTATTTTCAGCGATAAACAGGTGTTGACAGGAGATGTGTGCAACATGGCGTCCATTCATGACAATGCAACCCTCTGGCCTCCGGTGTAAGGAATGATCCTTCCTTTGTAGTATACCCTGTTGTTGTTGTACCTGCTGGCACGCATTGAAGACGCGACCCTGTAGTGTCCTCAGATCGTTGACTGGCGTGGCGTAGACCAGTTTCTTCAAGTATCCCCATAACCAAAAGTCTATGGCACTGAGATGTGGGGAACGAACAGGCCAAGGTGTACTCGCCCCCCCCCCCCCCCCTCCCCGCCACCGACCAATACGCATAAACCACATTTGTATTCTTTGCTGCAACGGCACAGCCTCCAGCAAGGTAGACATACATTTATTTGAAAGTCCAGATAACGCGCCCGAATTAACCTTTGTGGTAGCACGTATGGCCCTATTAATCTATCGCCAAATACGCCTACCTATACGTTGATAAAGAATCGGTGTTGATACCCTCTTTCCTGAATTGCTTAGGGATTTACATCTGCCCATACTTGCTGGTTATGGCAATTCACAATTTTTGTGAACCCTGCTTCATCGGTAAATAAACTCTTGGGTGTGAACAGCGGATCTGCGGAACCCTCCTGCAAAAGTCATTGACAGAACCTTCATCTGCCATAATGATCCTGTGGCCTCAGAGCCTGAACGCGCTGTGGATGATATAAGTACGGCAGTTGTTCATGAAGTACCCCTCATATAAGAGAGTGAGACAAGCCTTCTGCTGTTCCTAATGGTCTGATACTGGTCCCAGGTGTTTCTTCCAGCGAACGTAGCACACGCTCCTCCATGTCAGGCTTGCGTTCTGTGCGGAGCCTGCGTCTGTCAGTCTTGCAAGGTGCAACGGCACCTGTGTCCCTCAGACGCTGGAAAAGTCTGCCGAACACCTTACCAGAGGGCATCTCTGCGCTGTGAATGTTTTTCGGCGTAGAGGGCACGGGCTGGCAAGCTATGTTCCTTTGCTACACCATAACGGAGTATCATACCCGCCGTTTCACTTGCCGAGCAGTAAACTCCATTGCTAACAATTGGTGGAAGAGAGAAAATGTAAATGTACTACACCATTTGTACGTACAAAAAGCACAATAACAGTAAACACGTAAGTGAATCTGACTGTGGAAGAAGATAAAACACCGTGATACGTATCCAGGATTTACAGTACTGTACGAAAAAGCACACAAACACGACGAAAACTAACGTAGCCTACAGCACACTCGACCCACGCAACTGACTGCCGGCCAGCTAATGGTAGATAGAGTGCGGTGAGTAAGACATCAAAATACCCTGTCAACACATTTGACGGTGCGTTAATGCAACGACTGTACTAATATCCTTCACCAAGCGTCGCGCAGCCCTTCCTACAAATACGCGTTTATATCGAAAGGTAGGCGTTCCCTGACTCGTGTTTATGGACTTATTTTCCTTGTTTCGATGAATACTACCACCTCTCATAGTATCAGACATCTTTTTTTTAACACCCTTTATATTGAAGCTGGCTTAGTCAATAAGTCAGAGACAGTTGTAAAATAAATATTGCAGATCTTGCAAAACTAAATTAGGTGGCGAGAAAACAACAAGCACCTTTCAGTATACAGGGTGCTCCATTGATAGTGACCGCGCCAAATATCTTACGAAATAAGCATCAAACGAAAAAACTACAAAGAACGAAACTCGTCTAGCTTGAAGGGGGAAACCAGATGGCGCTAGGGTTGGCCCACTAGATGGCGCTGCCATAGGTCAAACGGATATTAACTGCGTTTTTTTTTTTAAATAGGAACACCCATTCTTTATTACATATTCGTGTAGTAAGTAAAGAAATATGAATGTTTTAGTTCGACCACTTTCTTCGCTTTGTTATAGATGGCGCTGTAATAGTCACAAACATACGTGGTATCACGTAACATTCTGCCAGTGTGGACGGTATTTGCTTCGTGATACATTACCCGTGTTAAAATGGACCGTTTACCAATTGCGGAAAAGATCGATATCGTATTGATGTATGGCTATTGTGATCAAAATGCCTAACGGGCGTGTGCTATGTATGCTGCACGGTATCCTGGACGACATCATCCAATTGTCCGGACCGTTCGCTCGATAGTTACATTATTCAAGGAAACAGGAAGTGTTCAGCCACATGTCAAACGTCAACCACGACCTACAACAAATGTTGATGCCCAAGTAGTTGTTTTAGCTGCTGTCGCGGCTAATCCGCACATCAGTAGCAGACAAAGTGCGCGAGAATCGGGAATCTCAAAAACGTCGGTGTTGAGAATGCTACATCAACATCGATTGCACCAGTACCATATTTCTGTGCACCAGGAATTGCATGGCGACGACTTTGAACGTCATGTACAGTTCTGCCACTGGACACAAGAGAAATTACGGAACGATGACAGATTTTTTGCACGCGTTCTATTTAGCGACGAAGCGTCATTCACCAACAGCGGTAACGCAAACCGGCATAATATGCACTATAGGGCAACGGAAAATCCACGATGGTTGCGACAAGTGGAACATCAGCGACCTTGGCGGGTTAATGTATGGTGCGGCATTATGGGAGGAAGGATAATTGGCCCCCATTTTATCGATGGCAATCTAAATAGCGCAATGTATGCTGATTTCCTACGTAATGTTCTACATATGTTACTACAAGATGTTTCACTGCATGACAGAACGGCGATGTACTTCCAACATGATGGATGTCCGGCACATGGATCGCGTGCGGTTGAAGCGGTATTGAATAGCATATTTCATGCCAGGTGGATTGGTCGTCGAAGCACCTTACCATGGCCCGCACGTTCACCGGTTCTGACGTCCCCGGATCTCTTTCTGTGGGGAAAGTTGAAGGATATTTGCTATCGTGATCCACCGACAACGCCTGACAACATGCGTCAGCGCATGGTCAATGCATGTGCGAACATTACAGAAGGCGAACTACTCGCTGTTGAGAGGAATGTCGTTACACGTATTGCCAAATGCATTAAGGTTGACGGACATCATTTTGAGCATTTATTGCATCAATGTGGTATTTGCAGGTAATCACGCTGTAACAGCATGCGTTCTCAGAAATGATAATTTCACAAAGGTACATGTATCACATTGGAACATCCGAAATAAAACGTTCAAACGTACCTACGTTCTGTACTTTAATTTAAAAAACCTAACTGTTCGTTTAAAATTGTGATCCATATGTTTGTGACTATTACAGCGCCATCTATGACAAAGCGAAAAAAGTGGTCCAACTAAAACATTCATATTTCTTTACTTACTACACGAATATGTAATAAAAAGTGGGGGTTCCTATTTTAAAAAAACGCAGTTGATATCCGATTGACCTATGGCAGCGCCATCTAGCGGGCCAACCATAGCGCCATCTGGTTTCCCCCTTCTAGCTAGACAAGTTCCGTTCTTTGTAGTTTTTTCGTTTGTCGCTTATGTCGTGAGATATTTGGCCCGGTCACGATCAATGGACCACGCTGCATGGTGGAGGACTTTCGTTCTATGGGCCTCTTGATTAGTGCTACACTCGGATCTCTTCAAATGTTCTATATCAGTAATACGAGGGGATGTCGTAAAGCTCTGATTATCACCGGGAAATTATTATGCTATAATGATGAAATATTTCAGTGCTATCATTGGTCCGTCAGCGCATGATGCTGCAGTTAATTGGGTCCATTCTTTTTTTCTTTCTTTTCTACAAGGCTCATCAGAAACAGGTGAGATGTATGACAGATATAATTAAGGTTCATACTGTGATACGTTTCCTGCCTTTGAAGGGTAAAAGTGCTCGGTAAATGAGATGTCGGTTGTTTATGGTGATGACTGCCTATCTTATGACACTATTGTGAAGTGGAAAAGGAACTTCAAAGCCTGCCACACAACCCTGACAGATGAGCCAAGGGCAAAAGTTAACTGGGAAGGTTATACTTTCATTTTTTGGGACTGTTATGGAGTCATTCTCACAGATTATTTAGCCAAGGGTCAAAACATCATCGGCTGATATTACAGCAATCTTCTGGGTATGTTACGCGAAGCTCTGATCAAGAAACGCCACGGTATAGTCTCCAGAGACGCTAGTCTTCTGAGTAAAACTGCACTGCCTCACTCATCTCAAGATGCGTTTAACAAAACGAGGACACATGACTTTGAGACCCTGCAGCATCTGCCTCGTCCTCCCGATCTCGCACCCAGTGATTTTTCTCTTGTTCCCAGAAGTGAAGAATATGTTACGTGATCGCCGATTTGACAACACAGATGTCGTCATTAATGAAGTGGAAGAGTGGTTTAATGCAACATCCGAAGACTTCTAGAATAGAGGCGTTCGAAAAGTCAAGAAACTGTGGAAGGAGTGTACAAATCTGGATGGGGACTGCGCAGGAAGAATTAAAAACAACAAATCAACACAACCCCTTTACCAGATTTTTTAAGGAATAAGAAGTAGAACTTTAGGATAGCCCTTGTGTGTTCGTGGTCTTATCAGAGTCCAAATACAATTTAACTACTTGGTCACAATGTTGTTATTCTTGTGCGATGGTAATACATGCTTCTTCCAGAGACAGAGCTTCTCTTGACATGAACCATCACGCCGTCGGAACATGCCACTACTCCCACGACCGCTTAACTATTTTATAGCTTTCCTAATATTCGTTCGAGATCCACCATTCAGAAGATGGGTCACATACTAAGTATCTCTGGAAAGCCTGTCGAAATTTCTTTCGTAAGGCTCTGTCCAGCTCACGACACCGTTACGCCTCTCCTTTGGCAATAGTTTTTGAAACAGTTGTATAGTGGTTCTGCCCAGTCCAAGCCCTCCCAGCTTTGGATATCGACAGATTATGAAACCCTTAAGAGTACTTTCTTATCTTCTGTGGCACCCAACAGAAGCAATAAATCCTCGAGCGATTACAAAAGACATCTACCAAAGAAAAACCGCCTACATATTGCAAAGTCGCTAATCTTTATCGGTCTAGGAAGTAAGCTAGTGGCGCAGCGGCGCTTTTTTTTCTGTGCCAGTGCCTTGGGTCAGTCGCGAGCATTCTCAGCAGAATCGTGTACGGCGGTTCTAGCGTCAGCTCATGGCTAACGGCGCGCCTGATCGATTAGCCGACCACGGGCGTTAAGTACAGCAGAACCAAAGCAGCGTGGCTGCGTGTTGTGGTTCGAGATGCAGATCAGAGACAGGGCCGCGGCAGCGGGAGAAAGTCTGCCGCGGGCAATCAAGCGGCCTTGCCCGGCGCGGAGCGCTGCACCGACCGACCACCGGCGGAAACCTCCGCGCTCACAGAGGCCACGGCGTACCAAGTGTGCCCGTCTGACCTGGAGGCGATTTATTTGTATGTATCCACTGAGCCGACAAAAGTCATGGGAAAGCATTGCATGCGAGATCAGCTGTTGGCAGCTGAAGCCTATGCGTTTCATTTATCTCAGTCAAGTTCCAGTATAGCGGTCTTTCCGTGTGGGCGTTGACAAAAAAAGAAAAATAAAGCGAAATGTGCGTCATTGAATGCAAGTGCAAATCCTAAGCAACCCAAGAGGTTACGATACTCTATTTGACCACGAACGGCACCTGTGCAATGTCCTCACTACGTTGCAAGTGTCAGTTGCGGTCACAACGGTGTCCTGTGTAGTTGTGAGTGCATTACGCCGGAACTAAGTGAATGCGAACGTGGGCAAACTGTTGGTGCTCGTAAGGTGGATACTTCCGTACCAAGATAGCCGAAGTCTTTCGTACACTACTGGCCATTAAAATTGCTACACCAAGAAGAAATGCAGATGATGAACGGCTATTCATTGGGCAAATATATTATACTAGAACTGACATGTGATTACATTTTCACACAGTTTGGGTGCATAGATCCTGAGAAATCAGTAGCCAGAACAACCACCTCTGTCCGTGATAACGGCCTTGATACGCCTGGGCATTGAGTCAAACAAATCCTGGATGGCGTGTACAAGTACAGCTGCCCATGCAGCTTCAGCACGATACCACAGTTCATCAACACTAGTGACGCGTTTTCTGACGAGCCAGTTGCTCTGCCACCATTGACCAGACGTTTTCAATTGGTGAGAGATCGGGAGAATGCGCTTGCCAGGATAGCAGACGAACATTTTCTGTATCCAGAAAGGCCCGTACAGTGTCTGCAACATGCGGTCGTGCATTATCCTGCTGAAATGTAGGGTGTCGCAGGGATCGAATAAAGGGGAGAGCCACGGGCCGTAACACATCTGAAATGTAACGAACACTCTTCAAAGTGCTGCCAATGCGAACAAGAGGTGATCGAGACGTGTAACCAGTGGCACCCCATACCATCACGGCGTATGATACGCCTGTATGGGGATGACGAATACACGCTTCCAATGTGCATTCACCGCGATGTCGCCAAACACGGATGCGACCATCATGATGCTGTAAACATAACCTGGATTCATCCGAAAAAATGACGTTTTGCCATTCGTGCACCCAGGTTCGTCGTTGAGTACACCATTGCAGGCGCTCCTGTCTGTGATGCAGCGTCAAGGGTAACCGCAGCCATCGTCTCCCAGCTGATAGTCCATACTGCTGCAAACGTCGTCGAACTGTTCGTGCAGATGGTTGTTGTCTTGCAAACGTCCCCATCTGTTGACTCAGGGATTGAGACATGGCTGCACTATCCGTTACAGCCATGCGGATAAAATGCCTGTCATCTCGGCTGCTAGTGATACGAAGCCGTTGAGATCCAGCACGGCGTTCCGTATTACCCTCCTGAACCCACCGATTACATATTCTGCTAATAGTCATTGGATTTCGACCAAAGCGAGTAGCAGTGTCGCGATACGATAAACCGCAATCGTGATAGGCTATAATCCGATCTTTATCAAAGTCGAAAACGTGATGGTACGCATTTCTGCTCCTTACACGAGGCAGCAAAACAACGTTTCACCAGGCAACGCCGGTCAAGTGCTGTTTGTATACGAGAAATCGGTTGGAAACTTTCCTCAATCAGCACGTTGTAGGTGTCGCCACCGGCGCCAACTTTGTGTGAATGCTCTGAAAAGCTAATCATTTGCATATCACAGCATCTTCTTCCTGTCGGTTAAATTTCGCGTCTGTAGCACGTCATCTTCGTGGTGTAGCAATTTTAATGGCCAGTAATGTATTTCACAAGGCATCGTATCGACGATTTACACCGCATGTAGGGAATCATGAAAGACGTCATGCGCTAACTCACAATGAGGACGAAATTATGTCTTGAGCGATAGTGACAGACAATCATTGAACAGATTTGTGACGATAGCTGCAAAATTCAGTGCGGAGCTGAATGTCACACTCGCGAACACTGTTACCGTCAAAACAACGCGAAGGAAGTCCCATAAAAGGGGGACTGCAGGGCGAGCTGAAATTCCAAAACCACTCATCAGTGATGCAAATGCCCATACCTTCAAAACGCGATACCGAAGCCATAAAACCTGGACTGTGGAGCAATAGAAGAAATTAATCTGGTCGGTTGTGTCCTGTTTCACACTGTTTCCAACTTCCGGCTGAGTTTACGTCGCAAGGGTGAAATATAGCGGGGAGTCACTGATGATTTGTGCAGCCATATCGTGGTATTCCACTGCTACCGTGGTTATTCTGCAAGTTCGCATTACTGCCAAGGGTAGTGTGACATCTCTGGCTGATCAGGTCCATCCTCTGGAACAAACTTTTATCTAAAATGGTGATGCTGTCTTCCAAGACCACAGGGACCCTGTTCACGCAGCCCGCATCGTCTGGGACTGGTTTTGTGAGCACGAGGATGGATTGTCGCAACTCCCCTGTCTACCACAGTCACCAGATCTCAATACTGCTGAACGTTTATGGTCTACTTTGGAGAACAGGGTGCGTGATCGCTATCCACATCCATCATCGTTATCTCAACTTATTTACAGATAAAATTGTATAAATTCGCCTTTGAAAACCGTACGGGACCTGTATTTATTCTTTGCAAGACGACTGGAAGCTCTTTTAAGTGCCAACGGTTTTTGGGCACCATATTAGGCATGGTAATGTGTTGCCCCTGTGCTGGTTCCACTGTTTGTACACTTCCTGTATTTGAAAACATTATCTCCACCATATTGAAGACCATCCCAGATGCTGTCGATCTACGAAAATGGTTCAAATGGCTCTGAGCACTATGGAACTTAACTTCTGAGGTCATCAGTCCCCTAGAACTTAGAACTACTTAAACCTAACCTAAGGACATCACACACATCCATGCCCGAGGCAGGATTCGACCTACGACAACCCACCTCGTATCGGGAACGGTGATCAGATTTTCTATTCGTTAACTTGCTGGCCTATACCATTCTTGCTGTTAAATATTATTTTCAGCCAGTACTGTGCATTATCGTGTTGGTTGTGACAGGAGTTATGCCCACACTTGGATTCGTTAGAACACATGCACGTATTGTACGTCGCTGCTAAACCAAATTTTTATTATCAGGCTAGTGCGCTGAGCTAGTAAACGGTAACGAAAAGTTACAATTCAGTTTCCTTAATACTATGATAATGCTACGATTTATTTTACATTAAAGCATTCAGCTGTAATGCTTCTTTCGTAATTGAATAACTAAAACTACAGTACATTTAGTTTCTCTGCCCGTAACTAAGATGAATGGTTCTCCTGCTTCAGATCAACTAGCTCACCAAACTTTATTGTCTTTTATTTTGACAATTCTTTGTTCTGAGAGTGATTCTCGAAAGTTCTGACAAAAATATACATCACTTTGAGACAAATACACACACACACACACACACACACACACACACACACACACACACACACACACACGCACACACGTTCCAAAGCTGTGCTAGTTCCATATGTGTGGCATGGTGAGTTATCGCGTTGTATGATGGGGTAGTCCACGTCTTCCAGCGAACAGCTGGAGTCCCGTGACAGATGTATTGCTGATAAGCCTGTACAGAGTCCGAGATGTACTGCTCGTGTCGTCGCACATATGAAAAGAGCGGTTCTTTCAAAGAGTCTTCCATAGCGTTTATTATCGCCGGATGAGAAGCTGCGCTCTGTCGGCAAATATTGTAACTATTTCTTGCAATGTTTCGTGTCAAAGTTCACCGAACTCGCTTCGTCTCGCGTCGTTTGTATTAGAAACAAAATAGTTTAGAATATTATTTTTGTACCAGTATACTTTCGTATCCATTCCTCTTTCCTCGTTGACAAGACGGTAAAAAGTAAAATGAAAAGAAAGGGAAACAAAATACGCGAACAGTATGCATGATAGATCAAAGTATGAACTGACAGCCCGTGCGTCTTGAACTGATTATCATACCACGTTCGGTCCGGTTAACTGGCGACTTGCTGGTATGTTCGCTCACACCTGACTGTAACAGACTGCTCGGATATCGTGCCTACAGCCGGCACATCTCCAACTAGGACAACTATTTCCGCGATTTTTGGCTACTCTGTTTATTTGCCGCGAGGTCTAAGACAAATTACAAGAAGGGTGGTTTGGTCGCCCCCAACGCCGAGTCACCCAATACCTCATCTCCACACTTAGGATGGCATACTGCATGATTCGACCTAAATCATGCATTTGACAGAGAGTCTCAAGATGGACTGTAGAAGTCCACTCAGTTCAGAGGAGTCAGCCAGGCGTTATGTGAAGCTGTCAAAGACCTGTGTGAAAACAGCAAGAGATACAAGACAATAGGAAACCAAATATTTGCCGAGTTTATTGTGAGACAAGGAACCCGACAAGACTGTAGTCTCAATCCTTTTCTATTTGTAATGTACTTTGGGCGCAAAATTAAGATGTAGCATTTGGGTTAAAAAGCTGACCACCTCAATTTGCCACACGAAATTCGTTCAGTTAAGCAGCTTGGCTTTACAGGTGACCAAGGGATAGTAGGCTTCAACCTTCCAACATCGCAACAACTTCTAGGTGAGAAACTCGAATAAGAATTGAAAGAAGATGACTGATGTGATTATGTAAGCTTTCATAGCGTATTAATTGATTATATTGTTGCTGGATCCGCAGCCGGATCACACTGCCATCTTGACGCAATGTTTCAGCAGTCCATTTGGTCGTCTTCTCCAGGTGAGAACGCTGATTGATAGATCTCAGCGAGATCGTGCCAAGGCGACAGTGTGACAACTCTGAGGAACCGACAAGAATATAATCTAGGGAGCTAACACCCGTGCAGCCGTGGTCTAGGATTCCCGGCACAGTAGCTCAGCGTGTTTGGTCAGTGGTTAGCTGCCCCCTGTAATAAAAAGTCTGAGTGAATGGATCACCAATGAATTTGAACGGTTGTCACGGGACGTCCGCCCTGAACAAATGCAACGAACTATATCGAACCAAATGAGATAACCAAAAAAGAAAATAAAAGAGGTAGCGTCTTTGATTAGTAATCGAAACGTCCTCGGTCCTAGGTTCGAAACCCACCACCGCTTAAATTGTGAATAATAACATTGGCGGCCAAAGACTTCCGGCATAAGAAGTCACCCTAATTCTGCCAACGGCCTTGTCGAAGAGTGCGGAGGAGCGAACAGAGGTTCTGGGCACTCTCTTGTGCTTGGGGCGGGAAACTGCTCGCAAGGGTGGAAGAATTAGCACTTATCAACGGCCTGAGGATGCAGAAGGCAATGCAAACGACTGCATTGAAGACATATAACGTGTATCCACAGGACATGCGGCCTGTAACTGAAAAAATGTCATGATGATCTCTCCATTGGCAAAAGATTCCCGAATAGTCCACCATTCTGATCTCCGAGAGGGATTGCCAAAAGGGACGTGACCATGAGAAAAAGATCAAATAATCAACGAAAGGATAACGCTCTACGAGTCGGGGCGTGGAGTGTCAGAAGCTTGAACTTGGTATGGAAGCTAGAAAATCTTGTAAGGGAAATGCAAAGGCTCAGTCTAGATATAGTAGCGGTCAGTGAAGAGAAATGGAAAAAAAAACAAGGATTTCTGGTCAGATGAGTATAGGGGAATACCAACAACAGCAGAAAATGGTATAACGGAAGTAAGATCGTTATGAATAGGAAGGTAGGGCAGAGCGTGTGTTACAGTGAACAGTTCAGTGATAGGGTCGTTCTTATCAGAATCGGCAGCAAACCAACACAGACAATGAAAGTCCAGGCATACATACCGACGTCACAAGCTGAACGAGAAGAGATAAAGAAAGTATATGAAGATACTGAAAGGGTAATACAATATTTACAGGGATACCAAAATCAAATAGTCATGGGGAACTGGAATGCAGTTGCAGGGAGAGGGGTAGAAGAAAAGGTTACGGAAAATACGGGTGTGTGACAAGGATGACACGACGTCTGTTAAGACGTCAGGGAATGACTTTCATGGTACTATAGGTAGCTGCAGAGGGCAAAAACTGTAGAGGAAGACAGAGGTTGAAATACATCCAGCAAATAATTGAAGACGCAGGTTGCAGGTGCTACTCTTAGATGAAGAGGTTGGCACAGGAGTGGAATTCGTGGCGGGCCGCAGAAAACCTCTCAGTAGACTACGATCATAAACAAAAGAGGAAATTTGCGTAATATGGCGACTGAAAGAGACCATAATAGAAGTCTGCAAAGTTAAGTTGTTGGACACTGTCATCAGCGCAGATGGAAAAACTGAAAAAATCATTGGGGAAAGAGGAAATATTGAACTTGCTAATACCACTCGTTTGCTTTGACCAACGACCTCATCAAATTGGCTGACATAAATCACACATAGTAATCCAATACACATAAAATACACGGCGTAACAAAAATTATGACATCACTTTCCTTGGCTTCATCAGATCACTGTCGAACTGTCAGCTCTCAACCTAATCTAGACGTCCGGATACGCTACAGATCAATAAGTCAACAAGCCTAAAATTCCACATTCACATTCATTAGTTTCGCCACACTCACAATCAAACTGCTGCCTTCCAGTCTCGATTAGACCTCAGGCTACACTTCAGTTCAGTCTGGCATCGTGCGTTCCACTTAAAAAAATAATAATACGGAAGCAAAATAAATATTGTCAGTATTTTATCTCTATTTGAGGATATACTGAATGAAGTCTCACACCACAACATCATTATGTCAGGAGTCAAAGTCGACTATCAGAGTCGGTAGGCTCATCCCACCCGAGAAAAAGTGGAAGACTGCAGATCATCTGCAGTCAGACGGGACTTCCTTAGCATGAGAGAGGAACACATCAGTATATAGACCTAGCTACGTCCCGACAATGACTTGCAGTTGGAAGCTTTGGATAATTAGTACTAGAAGAAAACGTCAGTTCTGAGCAGCATAAATGACCTGTCTCCGGAAAATGAAAAACAAGACTATGTTTTACCCGTACCTCTGGAATTAATAATGTGTTTTCGCCGACTATCGAGGGTAAATTTAAGTCACCACCAACTATAATTGTGTGAGTCGGGTATGTGTTTGAAATCAAATTCAAGTTTTCTTTGAACCTTTCAGTAATTGTATTATCTGAACTGGGAGGTCGGCAAAAGGATCGAATTATTATTTTATTCCAGTTGCCAAGAATGACCTCTGCCCATACTAACTCACAGGAACTATCTACTTCAATTTCGCGATAAGTTAAACTACTTTTAACTGCTACAAACACGCCGCCGCCAACTGTGTTCAGCATATCCTTTCGGGACACCGTTAGGTTCTTCGCAAATATTTCGTCTGAATTTATCTCCGGCTTTAGTCAGCTTTCAGTGCCTATAACGACTTGAGAATCAGTGCTTTCTATTAGTGCTTGGAGCTCTGGTTCTTTCCCAACACAGCTACGACAATTTACAACTGTTCTACTGATGGTTCCTGTATCAATGTTCTTCTTGTGTTCAGCCTGCACCCTTTGTGACTGAAGTCCTTTTTGTGTTTTCTCGAGACCCTCTAACCTAAAAGACCGCCCAGTCCATGCCACACAGCCCCTGTTGCCCATGTAGTCACCTCCTGTGTGTAGTGGACTCCTAACCTATTCACCGGAACCTGAAACCCAACCACCCTATGGCGCACGTCGAGGAATCTGCAGCCTACACAGTCACAGAACCGTCTGAGCCTCTGATACAGACCCTCCAGTCTGCTCTGCACCAGAGATCCTCAATCAGTCCTGTCGGCTATGCTGCAAATGGTCAGCTCTGCTTTCATCTCACAAGCAAGACTGGTAGCCTTTACCACTTCAGTTAGACGGTCGAGACCACAGAGGATCTGTTCTGGTCGAAGCTGACACAGAACATTGCTACCGATGTGAGCACCACCTGCAGTTGGCTGCACCCTGTGCACCCTGTGACAAAAAATGGCTCAAATGGCTCTGAGCACTATGGGACTTCACTTCTCAGGTCATCAGTCCCCTAGAACAGAACTACTTAACCTAAATAACCTAAGGACATCACACACATCCATGCCTGAGGCAGGATTCGAACCTGCGACCGTAGCGATCGCGCGGTTCCAGACTGTAGCGCCTAGAACCGCTCGGCCACTCCGGCCGGCCTCTGCATGACATCTGGAAAGACCCGTTCCACACCTGGAATGACTCCACCTGGTTAGCACATGGAGTGCACATGGGATTTCGTCCCCTTCTTGGCAGCCATGTCCCTAAAGAGCTTCATAATTTGCCTGACGTTGGCGCTCCCAACTATCAATAATCCCACCCTCTGAGATTGCCCAGATCTTGCTGGCTGAGAGGTTTTCTCAGAAACAAGACAGGCGACTGCATCTGGCTGAGCGACCTAGTCAGCCATAGACAGCACATGGAACCTGTTTGTCAGACTAACCAGGGAGGCCTTATGTGCAGCCCCCTGGGAAGTCTTTCGCTGCCTGCCACGCCCCAGGGCGAACTCCCACTCGACCACAGGTGAGGGGTCAACCTCAGTGCGAGCAGTAACAGGACTGGCCATGGGTGCGGACCAATCGGAGGACTCAGATGTGCTGGACGTCTGTTGGGTCCCCACAGCCAACCCACAATAGTGGTGCCCATCCACTGCAGCTTCAAGCTATGTAACCGAAGCCGTCACAGCCTGGAGCTGAGAGCGAAGTGTCACCAATTCGGCTTACATTCACACACAAGAATCGCCGTCCCTATCCATACTAAATACAGTGGAAAACTAAACTACCAAGATAGACATACACTCAGCATGTGCTGTGGGACTCTATTGTAGACCCTGACGAAAACGCAGAAACTGTCTCTAATAAATTATATTAATACACAGAAATTCAAAAACCTAACTACTGAAGCACTCAGGTGAAACTGAATAATTCGCCACTGATTAGGAACTTGTGATATGCCACAAAATCGGTTTACTTTCAGATGCAAACGAAAACGCGAGAACTGTATTATATATTGTATTAACACTCAGAAACTCAAGAAACTAAACTATCAAAGCACACAGGTGAAAATATAAAATTCACTCCTGATTAGGAACTCGTAAAAGTCACAAAATCAGTTACTTCACTGTTGCTGCATCAGCCTCAGTCGGTCGCTACTGCCTGACTGGCTGACTCTGGTGACTATGTTGAGAAATAAATATGTAGACATGAGAAATAAATATGTATTACCATAATAAACTATGTTTTACTTAAAAAGCTTTGAGAGCTTCCATATAAAAATTCGGATGCATTACATTTCAGCATCCCCTCATACTATAGTTTGGCTAGTGGTGTGACTATGTAGATATCTTTCAGTGCAAGTTAACTGTCCCATGAGATTCATAACTTGCAAGCTTTCGATAAAAATTCCTGTACACCATAAAACTGAATATATTGATTTCAAAACGTTTCCCCTGATGTAACGTGTGTTTTATGTACCGCATTCAATTGCTGACAAAACTAGTCCTGTGTTGGGCATGTGAACAATGTTATAAAATAAACCTTTAAATTTCGCGAAATGAAAAATCTGAAATAAAGAAAATGAATCTAATTAAATGTTAAAGGAAAATAACTGTGTGATCAGAAAAAACTGTTGTTGTTGTTGTTGTGGTCTTCAGTCCTGAGACTGGTTTGATGCAGCTTTCCATGCTACTCTATCCTGTGCAAGCTTCTTCATCTCCCTGTGCTTACTGCAACCTACATTCTTCTGAATCTGCTTAGTGTATTCATCTCTTGGTCTCACTCTACGATTCTTACCCTCCACGCTGCCCTCCAATGCTAAATTTGTGATCCCTTGATGCCTCTGAACATGTCCTACCAACCGGCCCCTTCTTCTTGTCAAGTTGTACCACAAACTCCTCTTCTCCCCAATTCTATTCAATACCTCCTCATTAGTTATGTGATCTACCCATCTAACCTTCAGCATTCTTCTGTAGCACCACATTTCGAAAGCTTCTATTCTCTTCTTGTCCAAACTATTTATCGTCCAAGTTTCACTTCCATACATGGCTACACTCCATACAAATACTTTCAGAAACGACTTCCTGACACTTAAATCTATACTCGAAGTTAACAAATTTCTCTTCTTCAGAAGCGCTTTCCTTGCCATTGCCAGTCTACATTTTATATCCTCTCTACTTCGACCATCGTCAGTTATTTTGCTCCCCAAATAGCAAAACTCCTTTACTACTTTAAGCCTCTCATTTCCTAATCTAATTCCCTCAGCATCACCTGACTTAATTCGACTACATTCCATTATCCTCGTTTTGCTTTTGTTGATGTTCATCTTATATCCTCCTTTCAAGACACTGTCCATTCCGTTCAACTGCTCTCCCCAAGTCCTTTGCTGTCTCTGATAGAATTACAATGTCATCGGCGAACCTCAACGTTTTTATTTCTTCTCCATGGACTTTAATACCCACTCCGAATTTTTCTTTTGTTTCCTTTACTGCTTGCTCAATATACAGATTGAATAACATCGGGGATAGGCTACAACCCTGTCTCACTCCCTTCCCAACCGCTGCTTCCCTTTCATGCCCCTCGACTCTTATAACTGCCATTTGGTTTCTGTACAAATTGTAAATAGCCTTTCGCTCCCTGTATTTAACCCCTGCCACCTTTTGAATTTGAAATAGAGTATTCCAGTCAACATTGTCAAAAGCTTTCTCTAAGTCTACAAATGCTAGAAATGTAGGTTTGCCTTTCCGTAATCTATTTTCTAACATAAGTCGTAGAGTCAGTATTGCCTCACGTGTTCCAACACTTCTGCGGAATCCAAACTGATCTTCCCCTAGGTCGGCTTCTACTCGTTTTTCCATCCGTCTGTAAAGAATTCGCGTTAGAATTTTGCAGCTGTGACTTATTAAGCTGATAGTTCGGTAATTTTCACATCTGTCAACACCTGCTTTCTTTGGGACTGGAATTATTATATTCTTCTAGAAGTCTGAGGGTATTTCGCCCGTCTCATACATCTTGCTCACCAGATGGTAGAGCTTTGTCAGGACTGGCTCTCCCAAGGCCGTCAGTAGTTCTAATGGAATGTTGTCTACTCCCGGGGCCTTGTTTCGACTTAGGTCTTTCAGCGCTCTGTCAAACTCTTCACGCAGTATCGTATCTCCCATTTCATCTTCATCTACATCCTCTTCCATTTCCATAATATTGTCTTCAAGTACATCTCCCTTGTATAGACCCACTATATACTCCTTCCACCTTTCTGCTTTCCCTTTTTTGCTTAGAACTGGGTTTCCATCTGAGCTCTTGATATTCATACAAGTGGCTCTCTTTTCTCCAAAGGTCTCTTTAATTTTCCTGTAGGCAGTATCTATCTTACCCCTAGTGAGATAAGCCTCTACATCCTTACATTTGTCCTCTAGCCATCCCTGCTTAGCCATTTTGCACTTCCTGTCGATCTCATTTTTGAAACGTTTGTATTCCTTTTTGCCTACTTCATTTACTGCGTTTTTATATTTTCTCCTTTCATCAATTAAATTCAATATTTCTTCTCTTACCCAAGGATTTCTACAAGCCCTCGTCTTTTTACGTACTTGATCCTCTGCTGCCTTCACTACTTCATCCCTCAGAGCTACCCATTCTTCTTCTACTGTATTTCGTTCCCCCATTCCTGTCAATTGTTCCCTTATGCTCTCCCTGAAACTCTGTACAACCTCTGGTTCTTTCATTTTATCCAGGTCCCATCTCCTTAAATTCCCACCTTTCTGCAGTTTCTTCAGTTTTAATCTACAGTTCATAACCAATAGGTTGTGGTCAGAGTCCACATCTGCCCCTGGAAATGTCTTACAATTTAAAGCCTGGATCCTAAATCTCCGTCTTACCATTATATAATCTGTCTGATACCTTCTAGTATTTCCAGGATTCTTCCATGTATCAGTAAAAACTATATAACAGTAAAAACTATACAACCAAAAATCAGTATTTGACTTACAATATCCACAAAAATAAATTATTGCTCTATTTAATGGAAAACAACTGTTTGAAATTTCCAATCCTGTTCACTGAAAATTATTCTGCATCGTAGCACGATATCTGATAGTCGCGACTACACACTACTGAAGAATGCGACGTGTGATCTGCCGTGAAATTAAAGTGATTTGCCTCTTGCTCAGGATCCTGCTTTTTATCTTTAGTACTGACATTCTCGAATGCAAATACAAATCAGCAGATGCAACAGTTAAAGGAACATAGATTAAATTAAAGTAGATTTACTTTCATTCCAACTGATCCGTAGTGAGGAGGTTCTCCAGGATGTAGAACATGTCAGAAAAACAATAATGCATGACAAATATTTACAACTAAAACAAATAAGCTAACGTACCTTCCACAGGTCCCAAGTAGAGTGATCGTAATTTTTTTTATGAAAGGATCATTTTACGACACTCATTTACTAAGACCACATTAACGCACTGAAATATAAAAAAATGTTTTTATAAGGTAACAAACGTATAATAGAACTACTACAACACTTATTTACAATTAACACATTATTGCACTGAAACTGTGCAGAAATTCGATTGTACTTTACACACACACACACACACACACACACACACACACACACACATACATACACACATACAGACAGACAGGCAGAATCAGTTGGTTCTACTAAGAAATTCATCAATGGAGTAGAAGGAGTTGGCACCCAATAAATCCTTTAGGCTGCTCTTAAACTGAATTTCAGTGGTTATAAAGCTTTTTATGGTTGCTGGCAAGTTACTGAAAACGTGTTTTCCTGAATAATGCACACCTTTTTGTACAAGAGTAAGTGACTTTAAATCCTTGTGAATATTATTCTTACTAATAGTATTGATTCCATAAACTGAGCTGTTGGTTTGAAAAAGTGATATATTTTAATGACAAATTTCATTAAGGAATACATACATTGGGAAGCAGTAGTTATATCCTTTGTTCCCTAAAGAGGCCTCCGCAGGATGTTCTTGAATTCACACTACATATAACTCTTATTGCACGTTTTTGTGCCTGGCTTGATGAATTACCCCAAAAAATAATCCCATGTGATATTATGGAGTGAAAGTAAGCATAGTATGCCAGGTTTTTCATTTTTATATCCCCTATGTCTGATAGAATTGCAATAGATATTTGTTTAGACGCTTCAACAGTTCTGTGGTGTGCTCCTCCCTGTTGAATTTATTATCAAGCTGTAATCCCCAGAATTTTACATTATCTACTTTGTCATCATATGTTAGGCATATACTCGTGGGACACCCCCTACATGTTCTGAACTGCACGTAGTGTGTTTTTTGAAAGTTTAGTGACAATGAAATGGCTAGGAACCAGTGATCAATGTCCACAAATATTATTAGCCGATCTTCCTAAGGCTACACTTGATTTGCTATTTATTGCAATGTTTGTGTCATCGGCAAACAAAACAAACTTGGCATCTGGTAATGTTGCTGATGAAAGGTCACTGATATATACAAGAAAAAGAAGGGCCCTAATACAGGACCTTGTGGGACTCCACATGTAATTAGTTCCCAGTTGTATGATGCCTGATAGATTAATACATGTCTCTTTCCTAATAACACTCTTTGCTTCCTGCCAAAGATATAAGATTTGAACTATTTTGCAGCATTTCCTTTTACACCATAACATTCTAATTTACTTAAAAGCATATTGTGCTTTACACAGTCAAATGCCTTTAACAGATCACAAAATATAACAGTTGCTTGCAATTTTTTGTCTAATGAATTAAGTACATTTTCACTGTAAGTGTAGATAGCCTTCTCAATATCAGAATCCCTTAGAAATCCGAACTGCGACTTTGACAGTATGTTATTTGTGATAAGATGGCTGTAAAGCCGATTTTTCATTGCCTTTTCTAAAATTTTTGAGAATGCTGGAAGAAATGAAATTTGACGGAAATTGGACGCTATTTCTTTATCTCTGTTCTTAAACAGTGGCTTAACTTCAGCATATTTCAACCATTCAAGAAATATTTCACTGATAAACGACTGGTTACACAGATAGATTAATATGTTACTTTACTCAGACTAACATTCTATAATTAACTTCATTGATATTTCATCACACTCACTAGATGTTTTTCATTTTAAAGATTTTATGATGGACATTACTTGAAATGGTCTGAGGTATCCCATGGCAGAATCTACAGAACCTGACAACCCCATCTTTTCAGTAACAGTAATAAAATGTTTGTTAATAAGTTCTGCAACATACATCTGTATCATTTACTCTTAAAGCTATTTGCCCCTCTTCATGTCTGGTTCTACCAGTCTCCTCCTTCACTATGTCCCATATTGTCTTTATTTTGTTATCTGATATGACTATCTTTCCCTTGTATTATATTTGCTTTGATGTCCATATTACAGTCTTTAATATGTTGCATTACTTCTTGTAATGTGCATCAACATCAGAACTGTTTCAGATTGACAGATACAGTTTTCTTTTTGTTTTACAAGATACCTCTATTCCTTGAGTAATCCATGGCTTCTTTGAAGACTTTGCTCTAACCGTGGTTAGTTTTGGGGGAAAATAGTGTTCAAATAAGGTAAGCACTTTATTAGCAAAAGTGTTATATTTTTCACTCATGCCATGAGAACTGTAAACATCACTTCAGTGAATGTCTCTGAGGAATGTCCTAAATTAATCAATTTTTGGCTTATTGATTACCCTCTTATATCCTGTTCACTATTAACATTTAACTGAAGGAACTGCATGTCTTGGTCTGAGAGGTCATTGACTGTTGGTTTTGTAATATAATTTTGTTCATTCGACTTTTCTATAAAGATATTTATCAATGGCTGTTTGTGAGCAATTGGCTACCCTAGTTGGGAACTTTACAGTGGGAATTAAGTTGAATGATAGTGTTAGTAACTCAATTAAGTTCTTATTGGGAGATTCTTTAAGGAAAACTACATCGAAGTCACCAGCAATCACTATTTCTTTGTTTTTGGTTGTTAAATGGGCCAGTATAGCTTCAAGGTGGTTTATGCTCGACATACACTTAATATTATGAAGGATTTTTTTTTATGAAATTCTACTTCTCTTGCACATGCTTCCATATGCTGTTCTAGGCAAAATTTATGAGTCTATTTTCTTAAATTTATGACAGTTCTTGGTTACTGTGGCAACTCCTCCTCTCTCCATTTCTGCTCTACAAACGTGAGAAGCTAACCAAAATCTTGTAACACTTAAGAGTTCTATACCAGTGATCACATGATGTTCAGAGAGGCAGATTATGTCAGCTCACTACTAATTTCTTTCTTTTCCTTGTCAGAAACAATCTGTACTTCGTGTGGCGTAAGGTGCAATGCACACACGACAAAATATTTTAAACTTTACTATAGATCATGGAGATGGGTTTTACTTTAAAGAAAATCGTTCTTGCAAATTGAAATATTTCCTGACGAAAAGGACTGTACAAAATAAAAATACTCTAACAACGGCGAAATTTTCGCATTACAAAAATTACAGGCATCTGAACCACTTGCGTAATTTGTGACATAATGAAAAACAGAGATCAGATTAACACTTATCATAAAAGAGATTAGTTATCCAAAACAAGATTTCCTTGAATCAATAGGTATGAAAAACAAATATTTCATTCTTGTTTAGCCCTTCGTTACCTTTAAAATTCCTCCAGTTTCTCCTCCATCCACATAAAGAGCGAGAAAATATTATAAATGAGTTTTCATCTCCATAGTAAAGTATTCTACTCAACATCTACATACACTACTGGCCATTAAAATTACTCCATCACGGAGATGACGTGCTAAAGCGAAATTTAACCGACAGGAAGAAGATGCAATGATATCCAAATTATTAGCTTTTCAGAACATTCACAGAACGTTGATGCCGGTGGCGACACCTACAACGTGCTGACATGAGGAAAGTTTCCAACCGATATCTCATACACAAACAGTAGTTGACCGGCGTTGCCTGATGAAACGTTGTTGTGATGCCTTGTGTTAGGAGAAGAAATGCGTACTATCACGTTTCCGACCTTGATAAAGGTCGACTTGTAGCCTATCGCGATTGCGATTTATCGTATCGCGACATTGCTGCTCATGTTGGTCGAGATCCAATGACTGTTAGCAGAATATGGAATCGGTGGGTTCAGGAGGATAATACGGAACTCAGTGCTGGATCCCAACGGCCTCGTATCACTAGTAGTCGAGATGACAGGCATCTTATTCGCGTGGCTGTAACAGATCGTGCAGTCACGTCTCGATCCCTGAGTCAACAGATGGGGTCGTTTGCAAGACAACAACCATCTACACGAACAGTTCGACGACGTTTGCAGCAGCATGGACTATCAGCTCGGAGACACTTGACGCTGCGTCACAGACAGGAGCGCCTGCGATTGTGTACTGAACGACGAACCTGGGTGCACGAATGGCAAAACGTCATTTTTTCGGATGAATCCAGGCTTTGTTTACAGCATCGTGATTGTCGCATCCGTGTTTGGCGACATCGCGGTGAACGCACATTGGAAGCGTGTATTCGTCATCGGGCACTGGCGTATCACCCGTCGTGATGGTATGGGGTGCCATTGGTTACACGTCTCGGTCACCTCTTGTTCGCATTGACGGCAATTTGAACAGTGGACGTTACATTTCAGATGTGTTACGACCCGTGGCTCTACCCTTCATTCGATCCCTGCAAACCCCTACATTTCAGCAGGATAATGCACGACCGCATGTTGCAGACACTGTACGGGGCTTTCTGGATACAGAAAATGTTCGACTGCTGCCCTGGCCAGTACATTCTCCAAATCTCTCACCAACTGGAAACGTCTGGTAAATGGTGGCCGAGCAACTGGCTGATCACAATATGCCAGTCACTACTGTTGATGAACAGTGGTATCGTGCAGAAGCTGGGCAGCTGTACCTATACACGCCATCCAAGCTCTGTTTGACTCAATGCCCAGGCGTATGAAGGCCGTTATTAGGGCCAGAGGTGGTTGTTCTGGGTACTGATTTCTCAGGATCTATGCATCCAAATTGCGTGAAAATGTAATCACATGTCAGTTCTAGTATAATATATTTGTCCAATCAATACCCGTTTATCATCTGCATTTCTTCTTGGTGCAGCAATTTTAATGGCCAGTAGAGTAGATACTCTGCAACCCACGGTACGGTCCGTGGCGGAGAGTACCGTGCACCACTACTAGTCACTTCCTTTCCTGTTCCACTCGCAGATATAGCGAGGGAGAAACGACTGTCTCTGTGCCTCCGTATGTGCCCAAATTTCTCGTATCTTATATTCGTGGTCCTCACGCGCAATGTATGATGGTGGCAGTAGATCGTTTGCTACTCGGCTTCAAATGCTGCTTCTCTAAGTTTTCTCAATAGAGTTTCTCGAAAAGAACGCTGCCTTCTCACCAGGGATTCCCATTTGAGTTCCCAAACCATCCCCGTAACACATATTTGTTGTTCTAACCTACAGGTAACAAATCTAGCAGCCCGCCTCTGAATTGCTTCGATGTCTTCCTTCAATACGACTTGGTACAGTTCCCAAACACAAAAGCAGTACTCAAGAATAGGTCACACCAACGTCCTATATGAGGTCTCCTTTACAGGTGAACCACTTTCCTAAAATTCTCTCAATAAACCGAAATCGCCCATTCGCCTTCCCTACTACAGTACTCACATGCTCGTTCCATTTCAGATCGCTTTGCAATGTTGCGCCGAGATATTTAAACGGCTTGACTGTGTCAAGCGGGACACTAGTAACACTGTATCCGAACATTATAGATTTCTTCTTCCTACTCATCTGTATTAACTTACATTTTTCCACATTTAGAGCTAGTAGCCATTTATCAAACCAACTAGAATTTTCGTCTATGTCGTTTTGTGTCTTCCTACAGTAACTCTACAACGACACCTTAGCGTACACCACAGCATCATCAGCATACAACCGCAGATTGCTGTCCACCAAATCATTTATGTATACAGAGAACAATAGAGGTCCTGTCCCACTTCCATGGGACCCTCCTAAAGATACACTTGTCTCTGATGAACACTCGCGGTCGAGAACAACCTGCGGGGTTTTATTACTTAAGAAGTCTTCGAGCCTCTAACATGTCTGTGAACTTATTCCATATCTTCGTACCTTCGTTAACACCCTGCAATGGGGACGCTTTCCGGAAAGCTAGAATTATAGACTCTGCCAGTTGCCCTTGATCCATAGTTTGCAGTACGTCATGTGAGAAAAAGGCAAGCTGAGTTTCGCAAGAGCGATGCTTTCTAAAACCATACTGATTCGTGCACGTTAACTTCTCAGTCTCAAAAGAGTTTAATATAATTGAACTGAGAATATATTCAAGGATACTGCAGCAAATTGAAGTTATGGATATTGGTCTGTAATTTTGAGGGTACGTTGTTTTATCCTTCTTATATACTGGAGGCACCTGCGCTTTCTTATAGTCACTTGGGACTTTGTACTGGGTGAAAGATTCATGATAAATGCAGACTATGTGGTGGTCGTAGTAAGTTCCTATGGGACCAACCTGCTGAGGTCATCAGTCCCTAGGCTTACATACTACCTAATCTAACTTAAATTTACGCTAAGGATAACAAACACTCCCATGTACGAGCGAGGACTAGAACAACTGCCGCGGGGGGGAGCAGCGCGAACTGTGGCAAGGTGCCTAGACCACGCGGCTTCCCCGGGCGGCAGGCTAGGTGAGGGGCCAATACCGTAAAATAATCTTTGTAAAACCGAATTGGGATTTATTTGCTTTCAAATCTTTCAGGTATTTCTCTACGCCAGGTATGCTTATTACTATGTCGTTCATACGGGAGTGTGTTCAATGGTCAAATGACGGTTTGTTTGTACTGTTATCCCGTGTGAATGATTTCTTGAACGTGAAATTTAAAACTTCGGCTTATGTTTTGCTCTCTGTGACTGCCGCACCAGACTGGTCAACAAGGGGCTGAATGGAAGCCTTGGAGCCGCTTAGCGATTTTACATAGCCAGAATTTTCTCGGATTCTCTGCCAGATCTTTTACTAAAGTGTGACGGTGGTAGTTGTATGCTTCGTGCTTAAACCTTTTCACAGACGCGCGAATCTCATTTCGCATAGTTTCTCCTAAATTCGCAAATAACAGATCTCATTCTCTGAAAAACTCAATGCTCGCTACTATGCCTCAAATAAGAATGCTCCAGCGATGCACAGCTGACTAGCAAGTCAATCACAGGTAACACTAAACACAGAGTCAAGGATCTTATTCATTACTCATGCAGTGCGATCATTCATCTTTGTCCCAGTACAGTAAAGGTGAATTATTTACAACAGCAGGAGACATATGAGAATCTTACAACTTTTATTTATTAAAAAATCACATTTCCCGTATCAGTTGGTGTTTTTGTAGCTCTCACAATCGCTTTCCTTCTTTTAGCTTCACAGTTATCTCCTCCGCGCTTCTACCTTACCCATCTTAATTCAGAGGGACTTTTTTCTTCGATTGATATCAACCTTCCTATCTTGTACTAACTTTGCTCACCTCTGGACTTCATTTACACCCAACTGCTTTCATAATAAGTTTTAGATATTCTAGTCTCTGTCATATCTTACAATTACCCCACTATTACTCTTTTTCAGTTCCAACCTGGGATGTGCCTTATCTTCTTCTCGAGAAAAACCATGGAACAACGTCCTCTGTCGAGATCTTGATTGAAACGAAACGTAGCCGTGATATCAGTCCAACTGTGAACACTGAAACGTAACTCAATCGATCAATCCTTTCGTCTTCAAAACCGTTGATTCACTAATCAGAAATGCCCCAGAAAATTATTCGACATTTAGTCGGTTCAGCAAATAAACACGGATTTTTCCTCATAACAGGCAGTCCATCAGCTCTACCCCTCTTCCGCTATTTGCCCCTCTTGAAAATACGTCTAGTCAGCGTAGTTTATCTTCTATTATACATACATTTTTCCACTTGTATAATCGGAAATCCTCTAACATTATCGTCAACCCAGCAACCGATCCTAAGTATTCCACGAACCCTGTCGAGCACCACCATCGGCTAGAAGGTATGCTGAGAAAGACCTGTACGGTGATAGATGCACTTCCCGTGGAAACACAGCCGACATCTGTTGCTCGCCTCAGTGACAGTAGACTCCCAGCAATGACGCAATGGTCTAGGATGCTGCTGTCAAGGACATAGTATCCTTTTCTGAATTAAAATCTAAACTGAGTTTTACTATTCTGAAAGGCCGATCGTACAGACTGCGAAATGCATTATAGTATTAAAGTTAAATAAGCTTGACTGCTTTAGAACACTCCCC
The DNA here is from genome assembly GCF_023864345.2 of Schistocerca serialis cubense. NCBI lineage: Eukaryota > Metazoa > Arthropoda > Insecta > Orthoptera > Acrididae > Schistocerca > Schistocerca serialis. The sequence goes on from NC_064638.1 coordinate 517,829,612, forward strand.
ACTAAACTGCTCCTTATTCCGATACGAGCAATCCATAGACGTTGGTCCGCACCCACTCTTTCGTACCATTTATTCATTTCACACTTTCTTTGTTGGTTTAAGATTCACTGCCCTTCTACAGCACCAAAACCATTGCATATGGTTCAGTGACAGTTTTGCTTTTGGATGACAAAAAATGGCTCTGAGCACTATGGGACTTAACTACTAAGGTCATCAGTCCCCTAGAACTTAGAACTACTTAAACCTAACTAACCTAAGGACATCACACACATCCATGACCGAGGCAGGATTCGAACCTGCGACCGTAGCGGTCGTGCAGTTCCAGACTGTAGCGCCTATAACCGCACGGCCACTTCGGCCGGCTTTGGATGACATTCGCAACTGACCCCCACATAACTTTGCGTCACTTTGTTGTATAAGATAGTGTACAATCATATTAATGGACCACCACCTATGGTCGACATCGACATGCAATAACCACTCATGGGCAACAGGTGGCAGCACTAGCAGTGGAGGGTATATAAATCGTGTCGGGGTGGGGGGGGAGGGGGGAAGAGGGGAGGGGGGGGGGGGTAAACTGTGCAGTCGTTGTCGCAATGCGGAAACGGAGCGATTTGTCTGACGTCCAAAAGAACGTGATCATTGAGTTTCAGGCCAAGGTGGAAGCATTACTAAAACTGCTAAGTTTGTAAACTCGGACAGATGGCCTTTGGGATGCATCAGAACAATGAGACGTGTCACACAGTTCGCACTGTACGTGCGTGGTTGAATAGTATCATCAGGATAAGGTTATCGTACTACCCCGGCCACCCAATCGCGAATCTATGGGACCACCTGGATAGGGCTGTTCGCGCCATAGATACTCAGCCGAGAAGCTTAGAACAGCCGACAACGGCACGGTAGTTGGCATGGCTCCAAACCACTGTCTGCCCCTTCCAGAGCCTCACTGACTCCCGTTCTGCACGTTCTTATAAAGTTACTCTAACATCCGAGCAAGGTGTGGTTCGTAATTAATCCATCATATTTTGCCTAGCGCCGAGTTTCTTACGTATGTTCGTGTGAGCTTATGAAACAGCGGGCGCTAAAGCCCGAGGGTACAGTGGTGGGGAGTCCTGGCACTGCAAACCTGGGGGCCGAACCGCACGATAACCCTGGGTTCGGTGTGGGGCGGCGGTGGGGTGAGTGGACTGCTGTAGCCTGATGTAGGGGTTGTGAACCACTGACGGCTACGGCGGGGACGAAGCCTCTCCGGCGTTTCTAGGTCCCCAGTTCAATACATACATACTAGTCGCCACTGACGTCGTTACTTGATTGATGACGCCTTTGTGTATGACGCGAGCGATCTCTTCCACTATCTTTATGCTAGTGAGCTAGTGCTCCCTCTTTAACGACGACTATGTCGACGGGACGTTAAACTTTGAATTTTCTTTTTGTGTACTACAACATTTCAAATGTTTGCAGATGTTAGGTCATATTTATGGATGCTTTTAACTCCAGGCGATACTTGGACGAACACCGCAGGACGTTAGAATCATGTCATGCAGGACATGGGCAATTGTAAAGTACAGGTGTGGGGTACTGCCAGAGTGCCATTTCGCCGTATCGCGTGCTCGGTGAGAGAGAACAGCTTGCCTGTCGTTAAGTCACAAATCCACGCTCCTGGCGACCGAGTACGCAATTAACCGCGACCTAAATAATTTTACAACCGAATATACGGCGCTACAGCTGCGCAGAGAAATAAATGGTTCAATTAGCGCATACCTCCCGATATTTGTAGAGTGCGCTGTGCACCCTCAAAAGCACGCAAGTGGCAAAGGCTGCTTTAGCTCATTTAAATTCCTTGCGTTCCAAGCGGCCGGCTGATTATCGTTGTACGCATTGCGACGAACTCATAACTGGACTACCTTGTGAGGTTCCCAATGTGCTACACTTTGGCGCACTCGTACTGCTGTACTCACACCGCAGGACCCTTACCGTACGAAGAATGGTAGGCGGTAACTAACGTTGTTTATTTTCCGACGCTTCTTCTGTCGGGAACCAGTATAGCTGTACTATCAGATAGAAAACCCGGACACCCCTGTGTAATGCACGGGAGGTGAATCCGCCGGCATAAAAGAAGACGGAGATGGGGAGTGTTGCGTTGTCAGTAGAGAAGAAATAACAGCGTAATGGGTCGTTCACGAGAGCACAGTGACTTCGAACGTGGATTACTCGTTGGATGTCACCTGAGTAACTAATCTGTGAGGGACATTTCAACCCTTCTAAAGCTAGCCGGGTCGAATGCTGATGATGTCACACTGTAGGGTAAACGTCAAGGAATAACCACTGCTGAAGCGAGACCAAGCAGACCTCATGTAGCGACGGACAGCGATCGTCGAACATTGCGAAGGGTGGTCGTAAAAAATTGCATGAAATCAACGGAAGGAATCACTCGCGAGTTCCGAAATGCTATCAGCAGTCAAACTAGTACTGTGGTTCCCAACGTGAGGGGCAGTTATCCCCTGACAGGTAAAACGAAATTTTCTGAGGGATGAAAACTAAACGATTCGATTCTGTCTCAGTTACGAAACTAAATTATTTTAGACAGATCATTATTGTTATCACAATTATGTAAGACTCTAATACTGATTATGTAAGTTATAAGTAGTTACTTTTTCTCAGTTAGTAGCAGTAATGCCGTGGAGGTGACAAGTTACTCCCATAGTCCACCCACTACACATATATGTCGTGCTTTGTCTTGTACAACGCTGATGATAAAAGTGAGACATATACGTAACAAACGCTAAATATCTCAACAAAATATCTTCTCCAAGGTGTAGATAGTACCTGCAGTAGTCAAGAAGTTGCTTCACTACTCGCTCCGAAACAGTCGATTGAATTAATTGATAGCAAGACACAGCAGTTACTGCATAAGGCCTACTGCAGTGCTGTGCACTGTTCTATTATTATTATTAGAATGGTCAGACACAAAGCATTAACAGTCTGAAGTCGTCGACTTTCTGCCAATTCAGAAGTGTGGAGTGCAGCAATGAAGTGATTTACGAACAGTAAGTATCGTGCAAAACTCTGAACTTGATTGATTTTAACCGGGGTTGCAGTGGGCAGGTCAAGCAAGTACCGCCACGGAGAGGAGTAATGCAGGGGAAGCACGTTTTGTAACAAGTGTCTACCCTCACTCTGGATGGTTAGCTTTCATTTCTGAGGAGAATTTGTGGGTGCACAACGAATCCCTTTGTCATTCATTCTAACACACACACACACACACACACACACACACACACACACACACACACACACACAAGCTGGCCGTGCGGTTCTAGGCGCTTCAGTCCGGAACCGCGTGACCACTACGGTCGCAGTTCGAATCCTGCCTTGGGCATGGATGTGTGTGATGTCCTTAGGTTAGTTAGGTTTAAGTAGTTCTAAGTTCTAGGGGACTGATGACCACAGATGTTAAGTCCCATAGTGCTCAGAGCCATTTTTAACCACACACACAAGCAAACTAAATATCATTCATCTTTCGTCATTTTAAAAATAAGTGTTCCAAGAAAAGTCTTTCATTCTACAGTTTAGTTACGTGCTAAAGTTGGTAATAATGTGAGGGAGGTGGGGGGGGGGGGGTGTACCTGCTAATGTCTAATTACACTCAGGGGCAATGCTCTAAGAAAGGAGGTGAACCCCTGATTAGTAGCACAATCACTGTACACAGGGAGCTGAAGACAATGGGGTATAATGTTCGAATACCTCTTCATAAGCCACACATTTCTGTGGTCAATGGCTAAGGCGACTCTTGAGACGGGACTGTGGATGGCTAGAAGCGGATTACTTGGAGTGATAAATGTCGCTATAGCCTGTAGTATTCCCAGTGAAGAGTTTGCGTTTGACGAATGCCTGAAGAACGTTACCTGCAGTCATGTGTAGTGCCAACAGTGAGGTATGGAGGTGGTGGTGTTACGGTACGGGTGTGTTCTTGTTTGTAGTGTGCGGCCTCCTTATTGCGCTCAAGAAGACTCTAAATGCGGAAGGACATGAAAACATTTTACAGCGTTGTGCACTGTGTGCAGTTCACAGATGATGACTGTATCAGCATGTCAGTGCATCTTGTCATAAAGTAGTAGTTGTCACGCAATGGTTCCTGAACTATAATATTCCTGAAACGGACTGAGTTGCCGAGTGTCTCGAACTGAATCCTGTGCAACACCTTCGGGATGAGTTACAACGTCTACTTCGCTTCAGACCCCAGCGTCCAACATCGCTAACTTAGCTCTTTTGGACTCTTGAGGAACGTCTCACTGAATGTGCCCCAGCAGAGTTCAAAGCCGTTGCAAAGGGAAATTGTGGCGCACTGAGTATTACTATCCACTAATAGGTGCCAGAACACTTTTGATCAGAGAGTGTACATATATTTCGCAGCACCAGTTGACCATTTACCTTTGCGATTAATCTGAAAGAGCAGAGCACACACACACACACACACACACACACACACACACACAACACGCACACATACACAGACACACACACACACACACACACACACACACACACACACACACACATTCACACACACTGATTTCATCACTGAATATTCATTATTCATAAGTGTTAGTGATTGCAACAAAATCACTAACCACTCCCTTCAATCTCCTCCACTCATGTTCCCCATAAACTCCCTTTTTAGCAAACTCTATGCCAATCTAACTGAACAGTTTTATTTCAGAGGTACTTTCCTTCCTTTTTATAGGACTCCGTACCTCATAGATAATAACGGGACCCTTATAGAGCCTAAAAAACACATTCAACAGCCTGTATCGCATCATATATTTCTTTATTTGAAACAACCGGTTTCGATAGACTTTGCTGTTATCATCAGGTCTTAAAAATCTTTTTGTTGTGAAACGTGTTCATTTTACGTTGAACCTCATGCCAAGTTGTCAAGTGGATAAAAATCAGCACACTATAAAAAGTTTTTCATAACAAAAACGCTTAGAAACATCAGTAACGGGTAGAGGTATCAAGTTAAAATTGATGTCAAAATGGTTCAAATGGCTCTGAGCACTATGGGACTTAACTGTTGTGGTCATCAGTCCCCTAGAACTTAGAACTACTTAAACCTAACTAACCTAAGGACATCACACACATCCATGCCCGAGACAGGATTCGAACCTGCAACCGTAGCGGTCGCAATTGATGTCAAATACTAAAGTCTGCGCCCTCTTGGCCGTGTAAAAAATTTCAACTTCTAAGATCATGCAGTCAACATATACGGGCGTTTGTCTCACGCAGTTTGATACTCGCAAACTCAGTCACCAGAACCTATATCTGAATCAGCTACACACATAGCTAAGTTCGTACGGAGCCCTCAGAGCGCGAGTCCTACTAACGACTGTCCAGTTTCTTAGTCCATCGTATCTCCGTATCGTATACTAATTTTCCTCATCTCTAGGCTTCATCTGCAGCCAGCATCTTTTACAATCGACTTTAGACGTCATAATCTTTGTCAGCGATCGACTCCCGTTACAATTCTCTGCGGTTGCAATCTGAGACGCATCTTATCTTCTTCTCGATAAAAATCGTGGAATGACGACCACTGTCAAGGTCTTGATCGACACGAAACGTAGGCCGGCCGGAGTGGCCGAGCGGTTCTAGGCGCTGCAGTCTGGAACCGCGCGACCGCTACGGTTGCAGGTTCGAATCCTGCCTCGGGCATGGATGTGTCAAAAGACGATATGTTTGTGCGATTTTCCCGTGTGAATGATTTCTTGAAAGTGAAATTTAAAATTTCGGCTTTCGTTTTGCTATCTTCAATTGTCACACGAGAGTGGTCAACAAAGGACTGAATTTGAGCCTTAGACCTGCTTAGCGATTTTACATACGACGATAAATGTCTCCGGTTCTCTGCCACATCTTTTGCTACGGTGTGACGCTGGTAGTTGTTGTATGCTTCACACATAAATCTTTTCAGAGACGCTCGAATCTCTACTAATCTTCGCTTGCCGTCATTTGTGCATCCTCTTTTGAACTTAGAGTGCAATGTCCTCTTCTTCTGCAGCTTCCACCGAATTTCGCTGTTAAATCATGGTGGGTCTTTTCCATCCTTTATCCACTTTCTAGGCACGTAACTCTCCAGACAGCGATTTTCAATCTGCTTAAATTTTGCCCATCATTTCTCTACACCCATCTTACTGGAACTAAGCGATGCCAATTCATTTTCTATGTGAGAAGTTAGTAACTGCTTATCTACTCCATCTAGCAAAAACACTGACATTAACTTTCGTAATCATAGTTGTGATATCATGATCGCTAATCCCCGTTTCAGTTCTGTTATTGTCGATAAGGTCCGGCCTATTTGTAGCTACAAGGTGTAAGACATTTCCTTGGCGTGTTGGCTACCGAACTAGCTGCTCAAGACAATTTTCATAAAACATGTTTAAAGATATTTCTCATGACTGTCTATCTGTACTCACCCGCAATAAATCCATAGACATCCCAGTCTATACTCGGCAGATTAAAGTCGCCTCCAACTAGTATTGCATGATCTCGGTATTTACGCGCTATTGATCGTAGACCTTCTCTGAATGACACTAGAACTGCCACAGCCATTTCCGGCGACGCTATTCCTCTCTACACCTGGCTCTGGAGCCACACAGCCAACCCTCAATCGTACAAACAGATTCATCACTCCCCCCCTCAACACCAGCTCCAGGAGTACGAATAGCTCGCCTTCATAGTCGTAACGTTACATTTTCTGACCATCACTGACACTTGCAACCTATTGAGAACATCGCACAGGTGGCATCCCTAGTGAAATACAAGAGTGCTGCTGCAGATTTGGCTAGTATCTGAATTTTTGTTCAAGCGTGCATCTCTCGCGGCGTTTCCATATTTTTATGCAACCCGTGTAAAGTGGCTGATCGGAACAGAGTCATGTAAATCACTCGCCAGTTCGCTGCTAAACGACCAAAATCATAGAGCAACCATACCATCCAGTTTCGATCCCTATACTTCGTACAGCAGAAAAAGAATACAGACGGCTGGAAGCACTGTTATCAGCTATTAGCTGTAAAGCGCAAAACGCTACTGGCGGTACCACATTTACGCGCCTGAAAACAACAGAGGTGCGGCAACACTGAGACGTTACTATAGAAACGTATACACAATCACATTACGTGACTGGTTGTAGTAGATGCGCGAACCAACCGTGCCTAGCCCACTTTACCAGGTTTCTTCTTTTGTTTTACAAACTAATTCTATGAGATGCCTTCCCACACATATACGTCTGCTCACGCACGTCACGTGGTATGGAATTAGCATAGGTGCAGGAACGCTAAGGAACAATGAGACAGTCATCTGTAAATGAATCGACATGTTCAGGCAGGTGACGGAGGCTGTTCTAATGAGAAGAATGTTTTTATTCAGATGCACAGGGAATTGCGATAAGCATGGTACTGTCTCTCACTGGCGGGCGACGCAGAAGCCCAACGTTACACATCAGATCTCTAGGCGAACAATGCCTTGAGCAAGGGAATGCACCTCTCGATCAATCCGAATTGTGCCAGAGTAGTCCTAGAAACATTCTACGCCACGAAAGTGCTTACACAGTTTCGCTGAGCCATCTGACGTCAGTCGTAACAAAGTAAATCTCCATGACTTCTGAGCGCCGATTTTGCTGTCATGGTGAACTCAGTAGGTAGAAGTCTATAATTCAACTGTTTCGAATGTATAAGATTATGCGGACAGTAAAATACTCATATTGCGGGCGTGACTTTTCCAGTCGATGGAACAGATTTCTTGTTGTTTTGTGAATATTGTTTCTTTCTTTGTGGTTTGGAAGTATAGTAGCCGTATTTGGTCATCCACGGCATAGTATTTTTAAAATAGACTGGTATTAAATTTGAAAAACGTCGAGCCACTCCTGGAAAGTGTACACACGGTTCTGTTTTCTCAGTTACGATCAATAAGCCCGCCCGGTTAGCCGAGCGGTCTAACGCACAGGTTTCCGGAGCGGGAAGGAGCGCCTGGTCCCCGGCACGAATCCGCTCGGCGGACTTGCGTCGAGGTCCGGTGAGCCTGCCAGTCTGTGGATGGTTTTAGGCGGTTTTCCATCTGCCTCGGAGAATGCTGGCTGGTTCCCCTCATTCCGCCACAGCTACGCTATGTCGGCGATTGCTGGCAAACAAGTTCTCCACGTACGCGTACGCCACCATTACTCAACCACGCAAACATAGGGGTTACACTTGTCTGATGTGAGACGTTCACTGGGGGGTCCACCGGGGGCCGAACCGCACAATAACCCTGGGTTCGGTGTGGGGCTGCGGAGGGGTGAAGTGGACTGCAGCAGTCGTCGTGGGGTTGTGGACCACTACAGCTGCGGCGGGGACGGAGCCTCTCCGTCGTTTCTAGATCCCGAGTTAACATACATACAACATACGATCAATAACCGTACCGGAAGTTTCCTCATACTGCGTGACTACGAATCTGAGTGCGTTTGTTGTGACTCCAGGTGCACCTAGCCACGTACTTCTTCATAGAACCTGTGATTTTGTTTTGGCCTCTCTAACGCAAAGGACTGAGCCAGAACTAAATTCACGAAAATCAAACACAACTGATACCTCTAGCAGACAGGGTTCATCAAAGAAATAGCAAATGCCTGATTTCACGTGTTAGGTTATTCCGTCGGCCTGGAGACGGGGGGGGGGGGGGGGAGGGGGGGGGGGGGATAGATTGAAACATATATCTCACCACTCCAAATAAAACTTCATTATTCTAAGTCAGTTAACGCAATCATTATTGCTGCTTTAACTAAAGATATTGAGCTGATGACAGCTTCTGCAACGATCCTGATGCATATCTTACCATCCACATACTGTACCACTGCGTCCTTGGCTGGTTCTTCATAAAGATAGTAAGCGGGGGATGGTACACTATGTGATCAAAAGTACCCGGGCGCCTATTACTGGACATTAATACGGGGTGTCTTCCCCTTCGCCTTTTGACTACTGGGACATTATCAGTGGTCTGTGGTGGAATGGTAGCCCATTCTTCCTCAACAGCCGAAACCAGAGAACGTAGTGAACTGGGACTCTGGGGTCTGAAGCGAAGCAGACGTTCTGACTCATCCCAAACGTGTTCCACTGGGTTCAGAATGAAAAACTGGGCAGGCCGTTCCATTTCAGGAATGTTATTGTCCACAAACCATTGCCTCACACTTGCTGCAGTGTGGAGGCTCTATTGTCTTGCTAATACAACCATCGTGTCATAACAGTTCCTCTACTATACACAGTACACAACGCTGTAAAATATTTTCATATCCACCCGCTTTTTTAAATCGCTGTGAGACAAGCGTTGACATTATCAACGGGGCTAGAATACACCACAGCTTTTAAATATTCCCACACACGAAAAACCTACGGCTTCTATTCGGGGGACCTGGGAGACCGCGATATTGGCGAGCCACAACAGATGCACTTGTGCTATGTGCTACCAAACAGTCACATAAGAGTTTACAGGTGCACCATCATGCACGTAGCACATACGAATCTTTCCACCATAATGAGCATCATCCAAGGTGTCGATTAACTTGCGCATGACTATAATTTTGCTTACGTCGTACCGGGGAAACTATAGATTTCTGGACCTATGTTTATTATCTACCAATGAAAATCGCCAAACACCCGTGCGTTTTCAGAAGTTATTTTATTTAGACGATCAGTTTCGGCATCTCATTAATGCCATCCTCAGGTCTCTATGCACTCCATGTGTAGACAATCAGCTGTATCAATACTGGAGCCGTCAATATTTGGAGTCCGTGAATTTAGTGTTAGTGAGTTTACATCGAAGACTTGTTGTCAAGTTGACGGGCCGCTGTCCCGTATCCACAATTGATCAACAAGGTATGTTCATTATTGTTATTTGCTTGTTTCAATGCCCTCTAGTCGCTCCTTTTGTTTGTACCTATATCAAAACTTTTATACTAAGTTGAAATGACAGATGGGCAACGGAAAACGTATTAGGAAACCAGCTAGAGAAAATTGGATTCGGAAGATGAACTGGGAGATACAATACGTCAAGAAGAATTTGACTGTGCACGGAACGACCTATGTCGAAACATAGTTATAGAGCATTAAGGATCTCCGTCATACTGATTACAGTAAAAATCTGAACAAAGGGTGACAGATGGTGTGTAAAGCACAATGTCGTTTATTTCGGTCACATGATACACACGCACTCATATGTAGAACATGGTCGGTATTTGATCAGGAACAGGTTAGGAATAGTTGCGTGTTCGTTGACTGTCCCGCATAGTCTCCTCTCATAACTCTCTCTCTCCACACTCACACACTCACTCACACACACACACACACACACACACACACACACACACACACAAACGGAGAGGGAGTGGAGTTCCCTTTCACTGGACCATTTGCCTTCGCGCTTCGTGACTCAGCTACCGCTGCAAATGAATTAAATGAATCGCCATACTACTGCATCAAAATGAAACTATGAATCCTGCTCAGTCATGGGTTTCTTGTTACTGTTTGTAGGTTTACGAAAATAATGACCTTATAACGATAGCCACGCTGAATCGAATTTCGTCCATGAAGAGAACGAAGTACCAAGTTGGATGAAAAAAAGTAATAAAAACAAACAACTGAGTCACCGAGATAGCATTCGACGATAGACCCGTCTAAAATGTAATTATCTCTTTTGACAGAAAGTAAAATTAAAACCTGAAACAATTCGTGAAGCGGATATGGTAATAAAATAATTAAAATAGGGAAACTCACAATATGTAAGTAACTCGACAATTACTAAGTAAATTGTTTTTATTTTACAATCGGTTTCGTCTTTCATACTATCTTTAGGTACAAAAACCTCACCACATTGTACACATGCCAACGTTATGATTTCCAAGCACGTTTATAAATTCCATTACGTATAAAGTTCATTAAAATCGCAACTTAACAATAATAAATGGGAGACACGAACTGCTCATATACATTTGTAAATCAAAGGAGGATCACTGCTGTCAGCTGCAGCAGGACACTAAGTGGAATGAGCGGTGATGAACGAAAGTGTGCACCGAACCGGGATTCGAACCCGCGCTCTCTTGCTTACTAGGCAGGTGCGGTAAACACAGCGTCATCGGGGACACAGCGTTATCGCACCTGCACGGATTATCTCGGTATTCGTCACGGACGGTCCACACTCACAGTAGCATTACATTTGACAATACTTTATAAATGTTTCACATTGCATCTATCGTCAAAAGCAATGCCAAATAGCCAGTTGTCAAGAGCGAATTATGTTCTATGATTGTTTGTGAACGCTATAGACCCAACTGACGGTTGACAGTATCTATACATTGCAGTGGCACCAATGGGGTGGCTTAAAAAGCATTATCCGTGTTATATGGATCAGAAAGAGGTCTTGGATATTTTGATAATTTATATAAACAACACGATACGCAGTCACTATACTAGCAATTTTTACTTTAGCGCAGGGCTTTTCGGCAGCACACTGCTATCATTATGTGCACATCTGTTAATTTAATACAATTTTGTATCACAACATACGGCACAGAGACGATGTTTTTGTAGTTGTGTCAGTGAGGTTAGCTGGTAAAGTTCTGTTGAGAAATTTACTTTCGGTTACGACCCAACATTTTTTTAACTTAAATGCAAATGCAAAGCCCCATACGTAGGATATGAGCATAGGGGAGCAGACGTAGGAACCCTGCACCGCCACTCGCGGCAAGGTCCTACTGGGTTTGCCGTTGTCTTCCTCCGACCTGATATGTTTTGTGCATGACTGTGATGAGTGTTTAGGACAGTGTAGTGTTGGGTTTTGTTGTTATGGATAAAAGGAAGGATGAGGACGAAAACCCGTGCTTAGAACAGCACCGAGGGACCCGCCGAGCTTAATGTCACCATCCGATGGGCGGATCGCCGTCAACAATGTCACATACCCTCACTCCATGAGTCACAACGGAGAGATATGGAATTTAATCTGCGACACTGGCGTGAAGACTGGTGATCAGGAACTTTACGCCAACATCTCTCCTCCCCTCGCCGGCCAAAGAATGGCAGTGAACAACTCATTCGACCTTTTTTATTTTATTTTATTTTTTATTCGAAACTGGATTTCCTGCTTATCACGAGCGATCGCTTTACCATTTCTTATTTGGAAGGGAGGGCGACCTCTGCTATAGAGGGGGCGTTTTTTAACTTAAAAGTGACAAATATTGATTGGATTAACTATTACTTACTAGGGAGCGAATATACGTTCAAATTTCTGACGCATAAGTCACTAAATAAAGACAATAACTTCACTAAGCGATGCAGACACACTAGCGGAAGAAAACGAGGTACGACAAGAAGCCACTTTTACAGCATAATCTCTATATGTGTACTTCGTGCTCAGAACCGACCTTCTAAGAAGCTACAAATGACACATGGAAGTAATGAGAGCTTAAATAATTTTGGAAATCGAAATTGAAATCATTTAATTGACATTTAATAATGTTATTTATTACTACAAAATGCAATACAGTTTTCAAAATCGTGTCGAAATGAGAAAGCACTCTACATTAGTTCTATCAGTAAGGTTGGAGAGTAGATGAAGATGTAACACTAGCAACCTGAAGTACAGAGTGTTTATAAATGAATATCCGGGTTTTAGCGCTTTATAATATTTATTACATTAAACTTACAGCTATAAATGATACGTCAAATGAAAGAGCAACTCAAACAGTTGTGTTTGGCACCGGTGCGCATGCGCGATTGGGTGGACTTCACTGTACCCAAGCGCTCGATAGGCCGCAAGGGGCCCAATGACAGGGCTTCCTTTGCATGGCCTCCGCGTTCACCCGACCTGACGCCATGCGATTTTTTTCCTTTGGGGTTTCATCAAGGATCGTGTGTACGTGCCTCCGCTACCAGCAGACATTCCTGAATTAAGAAACCGGATTGAAGGAGCTGTTGCTACAATCACTGAAGACACACCTATCAACGTTTGGGAAGAACTCGGCAATAGACTTGATGTGTGCCGTGTGACAAATGATGCTCACATTGAACATTTATAAGGTTCTTGGTAAAACTATTTGAGTTGCTCTTTCATTTGACAAATCATCTATAACTGTACGTTTAATACAATAAATATTACAAAGCGTTAAAACCCCGATAATCATTTATAAACACCCTGTACTCTGATTTCTACCGTTGCAGAGCTGAAGAGCCGAACCTTCTAAAACAGTTTACAGGTAGCGCATCCGCTTCAGGGTATTATCGATTGTAAACTATTCAGTAAACCTATGAGATAATATATGAAGTATATAGTACCGATTCTCTACATTTAGCGAGTAATTTTTCACAAGAAGTATGTCGTCTTCATACTGGTACTAGCTTTCTAGATTTCTTGCACGTCTCCATAATGTACCTGTATTGATTCGGTCACTGCGTACAACGGTAACAACAAAGTCTTGAAATTCCCTAAAGATCTCATGCAGTCGTGTTGTGTGCTGACGCCGAAATTTGGAACAGCACCCACGAACTGGTCATACAACACTGTTCTATTCGCTGATATGAACAGACGCACGAAAATTTCCAGAAGTTCTCGAGTAAATTTCCATTTGTTCTCCAGAGACCGATTTTACCAAAACTCCATACTTCAAAAATGTTCAAATGTGTGTGAATTGCTAAGGGACCAAACTGCTAAGGTCATCGGTCCCTAGTCTGACACACACTTAAACTAACTTAGACTAACTTACGCTAAGGACAACACAACACCCATGCCCGAGGGAGGACTCTAACCTCCGACGGCGGCAGCCGCACGAACCGTGGCAAGACGTCTTAGACCGCACGAACCGTGACAAGACGCCTTGAACCACACCGCCACCCCGCGCGGCCTCTATATGTCACTTCTCAGGTAGCTGAGATGTTTACAGTTATCATCGTTATAGGTAGGCAGACAATGACTAAATTTAATGAAGATTTTTTTCTATGTGGCTGTATAGCTCTGAAGAAAGACGTCTGATACGTAAGTCAGATGAAAACGAGACAGATGGAAAAAAGTAAGTTCAAAAATGGCTCTGAGCACTATGCGACTTAACTTCTGAGGTCATCAGTCACCTAGAACTTAGAACTAATTAAACCTACCTAACCTAAGGCCATCACACACATCCATGCCCGAGTCAGGATTCGAACCTGCGACCGTAGCAGTCGCTCGGCTCCAGACTGTAGTGCCTAGAACCGCACGGCCACTCCGACCGGCAAAAAAGTAAGTAAACTGTATATTATTTCAAAAGTAATTGCCATAACCGTTAATACATTCATGCCACTGTGAGACAAGGCGGTCAATGCCTTCATGGAAAACTGTTTCTCGTTGCCTACGGAACCATGATTGTACTCAGGTGTGCACTTCTTCGCCCGAAGCAAATCGACGACCACGAATATATTCCTTCAGGGAGAGATCGGGACTGTATGGAGGATGTGTAAGGGCTTCACAGCGAAACTTTTTCAGCGTACTTGTAACAACCTTGGCAACATGCAGTCTGGCATTATCCTGCAACAGGATGATGCCGTCCGTCAACATTCCTGGGCGTCTGGACTTGATGGAGAGCTTCAAGTTCTGCAAAGTGTCCAAGTACCAATGCGAGTTGATTGTAGCACCGTGTTGCAGATAGTCGATTAGCAGCACGCCCTTGCAGTCAAATAAAAAGGTCATCATGACTTTCCTGATGCTGGCGTGCCAGTTGCTTTGACTACGCTGTAAAAGTTTCGCTACGAAATCCTTATACTTCCTCCATACAGTCCCGATTTCTCCCCACACGATTTCCATATTTTTGGAGCCCTGAAGGAAGATATCCGTGGCCTTCGGTTTGCTCTGGACGAAGAGGTGCATGTCTGGGTATAATCATGGTTCCGTAGGCAACCGAAAACGTTTTTCCTTGAAGGTATTTACCGTCTTGCCTCACAGTCGGATAAATTTTACTAGCTGTAATGCCGATAACTTTTGAAGGCAATAAACAGTTTACTTAAATTTTTAAATGAGCACTCCGCCATTTGACTGTATTGTTGTTTATTTAATTACGACCAAGGTTTCGGCCTTGATGCCATTTTCAAATGACTGCTTTAACCGTTGATATTTAAACATATCCTCAAATGCCTAGCTAGGCAAGTCAGTAAACAGTTTTTTTGATGTTGCTGAGCAACAGTCATACAATAATTTTTAAATGAATACACCGCCATTTGACTGTATTGTTGTTTATTTAATTACGACCCAGGTTTCGGCTTTTACGTCATTTTTAAGTGAGTGCTTTACCCACTGATATAATGTTTACTTACATTTTTCCCATCAGTCTCGTTCTCATCGCCGGCCGCTGTGGTCGAGCGGTTCTAGGTGCTTCAGTCCGGAACCACGCGGCTGCAACGGTAGCAGGTTCGATTCCTGCCTCGGGCATGGATGTGTGTGATGTCTCTAGGTTAGTTAGGTTTAAGTAGTTCTGACTTCTAGGGGACTGATGACTTCAGATGTTAAGTCCCATAGTGCTTAGAGCCACTTGAACCATTTTCGTTTTCATCTGACTACCCGTTACACTAATCTTGGGGAACTCGTCTTGAAGAGCAGAGGTAGCCTTTCCGAATCCTGGTGGTAAAAGACATTATCTTCACCATTCGTGGGAGGTGGAGGATGGTGAGTGGAGGAAGAGCAAAACCCGATCAGCGGGCTATGGGCACAGTACTGCGTGCTGTAAGAACAGATGTTCCCGATAATATATTTACGTCGGATGTGAACTTGAGACTCAGTACCACGTTTTGCATTTAGGAGAGGGAGGCTAATTTACGGCACTAGCTTTCACCCTTACCATTCCTTTAACTACCGAAATCTCCACAGAAACGTCCGCAGCTCGTGGTCTCGCGGTCGCGTTCTCGCTTCCCGAGCACGGGGTCCCGGGTTCGATTCCCGGCGAGGTCGGGGATGTTCGTCTGCCTCGAGATGAGTGGGTGTTTGGGTTGTCCACATCATTTCATCATCATTCATGAAAGTGGCAGGATTGGACTGAGCAAAGGTTGGGAATTTGTACGGGCGCTGATAACCGCGCAGTTGAGCGCCCCACAAACCACACATGATCATCATCCACACAAACCCGAACGTAAAACTAAACTGAACTACCACTCATCACCATCATCGAAAAATGGCTCTGATCACTATGGGACTTAACATGTGAGGTCGTCAGTCCCCTAGAACTTAGAACTACTTAAACCTAACTAACCTTAGGACATCACACACATCCATACCCGAGGCAGGATTCGAACCTGCGACCGTAGCAGTCGCGCGGTTCCGGACTGAAGCGCCTAGAACCGCTCGGCCACCGCGGCCGGCCTCACCGTCATCCACACAGTATAGTTACTTATGTGGTACATCACGTACATGGCGGAGGAAACCGGTTTCACTAACGTCTTTTCGAGAGATCAATATTGCGAGTCCCGCATTGTCACTATGCAAATACTTAATTATTCACTCATAAAAATCATCGAAGATGTAACTAGTTGTAAATACCATTGGCCGTTTGATCGAAAGCTTATCCTTATCACTTCTTGACCGTATAACGTTACTGAGCTATACCGCATTTTAATTGTTCCGTCGCCCAACAGCCGAAGATATGCTTCTAAAGCTTTCATTATTACACGATGCGTTCTTTCGAATAATTTTCAAACCCCAATAGATGTCCCCGTTGTTCTCTCGAAGGAGACTAGATGTCAGAAAAAAATTAGGACTGTAAAAATTGTTACATTTTTGTGGAGACGCATCAGCCAAAACAAGCAAACCCACAAAGAGTGCCGTTAAGTAAGCTGTTTTAAGACGTTTGAGAGGACGAATCATTATAGTTGTACGTACCGCAGACGCCTAGGTGGAGGTCATTAGCAGTTATTTCAGGTAATTATCAATGTGGCAAGTGAAGGGAGGAATTCAGTGGTATCCTTATTTAAGGAATTAATCATCATCAGGGTGGCCAGACGGCAACCTGACGCGCAGTTCTCCTGTCTCTAATGAGGACCACAGGTTAAACACTAATCCTCCATCTTCCTTCCTGACGTCCTTCCTTCCTTCCGCCCATCCTGCGGAATACTACCTGACTCGTTGCTCCGTGCAGCCTGGAGAAATACTCAGCAGAATAACTGACGTCTCGATTGTCTGCACGAAAGTCAGTCCTTTTGACGTGCGTCCTTCCCACATATTACGCGGTACACCGTGTTAGCCTACTTGTAGCCATAGTGAACGCACGCAGGACACAGGCCAAGGGCTTCGAATAACAATGATAGGTTCGTAAGTCTGCTGTTCCCTTTTCCCCAACGACGGGCCTTGGTGTCATATAGACGGAACTTAGAGAAGCAGAGGATTAATGACACTCAGACAATATCATGATCGTTTTTTTTACATAGGACAGGCATTGTGATTGATCATATTGCAACACCGTGAAGAAAAATTCAGAAACATTTGAATCTTAAGCCGCTTATTACTGGCGCGTACTAGTTAAAATACATTTTCGTGGATGTTCAATAGATTTATTAAACGACTGAGATAGGATCCCTGTTATTTCCTCGACAAAGGGTTTCAAGTGTGGGTAAGCATTGTGTGGTTTAATGTGAAGAGTTCCCGTGCGTTGTAGTACAGTGTTGGTATTGCCGCTGATGAGCCGGCCGATGTGGCCGAGCGGTTCTAGGCGCTTCAGTCTGGAATCGCGCAACCGCTAAGGTCGCAGGTTCGAATCCTGTCTCGGGCATGGATGTGTGTGATGTCCTTTGGTTAGTTAGGTTTAAGTAATTCTAAGTTCTAGGGGACTGATGACCTCAGATGTTAAGTCCCATAGTTCAAATGGTTCAAATGGCTCTGAGCACTATGGGACTTAACATCTGAGGTCATCAGTCCCCTAGAACTTAGAACTACTTAAACCTAAGGACATCACACACATCCATGCCCGAGGCAGGATTCGAACCTGCGACCTTAGCGGTCGTGCGGTTCCAGACTGTAGCGCCTTTAACCGCTCGGCCACTCTGGCCGGCTAAGTCCCATAGTGTTCAGAGCCATTTTTGATGCAGTTCTCCATGCTAGTCTATCCCGTGCAAGCCTCTCTGCGTAGCCACTCCAACCTACAACCATTTTTACCTGCTTACTTTATTCACTACTTGGTGTGCCTCTACAGTTTTTAACAAACACGATTCCTTCCTGCCTCTATATACAGGGTGGTCAATTGATAGTGACCGGGCCAAATATCACACGAAATAAGCGTCAAACGAAAAAACTGCATAGAACGAAACTTGTCTAGCTTGAAGGGGGAAACCAGATGGCGCTATGGTTGGCCCGCTAGATGCAAACTTTCCCCACAGAAAGAAATCCGGGTACGTCAGATCCGGTGAACGTGCGGGCCATGGTATGGTGCTTCGACGACCAATCCACCTGTCATGAAATATGTTATTCAATACCGCTCCAACCGCACGCGAGCTATGTGCCGGACATTCATCATGTTGGAAGTACATCGCCGTTCTCTCATGCAGTGAAACATCTTGTAGTAACATCGGTAGAACAATACGTAGGAAATCAGCATACATTGCGCCATTTAGATTGCCATCGATAAAATGGGGGCCAATTATCCTTCCTCCCATAATGCCGCACCATACATTAAACCGCCAAGCTCGCTGATGTTCCACTTGTCGCAGCTATCGTGGATTTTCCGTTGCCCAATAGTGCATATTATGCCGGTTTACGTTACCGCTGTTGGTGAATGGCGCTTCGTCACTAAATAGAACGCGTCCAAAAAATCTGTCATCGTCCCGTAATTTCTCTTGTGCCCAGTGGCAGAACTGTACACGACGTTCAGAGTCGTCGCCATGCAATTCATGGTGCATAGAAATATGGTACGTGTGCAATCGATGTTGATGTAGCATTCTCAACACCGACGTTTTTGAGATTCCCGATTCTCGCGCAATTTGTCTGCTATTGATGTGCGGATTAGCCGCAACAGCAGCTAAAACAACTACTTGGGCATCATCATTTGTTGCAGGTCGTGGTTGACGTTTGACATGTGGCTGAACACTTCCTGTTTCCTTGAATAATGTAACTATCGAGCGAATGGTCCGGACACTTGGATGATGTCGTCCAGGATACCGAGCAGAAAACATAGCATACGCCCGTTGGGGATTTTGATCACAATAGCCATACATCAACACGATATCGACCTTTTCCGCAATTGGTAAACGGTCCATTTTAACACGGGTAATGTATCACGAAGCAAATACCGTCCGCACTGGCGGAATGTTACGTGATACCACGTACTTATACGTTTGTGACTATTACAGCGCCATCTAACACAAAGCAAAAAAAATTGGTCCAAGTAAAACATTCATACTTCTTTACGTACTACACGAATATGTAATAAAAAAATGGGGGTTCCTATTTAAAAAAACGCAGTAGATATCCGTTTGACCTATGGCAGCGCCATCCTGCGGGATAACCATAGCGCCATCTGGTTTCCTTCTTCTAGCTAGACGAGTTTCGTTCTTTGTAGTTTTTTCGTTTGGTGCTTATTTAGTGAGGTATTTGGCCTGGTCACTATCAATGGACCACCCTGTATTTCCTATCAACAAATCTCATCTTTTACACAAATTGTGGTAAAAATTTCGTTTCTCCCCAATTCGAACAGTACCTCCTTATTAGTTGCTCGATATTCCCATCTGATCTTCATCATAGTTACTCTATGTTTCCTTCTGATCTTCATCATTCTTCTGTAGAACCATATTTCAAAGGTTTCTCTTCTCTTCTTTTCTGAACTGCTTATCGTCCATATTTCACTTCCTTACAAGGCTATACTCCAGGCAAATGTCTTGAAAATATATTTCCTAACACCCAAGTTCACTCTTCGGTATGGTTTCTGTATAAGTTGCAATAAACCTTCCGCTCCCTGTGTTTTACCCCTGTTAATTTCAGAGTTTCAGAAGTGTAGACCAGCCACATTTCCCAAAGATTTCCTTAAATGTACAAGTGATATAAACATAGTTTTGCCTTTCTTCAGTCTATCTTCTAAGACAAGCCGTAGAGTCAGTATGGTCTCGTATTTCCACCATTCTCAGGAATCCAAACTGATCTTTTCCGAGGTCGGCTTCTACCAGTTTTTCCAGTCTACTGTTATAAATAAGTCTCAGTATTTCTCAACAATGGCTTATTAAACTGATAGTTCGGCAGTATCCACACCTGTCGACATCTGCCTTTTATACTGTAGAAGTTATTTCATTCTTCTTGAAGTGTGAGGGTAGTCTGCCTGTCTTACATGTCTTGTAGCTTGAATATCTGACATGTACTGCACGCCATGTGCATTGGTTTTGTCATGGCTGGTTCTCCAAATGATCTCAATAATTCTTACGATATGTCGTCTACTCTAGGAGTCTTGTGTCGATTTAGATCTTTCAGTGCGCTGTTAAATTCTTCTCACAGTATCTTATCTCCCAACTCATATTTATTTGTTTCTTTTCTTTCTATAATATTGCCTTCAACTTTTTCCCTTGTGTGTATAGTCCTTCTACACATTACTTGCATCTTTTAGCTCATAATAGCGTAATAAGGAAGCTAAAGCGCTGGAGTGGGTACGCCATTGCACAGTCGTAGCGTCACAACCATCTTAAAGGTAACCCAGAGTAGATTTTACGCACATGTAGCAGACTTGGGAATTTTAGTGATCAGAATTGAAAATCTGCATGCATCAGATTCTTCCAGCCACAATTTGGAACAGTCATATTGTGGTGTCACCGCCAGACACCACACTTGCTAGGTGGTAGCCTTTAAATCGGCCGCGGTTCGTTGGTATACGTCAGACCCGCGTGTCGCCACTATCAGTGATTGCAGACCGAGCGCCGCCACACGGCAGGTCTAGAGAGACTTCCTAGCACTCGCCCCAGTTGTACAACCGACTTTGCTAGCGATGGTTCACTGACAAATTACGCTCTCATTTGCTGAGACGATAGTTTAACATAGCCTTCAGCTACGTCATTTGATACGACCTAGCAAGGCGCCATTATCAGTTACCATTGATATTGTGAATCATGTACCTGCAAGACCGACGTTCTTCATTAACGGATTAAAGTTAAGTATTCCACTAGCCACGTCCGTTTTTCTAAATTCTAATTTCCTTGTCCTGTTCCAGACCTCACGCCAGCCTGCGTGAGCTAAAACGCGTTCCTTTCGGCCTCCTCTAGTAACCCGGTGTTGGCTCTCCTGCCAACCAAAACATTGGCGACGAGGCAAAACCGCGTTCTTATCGATATTGCCCTGATTTACTTGTGTAATGGCTTCGCCACAATCTCCAGATGTACTGTCCGAATTTTATCGCTTACAGAATCAGCAGATGCAGGCCTTACTGGATGCCCTTGGACAGCTCGCCCAGGGTCAACGGGCAATGCAAAACGATGCGGCAGTCGCCGCTCCACCGCTAACGCAGCCACAACACGCTGTTGCACCAACTTTTCGACCTTTTGATGCTGCACTGGAAAGCTGGACGGAGTGGTCACGCCAATTTGGATTCCATCTCGCCGCCTACAGAATTCAAGGTAACGAGCGGCAACCTTTTTTGTTGTCCTCAGTAAGGGTGACCACGTACCGTGTGATAGTCAAATTATTTCCCCGACGCGACGTAGCAACTCTGTCCTACGACGAAATTTTGTCTGCATTAGATGCATATTTAAAAGAATCAGTCAATGTAGTTGCGAAAAGGTATACCTTCTTTCGTACAAAACGTACGGCAGGTCAGACTAATCGGGAGTGGGTTGCAACTTTGCAAGGCCTTACTAGGTTCAAATGGTTCAAATGGCTCTGAGCACTATGGGACTCAACTGCTGAGGTCATTAGTCCCCTAGAACTTAGAACTAGTTAAACCTAACTAACCTAAGGACATCACAAACATCCATGCCCGAGGCAGGATTCGAACCTGCGACCGGAGCGGTCTGGCGGTTCCAGACTGCAGCGCCTTTAACCGCACGGCCACTTCGGCCGGCGGCCTTACTAGGGATTGTGCTTTTGAGTGTCAATGTGGACTCCCTTATTCAGATACTATGGTATGTGATGCAATTGCACAGAACGTTTCTGATGTTCGTATAAGGGAACAGATTTTGAAACTAGTCAATCCCTCCCTTCAACAAGTGATGGACATATTGGATAGGCAGGACACACTTGACTTTGCTCAGGAATCATTTGAAACTTCACCAGCCATGTGTCAGGTTAACTGGCCTGCCGGGCGAGCTGCATGGAGCAGTAAACAGCCCTCGCGCCCGGCCGTGCCGCTGCCGCCAGGCTCTCAGCCACGTGTGCCGTGCAGGCAAGCAAATGCAGTGCTAAAATCATGCTCACGGTGTGCTACTAGACATTCGCGTGAGAATTGCCCGTCACGCCTGGCTATTTGCATTTTCTATAATAAAAAGGACATGTTCAGAGTGTTTGCCAGAAAAAGATCAGATCGGAAACTCACAACCATTCCAGGCCCTTTGCTTCGCCCCGAATTCGAATCAGGCTCGTGAAAATTCGCCCATGGAAATTCATGTAATTCATTCCACTCCACTCAGCGCCACTCTCTCTAACAGTGACTGTGTTCCTCCCACGAATAGTGTGCGTCGACATCGCCGGAAATCCCGTGAAGTCGCAAGTGATTATGTACCAGTGTCAGTTCACGTTGCACGAGACAGTCGCTCTTGTCGTCAGCAGGACAATAAACTTTTTGTAGACTTGGACATTAACGGCAAAGTGATACAATTCCAGCTCGATACCGGAGCTGCAGTTTCACTGATCAATCACAACACGTACAAACAGCTGGGCACACCTCCGCCGCAAATGTTAACTAGTTATTCAGGTCAAGATATCCCTGTGTTAGGACAGTGCAGCCTTCTTGCAACATACAAAGGACAAACAAAACTTGTGTCATTTTACGTCCTTCGTTCTTCTTCTGCAGTGAACTTGTTTGGTTTCGATTTATTTCAGTTGTTTAACTTGTCTATAGTAAATCATGTCCTATCAAGTGAACCAGACTGTGCCTTCAGACAGTGTTTCTCATCTATGTGAAGCATTTGCAGACATTTTTGCACCGGGCCTTGATTGCCCTAAGAACTATAAAGCACATTTGAAACTGAAAGTAAACGTGCAACCGAACATTTTTCAGAGCGCGCAATGTTCCCCACGCATTGCGTGATGAGGTCGCAAAAACATTACACGAATTGGAATCACAAGGTGTTATTGAACGTGTGCAGGCTTCTCTCTGGGCATCACCCTTAGTAATTTTGCCAAAACCTTCGGGAAAATTGAGACTTTGTGTGGACTTCGAGGCAACAGTGAATCCAGAACTAGTGATTGCAACTTTTCGTTTACCCCGCCCGGAAGATCTTTTTGACAAACTGTGCCCGGGTAAATATTTTTCGAAGTTGGACCTAGCAGATGCGTACTTGCAAATACCGGTGGATGAAGAATCCCAGCGCGTTTTGGTGCTTAACACGCATCTTGGTTTGTATCGATTCAAACGACTGCCATTCGGGTGTGCATCCGCCCCTGCATTGTTTCAGCAATATCTACAAACTGTTTGTGCGTTGGTCCCTACTGCAGCAAACTATCTGGACGATATTGTGATCTCCGGACAGACTGAAGAAGAACATTTAGCCAATCTCAGAACATTATTTCAGGTCTTGCGACAAAATGGTCTTCGCTTGCGGAAGGACAAATGCATGTTTTTTGCTCGTGACTTGCCCTACCTGGGACATGTACTCAATGCCCAAGGCATCCATCCCAGCCCGGAGCACCTCCGTGCCATACAAGACTTGCCTTCGCCGCAGAATTTGAAGCAGCTACAGAGTGTGCTGGGAAAAATTAATTATTATCGTAAATATATCCCACACGCCTCTTCCATTTCAGCTCCGCTTCATCGCTTATGCCGTAAAGGTGTTCTGTTCGTCTGGACTACGGAATGCGAATGCGCCTTTCGCCAGTTGAAATCGGCGTTGCTTTCTAATACTTGCCTTACACCATTCGATCCCCAGAAGCCCCTTTTATTGATGGTAGATGCATCAGAATTCGGGATCGGTGCTGTGCTTGCGCACAAAGATGGATCGCACCATCGCCCTATTGCCTTTGCGTCCAAATTGCTCTCATCTGCGCAAAGAAATTATTCACAGATCGAGAAAGAAGCATTGGCTCTCGTATTTGGTGTTACAAAGTTTCATTATTTCTTGTATGGTCGTCACTTTACCATCATCACAGACCACAAACCTTTGACATCACTTTTTCATCCGAACAAGCCTGTACCTCCACGTACAGCGCAGAAATTCATTCGCTGGTCTATTTTCCTCTCGCAGTACCGCTACAATAACTTGTATCGGTCCACTACTAAGCACGGAAACGCCAATGAGTTGTCCCGTTTGCCTGTTGCTGACGATAGGGTATTCGATTCCTCCGAACTTGCTTGCATGTTCATTGATGCGGAAACCGATGACGTGGTCCAATCGTTTCCGATTGATTTTCGTCATGTAGCTACAGCCACAGCTGCCGACCCTGTCGTTGCTACCGTTCTGCGTTTTGTTGCTACGCAATGGCTCTTGTCAAAGTCACGGATCAGGGATCCGTTGGTTCGCCGATTTTTTGCTCACCAGGAGAGACTTTTTGTACGATGTGGTGTTTTGCTGTTGCGTTCTGCTAATGATCAGTCCAGGGTCATGGTCCCACGTTCGTTACAGTCCTCTGTCTTACAGCTTCTCCACCAAGGACATTGGGGTATAGTGAGAACGAAACAACTTGCTCGTCAGCACTGTACTTGGATCGGAATCGATGCCGCGATTACGACTATGTGCTCTTCGTGCATGGTGTGTGCCGAACAACAATCAGCACCACTGCGGAAATTCTTTGCATGGCCAAAAGCCACTTCCCCTTGGCAACGCTTACACATCGATTTTGCTGGTCCATTCTGGAATGTTCGATGGTTGGTTGTGGTAGATTCATTCAGTAATTTTCCTTTTGTTGTCCGGATGTCTTCCACGACATCATCTGCCCCCAACCGAGCGTTATCTACAATCTTTTGCATTGAAGGTCTTCCACAGACTATTGTTTCGGACAATGGCCCACAATTCATGTCCGCAGAATTTCAGTCATTCTGCAAGGCCAATGGTATTCAACATCTGACGTCCGCACCATTTTCGCCACAGTCAAACGGTGCCGCTGAACGATTGGTCAGGACTTTCAAGTCACAGATGTTGAAGTTAAAAGAGTCGCATTCTCGGGAGGACGCGTTATTGCTCTTTTTGTCCTCGTATCACTCTCAGCCCCGAGATGGTAGCTCGCCGGCTGAGTTGCTCCACGGTCGTCATCATCGAACCTTGATGTCTTTGCTACATCCGCCGCATCAGGTTCCTGTGCAGCGGCAGACACCTGCTTTTGCTCCAGGCGACGTTGTCTACTATCGTCACTACCGAGGTTCACGGCGTTGGCTCGAAGGGCGCATTCTTCGCTGCCTCGATCGCGCTATGTATCTGGTTTTGGGGGCCTCTGGTGAGGTGCGCCGGCACCTCAACCATCTGCGCCTCTGTCGTCGCATGGGATCTGCCGCTCGCCATCTGCTTTCAGCGACGGTGCCGTCCGGTCAGCGCCCTGGGGACCCATCTACTGGCTCGCCTCAGCCCCAGATGTTACCGACGCTGCCTTCCATTTTGCCCCATGGCGACGCGCCGCCGCCACCGCCGCCGCCGCCTGTTCTCCCGCCGGCGACGCCAGCAGTGGACGCGTCGCTGCAACCACCGGGCGCCTCCCTGGGTCACGCGCCGCCGATCGCTTCCCGTTGTAAGTAGGCTGTTTAGGTTTTCTTATTGGTAACGCCACGTAGCGCTCTGTGTGAGAATCACTGGCTGTGCTGTGTGCAGTCTGTGGCTAGTTTGCATTGTTGTCTGCCATTGTAGTGTTGGGCAGCGGCGGCTGGATGTGAACAGCGCGTAGCGTTGCGCAGTTGGAGGTGAGCCGCCAGCAGTGGTGGATGTGGGGAGAGAGATGGCGGAGTTTTGAAATTTGTCATGAACTGCTATATATATATATATATATATATATATATATATATATATATATATATATATATATATATATGATATTAAGGTAAATACATTGTTTGTTCTCTATTAATATCTTTCATTTGCTAACTATCCCTATCAGTAGTTAGTGCCTTCCATAGTTTGAATCTTTTATTTAGCTGGCAGTAGTTGCGGCTGCTGTATTGCAGTAGTTCGAGTAACCAAGATTTTTGTGAGGTAAGCGATTTGTGAAACGCATAGGTTAATGTTAGTCAGGGCCATTCTTTTGTAGGGATTTTTGAAAGTCAGATTCCGTTGCGCTAAAAATATTGTGTGTCAGTTAAAGCACAGTCATGTACAATTGTTCAAAGGGGACGTTTCATATGTCGACCCTTAGCCTAGGATACCTCACTGGAATCTTCTGATTTTTTTCTTATAGTTTGTGTAATTAGTGTAGCTTTTGTTTATTGCTAGCGCGTAATTGTAGAGAAAATCTCCTTTGTAGTTGCAATCTTTCATTGTTGTACAGTAAAACAGTTGTGGCATGCATGTAGATTTGCAGCAAGTATTTCGCAGCTGCGCTTGCAATTAACGAGATATTATTTTCAGTGCTATGTTAATGTGTTCTCTTATTTTTGCTCTTCAAATTGTGCTTTTCTGTGTTATCGTGTGAAATATTGTGACAATAATGGCGTGTGAAAAACGTAATACTAGGCTCCAAAGTAAACTGAGAAATGACAGTGAAGACGAAAGCAGTGTGTTAGCGCCACCGTGTAATGAATTAACTAATGTTCAACATAGTAACTTGGTAATTGTGCATAGGGAAATGGAGCGGGCGACAAACAATGGCGTAGACAGTGAAACAGTTAGTGAACAGGGAAACATTATCAATCAATCGCTTGGCAACAGCTCGCCTCAGGAATCCGAAATGACAGGACACAATTTTGCAAATACTGTAGATTCAGGTTTTGCGTCCTCACCGTTTTCTCAGATAAGTCAAGACACATTTTCTGCTTGTCAAAATGTGAATGTTGCCGGTGCAAATGCACTGCCGAAAAGCGTAGAGGAACAGATTCCAGACACTAATGCATTGTTATTACAGCTAATGCAACAAATGGAACAACACTAGAGACAAACACAGCAAAAGCTTCAAAAGTTAGACACAATGGAGCAAAATCTTCAAAAGTTAGACACAGTGGAACAAAATCTTAAAAAGTTAGACACAATGGAATAAAATCTTCAAAAGTTAGACTCATTGGAACAAACTCTTGTGCAAACACGTGAAGATTTAGCTACAGAGTTACATAACATTGAATCGAAATGTCAAAAAGTCTGTAATGACGTAAAAACTCAAATTTGTGAGCATTTTCAACCTATTTTTTCGCGGCATGAAAATGCATTACAGAATCACGAAGCAGCCATAAAAGAACTGCAAACTATTGTTCATGAAAATCATGAGACCTTGCAAGCTAAATTTGACTCAGTTGCATCTACCGATTCGGCTACGCAACTTGCAAAAACTCAGGAAAACTTAAAGGACACAGTAGATACTCTGAAACTTAGTTCAGAAAAACACACTGAGGAAATAAGTACACTATCGGAGAAAGTAGCCGAAATCCTCAGGGGGGTACAGGCCTACTTTGTGTACCATGTGTTTGGCAAGCACAAGGAGCTTGGTATTTGCTTATACAACTTTACACATCGGTACCATATTTCTCTAACACAGAATTACACAGCTATCTGATCATTTAACAGAGAAAGAAACTTTTTTTTTACTACATCAGTGACAGATGTTTACGTAATTACACAGTTGGATAACTTCACACTTATGAAATTGTATTTTGTCTGTACTTTGTGAAATGCTCATTTTTTTGGAACCATTGTGATACTATGAGAGCTTTGAATGATGTATTTGGTATGGGATTATGATTTTTAAAGTACATTAGAGGTAGATGACACTTTTGAAACGAGCAGAGAATTTTTTGTAGGTTTTGAAATTATTGTAGAAAGCTACGACGTTTTTGAGATTTGACTGAGGTGTTCTGATGTTATTTTTATGATGACGATGTGTATTATGCTGTTGAGGTATGTTTATGATCAATAAGCTGATGCTATATGAGGAATTTCATTATGCTATGTATTTATTATGATGAAATATTGAAGTGTCGTTGCAATATTGACGTGCTGACGAATATATATATGTGTAATAAGGTAAGGAATAATGAGTAGTGGTTAGGGACTCTGACTTGTGAAAAAGGATGTTGGAAACCAAGAATCGTACTTTAAGAGCTATGAAATGTATGTAAATACGTGAATGTATTACAATGCCAACGAAAATTTTTTGGACACTGTTATATCAATAGGATTTTGTTTCTACAGATTTGTAACCCAAATTCTTGACTTGTGAAATATTTTTATATGAGACTGTCACTGTGGCGGAAACTGCCGTCGTAAATATTTCAGCAAGAAAGGTAAGTGATCTTGGCGTAATGCGTTTTGGGCGCCCAGCTGAGAGGTAGATGTCTGACAAAAGAAAGCCATTAGGTGCAAAAAGAAAAGAGGCCATTATCCTCACTATTGACATTCCTTTGTAGAAAGCATCACAAATACGACATGCTCGAACTTGAAAACATATGATTACACCGTGGAGCTCTTAATTTATGATATTTACTAAAATGCCTAATGAAATGATGAGAAACATTTTACGTCCATTGTCTTTCTAGTTGAGAGATTGCTCATTTTGTTTAATATCTAGTTTCTTGCTGCACTGCAGCATTGGTTAAAATAGAATTTTATAGATGCAGTAATATAAATATTTTCTGTCTACAGATCGAGTAAATAATAATTTTTTTCAAAAAAAACGAGGGAGCACGAAAAAGACATTTACCTTCACAGGAACTGCATTCATAATTTTCTTTTCAAGTACTTGGTAATTTCTTTTGTAGAAATAGTTGTGGTGCACCACTTTAATGATATAGATATTAAGATGTGAATAAACATTTCCCTCATCTGCATTGTTGTCTTTAGTGTAATATTTTTTCTGCTTGATCTTTGCCATGCTTAGGTATTAGTTATAGAATTTGCTGCTGCTGTTTGCCAGGCATAATGTTACTGAATTTGACTTTGTATTACTCTGTTAAGCCAGTTTACTACTGATTTATTTTTCTTGTTTGCTGCTCATTGCCTTATATTAGTTGTAATTTATGGTGCTTGCTTTGCCATTTGTATTTTTTATCATTGCTGTTTGTGTTAATTGTTTTGTGCTGCTGCATTGCCTCGTTCCTTAGTTTAGCATCTGAGCTCAGTAGATTTAAGTTAGCTTAAAATGGGGTAGGCTATATAAGAGAACGAGTTGTGATGAATTGGAAGAAATGCATTGATAAGCTATAAGAAACAGATTTGGCAAAAATGAGTATTGTGCACTGAGAAATAATTATTTTGAAAGAAATATGAATAGAATACAGGAAGGAGGTATAGATAGGACTTCTTGGGAATAATGATGAATGAAGGGAGATCTCCAAGAAGTAAAGAAAGTTTTGTTTGCAAAATACTGCAGTAAAACCAACCCTGTCCTTTCCTTGTGTTATCCCACTATGTGTTTGTGTACCCTTGTGTATTTGTCTTTTTCCTGTCTTTACGTGTCTAGCTAATAAGATTTATGTTGTAGAATTCTCTGATAATATGCTATTTACTTTGTAAAGATGCTTAGACATTATTTATTCTGTTCTGTTTTAATGCTCATATGTGAAGGTGATGTTTCAAAAGTTATTCTGATCTTTATGTATTTACTTATGTCATAATTCCTGTAACACTGATGTATATGTTTATTTCTATTCTTTTGTAAAGCCCCTATTACTACAATTGTTATCTATATTATTATGTTTTTAATGATGTATTTTGTACCTTTGTTATTGTGTTCTTATGTTATAAAATTGTACTTGACACCAATTCATCAAATTAATTAACTTGCAAGTTACATTTCACTGCACACGTTTCTGTTGGTCATAGTATATGGGCAATATGTGAGAAGTAGGGACTGTTAGTGTTTACACGTGTGTTAATAATTCAGCAAGGGACTGGATAACAGCATTGCTGGTTCTAAGGACATTTCAAACAAATTTTTTGTGAGTGCACAAGTGGTGGTTATGGACTTGCTATATTATCCGCAAGACTCTTCGATGGTGATTGTGCACCTGCACAGTCGCAACGGATGGCTGCTAGCCGTCTCTACAAAGACTACATTGGGGCTGCATCTTTGATGACCCACCAGTACCATTATCTCTACAAGGACTACAGTGGGTCTACATCTTTGATGATCCATCAATAGCATTATTTCTACAAGGACTGCGGTGGGTCTGCACCTCTGGTGGCCCACCTATACCATACTCTCTACCAAGACTATAGTGGGTCTGCTCTGTGATGACCTACCTACCAATATTCTTCAAAACTTCGAATGACTCTGCTATGGGTTTGCTCTGTTGTGGTCCATTACCTGTCAGCATGTCAAGAGTCAGCACTGTCTTTCCTTTGGAAGGGCAACACTACTTCTTCAAGACTGCATGGAAATCCATTACTTCCATGTGCATTTTCTTTTACTGCTCAGACTTTGAGAAAAACACTGCTATTTTACTGTGATGAACGATTAGGACTGTCTTTATGGACTGAGAGAAAATTTTAGCTTTTGACCAACATTGTATTAATACGTGTGTGCATTTGATATCTTTCTTACTGTAATTATGAAAATTTTTTTCAAATCTGTATTGGCCACTGCCCAAAACAATTTGTAAAATTTTTTGTGGGGAGCATGGGGGCTATGTAAGTAGGCTGTTTAGGTTTTCTTATTGGTAACGCCACGTAGCGCTCTGTGTGAGAATCACTGGCTGTGCTGTGTGCAGTCTGTGGCTAGTTTGCATTGTTGTCTGCCATTGTAGTGTTGGGCAGCGGCGGCTGGATGTGAACAGCGCGTAGCGTTGCGCAGTTGGAGGTGAGCCGCCAGCAGTGGTGGATGTGGGGAGAGAGATGGCGGAGTTTTGAAATTTGTCATGAACTGCTATATATATATATATATATATATATATATATATATATATGATGATATTAAGGTAAATACATTGTTTGTTCTCTATTAATATCTTTCATTTGCTAACTATCCCTATCAGTAGTTAGTGCCTTCCATAGTTTGAATCTTTTATTTAGCAGGCAGTAGTGGCGCTTGCTGTATTGCAGTAGTTCGAGTAACGAAGATTTTTGTGAGGTAAGCGATTTGTGAAACGCATAGGTTAATGTTACTCAGGGCCATTCTTTTGTAGGGATTTTTGAAAGTCAGATTGCGTTGCGCTAAAAAAATATTGTGTGTCAATTTAAGCACAGTCATGTATAATTGTTCTAAGGGGACGTTTCACTGTGACCAGATGTCCTCCGACATGGAACTCTTGCCCGCTCCGGACCATATGTCGTCTTCACCCGTCGGGTGCCCCGACCCGATGGAGGTCGACCCTTCGGCCCCTCCTGTCTCTCTGCGGACGCATACACCGCATATTGGCGTGCACCCTGGAGCAGGTTTTCAGGCGTTTCCTAGCTCCCCGCGGACCGAATGGCAGGGTGCGGGTGGCACAGCCTCGCCTGTTGTTAGGCTCCCCACCTCGTCGCATACGTCAACATGGGGTCCTCCCCACGGCGGGCGGAAGCCTTATAACACAACCGTACGCCGATTTGCGGGGGAGGAATGTGGTGTCACCGCCAGACACCACACTTGCTAGGTGGTAGCCTTTAAATCGTCCGCGGTCCGTTAGTATATGTCGGAACCGCGTGTCGCCACTATCAGTGATTGCAGACCGAGTGCCGCCACACGGCAGGTCTAGAGAGACTTCCTAGCACTTGCCCCAATTGTACAACCGTCTTTGCTAGCGATGGTTCACTGACAAATTATGCTCTCATTTGCCGACACGATAGTTTAACATAGTCTTCAGCTACGTCATTTGATACGACCTAGCAAGGCGCCATTATCAGTTACCATTGATATTGTGAATCATGTACCTGCAAGACCGACGTTCTTCATTAACGGATTAAAGTTAAGTATTCCACCACCCACGTCCGTTTTTCTAAATTCTAATTTCCTTGTCCTGTTCCAGACCTCACGCCAGCCTGCGTGAGCTAAAACGCGTGCCTTTCGGCCTCCTCTAGTAACCCGGTGTTGGCTCTCCTGCCAACCAAAACACATATAACCTCTTAAGAAAAGATATAAAAATCTGTTGCAAAAATAAACATATAAAAATTAACATTTAAAACTGCATAAGCAGTAGAATAAAATAACGTCACGTTACATCTGGCTTCCCATGCTAGGATAATTAAACTCAAACATTATATTTGGCTTCACATGTCAGGATAAATCATAGTATTATTATTTCTGGCTTCACATGCCAGATTTTAACAGACAGAAACAGTACAAACAGTTTATACCGAAAGAATATGTGTAAGCTTTCTCTTCTTTGCTTTGTACTATCTTGTCATCTGAGCTCTTGGTTATTCATAGCTACAGCTGCTTGTCTTTGCTGCAAAAGGCTCTCTAATTTTCCTATATGTGACACCTGTGTTTTCCCTAGTTAGACATGCTTCTTCATCCTAGACATTCTCTTCTAGTCAATTTTTTTGTCATTTTGTACTTACTGTCAATCTCATTTTTTAGATATTTGTATTCTCATTTACTGCATTTTTTATAGTTTCTGCTTTCGTCAGTTTGATTCAATATGTTATGTATTATCCAAGGATTTCTACTGGTCTCTGCCTTTTTGTCTATTTGATCCTCTGATGCCTTCACTATTTCATCTATCAAGGCACTCTCTTCCAGGCACTTTATTGTGAATAAAAGAGTAATCAAATAGATGTAGATGTAGTATGTAGATGAAAGCTCCCCATTTGCCTTCTCTTGTGTTTATTACCCCTGTTTCAGACAGTCGTTTCCTAAAGCTCTCTTTGAATCAGTAACCTTGGTTCTGCCAAGTTATCCAGGTCTCATCTCTTTAACTTCCTACTTTTCTACAATAGCTTCAGTTTTAATTTGCAGTTCATAACTAATAAATTATGATCAGAGGCGACATCTGCACCTGGAAATGTTTTGCAGTTTAAAGTCTGGCTTCGAAAGCTCTATCTTACCATTTTGCAATCCATTTGAAACTTTCCCGTGTATTCAGGAAATCTTCTTTCATGACATTCAAAACAAAGCATTAGCAGTTATTAGATGGTGCTCGGTGCAAATTCTACCAGATAGCTTCCCATATTATTCCTCTGCCCCAGTCCATGTTCTCTTCCTACTTCTTTTCGTACTTTTTTTCCTGTTAATGAATTCCAGTCCCTCATCATAGCTAAATGTTCATCTATCTTAAATATCTGAATAGTTTATTTTCTGTCATCATACTTTCTGTCAATCTCTTCATCAACTTCAGAGTTAGTTGCCATATAAACTTGTGCTACAGTCGTGGATCTTGGCTTTTTATCCAAATGGGCTACGATAGTTCGTTCACTGTGCTATTCGTAACAGCTTATCTGCATTCTTAATTTCTAATTCATTATCATATCTACTCCTGCACTACCCGTATTTGATTTTGTATTTATAAGCATGTACTCACCTGGCCATTGGTCCTCTTCTTTCTCTCGCCGCACTTCACTAATTCCCACTATACGTAACTTCAACCAGTCCATTTCCTTATTCGATTAAGGGAGCTAACATTCAGCGCTCCGACCCATGGAAACAGTGTTACTTTTCCTGATGACGACATCCTTCCCAGTAATCTCTGGCCAGAGATTTGAATGGGTGATTATTTTACCTCCGGAACATATTACCCAAGAGCGTGCCATCATCATAGATTAGAGCTACACACCCTCGGAAACTGAATTATAATTGTCCTGTGTGTCCTGGGTGTTGGTAGGGACCTGGTGTCACGTCTTGTGGCCTAGTGATACAGTGTGTGCCACGTTTTATTGGTGTGGTGTGGACTCAGATATGTTCCCACACATGTTCATTCAGGAAAATCTGGGGAACCATAGTGGCCTCAGCACCTTGCAGGCAATTCACAGAGAGACGAGCCACACGCTAACAAGAATTATACGGTTGAAAGGGGACAGTATCTCGTGAAAAGTAACAGTGGATGACACAAAATGTCTTGTGGCTTGGGGGCACCGATATTATGACAATTGCCTGCTGTGGAAAGGAAACAATAAGTGTGGCGTTGTTGGCTACAAGAGGGGTTCCTTCTCCGAACACTGTTAAAGAGTGTTATTTACGAATTTTCGTTGAAGTTAGCTGGAACGGTGTACGCACTACGCCAGAAATTTTCGTGTATGTGCCAGTAAATGTAAACATGTAGCTGGAGTACAATCCAGTGGTACTGGAGACAGGTATTCGGACAACTTCCTGTAAATTGACAGCGTTACTTTCAGCGTAAGTTCGAAAAAAAGTGCCTACATCTTCAAACTTGTTTTGCGGATTTTTCCTAGAGCCAATTTACATTTTCTCTTATTTAGTGTTAGAATTTATGTTTAATTTCCTTTGCGTCAGATTAAACCACCGACTATACCCAAAATGTGTTGTTTCTTAAAGACGTCATTCGATTGCTGCAAAGCCTAATGGTGAAGATGGCGATCAAAGTTGGCCGACAGTCTCCACAGGTTTGATGCTCCATGAGAACCTAAAGTGAGTGGGATGTGTGATGTGAGGAAGGCTTGTACGTTCTGGGAAACACATGGCACTAGAATGTAAAAAAATGTCGCACATCATCTGTATCCACCCACCTGCATGTCACAAAACATCATTTAATAACACAAGCATCAGCGTTCTACACCAGTAAATGATATTTACAACAGTATCATTTCTGTTTTATATAGCAACTCAAACTACCAAGCTACAAAACACACACACACACACACATGTGCACTATATCTATCTGATATACACTCCTGGAAATTGAAATAAGAACACCGTGAATTCATTGTCCCAGGAAGGGCAAACTTTATTGACACATTCCTGGGGTCAGATACATCACATGATCACACTGACAGAACCACAGGCACATAGACACAGGCAACAGAGCATGCACAATGTCGGCACTAGTACAGTGTATATCCACCTTTCGCAGCAATGCAGGCTGCTATTCTCCCATGGAGACGATCGTAGAGATGCTGGATGTAGTCCTGTGGAACGGCTTGCCATGCCATTTCCACCTGGCGCCTCAGTTGGACCAGCGTTCGTGCTGGACGTGCAGACCGCGTGAGACGACGCTTCATCCAGTCCCAAACATGCTCAATGGGGGACAGATCCGGAGATCTTGCTGGCCAGGGTAGTTGACTTACACCTTCTAGAGCACGTTGGGTGGCACGGGATACATGCGGACGTGCATTGTCCTGTTGGAACAGCAAGTTCCCTTGCCGGTCTAGGAATGGTAGAACGATGGGTTCGATGACGGTTTGGATGTACCGTGCACTATTCAGTGTCCCCTCGACGATCACCAGTGGTGTACGGCCAGTGTAGGAGATCGCTCCCCACACCATGATGCCGGGTGTTGGCCCTGTGTGCCTCGGTCGTATGCAGTC
The DNA here is from genome assembly GCF_023864345.2 of Schistocerca serialis cubense. Lineage (NCBI taxonomy): Eukaryota > Metazoa > Arthropoda > Insecta > Orthoptera > Acrididae > Schistocerca > Schistocerca serialis. The sequence goes on from NC_064638.1 coordinate 517,865,275, forward strand.
CTGATTGTGGCGCTCACCTGCACGGCGCCAAACACGCATACGACCATCATTGGCACCAAGGCAGAAGCGACTCTCATCGCTGAAGACGACACGTCTCCATTCGTCCCTCCATTCACGCCTGTCGCGACACCACTGGAGGCGGGCTGCACGATGTTGGGGCGTGAGCGGAAGACGGCCTAACGGTGTGCGGGACTGTAGCCCAGCTTCATGGAGACGGTTGCGAATGGTCCTCGCCGATACCCCAGGAGCAACAGTGTCCCTAATTTGCTGGGAAGTGGTGGTGCGGTCCCCTACGGCACTGCGTAGGATCCTACGGTCTTGGCGTGCATCCGTGCGTCGCTGCGGTCCGGTCCCAGGTCGACGGGCACGTGCACCTTCCGCCCACCACTGGCGACAACATCGATGTACTGTGGAGACCTCACGCCCCACGTGTTGAGCAATTCGGCGGTACGTCCACCCGGCCTCCCGCATGCCCACTATACGCCCTCTCTCAAAGTCCGTCAACTGCACATACGGTTCACGTCCACGCTGTCGCGGCATGCTACCAGTGTTAAAGACTGCGATGGAGCTCCGTATGCCACGGCAAACTGGCTGACACTGACGGCGGCAGTGCACAAATGCTGCGCAGCTTGCGCCATTCGACGGCCAACACCGCGGTTCCTGGTGTGTCCGCTGTGCCGTGCGTGTGATCATTGCTTGTACAGCCCTCTCGCAGTGTCCGGAGCAAGTATGGTGGGTCTGACACACCGGTGTCAATGTGTTCTTTTTTCCATTTCCAGGAGTGTATGTGCTGAAAAGGAAAACCAAATTTTTATGTGAACATTTCCTGAGCCTTTCAAAAAAACACAAGTTATTAAAATTCTATATCTTTAGAATACATATTTATTTCGCAACATAGTCATCATGATTACGAGCACATTCCTCCCAACGAGAGACCAGTTTGTTTATAGCGTCACTGTTGAATATTTGACTTTGTTGACAGAGCCACAACCTCACCTCTACTTGCACAGTTTCATCACTATCAAAGCGAAGTCCTTAATGATGTTCTTTAAGTTCTTGAAATAGATGAAAATCGGGTGGAACCAAGTCAGGACAGTGTGGAAGATGATCCATGACAGTAAACCCAATGCGTCGTATTGATGCAGATCTCGCAGCGCTCATGTGTGGTCGGACATTGTCATGCTGAAGTACAGTGCGTTCCATGCGTGGACGAACTCTTTCAATTGGAAACTCGATTACCGCACCCCGTTTCTAATGCATCGAGATAATTATATTATGCAGTACCACGTCAGACGCTATAATTTGGAGCCCTCTTGCGACAGAGAGCTGAAAATATGTAGAAATCAAGAATAAAGTTGTAGAGTGTTAATAACGCTTCTTTTATTTAAAAAGACTTAAGATTTTTCACATTAAAATTTGGAGGCAATACTTTCAGCATGCCCTAATAATAATAATAATAATAATTAAAAATTTTACACAAACTTTGCCACTGTTGGCAGCATTATTATTTTTATAAGTTCTTTGCACTTGTTAGCTCCTAATATATGTTCCCTTACTTTAGTTTTAAAAATGTGTGTCTGGTGGAAATAGAATATAACAAAACAATAACGATACTATTTGTTGATTTTACGAAATCCTATGACAGTATATCCAGAGATAAGTTGTGGGAAAAAAATGCAGAGATTATAAATCTTGTGAAAGTGACATTGAAAGGCTCGAAAGAGGTGGTGAAAGTGGATGGAGAACATTCCAAGGCGTTTGACATAAAAGCAGGAGTCAGGCAAGGAGGTGGAATCTCCGTCTAGTTCAATATTGTAATACAGGAAGCGCTGGACGCAGCTAGTAAAGCAGAAGAGGGAATTAAAATAGGAACAAAAATAAATGTATTGGCCTTTTCAGATGACCAAGCACTAATCGTTGAAAATCCGGATGACCTTAAAATACTGGCAGAAAGGCTCTTTCAAAAAGCAGAGGAAGATGGACTAGAAGTAAATGATGAGAAAAAAATTCATGAGGGTGGAAAGAAATTACAGAACAAAAAGACGGAAACTCTGCAGACCGATAACCAAATGTTTGAAGTAGATCTGGGGGGGGGGGGGGGGCTAGTAGTAAACAACAAAAACGATGAGAAGCAAGAAATAGAGGCGAGGATCAAAGCTGCACCAAGAGCATTATACTCACTCAACAAACTACAGTCATCCAAAAATTTTTCAAGATGAACCAAAGTAAGAATATATAAAACCATAACCAGACCAGGATTGCTAGATGGGGCGGAAATACAGAGAATAGATAAATACACAGAGAGAAAGATAAAAGTTTTTGAAAATAAAATCCTGCGAAAGATATTTGGACCAATCTATGAGGGAGGAGAATGGCGTCAGGGAGCTGTAAAATAAACCAGGTGTAGTTTCGGGCCAAGACAAGAAGACTTGGATGGGCCGGTTGTTGATATTGGTTTCTTTGTTGATAATTTGTCGGTCTATTGGCTCTCAAATACCCGTTCCGGTTGTAGTTATTCCCTCTGTAATAGTTTTTGCCGTTCCTGGGTGAATTACAGTTATTGCCATATTCTCTTCCAAATCCATAACCGGTTTTTTTTATTGATATCTGTTGTCGTTTCTTGGTGCGAAGTTATCACGTGGTTCGTAATTATTGTTTCTTCGAACTGTGTCTTGTGGATTCCACTGCTTTTTGCTTTCGTTTTCACGTGCGCTTCGTCTTTTTCTTGCGTCATCTTCCGAAACTATGAACTCTAGTTCCCTTAGAATACCTTTAAATGCTTCGACTCATTGCCTCCGCGATCTACTAATGATTGCTGGTATTTCAATGGCAACTTCATCGCGCATAATTTAATCAACTCTCCGTCACTGTATGGTACAACAAAGCATTGATTTTTCTTTGCCATTACTCAGAAAAATTTCACGGGACTCTTCTCTCCTGAATTTTCAAAATATGGGTTCTGTAATAATTCGTACTTCACTCTGTTCTGTACTTCGCTGGACCAATATCGTTAGAGAAACTTCTCTCTGAAATCTTCGCACGATCGGCATGTCGCTGCAACATTCTACATGGTTTCTGCAACTGTTCCTGACATGTGTGCACATATAAAGTCTAATTTGTGTGCTAGCGTCCAGTGTTCTGGTAATCCTATTCGGAGTTGATCAATAAAAGTTCGTGGATGTAATGAGTTTCCTTCTCGAAAGTGTTGAAATTTTCTGACTTTGAGGAAATCATCGTTGCCGTACTTCGTCATAGTTCCATATGAAATTAGCGATTCTTCGCCACTTTTGTTTCTGATCATTTCTCCCGTCGTTCCTTCCGGTTGTGGTAGATCCATTGGATATTGTCCACTGTAACTTTCGCCTACCCTTCCGTAGTATCGTTGGAGTGGTACGCAATAATTTTCTTCCATCGGTTGTGAACGTGTAGCTGAATGCATTGCACTGTACTCTTCACGACCTGGCTTTCCATTGTCACGTATTGGTTCGGTATCTTGTCTGGCTAACCTTGACGCTTCATTGCACGATCCAAACTGTCTTGAAACATACATTTGTGGTTCCACATGTGTTTGTGGTGCCGTTTGTTCATCAAGAATTTCGAAACGTGTTTGTTGCTGTGCAGGCTGTCTGATTTCACATATGTTACTTTCCGCCTGTGACTGGAATCGCAAATGCGTAATATCTTCGTTAATTGCTTGTTTTTCCGGTGCCGTTACAGATACGGATGTGGTTGTAGACTCAGTGCTTGTTCGATCCTGTTCATTACGCTCTTCAATAGTTTGCAACAACTCTGTTCGCAATTTCTGAAATTGTTGCTTCGTTTGCGCTTCTATTTTGACTATGCGGTTATCATATCTTTTCAGCGCTGCTTTTGTGATACGTTTGTGTAACACACTGTTTTCAACAATTTCACGCGCTGTACCTGCTGCTTGTCTAGTAATTACGTTTATCTGTTTCTCTAGTTTCTTGACTTCTCCCTGGGTGTTGTTACGTAATGTTTGATCTCGTCCTGAGTGTCATTACGCAATGTTTGTACGTCCGCTTGTACCTTGTCAATGTCTGTTCTCAATTGATTGTGACCTGTTACTAAGTTTTCTATCACTTCTCGAGATTCTTTTGCCTCGTCTTCAATACGACTTAGGTGTAACTGAATTTTTTAGTTTTGTTCTTTAATCTCTCGCATTTGTCTCGTGGTTTCTGCGATCTGAATTTGAATTTGGTTCGCTATTTCTTTATTTTGTCTTGTCATGATTTCCGTAATTTTTTGTAATAATTCTGCTAGATTGGTGGGTCCTATTGCGTTTTCTTCCGACGTCCTACGCTCTGTGTTTTCGCCCAAGTGTTGGTTCGCAACCGATTGCATTGAACTGTACGGTGACACGTTTCTGCTCGCATTCCTTGTACTCTGTGGTGAGGGAGCTCTGATTACTTGTATTATGGGTTCTACGTATTCAAGACGCGAGTTAGAATCCTCATCGACTGTCTCTCTACTTTCCTGCTCCTCTGTCGTATGCTGACTTATGTTTTCTATGCCTTGACGTACATTATCCTCGTTATGGTGCGTTATCTGCCCTATTTCTCGCGATACTGCATCGTCTGTTCTACTGTCCTCTATTCTCTGTCCATCTTCATGCTGGGTCTCTACCTCAATTCGGTCAAGGTCTCGATCTGCCATTGCTAATCTTTCCGAATCCCTTATTTTCTGTTTTAAAAGCAATTCACGCGCCCCACTTCGCGTCAACATGCGCTCATACGATCTCACGCGTTTCATAAACTTTTTGTTCACACGACTTGACACTTATTATACCCAAGACTGAGAATCCATTCACTTACCTGTTGGGTCAGAACCAACTTGTCAACGATGTATCCGCCACCTGTGCACTTGCATTGGAAAGAAAACTTAATTCTAACAATATTAAAATTCATAACTTAATTATGCTAGTGTCTCTGCTAGAATGTTTTCAACTATTTATGCCTTAAAAAAAAATTTTATCACGAAAATTTTTTAACAGGATATTTTTCTGACCTAGTTTGGCATGTGGTCGACATTCAATCATGGTATTTTACCATCCTGGCAGGGTCGCCATTCTCTAACATTCTGCGTGGTGTCTGTTTGTTCTAAGTCGTGTCTCCCTACCACTTTTGCACAACGGCGCTCTGAGCGTGTTTTTTAGGGAATTGACTAGTTTGAACCTGGGACCTGTTGCTGGTAAGGAGACGCCAGACCACACATGACATGTAGAGTTCAGAAGAGTTCAGTGAGACTAGCGATGATATAACCAAATACTTAATGATTTCAGCGTCAGCTCCACTGCACTCCCTGTAAAAGAATCTTAATGCTAACTAAAATTAGTGGAAGTGGTTCAAGGCTTTCCTATTTTTAGTTAGCTGGTAAAATAACGTCGAAAAAGCAGTTAAGTTTACCATTGGAAATTTTAATCTACTCACAAACCATTGTTTATAAATTGCACTATTGATAAAAGGAAATGTTTTAATACAGGATGATAAAAACCAACTGCGTTCAACAAAAATGTGAACGAATATTCCCTGAATTGGTTTCCAAGTTCTACAATGGATCGAAGGATGACCTCTGCCATATCACATCTATAATCTAGGTTTAAATTAAGTTTCACAAAAGAGAAAACTATCAAAATGGTCTACAGTGACCCTCAATTATCTTTAATTACTTATCTAACTTGTCGTAAATTACAGTGGCTGATGTGGCTTCTAAATAATTATATAACAGAAAAATTATCGCGTTTCAGATTTTTACTTCAAGTAGCAAATGTGAACACCATGAGATTTAATTGACGATCGACACTAGTATTACGTAAAAAGGGGGTGTAACAGATGAGAGTTCTGCAGTTCTGAGTGAAGCCTTATGCGCTCAAAAATGCGGCATCGTGTGCGTTCATTACCTTGTTGTTGGTTAGGCAGCGTCAGGGGGGAGTGGGCGGCGCAGCTCCATACAGCTCACCGTCTCAGAAGCAACTCTCTCCTAACTTCTCCTTACTACAATTTACCGAAGTTGGTTTAAAAAAAAAAAACTATCTGGCTGTGTTTTCATCTGACCAATCAGGGTCTCAATGTTAACCTTAAGCTCCGCCTACAAAAATTCTGTCTATCCAATGAGAAACGTTATACTTTTCGTGGTGGGGCAATGTTTTTAACGTTTGCAACGTAACAGAGACATGAAAAAGTCTCACGCTAAGACTAGCAGCTGGTGTGGACCTTTTAGTGTTATTGTAAGAACTATACTGTTCTTCTGGAGGGCTCTATCTGTTAACATGGGCTGGGGGCTGGTCCTGGCGGTTGGCTGGAAACGTGGGTGTCCGTCCCTTATCGTAGGGCCTTCTAGCTTAACATGGTTCTGCTCCTGGCTTCTGTTCTCGTTTCTCCCCTCAGAACTGTGTCTGTTTCACGGTGGGAAGGTATGACATGCATTTAGGCATTCTTGTGTTAGTCTGTGGTATTCCATTTGCTCACTCGTTAATCGTATTACTTTGGTTAACTTAATGTCGCGATTTATTCGGAGCTATGTGACATACTGCTGGATTTGCTTATGATGTCAGGATTTTCATGGAAGGTGTTGGATTTGCCTGACACCTTACAATGGGCCGGCCACATATATAGAAGAGAGAAGGGATCTTTACTGAGAGAAGTCTCAGAGAATAAACCGAAAGTACGAAGATGGCTAGGCAGGCCGAAAATGAAATGGAGAGTTCAGGTTGCCAAGGATTCCCAGGTACTGGGAGCAAGGAAAGAAGATGACGAAGATAGAATATTATGGAAGAGGCTACTTGACGAGGCTAAAAAACGGACTGTGGTTTGTGGGACCAGGAGAGTAAGTAAGAGTAAGTAAGTAAGTGGTGGAAATCAGAACGGAAAAGGAGTCTGCAACATCTGCAAGATATTTTCATATTTTTGGTACAGATACATTGAGAGGAATAGTCATAAATTTTATCACCACTGAAAGAGTTAGGAAGTCATTTTTCGTCTGTTGGGAGATAAATCTTTGCAGTCTTGGAACACAACTAGAAATTGCAAAGGAATGGAGGCCCTAGTGCTCGAAGACCAGCGTATCACAATCGAGCCAGTAGTGGAAAAAGTGAAAATAAGTCATGGACCAATTTTCTAGATTTTGCACAAAGTTCTAAACATGACATAGGTAGCCATCCGCAACTTCTCACACCCAATCAAAAAACGCACCGAACGGAGGCAGCAGTGGAAATGTTGCAGTTGTACCAGGCCAGTATGGATAATTTATTTAACCGCCTAATCAACATAGATGAGATCTACATACATTACTATAATCCCCAGACGAAAGAGCAGAACAAGCAGTTCAAACATGTGGATTCAACTCCACCAAAGACAGAAGATCAAACCATCTATGGGCAAGGTGATGTTTGGGGGTTTTCTGGGCCTGCCACGTCTCGCTGTTTACAGATTCTGCTCGTAAGGGGCAAACCGTTACACTTGCGTACTATGTATATAATACTGCTATGTATATAATACTGAAACCTTGTGATGAGATTGTGGGAGGCTGCCAAGGCGAATCGTCGCGGGAGATACCCTCCTACATGCAGCTTTTTGGCAGTCAAATATTGCCTCCCCCCTAGCAATGAGAAAAACAACGTGTTAAAACCGACTCCAGTTCAAATGGTTCAAATGGCTCTGAGTACTATGGGACTTAACATCTATGGTCATCAGTCCCCTAGAACTTAGAACTACTTAAACCTAACTAACCTAAGGACGTCACACAACACCCAGTCATCACGAGGCAGAGAAAATCCCTGACCCCGCTGGGAATCGAACCCGGGAAAAATCGACACCGGTATTTTAGTTCTGGATAATCGGTATTTTTCAGCGTTTGTTTGGTATGGGTTATACCAGGTATTTTTTAGTTGTTAATAATAACCAAGTAGAAAACCAAAATGTATGTAAGCCTTATCCACAAGGCCAAAATTTTTCGTTTTTAAGGAAATCTACGGTATTTTTTAAAAAAGGAGTGACTTTTACTTGTAAAATCTACGTTGGTTTCAAACATTGATCTGTTGTAGGAAATGGAAAAATCGATCAGTGCTATTTTAATGGCAATGCTGACAGAAACAAGCAACCAACACACGGCGTAGGAATCGGTACAGTACTGCTAAGACAATAATGTCATTGTTGCCGTGTGTCATGGCTTAAGGTACGCATGATGTAGTGTGCAATATTTGCGCCCAGCTGGTCTATATGGTAGTTTCTTGCTGTCATCCCTGACAGCCGTCGTGTTGCAGGATGGCCCCAACCCTAGTCTGGAAATATTTTTACAAAGTGACATAGCAATGAAATACAATGCTTCATTTGCAGCAAAAGTCTGAAATTTTCTCTGCCATTTCTTTAAATTAATAAAAGAGGGAGAAAACTATGATGACAGTAATAAATTCAAATCTTAACAATTCATTCATGGTGTAAGACAAGGTGGTCTACTGACCTTCATTGCTTACATATTCCGCCCTCACAATAATATTCCACACATCAAGATGCTTCATTCGAACCCAAACTCGATAAGATAAAGTCATAGTTGTATGAATTCATGTAAACAATATGCAAATGACTAGTAAATCGCAAGTGCGCACCAAGATTGAAATACTCGAGGCTGGTGTACACACACACATTCAAGACACGATGGTCGCAGGGGCTTTTAGTTTGGGAGAGGCAGACCGCACGCCGGGAGGCCAGTCCCCTCTTAGGACAAGTCAGCCTATCTACGTCGGCCAGACCGCCCGTAGAGCAGACAACATTTGCCCGAGTGAAAGGAAAAACTACCCCGTGTTCGGCTTAAAAGCAAATTCCGCTACATTGGGTGGGATCGCCCAGCCTAAGCATTCTTTATAAACATAGCATGCACTTTCAGAGGTTTTGACAGGGAGACAGAAAACGCCAAACGCCGATGCTACAGATTTCCAGATTGGTCGCCTTAAACGAAACGTCATTCTCCCGTTTTAGAAGAGCAATGCTGATTGGCAGACGATATTCCTGACGTCTTGAGCTGAAGGAGTAATGGAAGAGACCGAAAGATACACCCCTTCATGTCTGGCATGAAGAGGGGCCATTCCGTTGTCGCTCTTGGAGCAAGAACACGTAACGAGAGCGTGTGCGCTCGTACGTGTACTCAAAGAGCAAGGAACAAGTCTCTCCTCAGTACTTCACTGGGAGAGCACCTCTGTCGAGAGCGAATTGGAGTGCGACTCTATATTGAGTCCTTGTGATTAAGCATTGTTCACTGTGTTGGCCGCCACACTTATTGTGCGGTGTGAACAAACAGAGTTATAGTTAAACACCTGCAAGCGAATATTTGAGTGGCACCGTGGTGGACTGGTTATCTGACCGGTGTACCACGCCAATAGTTAGACTAGGGGCGAATATGAGTCCTTGACTTCATCAAGGCGAACAGAGAGTTTGATTGGCGAAGGTCAATCCAGATAGAACGAGAGTTATCTTATTTGTCAGCAGCAAGCGGCGCAGACAGCAGTCATCACAGCTTACAGTATTGTGCGTTACAGCTCTTGCGAGCCCCATATTTGCTCCACAACAGTACACTTCACTGCATTTCACACGCGACAGCCTCGACCATTCCTAGCAACATTCTAACAGATAATTATTCAAGTTGAGTAGGTGCAGCTCTCAGCCATTCTGCCAAGTCAATAACAATCTTAAACTTTGTACAGAAATTTCATTAGCGAATCCTATCCTTAAGAGGTAACTTCACATTCCGAAAAGAACCCAGAAATAACTTGTTCAGTTCATAACTAAAAGTGCCATTGTGATCTCTCAGAATTTTTGCAAAATCAATAATAATTTTCGTTAGTTTCATGTTTTTCTTACACTAACTAGTACTACTCCGGACCCAAGTATCCCACTAGTTACATAAGAAATTTTGTGAATTTTTGTTTCATTTCCTTACAGAGGACGACTCCGGAAATATATTTATTGCTGAAAGTTTTTCGGGTTTTTTATCTTTAGAACGTTAGGAGCGTCTGTCTGACTTCTGTAGTAGTGTGGGGGTAGAAATTGCATCTTGCAGGAGCCACAGGGTAAAGGGTACATCTCAGATGAATCCGTCGCGCTGAATGACAGAATAGCACCCACACGCTCACAATAGTATACAATAAAAATAGAAAGTAGCTGATCTGCTGCCTATGACTGCGTAAGATGCCTTTATCTGAGTTTTTCAACGTCAGTTTTCACACTTTAGCACTGACTATTCGTTATGCACAAACAGTATTAGGATTCCTGATTACAACATGATTTTTAGCAAAGTTTCTAAAAATTAGAATCAATAGGAGAATACTGGTGATTTTTTTGTAGTTGTCAACCACTTAAAGCACAAACCACTTTCCGATAAAAGCAGCGAACGCTGTAGGTAATAAGTTTTTTTGCCTATTTAATATATTACTGCTATGTATCTTGAAACTGACTGAGTCAATATTTTTCACTCTTTTTTGGTTTCTACGTTTATTACAGGAAATAATAGGAATAAAAAACGAAAATCGGTTATTTCAGAAACTTTATTTTGAGCGGTTTTAACAGTCAGGTTAAATTGGCTTGGAAAAATGCTGATACAACAGAAAATCGGTTGTTTCACCGAAAACGGCCTTCCCTTCTCCCTCAGTATTCTGCTGACATGGAACCCGGAAACTTCTTTCTCTTTCCTCGGAAGAAGAAAACATTGCGTGGATGGTATTTCCAGAGTGACGCCGACGTGATTTGCGACGTGAAACGTTTTATGGAGAGTCGAAATATGGACTCTTACAACCAGTGCGTCCGCCAAGTTACCCATTGTTGGAAAAAATATGCTGCAGTGAAGGGGGAGTATGTGAAGGACACAAACCATCATAAAGTCCACCTCCAAAGCATGATTTTTTTTCGAGGTGATAATTAAAACCTTATTACTACTTAGAGGAGTCGCATATTAGGTCAAATTCAATGTCAAAAATGAGGTGTGGGGTTAGTAGACGACTTGGTGGGATGTGGTGAGCAGCAGTCGGAAAACACACCATTCATCTACCAGAGACAATATGGCTACAAGAGACTAAATTACGATCCAGTGCCGAATAAGTGCTCACTACTGTCGAAGTCCGAGCGACCACCACAAAACTAAGATAGACATTGGCCAGAACACCTTCACTGTGCACGAGACTGAAGGAAGGTTCATAGCAGCATCTTGGTTCATAGAGTCCTAAGCTCATTCACTCTGTGAAGAACCGTCCATCTTTGCTTCTTAGCAGACGCTCGTTTTTCGTTAGCTATGGTATAGTAGGGAAAGGATACAGAGAAAGAAAGGTTATATACAGGCTATATAGAAATTATACTGCAGTTATAATAGTCGAAGGACATGAAGTGGAAGCAGTAGCTGAAAATGGAATTATACAAAGTTGCTGTTGTAATTCAATCTGTTCACTGTGCATGCTTTGAAGGAAACCTGGGAGAAATTTGGAAGGAAAACTAAAGTTTATGGCAGAGAAATAAAAACATTGAGCTTTGTTAGTGACACCGTAATTCTGTCACAGAATACTTGTAGGAGTAGTCGAACGAGGTGGATAGTTACTTGAAAAGAGATCATAAGATCTATGTCAACAAACGTAAAACAATTGTAGTGGAATGTATTGGAATTAAATCAGGCTGTACTGAGGGAATTAGATACTGAAATGTGTGAGGTAATGGCCGAGTTGTGGCGCCCTGAAAATATTCCAAGTTCGGAGTTGGCGTGGCCGCACGGGCCGGTCGGCGAGCCGGGGCTCGTCAGCAACCGCGTGGTGGCGAACATTAGCCGGCGCAAGATGGGTAGCCCCAGCGCGTGGTCCAGGCCGACCGCATGGCTGGGAATTCCATGTTGACGCTGTGTCGAGGACTGTGCTTTGTGTCGATGAAGAAGATTTGTATGCCGGGAGAGCCAAAAATGGCGGACTTTGTGAAACCATAAAGGCAGACATTTCACAGTTGAAATAGAAATTAATAATAGCCAGAGGAATCATGATATCTTAAAAAGAAACATGTACATTACCATTATTTGCACGACGATTCTGATGGTGTTATTAGATTTCCAATGTCTTTATTAGTTTGAAGTTTAGTTTCTGACTGTAAATTATACAAGTAACACCCAGCAACGAATTTCCGAAATCTAAACGGTTCACCAGATTTTGTCGATCGACATGTCTTTAAAAAGCTATTGGTGTAAACCTAAATTGGTATGAATTACAGGCACGTAACTTGAATAGTACATGAGTTAATGGAGGTCAAAGTGGCCGATTACTATTGATTGCATCAGGCCATTAGTAGGGGGTTGGGTTGTTTGGGGGAAGAGACCAAATTGCGAGGTCATCGGTCTCATCGGATTAGGGAAGGACGGGGAAAGAAGTCGGCCGTGCCCTTTCAAAGGAACCATCCCGGCATTTGCCTGGAGCGATTTAGGGAAATCACAGAAAACCTAAATCAGCATGGCCGGACGCGGGATTGAACCGTTGTCCTCCCGCATGCAATTCCAGTGTGCTAACCACTGCGCCACCTCGCTCGGTCAGGCCATTAGTACTCCACAGTTACACGAAAAAACGGTAGCAGCATGCTTATAAATATATATTTATTCGTCTATGTCTTTATTTATTTCCGATGTATACTATTCGTGAAGAAATTGGTCAAATATTTACTGTGTTTTAGAAAGCACAGAGACATTAGGCTACTGGCCTAGTTTTGTTTCTATTCCTTTCAAAAATGGCTCTGAGTACTATGGGACTTAACTTCTGAGGTCATCAGTCCCCTAGAACCTAAGAACATCACACACATCCATGCCCGAGGCAGGATTCGAACCTGCGACCGTAGCGGTCGCGCGGTTCCAGACTGTAGCGCCTAGAACCACTCGGTCACTCTGGCCGGTCTATTCCTTTGATATTTGTTTATTTGATTTGTTTATGTATTTAATAATGTGTGTTAGAGCGTGTCTATGGTCCAGCTATAGGAATATTTATTTAATTTCAAGTTATTTAAATGTAAATCCAGTATTTCGTATGTGTTTCAATACGTTTGTGAGTCTGCGTTGGAATGGGGACATGGCGGGAGCGCTCTAGCCAATCACAGCGTTCGTTACTACGGTAGGCTACTACTGAAGTCAATGGAGAGACTGGATGGAGGTGGGGGAGGAGCATCGGGTGGCATGGGACAGGGGAGTGCTGGACGAGAAGGCGCGACGGACGGTCGCGGGAAAGACTTGGAGAGTGGAGCAGTTTGCGCGTGGTCGCGTGAAATAAAAATATTTCGTAGTGCCGACTTGTGCACTTGTGAAATTTCCGTGGCTTCTGCAGTGAAGACGTAGTATGCATTTAGAAGTGAATATCTCGCGAGCTGTGTTGTTGCTCGTAACTACTTACGTGCACTAGGAATCTAGTGTTTCCCTGTTACTCAACTTATATTTTATTTAATTGCTGGACCATCGACACCAATAAGTGTTTTGCAGAAATAAACGGCATTCTTAAATGTACCTCTGTTAACGAACTCATCATCTAAAGTAGTTAAAATAAGACCTGCAGATTTTATTTAATTGCAATCTTTCATTTATAAACTTCTATGTTACATTCAAAATCCGCAACTGCCAAGTGATAGGAACCTTCAACCATTCGATTCATGTGTGTATTCATATTGTATACTCGGGACTCAGCAGTATTTGGCATGTAATGCGGCAACTACGTATCCCACGCCGTAGACAACGAAACCAGCCAAAACTTTTAATATTTCAACTCTGAGTCTGAGGATACATAGTTGAGGGCCACTTCTTTTTTTGAAAGTCCGCAATTTAGGCAGTAAAATAACTGATGGTGGCCAAAGCAGAGGATGTGAAATATGTACTGACAACTGCTACAAAATTAATTCCGGAAAAGATGAATTTCTTAACATTTAATAGCAATGCAAATGTTAGTAAGTCTTTGCTGAAGGTATTTGTGTGAAGTGTTGAGTTGTATGGAAGTGAACGGTGACGATAAACAGTTCTGACAAGAGGAAAATTGAAGCTTTTGAAATGTGGTGCAAGAAATATTGCTAAAGAATAGATGGGTAGATCGAATAACTAATAAGGAGGTAATGCATTTGTGGCACAACTCGTCTAAAAGAAGGGATCGGCTGATGGGACACATTCTGAGACATTAAGGAACTGTCAGTATGGTACTGGAGGAAAGTGTGCGTGTGTGTGTGTGTGTGTGTGTGTGTGTGTGTGTGTGTGTGTGTGTGTATGTGTGTGGAGGGGGGTAAAAATTGTAGAAGGATAAATACGGCAAGCAGGTACAAATAGACGTAGGTTGCGGTAGTTATTTGGAGGTAAAGACGCTTGCTCGGGATAGACTAGCGTGGAGACGCACAAAACCATTTTTCGGACTGAATATCTAAATAACATGATGGTGTAGAATGTGATTGGTAACAAATGGACCAGGATTATTGCACAATATATCTGCCTGCTACCTTACTACGTGTAGGAAGGACAACAATTAGTTCTCATTAATTTACAGAGCACTTAGGCTATTTAAGCTTGGTTTACCGTCATTGTGTTGTACGCAAGAGTGATGCAGGTCGACCCTTCAAGCCAATAGAATAAATCCCCGGTTATAATAATACATTCTTCGATTGTTTCCTTGGTCAGTCCTGCCCCCTCAGTGATATGGGTTAATATTACCTGCAGTCATAGTCCGGTGGTGATCCTGTCAGTTGTTGGTGTGTTCACTCTCAGGAACTTGCTTCAGGCTCGATTAGTTGCATGAAAAAAACTGAAACATGAAGGATTTACTGGGTAGTACATGATGCAGAGCACTTGGAGCTGCGCCCAACAAACCACGTAATTTTTTTTTAATTTTTATTTCAAAATGTTCAAATGTGTGTGAAGTCTTATGGGACTTAACTGCTAAGGTCATCAGTCCCTAAGTTTACACACTACTTTGAAACGTCCCCTTAGAAAAATTATACATGACTATACTTAAGCTGACAAACAATATTTTTTTAGCGCAACGCAATCTGACTTTCAATAATCCCTACAAAAGAATGGCCCTGACTAACATTAACCTATACCTTTCACAAATCACTTACCTCACAAAAATCTTCGTTACTCGAACTACTGCAATAAAGCGAGCGCCACTACTGCCAGCTAAATAAAAGATTCAAACTACTGAAGGCACTAACTACTGATAGGCATAGTTAGCAAATGAAAGATTTTGATAGAGAACAAACAATGTATTTACCTTAACAGTGTTCAAAAGTCATAATATATATAGCATTTCATGACATCCATTCTTACAAATGTACTGTTTCTGATGGGCACACGTCCAGATCATCCGCTCTCAAAAATCCGCCATCTCACTTCCCCACATCCACCACTGCTGGCGGCTCACCTCCAACTGCACAACGCTACGCGCTGTTCACATCCAGCTGCCCAACACTGTAATGGCAGACAACAATGCAAACTAGCCACAGACTGCACAAAGCACAGCCAGTGATTTTCATACAGAGCGCTACGTGGCGTTACCAATAAGAAAACCTAAATAGCCTACTTACAACTTAACCTAAATTATCCTAAGGACAAACACACACACCCATGCCCGAGGGAGGACTCGAACCTCGGCCGGGACCAGCCGCACAGTCCATGACTGTAGCGCCTTAGATAAATTTTAATTTAATGGCTTTTGGTACGTGCTCATACAGCCATCTCAACAGTGGGAAGATGACACGACAGTGTGGTTTAACAATCCACAATATTCATTAGGGTCAAGCCTGGGACGAAGTCACATAGGCTTGGATTTGTCACGTGATGTCATGCAGGCGCTTTTCGCGTCAGTTATGACGATATGAACTAAGGACAACACAACTCCCAGTCCCCAAGCACAGAAAATCTCCGACATAAAAAGTGTTCGTAGCCGCTCACTACCTCCATACACTTTTAACTGATATAAATCTATCGTATATTATGAGATTAGCAATCTGGCGGAACACGGTTCAGTTCCCAGTCCTGCCATCCTCGCTTAAGTTTTACGTGATCTCCGTGAATCGCTCCAGACAAATGGCGGAATGGTTTGTCTGGAAGGGAACGGCGACTTTACTTCTGCTTCCTGCCCTAATCCGAGCCCGTGCTCAGCGTCTAATGACCTCGTAATCGACGGGACATTAAATACTAATCTTGCTTCCTGATGATGTGACTGGTTATCGTAATTTGTAGCTCCAGGTAGTCAGTTGTTTAACCCGCCTGGATAGCCGCGCGTGTTAGCACGCCGCTTCCGAGATTCAGGAATACGCCCCGGACCCGCGCCGAATCAGCCCGGTGGATTAACGTGTAAGGCCAGTGTGCTGAATGTGGTTTTTAGGCAATTACCCACATCCGAGTTGGTGAATACCATGCTGGTACCGACATCCCACCTCAGTTGCACGATTCAGAAAGACACAGAAAGCGTTCACACACTTTCACATAGGATAATATTAAACGCAGACATATGGCGTACAAAAGTTCCATACCGTGGAGGAAGGAGTGGCGACAGGAAGGGCATCCGGCCACTCCCTACTGTTAACTATTAACTCAACAATTAAAATGGCGACCCCATGAAGACACGGGATAATGGCCAGGAAAAATAAGAAGAAAAGAGTTAATCAATTATGTGAATCTGTAGCGTCTGTTCTTTCGGACATGTTCGAAAGAACAGACACCACACATCCACGTAATCGATCCTCCTCGATGGGCAATGAATCCACCCCCTTCAGTGCGGATGCACAATTATGTTCGACATTCTGCGGGAATCTCAAAGTAGTGAGCATGGAGGATATGGACTGGGGCTGCAGATACGTGGCGCTACGTGGGAATGTCGGTCAGCTGGGATGGGTGCCGAGATAGCTCGCGGAATTGCGATAAACACTGCGTCCGGCTGGCGAAGTGGTTAACTCCACTGCCTGGTCAGTGCCGGCACGGTAGCTCAAAGTGTTCGGTCAGAGGGCTGGCTGCGCTGTGTAACAAGAAATCTGAGTGAAGTATTCAACGGTGAGCATGAGGGAATGTCATAGGACGTCAGTCCAGACCAAACGTATAGAGTAGTAACGAACAAAATGAAGAAGAGAAAAAAGTAAGCAGGAGATCCCAGGTTCGAACCCCACCCCGGCACACATTTTCGCTCTGGGCAGCTCATTTCGCATAATTCCCGGTGTAGTCTCCTTTTCCTTCCCTCCCTCCTCCACCTTCAATTTACATGACATTAATCAGTTGTTTGGCGCTGCGGCCGTCAACGGCATTGGCTACACGGCTAGTTGCCTGGCGGGTGGCTCGGCGCAGCTCGGTGGGATGTGGGTCATTGCCGCGCAATGTCAGCACAGCGGCGCGCCGCCTTCCGCGTGCCTTTCTTCGCCCCGCCCTGGCCGCTCTGGACTTGCGCAACTGCCGCTGCCAGCCGCGCGCCAGAGGCAGCGCAGCGGCGAAAGCAGTAACGCACTGACGTCACCGCGGCCGTTCGCCGCTGACACGAGCCCATTTCGCCTTCAGCCTGCCGCCCAGCTGCTCCACTTTCCACACGGGGCAACCGTTAATATGTTATTGCTTTCCCTCTCCTTTCCTCCTGTAATACGCTGAACCACGCTACCCACACCCCTCCATGCACCAACATCGACCTATCGAAATCGTTACTCCAAAATTTCAAAGCCGCGTAGTCCCTTCTGGCCCGCCTAAGTGACCGAGATCGCCAGCACAAGTCAGTACGGTGGTAAGCAAGCCGTTGATCTGGGTGGAGTCAATTCACGTCATCAGATTGTGGTGACTGACTGCGTACTTTGCCCCAATCTTGTGGGCTAAATTACACGCCTCGGTGCTATGCCTTACGCAATCAGGACGCGAATCATACTGAGAGTTGTTCGTCCAACAGACTAGGGTACTCATTCAGCAACGAGGCCCAGATCGAGCGTTCGGCGGTTCTGGGAGATGACGTCACAGTTCACTACAATCTGCACTCCCCCCTCCAAATCCACTCACCTTCCACTCTCAACCCTCTCCCCCTCGGGCTCTAAATATAAACTGCATCACCCCACTTTTAACATGCCACATATGCCTAAGATTTTAATAATAATAAGAGTAAAATATATGTCCTTTCTTTCTCTCTCTAGTACACTGGACTCGCATTCGGTAGGACGACGGTTCCATCCCGCGTCCGGCCACCCTGATTTAGGTTTTCCATGATTTCCCTAAATCGCTCCAGGCAAATGTCGGGATGGTTCCTTTGAAAGGGCACGGCCGACTTCCTTCCCCGTCCTTCCTTAATCCGATGAGACCGATAACCTCGCTGTCTGGTCTCCTTCCCCAAACAACCCAACCCAACCCTTTCTCTCCCCATCCTTTTCAGTAGTTTCAACGAGATACGCTTAGCCACGCTACCAAGGCGATCGAAATCATTGCTCCGAAATTTCCGTGGCGTACAGTCCCGTCTGGCATCACTAGCACATGGCAGCCCGGTGACAGCCAGTCCGGATGCTCGATTTCCTACGGTGGAGTCAATACATATCACCGGAATTATAGGAACATACATCTCTAGTTTGCAGACTTTGCTCTTATGTCTGTGGCTAAATTTCCAACCTTTCTGCTGCGTCTTACGCGGTTACGATGTGAAACACTACTGAAGGTCATTCGTCGACGAGACAGACACATTCACACAGCAACCAAAATATGTTGCAGAAGTTGGTGCTGGGGCGGTACAGAGTTTGCTACTGTCTCAGTTTATATAGTGGGTGTTTCCGTCGCTGTCATCAAAGCCCCCCCCCCTTTTTTTCCCGTTTGATTTGCCCCTGACAGCAACAGGTGTGATGACACTAAGGAAACAGGTATAATTGCATGAATCAATTTATCACTAGAGATCGCTTTGATAGAGTAAATGTTGAAAACATCCTGCAATGACTGAATGAGAAAAAGATTCATAACAAAGATCACTGTTAAAAGAACGGAGAAAAACATGGTGGAAATATAACAAAACGAGCCATTGCTGAAAAGTCTATTTTAAAGTTTGATGGAAGCGAAGAATCGCAGAGGAAGGTCTAGATATGAACATACCGGATATCTTTTTTGTCTCTGCCACTCCAAATAACTTTTTGTCCACAAGCAAAAAAAAAATTGGTAAATTTGTGGTAAGATCTTATAGGACCAAACTGCTAAGATCATCGGTCTCTAAGCTTACACACTATTTAGTCTAACTTAAACTATCTTACGCTAAGGACAACACACATACCTATGGCCGAGGGAGGACTCGAACCTCCGACGGAGGGAGCTGGGCGGACAATGTCCCGGAGACCGCGCGGGTAGTCACGGCCCACAAGCAAAAAAATAAGAAATGTATCAATAAAATGTTGTTTAGCTACCAGTGGGACATTAATCAGCATGAATACCTTTCTTATAATGTTATTCTTCACGAAGATATGAGCAGCAGTACGCCTTTTTTTAAAAAAATAGTGCCCTATATTTTTTATTCGGTAATCCGCTTCCTCTCCTCCAGAGCTGTTCAGAAACGAACACAGTGTACCATTCTCACAAACATGACGGCATTAAAAACGTCAGACAAAACTGATTTCAATTCTTCTGTACTAGCAAGCATTGCAGGTAACCGGAGGAACTGGTCCATTTGCAGGAGTTGGAATTACAAGGAAAATGCACACTGGCCAACGCTAAAGACGTTTACCTGAAATTTCAGATGTCGGAAGTGCCTTAGTGTGGCTGTTGATTTGCATTTATACTGACAGATGAAATGTGGTTTGTACCTTCTCCATAACATTAGAACAGAGTAGATGAGAAGATGTGGATGCAATGCAAGTGTTATTTAAGAGAATGATTCTGGTAGGAATGTATGCAATGGGCTGCACGCTGGAATGAACTTTCTGGTGGACTAAAACTCGTCTTTCATTAATTGAGGCATCAGAACATGCGTTGCTTCATAATGCAAAGCCTCAGGCAGCATCTAAGTCATTCTCCGCCGTATTCTACATACCATAGACGGTAGTCCGGTAACGTATTTATACGCAGCAAATATCGATTAAGATTTGAAATTACGAGAGAAGAGCTCACAAACTGTAGCTTTGAACAACGGCTCAAGTCGTAAGAGCGTTGCTCGTGAAAAACAAGTGTTCGCATCGAGTCCCTGCCAAACTCTCGATTTAAACCTGAAACGTTGTTTTAGAATGAATGTTCGGAACTAACGAAAGATGTATGTCATGTCTGTGAGACCTTATCAAGATAATAGATACAGCCACATGAAACGACATTTTTGTTAAGCTTAAAGAGCTCACACTGAGAATTACTGAAATTCAATAATCAGGTCATGAAACGTTCTCGAGAAGCCTGAAAGCATTACAGCATCTAACCAGCGGGGCGTCACCAAGTATCACCTTGAACAAACAGTTACGACGGAACTGCTTGCTGTGTATTGCGAGACCGGATTTGTCCAGTGAGCTTTTAGAACACTTGAAGTAAGCACTCACTACAAGGTAAACACTATTCTGTTAATCAGGACGAGGCAAGCAGCCACGAGTTGAGAGACTGTACCACCAGTACCACACCCATATATATACACTCCTGGAAATGGAAAAAAGAACACATTGACACCGGTGTGTCAGACCCACCATACTTGCTCCGGACACTGCGAGAGGGCTGTACAAGCAATGATCACACGCACGGCACAGCGGACACACCAGGAACCGCGGTGTTGGCCGTCGAATGGCGCTAGCTGCGCAGCATTTGTGCACCGCCGCCGTCAGTGTCAGCCAGTTTGCCGTGGCATACGGAGCTCCATCGCAGTCTTTAACACTGGTAGCATGCCGCGACAGCGTGGACGTGAACCGTATGTGCAGTTGACGGACTTTGAGCGAGGGCGTATAGTGGGCATGCGGGAGGCCGGGTGGACGTACCGCCGAATTGCTCAACACGTGGGGCGTGAGGTCTCCACAGTACATCGATGTTGTCGCCAGTGGTCGGCGGAAGGTGCACGTGCCCGTCGACCTGGGACCGGACCGCAGCGACACACGGATGCACGCCAAGACCGTAGGATCCTACGCAGTGCCGTAGGGGACCGCACCGCCACTTCCCAGCAAATTAGGGACACTGTTGCTCCTGGGGTATCGGCGAGGACCATTCGCAACCGTCTCCATGAAGCTGGACTACGGTCCCGCACACCGTTAGGCCGTCTTCCGCTCACGCCCCAACATCGTGCAGCCCGCCTCCAGTGGTGTCGCGACAGGCGTGAATGGAGGGACGAATGGAGACGTGTCGTCTTCAGCGATGAGAGTCGCTTCTGCCTTGGTGCCAATGATGGTCGTATGCGTGTTTGGCGCCGTGCAGGTGAGTGCCACAATCAGGACTGCATACGACCGAGGCACACAGGGCCAACACCCGGCATCATGGTGTGGGGAGCGATCTCCTACACTGGCCGTACACCACTGGTGATCGTCGAGGGGACACTGAATAGTGCACGGTACATCCAAACCGTCATCGAACCCATCGTTCTACCATTCCTAGACCGGCAAGGGAACTTGCTGTTCCAACAGGACAATGCACGTCCGCATGTATCCCGTGCCACCCAACGTGCTCTAGAAGGTGTAAGTCAACTACCCTGGCCAGCAAGATCTCCGGATCTGTCCCCCATTGAGCATGTTTGGGACTGGATGAAGCGTCGTCTCACGCGGTCTGCACGTCCAGCACGAACGCTGGTCCAACTGAGGCGCCAGGTGGAAATGGCATGGCAAGCCGTTCCACAGGACTACATCCAGCATCTCTACGATCGTCTCCATGGGAGAATAGCAGCCTGCATTGCTGCGAAAGGTGGATATACAGTGTACTAGTGCCGACATTGTGCATGCTCTGTTGCCTGTGTCTATGTGCCTGTGGTTCTGTCAGTGTGATCATGTGAAGTATCTGACCCCAGGAATGTGTCAATAAAGTTTCCCCTCCCTGGGACAATGAATTCACGGTGTTCTTATTTCAATTTCCAGGAGTATATATATATATATATATATATATATATATATATATATATATATAAGTAATTTCCTTTGTTTATAACGAATAACTTATCCCAACGGACGTCACAAGTGCTTGTGAAGCACAAAGGGCAAAATATTAGCTACCGCGATAAAAGAGCATGGATGGCTGTGTAGCTCTGTAGCTAGTGTAAAACAGGCAGAGCGGTGGGTAAAAATGTCAAACACTAAAGGCACGCCAAACTACCATGACTCATGCAGTGTACGAAACCCGTTGGCATTCAAAACAGCTTCCAGTCGTCTCGCGATGGGTAAATACAGATCCTGTATGGCTTTCCAGGAATCTTACACCATTCCTCCTGCAAAATAGTGGCAAGTTCGGATAACGATGATGAAGGTGGATAGCGATCACGCACCTTTTTTCCAAAGTTGACTAGAAAGGCTCAGTAATACTGAGATCTGGTGATAGCAGTGGTCAGGAGAGAAGCGACAGTTCATCCTCGTGCTCATGAAACCGGACTAGACATTCCGAGCTGTATGAACACCAAGTCTGGTCGTTTTGGAGCACAGCATGACCATTGGGGAAGAAACATTGTACCATGGGATGGACTTGATCAGCCAAAATGGTCACATAATACTTGGGAGTAATGCGATCTGGCAGAGCAGCTATGGGGTCCCAGCCATGCGGGATTAGCCGAGCCGTCTTAGGCGCTGTAGTCATGGAATGTGTGGCTGGTCCCGGCGGAGGCTCGAGTCCTCCCTCGGGCATGGGCGTTTATGTTTGTCCTTAGGATATTTTAGGTTAATTAGTGTGTAAGCTTAGGGACTGATGACCTTAGCAGTTAAGTCCCATAACATTTCACACACATTTGAACTTTTTTTATGGGGTCCCAGGAATACCACGATACAGCTCCCCACCATGTTTCACTCTTGAGACGTAAACGCATTAAAAAATTGGAAACACAGTGTAAGAGGTCCGAGCAGATGTAATTTTATGTAAGAGGTCCGAGCAGATGTAATTTCGATGTATTGCTCATGCGCTGCCTGCGGTATGCAAGGTATAAGAGAATCGCTGACCAGAGAGCAGTGTTGACTGAGTAAGAACTGTGTAGCTGTAGCAGTAAGTTGTCGCTAGTCTGCGCTAGTCTGTGCAAGTCTGCGCTTGTCTGGTGTGGAGTCTGCTCTGGGCTGCTATAGTGTATCATGTTGGCTGTGCCGGTCGCGGTGCAGCGATGCCCGAGCCTGAGTATTATTGTATAAGGTAAAAAGCAGCCTCGCGCATATCTAATAATGTTATGTGAACTCCCATGTAGATCTTTTAAAAATGTCCTAATAATAATCTTTGTCATATAAAGTAATTTCTAATAAACATTCATTTCAATTTAAAGAATTTACTAATTTCTTCAATCCATGATCATTCCTATTGTTGCAAAAGAAAAATCAGTTGCTTCCTTTCATAAATGACAAACCCTATCGGCCAGCATTGCACAGAGCTGTGCCGGAAAAATTTTATATAAGAGCAGATATATTCGCCGTTTTTATTGAGGTAAGAATTTTTTTGCTTTTTTTTTATTCAGAATGATCTTACAGGGCCATGACGCAGCACTGCTGTCGTCCAAAATTTACCAGGTTACTGAATTTATTTTTTATTACGAGCTTTAGGATTTTTTCTGTTTCGAGCTTACATTAAATGAAAAAAGAATTTTGTGGGTACATTAAATGTGAATGCAATTCTGTACGGAGGTTATAAATGGGAACCAATTTTGTTCTGAGGTTACACTAAAATTAGAATCATATTATTATTTAATGAATTTTGTTCTGAGGTTACACAAAAAAAATTAGAATCATATTCATTATTATTATTCATTTTATTAATTTTGTTCTGTGAGGTTACACTTAAATTAGAATCATTAACCCAATAATATTCATCTTTGTTATTTTGTGGGGAGGTTACAACAGTGAAATAAGACTCATCCGACCAAATGACTCTCTTCTACTGCTCAGAACTCCAAGTTTTATAAGGTCTGGCACCACGTTTCCCGGTTCCGAGCGTATGCACTGCTGATTAATGATTTTGGAATTCCAGCTCGCTCTACAACTCCCTCCTTACGGATCTCCCTTCTTGTTGTTTTGGTGCTGACATGGTTCGTGAGTGCGACATTCAGTTCTGCAGAGACTTTTGGTCGGCCAGAGAGGCCGAGCGGTTGTAGACGCTTCAGTCTGGAACCGCGCGACTGCTACGGTGGCAGGTTCGAATCATGCCTTGGGCATGGATTGTGTGATGTCCTTAGGTTAGTTAGGTTTATGTAGTTTTAAGTTCTAGGGGACTGATGACCTCAGATGTTAAGTCCCATAGTGCTCAGAGCCATTTGAACCATTTTTGCAGAGACTTTTGCACCTGTCGGCGTCTTTAT
This sequence comes from Schistocerca serialis cubense, assembly GCF_023864345.2. Lineage (NCBI taxonomy): Eukaryota > Metazoa > Arthropoda > Insecta > Orthoptera > Acrididae > Schistocerca > Schistocerca serialis. The sequence goes on from NC_064638.1 coordinate 517,889,684, forward strand.
TTTTCGCCACAGTCCTCTGCAATCACCGTCTGTCACGAACTTTCGTGCGCGTTGTGACTTAGCGTGCAATATTTGTGTGCTTTCGCTGTATGTGACGTAAGTCATCTATATGAAGCATATGAAGCGTCTTGAAACACCAAACACTTCGCACTTGTACGGAAGCACCCACGATATGATCACCAATAATTCGCGCACTTTCGAATTCACTTGGCCTCTGACACGTGGCGGTTCGTGAGTTCACAAATTTTTAGATTCAGATAAATAGGAGACTGTGAAATTAACAGTATTGCCTGTATTGCAGTTGTGCATACCAACATGTTTACGCAACACAGCGACAGCCATTACTAATAATAACAGTAATAACAATAGTGATAACAATAACAATATGCCTAACTGTGCCGGCAGGGTTGGCCGGGCCGTTCTAGGCGCTACAGTCTGGAACCGCACGACCGCTACGGTCGCAGGTTCGAATCCTGCTTCGGGTATGGATGAGTGTGGTGTCCTTAGGTTAGTTAGGTTTTAGTAGTTCTAAGTTCTAGCGGACAGATGACCTCAGAAATTAAGTCCAATAGTGCTCAGAGCCATCTGAACCATCTGCGTATCTGTATGAAGAAAGAAAGAATTGTTTCTACGAAACATTGCTGCTTTGTACACAAGTAAGTACAGTTAGGGCAAAAACGAAATAATGCTTAAGCTTTCGACACCCTCCGTTTTTTATTTATGTGTAAGTGCTTTTTTTATTTTTTCAGACAAATGTAGAAGTTCCCTAACAGATGTATTAGGTAAAGAATTAACTTCCAGGCTGAAAATCAAATATTTTTAAGTTGTATCCCGCAACAACTTACGCTTATTGTACACGTGTTTATTAAATATTCGCTTGTAGTCACTGTTATTTGATTTAGTCACTTTCTCAGTCAGCAGCTCTGGTCTGGGGCGTCCCGGTTCCTTTGCGTCTGACTTTTCCCAGTGATTTTCTTTTTTGTTAGCAGTTAAAACAGATTCAACAGAGTTCATGCTGACACTGCACGTGAGTACCGATTCCTGCACAATAAACAACCAACTGCGAAACACAAGCTACCGTTTGTGGAAATAATTAAATTCAAGCAGTAATATCTACCAGCATGGTCACTGGACCAGAGTACAAAGGAGGCGGTGAGAACCGGAAGGGCCAAAAGCACAGTGTCCTCGATCCAGTATTTAAATGGATATCAGAGAAACCAGTGAGAAATTTTTTTGTAAATGTTCATTTAACCAATGTTGGCCCACAGCACAGATAACCCTGACCTACCATAAGGTCAACTGATGTCAGAAGCAAAAATGCATGCTACAGTCTCACAATCGACGATGATGTGCTTTATGGTTTTCAGAGCCTCAGATGTATTACAGTATGATAAAATCCAAAACTTGATATGCTATTTCTCATTCAGAGTTCCCACAAAATAGGTTTTTATATCAATATAACTATAACGGTTACTGAGTATAATGGCATATCAAGCGAAAGTAGACGTTGCTATGCTGTGCCAAATTCTTCCCTACTAATTTTACTGTATAGTGAGTGAATCTGCATATCTGACGAGTGCGCTACTGTCTAGCGGGATTTATGCCTGGCGGACAAAAGTCTGCTGCACTGTGCTACAATCTGGTGGCATTGACGTAAATTTGTAGGTGAGTGCAAGGGCTAGCTGTGGACGACGTTAACATTGCACTTTGTTGATCAATCCCGTATACATTTGGTCCGTAAGGCTGTTACGTCACGCCCGTTGCGCATGCGCAAAATCCCTTAAAAAGTGCACAACCCAAGGCAAGCTCGCGACCCTGATGCCAACTTTCACAGAGTCCGGAGGAGTTGCAATGTAGTGCAGCGCAGTACATTTAGTGCACCTGTATGTCACAATCCGGCATCTACATTACACTGAACAGCATTCAAAGACAAGTGATCAATAAATCCGCAAGGTGTCAAAAATTAGGGTGTCCACGTGATCTTGTGCTCTCACACAGCAGCCGCCACTGTCTCACAGCTACACGGAACAGTGTCATGACAACGACTGACAATTGCAAAATACTAAGGACATTACACGGGTCTCGTTCGCGGTCAAATACAAAAGCGCAACCTGCAGCCTTGGCTAGCGCCTGCATTTATGTCCAACCACGCAAATCTCTCAGTGCTTCTATATTTTTGTCCAGCCCCTGTATCAGGCGGACACGTGACGCTCCACGACTGATGTAAGTCACAGCAATGAAATTGTGTGTATATGCCAGTCGTTAGTATGCACTCACTGTAGTGAGATGTGGAGACGTGGCAGAATGGACCCACTCATGCAGGTTACTGTGAACGAAGATCAGGATGTTTATTTCAACATTCTCGGTAATCCAGTGTTACCGTTTCTTCTACATCTTCATGACGAGTGTGCTGTAGACATTCCGGTCTTCCAAGATGACAACAGGCCTGCGTACGTGTCTGCACGCATACGTTCCTGGGATGACGAACATTCGGGCACCTAATCTCACCTCGACTGACCTGCAAAATTAAAAAAATATCCGAGACTATTTAGAGAAGCGGGTCTAACATACGAAGCAACACCCTCTGAGTCTGGTATCTCTAACGGATCTAATTATCCATGACTGACTTCAGCTAGAAGAAACTTTTGGACGCTATCTGTCGCCGAATTGAGACCATTGTCAACACTAGAAGCGGTAATGAACCCCTGGGGGAAAGGGGGGGGGGCTTCGGAATAATTTTTTGTCTGGTGGTTTGCACATTGATAAGACTTTCATTGCTTTTGGACGTAATTAAGCCTGGACCAAAGTGTGAATTTTTCGGAACGCATACCCCACTGTGGGATCACCAGCGACCCCGAAAATTATTAATTTGTTTAGCTATTTATGTGTTTCTACTTTCACTTCTGGACGAATTTACAGTTTATCTTCTTTACATTCAGGACATATTCCAACCAGCGCTCGAGTAGAAGGGTGTAGTGTACCATTTACGTTCATTTTTTCCAAGAGTGACTTTTCTTTGCGGCTTCACTTCGTCTTCATCTGTTGACTCTCTGGCAAAATACTCATCTCTTCTTTGACCACTGAGAATATTATCTTCTTCAGTACTTTCCAGCTCACTGATGAGTCCGTGTCACTGGCTGCCAATTCTTCAGTATAGCTCTTACAATGTCTTCTTCTAGTATCAGATCATGTTTTTTGTGCTATTATTTGCACTAGCACAAGAAACAATCTGAATAAGAACCTGTAACTCTAAGCACACTGTAAGTTTGCTTAAGACACAGTGCCGACGATACTCACGAAGGACGCACCAAAACGAGGTAGGTAACTTGTCAACACAGTATCTCACACAGCAGCGTAGGGAGACGGAGCGGCAACCGTCTCTGCTGAATCTGCACATGTGTAAAGGGGGAAAGAGAGAGAGAGAGAGAGAGAGAGAGCGAGAGAGAGAGCGATTAGCACTAAACCGAGTCGCCCGCTGTCACTTCCAGGGCTAAGACAAAAATATTATCTATAAGGGGGCGATCAAACAGTTTCCGTATGAGGGCGCTGCTGCAGCGTACTTGCAACATAGCGCGACTCCGATGCCGGTATATAAACACCGACAAGTAGGCAAGGGATCAGGATCCCGCCCGGCCAGCTTCCTGAGCGGGAAGGCGTGCCGGTCCCCTGCACGAATCCGCCCGGTGGATTAGTGTCGAGGTCCGGTGTACCGGCCAGCCTGTGGGTGGTTTTTAAGGCGGTTTTCCATCTACCTCGACGAATGCAGGCTGGTTCCCCTTATTCCGCCTCAGTTACACTATGTCAGCGATTGCTGCGCAAACACTGTCTCCATGTACGGATACACCGTAATTACTCTACCACGCGAACATCTGGGGCTACACTTGTCTGGTATGAGACGATCCCGGGGGCGGGGAGGGGGCAGGGGGGTGGTCCACTGGGGGCCGCACCCGCACAATAACCCTGGGTTCGGTGTGGGGTGGCGGTGGGGTGGGTGCATTGCTATGGCCTGTTGTGGGGTTGTGAACCATTGAGGGCTACGGCGGGGGACAAAGCCTCTCCATCGTTTGTAGGTCCCCGGTTTAATACACGATACACAACGGATTAGCATGGTATTCGTGTCTTTCCGACGTGCATGCGATAAATGCGGAATCGTGCATATTGGGACGTTATTACCAAATGCGGCCAAACAAGACCAAGGTGCTGTTAATTTTTTCTTGGTTGCCGATGGACAAACACTGGTAGACATCCTTGGGAGAATGGAGAATGCGTGTGGGGTAAAGTGTCTTTCGAAAACCATCGTTGTGTAATGGTGCGACAAGAAGTGCTGCTGCTCCATGATATCGCACATTCACATATCGCGAATGTCGTAACGCAGAAGCTGCGGCAATTCAGGTGGAAGACACTCGAGCAGTGGGAGACACTCGATCACCTGCCCCACAGTCCCGATCTCTCCCCATGCGATTTTCACGCCTTCGGTCGCCTAAAAAAAGCCTTGAAGGGTTGATGGTTCCTGTCAGACGAGGATGTGAAGCAGGCAGTTACGGACTTCTTCATGCAGCAGGACACGCGTTTTACCAAACGGGTATCTTCAATCTGGTGCGTCGGTGGAACGATTGCTTCAGTATTCACGGTGAAATTGCCTGACTGGTATACCGATTCTGGATTGTACAGCCTACGAAAGGAAACTTTTTGATCACTCCTTATACAGTATGTGCATTGGAAACATCCATATACTTGTCCTTATCATTGTACAAAATGATCGAAAGATGAATAAATGTTAGTATCATTAACAATAATAATTTGTATCTGATCATGTGATTGCAATATTGAGAAATAATTGTAAATAACTATTATGGTGGTTAATTCTTGTTAAGCAGAAGCAAATGGAAAGAGTTACTGAGGCGCTATGTGAAGAGGACAGAATAGCTAAAGACTGATATTGGATCAGAGAAGATAAATGACAGCTAAAGAGGGGATAATAGGCTGTGACAATAAAAATATTGGTTCATAAGTGAAGAACGAAGACTTTATTAAAAAATAGAGATAAAAACTGAAGAGTGGAGATGAAAATAAGAAACTGTGTTTAGAAAAAGTTGGGTAGTAGCTCCGAGGGGAAGTGATTTAAATGAGTACGAATATTTATGATGATCTGTAATGAAGAAAGGATCCGCCCAAGGCTGGCATCCCAGTGTTAGTCTGGGGGCAGCACACAATTTTAATTTGTTATATATGTTTAATATGGCGTACGCCCCGCCAAGAATAAGATATTACTCACGTTCGTTGACAGGTCCACCATTACTATTACAGGAATTGGACCGGCACCTAGCTAATCCAGTATTTACCTATAGTCAAGATGTTCCAAATAAAAGTAGCACTAAGTGCGGTACTGCTCTTCGATCTAATGCAGACATAAATTGTGTCTCATTATTGGTGCAATCACACATGACTAGGTGGGTCTTCCCACAAAATATTCCATTTACCATTTTACCGCTGTTGTATTAGAATACTTCAGTGGCGGAATTTTATGTTTCACTTACCGTTTCTTTTTTAATTTTCTGTATTTAATCAGACTGAGTCATTCCACAGTACGAACCATGGCATTATTTTGGAGAAGCTTAATTGCTTCAAAGTGCAATAAGTAATAACTGACTCACTTGATGATATGATTCAGATCTCAGATTGTCATCATGTTAGATAGACAGCTCAGGAGGAGGAGGATATTGGTGTTTAACGTCCCGTCGACAATGAGGTCATTAGAGACGGAGCACAAGCTCGGATTAGGGAAGGATGGGGAAGGAAGTCGGCCGTGCCCTTTCAAAGGAACCATCCCGGCATTTGCCTGGAGTGATCTAGGGAAATCACGGAAAACCTAAATCAGGATGGCCGGACGCGGGATTGAACCGTCGTCCTCCCGAATGCGAGTCCAGTGTCCTACTACTGCGGCACCTCGCTCGGTAGACAGCTCAGGCTGATTCACTATGTGACTGTGAACACTGACATTTCAGAGGGTTTGCTGTTGATTCTGTTCCTGTTCTTACCACATACCAATGTCCTTCCATTCTATGCTGATACAGCTAAATTTGTCGTCCTCAGTGATGAAGAAACTTATAAACAAGGTCAGTAATAACAATAGACGATACTGGAAAAGGAATACGTAAAGCTGGATGCTCAAAATTCTCAGATGAGTGCATTAATGTATGTATTTATTTTACCTGTATAGATAAGTTCAGCGTGTCCTTGCTGGTTTTGACGGTGAAAGCATCAAAAACTTAACTCTTTCAGTTTACTCTGATTTATTAATATTTTATGAAATGATATTTTGGAGCGCTTCCACATTCAGATACATAGCATTCAATCTTCAGAAACTTACTCGTATAATGATATCTGGTCTAAATCCTTGGATCTCCTGCAGGTAACTGTTCAAAAAACTAAAGATTCTAGTTACAAACTCACAATATATTTGCTTGCTTATGAAGTTTGTTGATAAGAATCGGATACAATTTTAAAATAATGGTAACATCAATAAAATAACAGTAAGGACCAAAATGGTCTCCATTGTTCACAACTTAACCGTAAACTTACACGAAGGTTACATGACGACTCCTTCTACACCAGAGATGAATTTCTAGCCCAGAGCTTATCGTGCAGTCATATTTTCATTGAGAACATATATTACAGTACTAAATCAATAGCCACCGACCTCATCGTAGAGAGATACACAGGTTATGATCCATGGTTCATGCCAATAACTACTAGAAAATATCGTTGGTCATCATACATTATTAATTTTTGTTTACACAAGTGCATCCAAAATGCCAGATTAGATTTGTTTTAAAATTTAGAACATGTTGTCATTGCTCAATCTCTGTTGTAAATTTCCGCTTTCGTAATGTGGATACAAGTACGTGAGTAATAGCTCCACAAGTGACAGGACATCATAGTTTCAGTTCATAAACTTCCCATATCATACACTGGGCGACAATCGTGTCCCGACAACCTGCTTGACTCTGCCAAACACTTTCCTACTTCCCAAACGTCACAGAATCTCTCCTGCATATGTTGGTGGACAACAAACTACGAGGGATGTACTGGAAAAATTTAATCTGCGAGGGGAGGTCTACATCTACATGGATACTCTGCAAATCACATTCAAGTGCCTGGCAGAGAGTTCACCGAACCACCTTCACAACAGGTCTCCTGCTACGCCTTGACAGATAAAGTGGTAAACGCACTGCCCATGTGACAAGCGCTCGGGCTCAGCCAGGAAGGTTCACAATAGCCCGTACTCAGCTGCAAAGTGAAAGAATAATTGTAATTTATGTGCAAAGATTGACAGAAGCGTATCAGAAATCCATGTTGAGAAAGAATGCAATTAAAAAACGCTGAGCTCATCGAACGAATTACCTGATAGTTTCAGATTGGTTCTGTTGCGACTATCCACAAAAACTGTGAAGAGATTTAGACTGTGCCTATGATAAGAGGCACAAAGTCTCAAAAAGTATCAAGAGGCAACTTCGTCAAATATAAGACGGAAGTGTGGCGTAGCAATAATATTGACCAGCAGATATTGGACAACTACGCTGCCTGACAAAAAAAGAATGAGGCATCCAGGAGACACGGTAGGATGTCACTAACTTCGTACACGCACACACCCCTGGTCGGTATGTAAATGATTAGAGTTGCAGTTGTCAGTGATAGGAACAACGGTCGTCAGAGTCTATTACAACTGTGAGTGTCTCTAGTGAGGATCTACGCAATGTTGAGGCGCTTCCGTGGCCAGCACGATCCCCAGATCTGTCCCCGACAGAACATGTGTGGGATGAGCTCGGATATTAACTCCGTCTCCATGCCAGCGTCCAAGATATCAAGGACCCGTTACAACAGCATTGTTACCAGGTCTGGTAAGGCAGATAAAGGGTGTGAACAGCGCCAGATGCTCAGTGATCGCTGTAAGGGACACGATGCCACGTATTCGTGTGTGACAGCGTTATCACTACATGACAGAGTTTGAAGGGGGCCTCAGCGAGGATCTCCATTTGGCCAACTGGTCGAATCGTGATGTGCTGACATTCAAGTTCGTAAGGCATTCCTTTGTGACGTGGCTGGATCTCAGACCGCATGAAAATGTGATGGCAGGCATACTCGTCTTCAAGGTTTCTCTCGACCAGTCTGGCCACTACAAGGTAGGATCGAACTATTGTGCACCAAGCACGTCACCGCCCCTTCACATCTGCGCCTACGACATACACTCCTGGAAATGGAAAAAAGAACACATTGACACCGGTGTGTCAGACCCACCATACTTGCTCCGGACACTGCGAGAGGGCTGTACAAGCAATGATCACACGCACGGCACAGCGGACACACCAGGAACTGCGGTGTTGGCCGTCGAATGGCGCTAGCTGCGCAGCATTTGTGCACCGCCGCCGTCAGTGTCAGCCAGATTGCCGTGGCATACGGAGCTCCATCGCAGTCTTTAACACTGGTAGCATGCCGCGACCGCGTGGACGTGAACCGTATGTGCAGTTGACGGACTTTGAGCGAGGGCGTATAGTGGGCATGCGGGAGGCCGGGTGGACGTACCGCCGAATTGCTCAACACGTGGGGCGTGAGGTCTCCACAGTACATCGATGTTGTCGCCAGTGGTCGGCGGAAGGTGCATGTGCCCGTCGACCTGGGACCAGACCGCAGCGACGCACGGATGCACGCCAAGACCGTAGGATCCTACGCAGTGCCGTAGGGGACCGCACCGCCACTTCCCAGCAAATTAGGGACACTGTTGCTCCTGGGGTATCGGCGAGGACCATTCACAACCGTCTCCATGAAGCTGGGCTACGGTCCCGCACACCGTTAGGCCGTCTTCCGCTCACGCCCCAACATCGTGCAGCCCGCCTCCAGTGGTGTCGCGACAGGCGTGAATGGAGGGACGAATGGAGACGTGTCGTCTTCAGCGATGAGAGTCACTTCTGCCTTGGTGCCAATGATGGTCGTATGCGTGTTTGGCGCCGTGCAGGTGAGCGCCACAATCAGGACTGCATACGACCGAGGCACACAGAGCCAACACCCGGCATCATGGTGTGGGGAGCGATCTCCTACACTGGCCGTACACCACTGGTGATCGTCGAGGGGACACTGAATAGTGCACGGTACATCCAAACAGTCAACGAACCCATCGTTCTACCATTCCTAGACCGGCAAGGGAACTTGCTGTTCCAACAGGACAATGCACGTCCGCATGTATCCCGTACCACCCAACGTGCTCTAGAAGGTGTAAGTCAACTACCCTGGCCAGCAAGATCTCCGGATCTGTCCCCCATTGAGCATGTTTGGGACTGGATGAAGCGTCGTCTCACGCGGTCTGCACGTCCAGCACGAACGCTGGTCCAACTGAGGCGCCAGGTGGAAATGGCATGGCAAGCCGTTCCACAGGACTACATCCAGCATCTCTACGATCGTCTCCATGGGAGAATAGCAGCCTGCATTGCTGCGAAAGGTGGATATACAGTGTACTAGTGCCGACATTGTGCATGCTCTGTTGCCTGTGTCTATGTGCCTGTGGTTCTGTCAGTGTGATCATGTGAAGTATCTGACCCCAGGAATGTGTCAATAAAGTTTCCCCTTCCTGGGACAATGAATTCACGGTGTTCTTATTTCAATTTCCAGGAGTGTATTTGGGACCAGCTTCGGGTATCAACTCCGGTCCCATGCCAGCACCCAGGATGTCGAGGACTAGTTACAACAGCTGTGGACCAGATTGCCTCGGAAGAGGATGCAACGGCTTTATGACACCCTTCCCAACCGAATCAGGGCATGCCTCCTGCACAGAGAGGGTGTAAAGTCATACCGATACGTGGGCTCATACTGTCAAGTTATTCATAAATTCGACCCGATTTTGTAATCACTTACGTTAAATCACATACTGTCTAAATCTGTGAATTTACATTCCGTTTCCTCCTCGCCGGCCGGAGTGGCCGCGCAGTTAAAGGCGCTTCAGTCTGGAACCGCGCGACCGCTACGGTCGCAGGTTCGAATCCTGCCTCGGGCATGGATGTGTGTGATGTCCTTAGGTTAGTTAGGTTTAAGTAGTTCTAAGTTCTAGGGGACTTATAACCACAGCAGTTGAGTCCCATAGTGCTCAGAGCCATTTGAACCATTTTCTTTTCCTCCTCCTTTCAGGATACTTCACTTTATTTGTTAGTTAGTGTGTAAAAGTTAGCGTTACATATAATCGTAAACCTTAACGGGGCATAATTTGGTATTAAATGCTAGACTGTGCGAAACAACCCAAGACGTAAGACATCTTTGATGTGATAAAATATTTGAATAACCACTGTGGGAAATAACTAATTCAAAGAGTAATTCTGCAGAGTGGAATATGCTCAGAGGACAGAGATAAGGCAACTTTCAAAGTTATAGGATGCAAAAGAAAAGACTATTAAGAAGAACAGCTATACAAAGGACATGTTGCACACAACAGTACAACAATTGCATAAAGCATTTAGAACTAAATGAGAAAGATATAACCCAGCCGGAAAGACAACGAAGAAGACCAGATCTTCAAGGAAGCTCAAATTTTTCCATCCACTAAGTAAGCACGTCAAAAGTTTTTTGTGTTGTAAATGACCTGAAAAAACTCTGACCTTCGACAGACTGAAGAACAAGATACTAGATTAGCAACCACACAACGAAAAAGGAAAAAAATGGAGTTATAACACGTCTGGATAAAATAAGATGGCAGATGAAGATTCTGCAGCCGTAGAGCTACTAAACTACGCAGCAGAAGAATTTCTGAGAAAGCTTCACGTACTCTTAGAAGATATTCTGAGAACAGACAACATTCCAAAGCAACTGAAAACAGCAGCAGCACAAATGAGGCACCGCAAATATTACGAATTATAAACGACTATCACCCAAAATTTTTCTTTGATTGATCTCCAACATGAGAGAAGAAATATCCTCAAAACTTTAAGACAAGAAATAGAATTGTACACCTAGAAGAGACAACGAGCTTAGATATTTAGGCTAAAAGATAAATATTTCGAGGAAAGCTGCGGATCTGCTGAACTAAGTGCCTACATTCATGCTAGTTCGAATACTTGCTAGAAAATGTTAGGTAGTTATCAAGCTGTTGACTGCTTATTAGTGGATCACCGTAAGTTCATTTAATTGTAATTCACCTTGTGCTCACTTGGGACTAGAGTATAAGAAGTGGAACTTGATGCCTACACGGAGTGGCTAACTGCCACCAAACTTATTACATTGGGGGTCAGTCGGAACCTGTTGTTGAGATGAACCAATCTTAGTAGCGTAGTGTTTCTTTGTTGTGGACAACACAAGATGCATAGACAATATATCAGATCTAGCCTAATATCCGTGTTTTACACGGTCGTTCTGCGCTACCACCACCGTTCAGTATCAAGATGGTAAAAGGTCAATATAGACCTACAGTCGCGCCTTCTCTTGCAAGCAGGTGTCATGTTGGAAATGCAGTTGTAACGATAATGCATTTTATTACCTGTTGGCTGAAGTAATGCATCTTCTCTCTATTATGAAAAGTCTGAAAAACGCTTGCTATCCCATAGCCCCCACATCCTCTTCTATATGTGATCACAAGTATCCGGGCACCGCTATGTAACGCAAAATTGATCGTTAGATGTTACGAGAGGCGAACCTGCCAGTATAAAAGGACACAGGGAGTACTGTGTTGTCAGCAGAGAAGCATTACAGCAGAATGGATCGGTCAGGAGAGGTCAGTGAATTCGTATGTGGACTAGTCATTGGTTGTCACATGAGGTCATAAGTACGTCAGGGATGTTTCAACCCTTTTCAAGCTACCGATGTCGGTTGTGGGTGATGTGACTGCGAAGTGGAAACGAGACAGGGACTGTAGGTTGGTTGGATTGTTTGGGGGAAGAGACCAAACAGCGAGGTCATCGGTCTCATCGGATTAGGGAAGGAAGTCGGCCGTGCCCTTTCAAAGGAACCATCTCGGCATTTGCCTGGAGAGATTTAGGGAAATCACGGAAAACCTAATTCAGGATGGCCGGAGACGGGATTGAACCGTCGTCCTCCCAAATGTGAGTCCAGCGTGCTAACCACTGCGCCACCTCGCTCGGTTAGGGACCGTAGGTCATGGCGGAGGATTGTTGTAAAAGATCGCATGAATTCAATGGAACGATTCACTCGTGAGTTCCAAAGCGCTACCAGCAGTTCGTCCAGCACAATGACTCTGCATAGGGCGTTAAAATAATCGAGTACAATGGTCGAGTTCCTAGTAAGTCACGTATCTCTGTAGACAATGCTAAGCGACGCCTGTGGATATATAAAGAGTGACATCATTGGACAGTGGATGAGCAGAAAGAAGTGATTTGGAATGATGACTCACGCTGTACTCTGTGGCAGTCTGATGGACGGCTTTGGGATTGGTGAATGCCCGGAGAGCTACCTGCTGTGGGGTGTAGTGTCAGCAGGGAAGTCACGGTACGGTGGTGTTTTTCGTGTCTAGAGTGTGGTCTCCTCATTGCGTTTGAGGAAATGCTAAATCGGGAAGGACGTGAATACATTTTACAACACTGTGTACATGATAAAGTAGAGGAACTGTTCAGAGGCAATGACTGTTTGTATCGGCACGACAACGCACCCTGTAATAAAGCAACTACCGTGAGACAACGATTTGTGAGAAATAACATTCCTGAAATGGGTTGGTCTGCTCAATGTCCCACCTGAACTCTATGGAAAGCCTTTGGGATCAGTTAGAACGCCAGTTTCACTCCAGACCCCAGCGTCCAACATCACTACCTTGTCTCGTTTCGACTCTTCAGGAAAAATGGTCGCCCATCCCTCCAAAGACATTAAGATATCTCATTGAAAATATCCCCAGCAGAGTTGAAGTCTTCATAAAGGCGAAGAGTGGACTCGCCCTGTATTAATGTCCACTGATGGGTCTTCGGATACTTTTGATCAAATAGTATGCATACTTCACAAACCACTGCAAATAGCTTGTAGGTGGATACTTCGCTGGAAACGTTGATCTCAACAGCGTCGCCTGTTCATCGCGAGAGCCAAACTACCTGTCAGTCATATCACGACACGCCACCTGTTAACTGGTAACACTTCACAAAAACCAAGTAAGAAACAAATAGAAATTGCTTTTTATACAAATTTATTAAAGTTTTTTTCCTCTCTTAGCACATGTGACTAAAGATGATGAAACGCTTCGAAATGTAAATCTGACAAATCTATAACAGCCAATATCACAATTAGAAACAATGACTTGCATATAAAAACTCTATTTCAAATTTGAAAGAGTACTGGATTCAACAACGTCAACAATTTGCTTTCAAACCACTCTTCTGTTGCAGACAATATTTTAATGCACATTGCGAAGTAATATTTTTATTCTTAACAACTTTAAGTAGTTCTTTTTACGCTGCACTTCTCACTTATTTGATTTGAATTTAGCACTACCTACTTCACTCTTTTTCATCCTGTCGAGAGTCGGCAGTTTTGATCGAGAAACTGTCGGTATCCTATGATTGTCAGTTCGGATTTCAAGGGAATCCTCTTTCTGGCCATTAATTTCAGGACAGATCTTGCTACTCTCACGCCTGACACTGTCCTGCGCTGAAGCAACGAACTGCGGATCGTGATCACTGTTAACTGCATCTGAGGGAGCTGATTCCTTCTTGCCACATCCATTCTGCAGTATCCCAGTGTTGGTGTGGGCGGATGGCGTAGTTGCATTCCTGATGTTCACACCTTCCATAACTGATCCCGAGTCGTAGGTAGTGGCCTTACTGTCGGTAAATGCTTCTATCTCGCTGGGATTGTAAAGTGACTGGCTGCGTGTGGCCTTCTTTGGATGCATAGCCAGCGACGGCGCGTCTGAGAAGCTGGACTTCCTTGAGACACTCTCTTTTAGCCCCAGTAAATGTCCAGAGGAAGATTTCCTGTGACTTTTCCTCCTTATATCATTGAACCGTGTGTAGAAACTCTTGCGACGTATCCTTTCTTCAACTGTTTCGTCTTCCAGTACAGGAGATGGCGTCTTTGGATAAGAGGACAGGGAGAAATCACGACTTTCCAAATCGGAGCAAACGGACCAAGAATCAATGCTTTCCGACTCATCCGCGGGTGATAGTGTTGATGCGTAATCATCCTGGCCAAGGGGACTTAGATGAGAGTAGTGGTTGGTGCCTTGCAGCTCTATCTTTGGTAAATTTAGTGTGAGCTTCCCCATATCCCTCCGGTTACTGTTTGCTGAAACATCATTGAATATATTCCCTCCTTGTTCGAGTTGGTGTTTAACTGACTCTGTAGCAGTCAGGTTCCCGGCAGCAATGGCGTTGCTACTGTCATTCGATAGTCGTGGCACATATCCTGGACTCCCAGTGGCGTAACTACTGCAGCTGTAATTATCGTCTCTCAAGACAGGTCTGACAGTTTCATTTATTTTGTTATACTGTGCTTTCTGGTTGGGAGCTTGCTTGGTGATGAAACTCTTCTGTTCCGATGTAGTTGTTTCAGCATTTGGGCATGTGAGAGCGTCGTTATCCTTCGCGTTTTGACTTTTAGTTTTGGAAATGTTTTCTTCTTTTACCTTGAGAGGGGCATTGCTGATTGCTGACTGGCGATGGGCGCCTGTAGATGATGTCAGTACATCACGTGTGTTGGAATTCTCGTTACATTGGGCTGCTCCTGAAATTGAGGAACTTACACATGATGATGATTTTGCGTTTTCTATTGTTTTCGATGACTTATCATTCGTAGATGTCTCCTTAGTGACACTTTTATCTTCTGAATATGGGTTTTGAACGACCACGTTTTCCTTTTTACGGTTACGTTGGTCCCCAAAGGGATTCTTCTGAGTCTGTTGCTTCCCATCAGATTGAGATTGGTCAGAGATGTCGTCCTTCCTGATGCTCTTGTTCGGCTGCACCTTGTGATCCCTCTTAGTCCCGATTCCACCGGCAACTGCTGGTAAAAGTTCGTCTGCCGAGGGCTTGGCACTGTGCACAGAGACTGTCATGTCCGCGTCCTTTCTCTTCCTCTCGGGCTTCTGCTTTTCTCTGGCGGCACAGTCACCCAATAGCACAGTATCGCTCGTGGCGCCAGCATACACAGACTGCGTCCGCCTACCTGAGGAACCCTCCATTCGCCGCAGCAGTCCGAGCACCGACGAGACGGGTCTCGCGGACGACGGAAGGCGGACGTCGTCGACAGAGACGGCGCGCTTGAGCAGTGCGGACTCAGACGGGACATCGGTCGTCGCACTCTGCTTCCTCAGCGAGTTGATGGCCTGCTCCACGCGACTCGACACTGCGGTGTCTCCACCGCCAGAACGGAGCTTCTCCAGTTTCTTCTCGAGCGAGTGCAGGAAGCGGTTCTTGCCGGTTTCAGGTTTTCCGTTGGCGACACCGCTAGACTCGGGAGCTGACGCGTCGCCAGGACTCTGCTGGGGGGCGCCGACTGCCGGGCCGTCGGGCGTTTTGGTCTCAGATTTCGTTTCCTTAGACATTTCTGCCTGCTTCTTCTCGAGCAGAGCAGCTCGCCTAGCCAGCCTCTTCGCCTTCTTAGCTTCCGCCTCCGCCGATTTCTGCGCCTCTTTCTCCTTGGCGTACACGCTTTCCTCTCTGGGCGTGTCGAAGAAATCGGGGCGCAAGAAGCGCGATATCTTCCGTGTCTTTTTCTTCGTCACGGCATCCACTCCCTCGGAGGTGGTGGCGGCGGCGGACTCCGAAGTGGTGCTACCAGTCTTCTTCTCTTCCAGAACAGGGCCGCCGGGCTGGTGCGGGTCTTGGCGCAGGAATTTTCCCAGCACTGACCTATCCGGCGAGTTGGTGGAGTGCGCCTCGCTGCGCCTGTGCTCCTGGGGTGCGGTGTTGTCGAAGGCCCTCCGGCCATAGTCGTAGTCCTGGGTGAAAGAGGCAGAGCGCCGGGGGAAGCGCGACACGGCGGGGATGTGGCTGGGCCGGTAGCGGTCGGCAAACGCCTCGCTCGCACCAGCCCCTACGCCCAGCCCGGCCGCGCTGCGCTCGGCGCGGATCCGCTCCAGCGTGTCGTCGATGCCGGCGACCGAGAGCCGCTCCCTGGCGCGGTAGGAGACGGGCGGCAGCAGTGTGCGGCGACGCGGCAGCGGCAGCGGCAGCGGCGGCAGCGAGCCGCACGACGAGCCGGAGCCGCTGCGGCGCGGCGCGGGCGGCAGCGAGGCGTCCACCTGCGGCGACCAGCGCGCCGGCAGCGGCCGCTCGTCGCGCACGGACGAGGTGCGCGACAGCCGGCGCCCGGCGTCGGGCAGCATGCGGCGGCTCAGGCTGGGCGTGTACTGCGGCATCGACATCGACGACGTCGACGGCGAGGGCGACGGCGACGCAGGCGCAGCCGGCTCCGACGAGCCGAAATCGCCGTCCGCGGTCCCGCTGCTCGGCTGCGCCGCACCTTCAAACCAAACACGAAAACATGAATAACGTTTCGCTGTTGACGGTGGCATCTCGGAGAGACGCAGCAACACTGCGCAGCACGATTAAATAATCACTTTTTCGAAACTCTGTAACTGTCTCTCATTTCGACGCATCAGTTTGAAATTTCTCTGAAAGGCGTCTACAACTTTCCTCCGTACTGGAGCTAAGGCGTGGCGACCTGCGACGTCATCTCGGGCTCAGTGACGCTTCAACCAGCAAGGTGTCGCGGACTACATTAAAAAAGGCAAAGCTCAGAAGTTCATGTGAGCTTAAAGGGAGGTCCACCAAATTTCAATATACACTACTGGCCATTAAAATTGCTACACCAAGTAGAAATGCAGATGATAAGCGGGTACTCATTGGACAAATATATTATACTACAACTGACATGTGATTACATTTTCACGCAATTTGGGTGCATAGATCCTGAGAAATCAGTACCCAGAACAACCACCTCTGACCGTAATAACGACCTTGATACGCCTGGCCATTGAGTCAAGCAGAGCTTGGATAGCGTGTACAGGAACAGCTGCCCATGCAGTTTCAACATGATACCACAGTTCATCAGGAGTAGTGACTGGCGTATTGTGACGAGCCAGTTGCTTGGCCACCACTGACCAGACGTTTTCAATTGGTGAAAGATATGTAGAATGTGCTGGCCACGGCAGCAGTCGAACATTTTCTGTATCCAGAAACGCCCGTACAGGACCTGCAACATGCGGTCGTGCATTATCCTGCTGAAATGTAGGGTTTCGTTGGGATCGAATGAAGGGTAGAGCCACGGGTCGTAACACATCTGAAATGTAACGTGCACTGTTCAAAGTGCCGTCAATGCGAACAGCAGGTGACCGAGACGTGTAACCAATGGCACCCCATACCATCACGCCGGGTGATACGCCGGTATAGCGATGACGAATACACGATTCCAATGTGCGTTCACCGCGATGTCGCCAAACACGGATGCGACCATCACCATCATGATGCTGTAAACAGAACCTGGATTCGTGCACCCAGGTTCGTCGCTGAGTACACCATCGCAAGTGCTCCTGTCTGTGATGCAGCGTCAAGGGTAACCGAGCTGATAGTCCATGCTGCTGCAAACGTCGTCGAACTGTTCGTGCAGATGGTTGTTGTCTTGTAAACGTCCCCATCTGTTGACTCAGGGACCGAGACGTGGCTACACGATCTGTTACAGCCATGCGGATAAGATGCCTGTCATCTCGACTGCTAGTGATACGAGGCCGTTGGGATCCAGCACGGCGTTCCGTATTACCCTACTGAACCCACCGATTCCATATTCTGCTAACAGTCATTGGATCTCGACCAACGCGAGCAGCAATGTCGCGATACGGTAAACCGCAATCGCGATAGGCTACAATCCGGCCTTTATCAAAGTCGGAAACGTGATGGTACGCATTTCTCCTCCTTACAAGAGGCATCACAACAACGTTTCACCAGGCACGCCCGTCAACTGCTGTTTGTGTATGAGAAGTCGGTTGGAAACTTTCCTCACATCAGCACGTTGTAGGTGTCGCCACCGGCGCCAACCTTGTGTGAATTGTCTGAAAAACTAATCATTTGCATATCACAGCATATTCTTCCTGTCGGTCAAATTTCGCGTCTGTAGCACGTCATCTTCGTGGTGTAGCAATATTAATGGCCAGTAGTGTAGTTCTGCCTAAAGCCAATGTGGATGTGTCACACAGTGTGTAACGCCCCAAGGACAGATAACCCCCAATTGACAAACTTAGTGGAAGCTGTAAGTAGGGAAGTGAGTCATCTATACAGTGACGGCAACTATTGATGATAAAATCTACAACGGTAATATTTTGATTAACACCTATATCATTCAAATGCTGAGAATAGCATACAAAAAGGGGAGATACACGAAAAGGATTATCGTAGATTCTATATCAAACATCTATAGAATAAATTCTACATCATATGAACGGAGGCTAAATCCGAGAAAGTAATTCAGTCAAAGATAACTTTTACCATGAAAGGGAGTTGTAGCCGCATCGAAAAGGAAATTCAATGCGACTACAATGCAACTCGGATATGGAAATGTTCAGTCATTTAGTTGCTCTTGAGACGCTCTAGAGCACTTTTGCGATGGTTGTCTGGATGCAAACGCTATTAGATTGTTTCCGTTTTGTAAGTTTGATAATTCGTGAGATAGAGGTTGAAGTATTGCTCAGTCATTCGACTGAAGAAAGTTAATCTTTACCGTTCTCATCGCGACGGTGTAGTAAGACGAGTGTTAGACTTCAATTGAGTGATATGGTTTATCGGACTTAGCCTTCGTACTGATGAACCTTGAGATCAATGGAACAACGACAGAAAAACGAGTCGTAGTCTTGAGTAGGACACAATCAAACGAAGACACGAAGAAAGACAAATACCCTGATTAGTCCAAAGGTGTCATCAGCGTCACTATTACTGAACTGAAGTCAATCTTGCATGACATATCGGTGTGCGTGTGTTGTACTGACAAACAATTAATTACAGAAAGAACAATAAAATCTGAGTCAAAAGGTAAATCTTACGTGTCGCCTAACTCATTAAACGGACAATACAATGTGTATTAATGCAAGTTGATTGACTCTTTAAACATTTTAAGTGACTAAGTGAGTACATGAATAATGGACAGTGAAGAGTGATTAGTTTAAAAAAGTATTACGGCGTATTAAAAAAAAATTTACTCCAACATAAGTTATGTCTGGAGTTATGTCGGACTGTTGTTAATAACTGGACGTAGAAACGCCGTAGCAACGGAATAGTAGACAGCAAAATTTCATCCTCGCTATGAATGGTGTGAAAAACGACCATAATGATGAAATCAAGAATCAAGATTTTATTTCATCACAGAACTAACCGGGCATAAAAATAAAAATAAACGATTGCAGTTTACCAGTTCGCACAAGCTGAGAAGACTGTTGCGGACAGATAACAGAATATTTCTAAGCCACGTGAGGAGTTGTGTTCTTACGAGGGTTACAGGTGCTGTTCCACGTCACACCGACGGGGACGAACATCGTTACGAGTCGCGTCTCCTCCCGGTGAGTGAAGAAGGAGGGAAGGGACGTCACAATTGGGAAGGTCGTCACGTCCTCTCTTGTCCATATTTCATCTCTTCCTTTGACGCCTCTGCCATGGAGGTTAGAATATCTACCGAGCGTTGAAATCACGCTGTTTTATTATAAGTGGCTGAGGAACACATTCCAGACACACCGCCGCTCGCAATCCACAAGGAGTGGAATAAAGGGTGCCAAGGAAAGCCCTCTTTCCATTGGGACGACGATTCCCACACATTTCGCGGTCGAGAACGACTGTTCGCAGTGCGCTTAGCAGCGGGGCGACGTACCTGACAGCATACTGCACTGCTGCCACTCCTGTGCATTTCAACCCAACTCTAACAAGGGAACCTCCCCATCGCACCCCCCACACATTTAGTTATAAGCTGGCACAGTGGATAGGCCTTGAAAAATTGAACACAGATCAATCGAGAAAACAGGAAGAAATTGTGTGGAACTATGAAAAAAATAAGCAAAATATACAAATTGAGTAGTCCATGCGCAAGATAGGGAACATCACGGATAAGGTGAGCTCAGGAGCGCCGTGGTCCCGCGGTTAGAATGAGCAGCTGCGGAACGAGAGGTCCTTGATTCAAGTCCTCCGTCGAGAGAAAGGTTTAATTTTTTATTTTCAGACAGTTATTATCTGTCCGTCCGTTATATTTTCATCACTTTTTTGGGAGTGATTATCACATCCACAAGAAAACCTAAATCGGGCAAGGTAGAAAAATCTTTTTACCCATTCGCCAAGCGTACAAGTTAGGTGGGTCGACAATATATTCCTGTCATGTGACGCACATGCCGTCACTAGTGTCGTATAGAATATATCAGACATGTTTTCCTGTGGCGGAATCGGTTGACCTATGACCTTGCGATCAAATGTTTTCGGTTCCCATTGGAGAGGCACATCCTTTCGTCTACTAACCGCACGGTTTTGCGGTACAGTCGCAAAACACAGACACTAAACTTATTACAGTGAACAGAGACGTCAATGAACGAACGGACAGATCATAACTTTGCGAAAATAAAGAATGTAAACTTTGCACTCGAGCGAAGACTTGAACCAAGGACCTCTCATTCCGCAGCTGCTCACGCTAACCACGGGACCACGGCGCTCCTGAGCTCACACGCTCCGTGATGTTGCCTATCTTGCGCATGGACTACTCAGTTTGTATATTTTGCTTATTTTTTCATAGTTCCACACAACTCCTTCCTGTTTTCTCGATTGACCTGTGTTCCGTTTTTCAAGGCCTATCCACTGTGCCAACTTATAACTAAATCTGACGGGGGTGCGATGGGGAGGTTCCCTTGTAAGGTCACTGTGAGACTGCAACCCGACCTAACGTGATCCGACCCCTTTTGAGTGAAGTACGGCCGCAGTTTTTGCTCTGGTACAGAGGGTGGAACCACAAAGGTCCGTCAAAAACTACTCGACGGAATCTGAACCTGATCGGAAGCAGAGAAGCGTCTTTATACTTTTTCAGCCCTCTTGTTTCGGGCACTCCTGTGGCGTGATCACGGGTAGAGGGAGGGGGGGGGGCAACATTGAAATGCACATGAATAAATCGGCGAACGCTTCCTTTAAGAACCTCCAGTTCGGCATGCCACCCATCCACCTTTGATGAGCACATTAAAAATGTGCCTGTCAGAAACTACGACATTAATTCAGCAGCGCGGCACCTCGAACCCTGCAAGGTAGGCAAATTGCTTCCAAGGTGTGTCGAAGGGGTTACCCAACTCCCGGGTAATAGAGCAGCCGCGAGGCTGAATTGGTATCGAAGTTTCTGACAGTCATATTTTCAACGTGTTCAGGAAAGGAGAGCCAGTTTTTTACATGAACATTTTAATGTCCCCTCCAACCCACGTGACCACGCCACAGGAGGGCTGAAAACGCATAAACATCCTTTCCTGCTTCGGATCACGTTCAAATTTCATCGAATGGTTTTAACGGTCCCTAATGGTTCCACGATGTGTTCCAGAAAAAAAAACTGTGGTCACACTACACTCCAAAGGAGTTGGATCACGCTCAATTATGGTGCAGCCCCACGATGTCCTTAGAGAACGATTGAAACACGCAGGGAGTGGCAGCAGTGTCGAACGTTATCAAGAACGTTGTCCTGCTCTTCATCGCACTGCGAAATGTGTGGCTCAAATGGCTCTGAGCACTATGGGACTTAACATCTGAGGTCATCAGTCCCCTAGAACTTACAACTACTTAAACCTAACTAACCTAAGGACATCACACACATCCATGCCCGAGGCAGGATTCGAACCTGCGACCGTAGCGGTCGCGCGGTTCCAGACTGAAGCGCCTAGAACCGCTCGGCCACACAAGCCGGCAAATGTGTGGAAATCAACACCCCAATCGAAGGGTGGTTTCATTGATTCTCTTTATTCCACCCCCTGCGGCCTTTTCGTGTCGATTTTGAGCGGCGGTGTGTCTGAAATGTTACACTAGGCTTGATTTCAACGCTGAATGTCGCAGTTCTGACCTCCACCGAAGAAGCGTCAAAAGAAGGGATGAAATATCGTTAAGAGGGGCTGTGACGATTTGCCCGTTGTGCGATACGTCCACGGTGGCGTTGGCAGAATTTTAGTGGAATTAGGTGCGAATGCAACGTCATGAATTCACATTACAGCTCGCATAAACTTCTGAGCTGTGTCGACACTCTGATGTTTGAAGCTTCTTCGAGAGTGACATCGCAGGGTACCACGCTTTTACACCAATACAGAGGGGAAGTTATAGGCACCTTTGAGCCAAATTCCAAATTTATGCATAGAAATGGTTGACAGCTACGGGGTTCCATTGCCTGTTAACGCCGGCACTGAGCATAGTTTCTCGCTGTAGAGCGGTGCGGGTATTCACGCTTTCCTGCAACTTCCATCTGTCGGCGCTACTTTTCCTCTTTCTCACTGTGGGGCGGCTGTCATGTTCAAACTCCCTAGGCTACTATTTCAATATACTGACCTTTTATTTAGGAACTCCATTCTTTGATAACAACAGGGTACCACAAAAACAATGTTAGACCAGATTAATCACAAATTATGTGATATCTACTGACAGCCTTGGGAGAACCAGTCCTGACCAAACTCTACCATCTGGCGAGCAAGATTAATGAGACAGGCGAAATGCCCTCAGACTTCAAGAAGAATATAATAATTCCAATCCCAAAGAATGCAGGTGTTGACAGATGTGAAAATTACCGAACTATCAGTTTAATAAGTCACAGCTGGAAAATCCTAACGCGCATTCTTTACAGACGAATGGAAAAACTGATAGAAGCCGACCTCGGGGAAGATCAGTTTGGATTCCGTAGAAATGTTGGAACACGTGAGGCAATACTGACCCTACGACTTATCTTATAAGAAAGATCAAGGAAAGGCAAACCTACGTTTCTAGCATTTGAAGACTTATAGATAGCTTTTGACAATGTTGATTGGAATACTCTCTTTCAAACTCTGAAGGTGACAGTGGTAAAATACAGGGAGCGAAAGGCTATTTACAATTTGTACAGAAACCAGATGGCAGTTATAAGAGTCGAGGGGTGTGAAAGGGAAGCAGTGGTTGGGAAGGGAGTGAGACACGGTTGTAGCCTATCCCCGATGTTATTCAATCTGTATATTGAGCAAGCAATAAAGGAAACTAAAGAAAAGTTCGGAGTAGGTATTAAAATCCATGGAGAAGAAATAAAAGCTTTGAGGTTCGCCGATGACATTGTAATTCTGTCAGAGACAGCAAAGGACTTGGAAGAGCAGTTGAATGGAATCGACAGTGTCTTGAAAGGAGGGTATAAGATGAACATCAACAAACGCAAAACGAGGATAATGGGATGTAGTCGAATTAAGTCGGGTGATGCTGAGCGAATTAGATAAGGAAATGAGACACTTAAAGTAGTGAAGGAGTTTTGCTATTTGGGGAGCAAAATAACTGATGACGGTCGAAGTAGAGAGGATATAAAATGTAGATTGGCAATGGCAAGGAAAGTGTTTCTGAAGAAGAAAAATTTGTTAACATCGAGTATAGATTTAAATGTCAGGAAGTCGTTTCTGAAAGTATTTGTATGGAGTGTAGCCATGTGTGGAAGTGAAACGTGGACGATAAACGGTTTAGACAAAAAGAGAATAGAAGCCTTTGAAACGTAGTGCTACAGAAGAATGCTGAAGATTAGATGGGTAGATCACATAGCTAATGAGGAGGTATTGAATAGAATTGGGGAGAAGAGGAGCTTGTGGCACAACTTGACTAGAAGAAGGGACCGGTTGGTAGGACATGTTCTGAGACATCGAGGGATCACCAATTTAGTACTGGAAGGCAGTGTGCAGGGTAAAAATCGCAGAGGGAGACCAAGAGATCAATACACTAAGCTGATTCAGAAGGAAGTAGGCTGCAGTAGGTACTGGGAGATGATGAAGCTTGCACAGGATAGAGTAGCATGGAGAGCTGCATCAAACCAGTCTCAGGACTGAAGACCACAACAACATGTGATATCTCATTTGTTCAGATTGCTCTCTCATTCAAGGGTCTCACAAAACGTATACACAGTTGTTAGCTGCGACTGGCCGGTACATAATACATCATACTTTCGTGCATTGTTGGTAGCATAATTTGCAGAGTCGAGCGTGAGCCACAGGTGGTACAAGCTGCCCCATGGGAGGGTCCAGCTTGTGCTACCGATGGCTCGCGCTGGCCTGAAAGTCTTAAAAATGTACAAATGCTTCTCGCTTCATGGCACAGCGTGGTTGAGCCAGGAAACCCTGAAGGTAACTTTGCGTCAGGCAGCATTATCTTGCGTTTGTCAGTGTGTAAGCAGCAAGCTACTGAAATGGATGACGTTATTGCTTATCCAACCATTCGCGAGATACGTTCTGTGATTCGCTTCCTGCAATCAGGATCACTGACACCGATATCCATGTCTTGTATATGGGCATCGGGTTATGAGTGATGTGTGTTGTTAATGAGTGGTGCAGAAAATTAAGGCTGGTCATACAGATGTGCATGATGAAAGTGGTTGAAAAGGCATTCAAATATGACCGATGTTGCATGTTGACCAAATTATGCATGCCCGAAGTTGGTTCACATTTCCGAGCTTCTGAAGACGTGACTCAGATTTCAAGGACAATCCTGTTCACTGCTGCAGAGAGGTTAGCTACCGTAATTTCTGTGTGCAGTGGGTACCAAAATGCCAAACCGATGTTCACAAAACTGAAACAACGGGTCCTGCTTAACATTCCTTCAGCGCTACCACGAAGAGGGGTGGATTTAGAAACGGAATCGTGGCTGCAGACGAGACATGGATGCAGTACTTGAGCTATGAAACTAAGTAGTAATCCAAAAAATGGATGCACACTTACTCTTCCAATAAGCCCAAAAATCTAAGCAGACGTTGCGAAACAGCGAAATAGCGCTTACAGCTTTTCAGGATCGCAAAAGAATTCTAACAACACATTTCATGAGAATAACGCGTGAGAATACTGACATCACAAGCTACGAGACTCTTACGAAACTCCAAAGGTCAGTTCAAAACAAACGGGACGGTACGATTACCGAAGAAATCATTCTCCTTCCTGACAATGCGTGAACCCATATTGCGAAACGAACGAAGGATAAAGTCCAGTTTTGTGGCTAGAAGATTTGTCAACATCCTCCGTATAAAACTTCCTTGCAGATTAAAACTATGTGCCGGACCGGCTGCTCAGAACTTCAAGACCGACGGATAGCTCAAAGATTCTATAAACAAATGGCTCTAGCAGCAGGCAGCACCATTCTTTGTCGTTTTCACTTTGCAGAACGTTCTGAATATTATCAATATCGTCACCAAAATTCCTATTATGGAGTACTTTACTACTTCATTATTGGTTTTATTCAGGATTCCAATACACCGTATTATTCCCCACTCTTTTGACTACAAAACCCTATTTTCCAACATAATTTCCGTTCAATGTGACGGCCTTACGTCGCCATACTGGTAGGGCCTCAGGGTCTGAAGTGTACCACTATACTTGTCGACATCGGAGCCAACGTCTTGCTGTATCAATAACCTCTCCATCATTCACGTACAGTTTCCCACGGAGTACATCCTTCCTTGGGCCAAACAGATAGAAATCGGAAGGTGCGAGATCCGGGCTGTAGGGTGAATGAGAAAGAACAGTCCAATGAAGTTGTGTAAGCCTCTCTCGGGTGCGCTGCTCTATGTGAGACTTTGCGTTGTCATGGAGAAGGAGAAGTCCGTTTGCATTTTTGTAACGACGAATACGCTGAAGTTTCTTCATTTTCCTAAGGGTGGCACAATACACTTCTGAGATGATCGTTGTACCACCGCACAGAATAACCTCTTCAGAGTCGCAGAACACTGTCGTCATGCCATTTCCAGCTGAGGATGAGACATTGAACTTTTTCTTCGCGAGAAAGGTGGTGTGGCACCACTTTATGGATCACCGTTTTGTTTCCGATTCGAAATGATAAACCCATGTTTCATCACCTGTGACGATGTTCAGCAAAAGATTGTCACGGTCAACCTTGTAACGCGCAGGGAATTCCCCAATTTCGTTGCACTTAGGCGACGAGGAACCCAGCGGGCAACAGCCGTTGAGTACCCCAACTGATGGACTAATGTGTCAGTACTGGCAACAGAAACGTCCCTTTGTGCAACGGTGTGTTTGACTGTGATCCGTCGATCACCACGACTGATTTCTGCACGTTCCAACACTGCAGGAGTCAGAATCTTGTGCGGCTTGCGGCACGCGGGTGATCGGGCAGGTTTGCGCGACCTTGTCGCAATGATGACAGGCCCCTCGATCAAAAACACGCCGTGCTTCTGTTCACTGCCACGTCTCCATAGACGTTCTGCAAGCGCCTATGAATATCTGTGATGCTTCGGTTTTGCGCCAAAAGACACTCAATGACAGCTCTCTGCATGGAACGCATCTCCTTACGGACGCCATTTTGAAGGCCAGGTATAGCCCCGCCACCAGTCGAAAATTCATGAAACTATAGGGGCTGAAGCGGGAATAATCCCTGATTTCCCACAACTTCTCAACCGAAATAGGCCGAGAAAAAATATGTTGCATTACTTACTGAACGCCTCTCGCACATTTCATTCCCTACCCAGACGCGCATCTCGGGCTGTTGTAAAACTCGTGTTTTTTTTTACAGTTTTATCAATGTTATGTACGAAAATACCACCATCAACAACGCCACTAATAACCACCTGGCGTATGAGATAATTCTGCATTGAGGTTTCACGAAGGTCTCAATGTGCCTTCCACTGGACGTTATGTCTCAAGTGATTGCGTTCTCTCCTACTGTTATACGGCGTCACAGTTCACCCAAGTTGACGGAAAGTGAGACACACAGACGGAGTCTTTCTGGCAACCCCACAAAAAAATTTCAGTGCTGTAATGAGAGATCCATACACTCCCATTAGACTGACTCATCATTGACGAAGCTCATCAGTATTACCAAACAGCTAACCCGCGGCACAGTTCCCATTGCAATTTGCCTTTCTAACAGCTTCCAGGGGCAACAAAAATTTGATTTTCAATCTCTCTTACAGTATTCACAGAATTTAAAAATTTGAAAAGTTGTCATAATTCACTCATTAAGAGGTATAATCTTATGTTATTGGTTTAATACGCTAACAAGTCAAGTATTAAACACTGACGGGTAAAAATCGCAACACCAAAAATAATTAATGTAGAGCCATGAAATTTCGGGAATACATTTGTATGGGTAATATATTTAAGTGCTTAACATTGCAAGATCACAGGTCAATGTTAGCGGGAAATAACCATCGCGAATGTGAGATGATGGTACATTAATAACCGGTGTGAAGGGCAGAATGTCGAATGCAAACGTGCATGCGTCGTATTGTCAATTTGTGGGATGGAGATCCATGCCTGTTGCACTAGGTCCGTCAATATGTAAACGGTTAACATTGTTGGTGGGTGACGTTGGAGATGTCTGATGATGTCCCATATGTGCTCGATTGGAGACAGATACAGTGATCGAGTAAACCAAGACAGCCGCGCGGGATTAGCCGAGCGGTCTCGGGCGCAGCAGTCATGGACTGTGACGCTGGTCCCGGCAGAGGTTCGAGTCCTCCCTCGGGCATGGGTGTCTGTGTTTGTCCTTAGGATACTTTAGGTTAAGTAGTATGTAGTATGTATTTTTAACAGACCAAGACAACATGTCGACACTCTGAGAGCATGTTGGGTTACAAAACAGCGATATGTGGGCGAGCATTACCCCGGTGAATGCTGTTCACGAATGCCAGCTCAACAGGTCGAATCGCCAGACTGATGCAGCAATTTGCTGTCAGCCTGCTTGGGATAACCGCAAGCGTGCTCCTGCTGTCATACGAAATTGCACTCCCAACCTAACTGCGAGTGTAGGTCCAGTGTGTCTACCACGGAGAGAGGTTGGTTGTAGGCCCTCATCTGGCCCTCTTCTAAGTAACACACGGCCATCACTGGCACCGAGGCAGAACCAGATGTTATCAGAAAACACAACAGACCTCCATCCTGACCTCCAATGAGCTCTCGCTTGACACAACTGAAGTGGCAAATGGCGGGGGTTCGGGATCAGAGGAATGCACGTTACAGGGCGTCTGGATCGGAGCTGCTCGTGAAGTAACCGATTTGTACCAGTCCATTGTGTCACTGTGGTGCTGCTCCAATTGCAGAGCCACTCGACGAGCACGATGGTCTTCCCAATCAGCATTGTCCGTAGCCATCCGGAGCCCAGCCTTCTTGCGACTGTGCATGCTCGTGACCACCGCTGCCAGCGGTCATGTACAATGGCTACATCCTGCCAAGTCTTCCTGCAGAAGGAAACGAGCAACCACATTTACCTGCAGTTTCAGCTGGCGCCACGGTAAAATTCTAGTTTCGATGCATAAGGAAAAACTTGTCCCCAATTTCTACAACCATCCGCTGTGTAAGGGAATGACGACACTGAAAATTTGTTTCGGACCGGGACCCGAACGCGGATTTCCCGCTTTACGCGTGTGGTCACGTTGACAGCTTCGGCTATTCGTGTACGACTCACGGCCAGACCCAAACAACCGTAAGTCGTCGTTCCTGCGGCATAACCTGTTCTCATATGCACGTTATGTAATTCTTGTACAGGGGAGGACATTTTAACTGAAAGTTGCTGCCTCATAGCGACGCATAAATACGACATTTCTGTGCCTGCGTTGGTAAGAAGAATGATACGATGTTCCTTCGGACACGCACGCTGATGGCTGTTCATATTCGCAACTGCGAATACATTTCATGCAATTCATAACGGCTGCATGCATGTATGTCCGAAGGAACAATGCATCGTTCTTCGTAACAACACAGTCACAGTAGTATCGTATTTCTGTCCTCATTCATGTCTAGTTATAGTCTTGTGAAATAGGATGAATATTTTTGAAACGTCATGTCCTTGCTTGAGATTGCATGAATACAGTGTTATCTGTTATCTTTGCCGCGCGGAGTGTCCGCGCGGTTTGAGGCTCCGCGTCACGGATTGCGCGGTCCCTCCCGCCGGTGGTTCGAGTCCTTCCTCGGGCATGAGTGTGTGTGTCGTCCTTAGCGTGAGTTAGTTTAAGTAGTGTGTAAGTCTAGGGATCGGGGACCTCAGCAGTTTGATCCCATAGGAATTCTCACACATTTGAACATTTTTTTTGTTATCTTTGTTTAAGAAGCTGCAGAGCTCATTGTTTTGATTCAGTAGTCATTTTACTGTTGGTAGACGTAAACAACAACGGCTCCGGAAATCATTGCCCCCTTCAGTTGCGAAGTGCATTCGGCAATTCCATTTTTGTGTGCCTAATTTATGGGCTTACAAGGTGAGTGGTGCAACGGTTTGACAATAGAGCCGAGAGTTCAAAACTGGCCAAACCAATAAGTATGATGAGCGTTGTAGCAGGCCCACTGTACAGATTGATGAAATCGTTCAACAAATAGGCTAAAAATTGCGATCTGATAGACGATTGACTGTGATGATTTTCCTCATGATTCACGCAGACCTATTTACACGATTACTAAGAAAATTTTGGTATATTGCAAATTGTGTGCATAGAGATACCGAAGTATGTGGGGAATCATGACTTCAGGTTTATGTTGGTTGTGACAGGAAAGTCTGACGGACAGTGGTACGTCACAGACAGCCAGGAGTAACTTCGCTCTGCCTCCCCGGAATACTGAAAGAATGAGACCTCTCCCCGAGTCACCAACATACTCGTCAACGATGGTCACTTGGGGTAAAGCAGAACCACGACTCACTGCTGAACACAATACGACACCATTCATCAGCAGCCCATGCTTCCCAGTCACGGCACCACTCCCACACAGCAG
Organism: Schistocerca serialis cubense; assembly: GCF_023864345.2. Classification (NCBI taxonomy): domain Eukaryota; kingdom Metazoa; phylum Arthropoda; class Insecta; order Orthoptera; family Acrididae; genus Schistocerca; species Schistocerca serialis. The sequence continues at coordinate 517,919,559 of NC_064638.1, forward strand.
TTTGTGTTATGGTATTAAAAGCAGTCTAAGTACGGAACTGTAATTCTCTAGTCCAGCTGCCGCTAATCTCTAACCAATGGGGCAGGAAGACAGAGGATGTTGCAGGCAGTCCATTCCTAGTTCTCGGATGGCAAGATGTGAAGGGGTTACAATGTGCAAATGCACAATGCGGAGATCCTCCCATGTTGGTCAGACGTGGTCTACCGGAACCTTGATGATGCGTATGCCTACTCTCACGTTCCCACGCAATCCAACATCGGACCAATGTCACATCCGAATGTCCCACAATTGTGGGTACTGCACGATTCGACCAATCGGCCAAATGGAGACCCACAACGAGACCATTCAAATTCTGTCAAGTGCTGATAACGATGACTCTCACAAGTACACAGCTTCTCCGTGTCCTCCAGTGCTCTCTCAACGTCTGAGGCTTTTCACGCCCCTTATATAGGATGGTCAGAGAGAGTCTCAATTGCTTGTACGGGTGTTGCAGGATCGGTTACGCTGAGAAATAATTGTCAAGAAAAAAATCGATACGTTGCGCCGTTTCCAAGTCAGTTAGCATTGAAGATAGCCACTCAGACCGTTGTGCTCGCAAAAGAAGTTCAAGCGGCCCGCCAGATACAATTAGTGTCCGTTGTTCTCATAGCGTAGATAATAGCGCACAAGACTGCACAGCCTTTGGCTCGAGTTCGATCCTTTCTACCATCCCACGTCCAATTTTTGTATCGCTCTCTCGTGTGGTTTTGGGAAACCAAACGAAGGACACGTTTGCCTACACCGTCTCTGGTGGGTTGCTTGAGTCTGCATGCATAATGGCCTGATTGGCTAACTTCGATGCTAATTAACTCGGAAACGACGTAACGTATCGAATGTTTTTCTTAACAATTATTTCTCCGCGCAGTCTATTCTGCAAAACCCTTACGAGCTTTTCAGACTATTTCTGACTACTGTGTATACCCTATCACGGCAAGCTACAATTCAAAACACGGACAACACTAAAGTACTCTGGTCTTTGTTCTACCTGTCACAGAGAATTGCAACTCTAATAATTAACATTCCAACCGATAATATGTACGTGCACGAAATTACATTGACATCGGACTGTATCTCCCGGGTGCCTCATTGTTTGCCGGGTAGAGTATATTCTTCCATAATAAGCCCAAATACTTTAATCTTACTTCAAACTTTGCTGTGTTCTTGAAGACAAAGACAACTATATAATGGTCTATATTTCATATTTTATGGCGTGAGCATAGGAGAAGGTTTTTAATTGTGACGTTTGTTGAATAAAGATACAGCTGAGAGATTTTCACTCTCGAAACACGTGGTTGCTGGAAACGAAGAACAATTTATGTGGTTTTGTGCAAAAATAAAAATTTATATTAATGTTTACAGCCGTCCCAGCGACGAGGGAGTGGGAAAAATGGAGGCTTCGATCTACAGCCGTACTCGGATTATCTTACATAAAGTGGATCTGTTCTGCGTTAGACAACCTAAAATACGAGTATATCAGCTGGATTCCAGACTACGGTACGATGAGTCGCGATTCTAGTTGGTAAGAGTTGATGATAGGGTTAGAGTGTGGCACAGATCCCATGAAGCCATGGACCGAACTTGTCAACAAGGCACTGTGCGAGCTAGTAGTGGTCGCAGAATGGTGTGGGCTGTGTTTACATGGAATGGACTGGGTCGTCTGAGCCAACTGAACCGATTATTGACTGGAAATCTTCGGCTACTTGGAACCCATTTGCAGCCATTCATGGACTTCAAGTTCCCAAACGACGATGGAATTTTTATGGATGGCAATGCACCATGTCTCCTCGCGACAACTGTTCGCAATTGGTTTGAAGAGCTTTCTGGACAATTCGAGTGAATGATTTGGCCAGTCAGATCGCCCGATGTGAATCCCAACCAACATTCATGGGACATAATCGAGAGGTCAGTTCGTGCACAAAAACCTGTACCGGACATACTTTCACAATTATAGATGGCTGTAAAGGCATCATGGCTCAATATTTCTGCAGGGGACTTTTAGCAACTTGTTGAGTCCACGCCATGTTGAGTTGCTACAATACGCCGGGTAGGAGGTTCGACACAACATAACGAGGTCTCCCACACACAGTAAGAGCAGAAGTGCACTGACACTGTTTCAGAGACTAGTCTCTTTTCTCTGCGTAAATAAATGCACTGCGATTTTCAGTCAGGTGCAAAGGCATTCAATAAACATCTGGAAATTTGTGGTAAGTTCCCATGGGACCAAATTGCAGAGGTCATCGGTCCCTAGGCTTACACACTACTTACTCTAACTTAAACTTACGATAAGGACAACACAAACACCCATGCCCGAGGGAGAACTCGATTCTCCGACGGGGGAAGCCGCGCGAACCGTGTCAAGGCGCCTCAGACAGAGTGGCTACAACGCGCGGCGCATTTCAATAGAACTTACTTCTGTAGCTTGCAGTTCAGTGACACTCCTTATTTGTTCAGGCAGTTTCTCTTTAAGGACAACGTGACGACGTATGCTCTGTTCTAAACTTTTGCACCACAACAAATATATGTGAGTCGAAGGGAATCGAAGCTTGAGGTACTTATCTACAGCCAGTAATGTTAACCAACGAAACAAGAGATGTAAGAATACGCAAATACCACACAACTGTGAATGGGTATGTGTGTTAAGCGACTCTAGCTGAGTGAATATGCAAAGCTTAGGTAGTTTTCGGGCCATCTTAAACTCTTTCAGAACTAAATGTCCCTCCGAACTTATTTGATGCTCGTGAAACACGGCATTGTTTGCAACGTTGAATCAGAAGAGAAACGAGATATGCCGCAAAATCTTACCACAACTGTATGTTCCTATTTGCAATGCTAATTCAAAGCAAATATCTAGGCGTTGTAGAAAACATTAGGCTATCACTAATCCAAAACAATTTTTATGTACGATGGCCTGCATAAGAACACTGGGAATGCGTATTTCCTATAATGGAGCCATAATTTCTGATAAACATATGGAAGTATAAATATACAGACGGAAAAAAATCGCAATGCCAAAAAAATAATTAATGTTGAGTAATAAATTTTCTGGAATACATTTTTCTAGGCAACATACTTACGTGATTAACAATGCAAGATCACAGATTAATGCAAGAGCGAGATAAACCATAACTAATTTGAAATGCTGGTGTACTAATAACTGATGTAAACGCCAGAATGTTGAATGTAACCAAGCGAATGCGCATGCATTATTTTGTACAGGTGCATGACGTCAGTTTGTGGGAGTGGAGTTACATATATGTTGCACTTTGTGGGTCAACCCGGGGTCGGTTAGTGCTGTATGTTGATGACGCCGGAGCTGTCGTCCGAAGATGTCCCAATGACCTGATTGAAGATAGATCTGGTGACCGAGCAGGCCCAGGCAACATGTCGACACTCTGTAGAGCATGTTGGATTACAACAGCGGTGTGTGGGCGAGCGGTATCCTGTTGGAAAATATCCTCTGGAATGCTGTTCATGAATTGCAGCACAACAGGTCGAATCACCAGACTGACGTACGAATTTTCAGTCAGGGTGCGTGAGATAACCACAAAATTGCTCGTGCTGCTATAAGAAAACGCACCCCAGGCCATAACTCCATGAATAGGTGCAGTGTGTCTAGTTCGCTGACAGGCTGGTTGCAGGCGTTCGCACCTGGCCGCCTCCTAGCTAACACACCATCATCACTGCCACCACGACAGAAGATTAGAAGCACGAAACAGGTATGATGGAAAAATTGTTATTTAGTTACAGAAAACTTCGAGAGTTAATTTTCACGTGGTGGACGGACAGATTGAAGTTTTAAACAAATTTTAATCACAAAACACAGTATTTTATATTTGAAAATATAATTTGGAATCTTCCATTTGTTACAATACAAATATCGCACACGAACAAAACAGATGATCCTAGATCTCTTACTCTGTGTGTTTCAAAATGGCATTTGTTTTCAAAGAAAAGTAAAGTAAACACAAAGAATAATTATTTACATAACTGTAGAACAGTCTGACTGTTATGGACATAAACATAATCATACATCATCCTCCCCCTCAGATTGTAACTGAAGTTATTGAACTTTTTGGGGTCTTTCAAAAGTCGACCAAATTGGATAACCGTTGGTAAGACTCTTGGAGGCGTGCAAAAGTCATTCACAGGTGGAGTGTTCTGTAGGTTATCCTGTATTCTGGCGTTTGAGTTAACAAGGATGTAGGCGCATTTCAGGCTGTCAGGTGCGGTGTTAGTTGGTAAGTCCTTAATTTTTAGAACGAAATATTTTAGTTTTCACTCCAGGACTTCATAGGGGCCTTCGCAGGGAGGCGCTTTTTGGATTTCACTTTGACATTCCTCACAAAAAGGTGAGTCTTATCTTGCAGATCTTTACTAGCGAATGGTGTTTCCTTTATATTGTGGGAACATTCTGAAGGATGTACTTTATCCATATGTTGGCATAACTGATAAGCGAATGTTGGCAGATATACACTACTGGCCATTAAAATGGCGACACCAAGAAGAAATGCAGATGATAAACGGGTATTCTTTGGACAGATATATTATACTAGAACCGACATGTGATTACATTTTCCCACAATTTGGGTGCATAGATCCTGAGAAATCAGTACCCAGAACAACCACCTCTGGCCGTAATAACGGCCTTGATATGCCTGGGCATTGAGTCAAACAAGAGCTTTAATGGCGTGTTCAGGTACAGCTACCCATGCAGCTTCAACACGATATCACAGTTCATCAAGAGTAGTGACTGGCGTATTGTGACGAGCCAATTGCTCGGCCACCATCGACCAGACGTTTCCAATTGGTGAGAGCTCTGGAGAATGTGCTGGCCAGGGCAGCAGTCGAACATTTCCAGAAAGGCCCGTACAGGACCTGCAACATGCGGTCGTGCACTATCCTGCTGAAATGTAAGGTTTCGCAGGTATCGAATGAAGGGTAGAGCAACGGGTCGTAACACATCTGAAATGTAACGTCCACTGTTCAAAGTGCCGTCAGTGCAAACAAGAGGTGACCGAGACGTGTAACCAATGGCACCCCATACCATCATGCCGGGTGATACGCCAGTATGGCGATGACGAATACACGCTTCCAATGTGCGTTCACCGCGATGTCGCCAAACACGGATGCGACAATCATGATGCTGTAAACAGAACCTGGATACATCCGAAAAAATGACGTTTTGCCATTCGTGCACCCAGATTGATCGTTGAGTACACCATCGCAGGCGCTCCTTTCTGTGATGCAGCGTCAAGGGTAACCGCAGCCTTCGTCTCCGAGCTGATAGTCCATGCTGCTGCAAACGTCGTCGAACTGTTCGTGCAGATGGTTGTTGTCTTGCAAACGGCCCCATCTGTTGACTCAAGGATCGAGACGTGGCTGCACGATCCGTTACAGCCATGCGGATAAGATGCCTGTCATCTCGAGTGCTAGTGATACGAGGCCGTTGGGATCCAGCACGGCGTTCCGTATTAACCTCCTGAACCGACCGATTCCATATTCTGCTAACAGTCATTGGATCTCGACTACCGCGAGCAGGAATGTTGCGATACGACAAACCACAATCGCGATAGGCTACAATCCGACCTTTATCAAAGTCGGAAACATGATGGTACGCATTTCTCCTCCTTACACGAGGCATCACAACAACGTTTCACCAAGCAACGCCGTTCAACTGCTGTTTGTGTATGAGAAGTCGGTTGGAAACTTTCCTCATGTCAGCACGTTGTAGGTGTCGCCACCGGCACCAACCTTGTGTGAATGCTCTGAAAAGCTAATCATTTGCATATCACAGCATCTTCTTCCTGTCGGTTAAATTTCGCGTCTGTAGCACGTCATCTTCGTGGTGTAGTAATTTTAATGGCCAGTTAGTTATTTCTAGTTTGTTTCGCGACCTGACAATGTCTATAGTATGGGGTGCATGATTTCCATGCGTCATAGCGCCACAGTCCAGTTCTAACTATGGCCACCAGGTGCTGTGATCAGTCATCGTGATTTTTAGTCTCACACACCTGACCAGTCGCAATGCACTTGTTGACGTGTCAACATGAGCTGGAACAAAAGGAGCCGGGAATTACCGGTGAAGCTTTATTATATATATATATATATATATATATATATATATATATATATATATATATTCTCGAAGTGCAGCTGCAGTATTACTGGATATATATATATATATATATATATATATATATATATATATATATATATCCAGTAATACTGCAGCTGCACTTCGAGAATATCGCCAGCTGAAAGGATTACGGGAGGGTCCTTTTTCTCCACCTGCTGTGAGGAGCATGATGAGGAAGTTCGAATCAACTGGAGAACTGGGCGTCACTCCGGCAAGAGGTTGATGAAATCGCTACGCGCAATTCCCGATCGTCAGGCAGTGCGCGTGTTGTCTCGACAGCTGAGCATCGCGTAGTCCACTGTCCGGAAGATGCTTCGAACCATTCTAAAATGGTATCAGTACAAGATGCATATCGTGCACCAGCTTGCACCACAAGACGCATAACGACGTGTTAACTTCGCTCTCCACTTTCTTGCAAGGATTGAAGTTGACCATCCTATGGACAGACGAAGCTCATTTTTCTCTGACGGGTGAGGTGAACACACAGAACTACCGAGAGTGGGGATCTTCACCTCCAGCCAATGTGCATGAAGTTCCTCTATATGGTGAACGCGTCACCGTATGGTGTGGCTTCATGGCTACGTTAATCATTTTCCCATTCTTTTTTGAACTGGTTGGAGCTCAAACACCAAAGGCATGCAGTGTGCCTGGCCAGCGTTACTGCTATAAGCTTCGCCAGCATGTCATACCCGTCCCACAGGAGAGAGACGCACTGAATTCAGCAGTTGTCATGCAAGATGGGGCCCCACCGCACATCGCTCGTGAAGTTCACCTGCTTCTCCGAAACACATTTGGAAACGATCGAATTATCAGCCGATCGTTTCCAAATGCTTGGCCAGCAAGATCTCACTCCCTGTGATTTCCGGTTTTGGGGCTACCTGAAGGACAGGGTTTCCGAGGGGAACATTCACACATGCGCTGATGTGAAGCACAGCATATCAAGAGCAGCATGGTTTGTTTGCTGCGCAGAAGGCAATCCTGCACTTTCGGACTCTTCTGGACACTGATGGGAGCCATAATGAGCCCCTTTTGTAACATCAATAGTGCCAGTATGTAATGGCATGATGTACCGTAGCAGCTCATTAAAAGTGTTTCGATTGAATTGACTCTGTATTATTTCTCTTCCCCATGTCCTTGACATTAATGCTTCCAAATTCGGTACTATTGTGGTAATTAGTTTCCGTGTTATAACGTGTTAAATAGGAAAAGTTTAATTATAACCATCCGATAGAGCAAAAAAAAAAATGTTCAAATGTGTGTGAAATCTTATGGGATTTAACTGCTAAGGTCATCAGTCCCTAAGCTTACACACTACTTAACCTAAATTATCCTAAGGACAAACACACACACCCATGCCCGAGGGAGGACTCGAACCTCCGCCGGGACCAGCCGCACAGTCCGTGACTGCAGCGCCTCAGACCGCTCGGCTAATCCCGCGCGGCCCGATAGAGCAAGGAGTTTTACTTTATATATACACAGGCTGTTACAAAAAGGTACGGCCAAACTTTCAGGAAACATTCCTCACACACAAAGAAAGAAAATATGTTATGTGGACATGTGTCCGGAAACGCTTACTTTCCATGTTAGAGCTCATTTTATTACTTCTCTTCAAATCACATTAATCATGGAATGGAAACACACAGCAACAGAACGTACCAGCGTGACTTCAAACACTTTGTTACAGGAAATGTTCAAAATGTCCTCCGTTAGCGAGGATACATGCATCCACCCTCCGTCGCATGGAATCCCTGATGCGCTGATGCAGCCCTGGAGAATGGCGTATTGTATCACAGCCGTCCACAATACGAGCACGAAGAGTCTCTACATTTGGTACCGGGGTTGCGTAGACAAGAGCTTTCAAATGCCCCCGTAAATGAAAGTCAAGAGGGTTGAGGTCAGGAGAGCATGGAGGCCATAGAATTGGTAGGCCTCTGCCAATACATCGGTCACCGAATCTGTTGTTGAGAAGCGTACGAACACTTCGACTGAAATGTGCAGGAGCTCCATCGTGCATGAGCCACATGTTGTGTCGTACTTGTAAAGGCACATGTTCTAGCAGCACAGGTAGAGTATCCCATATGAAATCATGATAACGTGCTCCATTGAGCGTAGGCGGAAGAACATGGGGCCCAATCAAGACATCACTAACAATGCCTGCCCACACGTTCACAGAAAATCTGTGTTGATGACGTGATTGCACAATTGCGTGCGGATTCTCGTCAGCCAGCACATGTTGATTGTGAAAATTTACAATTTGATCACGTTGGAATGAAGCCCCATCCGTAAAGAGAACATTTGCACTGAAATGAGGATTGACACATTGTTGGATGAACCATTCGCAGAAGTGTACCCGTGGAGGCCAATCAGCTGCTGATAGTGCCTGCACACGCTGTACATGGTACGAAAACAACTGGTTCTCCCGTAGCACTCTCCATACAGTGACGTGGTCAACGTTACCTTGTACAGCAGCATCTTCTCTGACGCTGACATTAGGGTTATCGTCAACTTCACGAAGAATTGCCTCGTCCATTGCAGGTGTCCTCGTCGTTCTAGGTCTTCCCCAGTCGCGAGTCATAGGCTTGAATGTTCCGTGCTCCCTAAGACGCCGATCAATTGCTTCGAACGTCTTCCTGTCGGGACACCTTCGTTCTAGCAATCTGTATCGATACAAACGTACCGCGCCACGGCTATTGCCCCGTGCTAATCCATACATCAAATGGCCATCTGCCAACTCTGCATTTGTAAACATTGCACTGCCTGCAAAACCACGTTCCTGATGAACACTAACCTGTTGATGATACGTACTGATGTGCTTGATGCTAGTACTGTAGAGCAATGAGTCGCATGTCAACACAAGCACTGAAGTCAACATTACCTTCTTTCAATTGGGCCAACTGGCGGTGAATCGAGGAAGTACAGTACACACTGACGAAACTAAAATGAGCTCTAACATGGAAATTAAGCGTTTCCGGACACATGTCCACATAACATCTTTTCTTTATTTGTGTGTGAGGAATGTTTCCTGAAAGTTTGGCTGTACCTTTTTGTAACACCCTGTATGTATCTACAGGGTGAGTCACCTAACGTTACCGCTGGATATATTTCGTAAACCACATCAAATACTGACGAACCGATTCCACAGACCGAACGTAACGAGAGGGGCTAGTGTAATTGTTTAATACAAATCATACAAAAATGTGCGGAAGTATGTTTTTTAACACAAACCTACGTTTTTTTAAATGGAACCACGTTAGTTTTGTTAGCACATCTGAACATATAAACAAATACGTAATCAGTGCCGTTTGTTGCATTGTAAAATGTTAATTACATCCGGAGATATTGTAACCTAAAGTTGACACTTGAGTACCACTCCTCCGCTGTTCGACCGTGTGTATCGGAGAGCACCGAATTACGTAGGGATCCAAAGGGAACGGTGATGGACCTTAGGTACAGAAGAGACTGGAACAGCACATTACGTCCACGTGCTAACACCTTTTTATTGGTCTTTTTCACTGACGCACATGTACATTACCATGAGGGGTGAGATACAGGTACACACGTGGTTTCCGTTTTCAATTACGGAGTGGAACAGAGTGTGTCCCGACATGTCAGGCCAATAGATGTTCAATGTGGTGGCCATCATTTGCTGCACACAATTGCAATCTCTGGCGTAATGAATGTCGTACACGCCGCAGTACATCTGGTGTAATGTCGCCGCAGGCTGCCACAATACGTTGTTCATATCCTCTGGGGTTGTAGGCACATCACGGTACACATTCTCCTTTAACGTACCACACAGAAAGAAGTCCAGAGGTGTAAGATCAGGAGAACGGGATGGCCAATTTATGCGTCCTCCACGTCCTATGAAACGCCCGTCGAACATCCTGTCCAGGGTCAGCCTAGTGTTAACTGCGGAATGTGCAGGTGCACCATCATGCTGATACCACATACGTCGACGCGTTTCCAGTGGGACATTTTCGAGCAACGTTGGCATATCATTCTGTAGAAACGCGATGTATGTTGCAGCTGTTTGGGCCCCTGCAATGAAGTGAGGACCAATGAGGTGGTCGCCAATGATTCCGCACCATACATTTACAGTTCACGGTCGCTGTCGCTCTACCTGTCTGAGCCAGCGAGGATTGTCCAGTAATGCATGTTCCATAGATTCACTGCCCCGTGATTTGTGAAACCCGCTTCATCGGTAAACAGGTAGAACTGCAACGCATTCTCTGTTAATGACCATTGACAGAATTGCACTCGATGATTAAAGTCATCATCATGTAATTGCTGATGTAGCGACACATGAAACGGGTGAAAGCGGTGACGATGCAGTATGCGCATGACACTACTTTGACTCAGTCCACCGGCTCTCGCAATGTCCCGTGTACTCATGTGTGGGTTCATGGCAACAGCAGCTAACACACCAACTGCACCCGCTTCTCCTGTGACGGGCCTGTTACGGACCCGTTTGCGTGCTACGACCATACCTATTTCATACAGTTGGCGGTAGATGTTTTGCAATGTGCGGCACGTTGGATGCTCTCTGTCCGGGTACCGTTCTGCATACACCCTGCAGGCTTCAGCTGCATTTCGTCGACACTCGCCATAGATGAGTGTCATCCCCGCCTTTTCAGAGTTCGAATACACCATGGTCACAGTTCCTACAACATTACACTATCACAGACGTCTGGTAACACGGTGTACTACAGTTGGTCTGCGTGCGGAGACGAATGCAGAATAACAATAGTAGCAAGCGCTACATGCGAACACTGCGACGGCTAGACCAAACCACAACAGTGCACTACAGCCACACTCGTAAACACGGTCGTCATCGTAAACATGTCCCTGCAGATGCTGCTAGCCGACCGTGGCCCGTGTTTGTTACAACACGCAACTGAACGTCGGAGGTTTCAAGCGTCAACTTTAGGTTACAATATCTCCGGATGTAATTAACATTTTACAATGCAACAAACGGCACTGATTACGTATTTGTTTATATGTTCAGATGTGCTAACAAAACTAACGTGGTTCAATTTTTAAAAAACGTAGGTTTGTGCTAAAAGCATACTTCCGTGCATTTTTGTATGGTTTGTAGTAAACAATTACACTAGCCCCCTCTCCTCACTTTCGCTCTGTGGAATCGGTTCGTCAGTGTTTGATGTGGTTTACGAAATATATCCAGCGGTAACGTTAAGTGACTCACCCTATATATATATATATATATATATATATATATATATATATATATATATATATATATATACTCCTGGAAATTGAAATAAGAACACCGTGAATTCATTGTCCCAGGAAGGGGAAACTTTATTGACACATTCCTGGGGTCAGATACATCACATGATCACACTGACAGAACCACAGGCACATAGACACAGGCAACAGAGCATGCACAATGTCGGCACTAGTACAGTGTATATCCACCTTTCGCAGCAATGCAGGCTGCTATTCTCCCATGGAGACGATCGTAGAGATGCTGGATGTAGTCCTGTGGAACGGCTTGCCATGCCATTTCCACCTGGCGCCTCAGTTGGACCAGCGTTCGTGCTGGACGTGCAGACCGCGTGAGACGACGCTTCATCCAGTCCCAAACATGCTCAATGGGGGACAGATCCGGAGATCTTGCTGGCCAGGGTAGTTGACTTACACCTTCTAGAGCACGTTGGGTGGTACGGGATACATGCGGACGTGCATTGTCCTGTTGGAACAGCAAGTTCCCTTGCCGGTCTAGGAATGGTAGAACGATGGGTTCGATGACGGTTTGGATGTACCGTGCACTATTCAGTGTCCCGTCGACGATCACCAGTGGTGTACGGCCAGTGTAGGAGATCGCTCCCCACACCATGATGCCGGGTGTTGGCCCTGTGTGCCTCGGTCGTATGCAGTCCTGATTGTGGCGCTCACCTGCACGGCGCCAAACACGCATACGACCATCATTGGCACCAAGGCAGAAGCGACTCTCATCGCTGAAGACGACACGTCTCCATTCGTCCCTCCATTCACGCCTGTCGCGACGCCACTGGAGGCGGGCTGCACGATGTTGGGGCGTGAGCGGAAGACGGCCTAACGGTGTGCGGGACCGTAGCCCAGCTTCATGGAGACGGTTGCGAATGGTCCTCGCCGATACCCCAGGAGCAACAGTGTTCCTAATTTGCTGGGAAGTGGCGGTGCGGTCCCCTACGGCACTGCGTAGGATCCTACGGTCTTGGCGTGCATCCGTGCGTCGCTGCGGTCCGGTCCCAGGTCGACGGGCACGTGCACCTTCCGCCGACCACTGGCGACAACATCGATGTACTGTGGAGACCTCACGCCCCACGTGTTGAGCAATTCGGCGGTACGTCCACCCGGCCTCCCGCATGCCCACTATACGCCCTCGCTCAAAGTCCGTCAACTGCACATACGGTTCACGTCCACGCTGTCGCGGCATGCTACCAGTGTTAAAGACTGCGATGGAGCTCCGTATGCCACGGCAAACTGGCTGACACTGACGGCGGCGGTGCACAAATGCTGCGCAGCTAGCGCCATTCGACGGCCAACACCGCGGTTCCTGGTGTGTCCGCTGTGCCGTGCGTGTGATCATTGCTTGTACAGCCCTCTCGCAGTGTCCGGAGCAAGTATGGTGGGTCTGACACACCGGTGTCAATGTGTTCTTTTTTCCATTTCCAGGAGTGTATATACTTTCACTTTGCGCATGTCAGTTATAAAACTAACCGTACCAATCAAACCTAGCTAATTCCGAAAGCTTCAGATAACACGTAAACAGCGGTGCCTAAACAAAGTAGACAAGATTATCAAACTAGTGTGAGTAAGTTTTGTATATTTGTGCTGAGATAAGGGGTCTGTGTTCAGTAGAGCAAGATTAAGGATTTGCAAAACATCGACTGCTTATGTTCCATGTTCCTACAGAGTAGTTAGTCAACCCTTAGTGGGGCTGCATTGTTGAATTTATTACGCATTTCTTTACATCTTTATGGTATCCAATGTTTTGCCAGTATTAAAAGTACTATGATCATCTAATCCGTCCTGTCACCTCTCAGGTATTATGACGAACCAGTGTCCAAAGATGTGTTTAATACAAATACATTCTGATACATTTACTTTTCGCTAGTGCACTAGTAATAAAAACAGTTTTGTAGAAATATTAATTGTATAACCCAGTGGGCAAGTTGTCCTTAAAAGTGTGGAACTTCATCTCACCACAGAATTAAGATTAATAATAGTAAGTAGTTTAAATATTGAGGAATACCAGAATGTTTTGAATTCGTTATTTATAACCAAGGTTTTTTCTGAAAGGGAAACAATATTAGATATTAAAACCGGGTCTTAAGTCTGTCCTGGTGCTAGTGGGGGCTTGGGCGTTGCGTGAATCCCGATAAGACATCGTGGAGAGACTTCGAGATTTCCAAGGCAGCAATCCTTCGAGTTGCCACGAAGACGTCGAAGTTCAGTGCAGATAGGAGAAATACTTGAGTACAACAGAACAATTTTTTTCTGTGTTGTCAATTATTGTTCAAGTAAATTGGTTTGGTGCTAGGGATTTGCTGTTGGCACGAAGTGGTATAGCACTAGCCTGATATTATCTGTATTATCTGCAACACCACTGTTGGGAAAGTTTTGGTAGTTGACAGCGAATAATTGAGTAAGTGATCTTACTTTAGTATTATAATTTTAAGACGATAAGGGTACTATTTTCGCCACAGAGGAAGAAAGTAAAAATATGTTAGCCCAATTTCTTGAGAGGCGAAAGACGTTAAAGAAGATTATGGGCGATTTGAAAAAGGTTCTAACAAAGGGTTTGGTGGAGGCAAAGCAGCAGAGATCTGCGTTAAGGAATAAATTGTTAGAGAAGAAAACGGAGATGTCTAATAGAAAAAGTGATGTGACTCTCAAGTATGAGGCAGTTAATTCTCACATAATAACTTATAAAGAAAAAGCTTAACAGACTGGAGACACTCCCACCAGCTCTTGAAAATGTAGAGGTTTCTCAGGAAACATCTGTGAGCCCACACAGAACAGGTTTCTGAAAATCAGAAACAGGTTAAAAGTCAAATGGAAAAGTTAAGTGAAGATATGCATTCAAGACTAGAGAAAACTCGAAGATGGGTGATAGAAAAACTGAAGAAAGTAGATTTGTTTTTTCCGGAAGTTAGTATGTCAAAGAAGAAGAATGTTACTAGGGATTCTAATGAGTCACATATTCATAATGATATTAATGAATCAGAGGTCTACATGTCATCAGTCAGGAGGACAAAGAAACAACTATTAAGTCTGGAACAAATAAATGGGATTGGATTGAGGAGTTAATCTTAGGCATAAAGAACAGTGAGAATCATTTCCCGAGTTTTAAGCCAAAAAGGATCGGTGCATCTGATGATATTTCTGAAGTCTTTTCAAGGTGTGCTTCCCTTTATCTTGGAGAGAAAATACGTAAAGGACGATGTGGTTAGAATTATTCAGCTCACAAAAGTACAATGAGAGATGGGGTGGATAAGATCTTTTGTTGAGTATCTCATGAATCAGACGTTGTATCTAGATGATCCAGTAAACGAGCTACATTTAATTGAAGTTTTAATTAACATTTACCTGACAATGTTACGGAATGGTTAGTCGGAGAGAGATGAACCCAGACACAGCACTTGCTGAAATTTTTGGACGAGTTAGACTACTTAATAAAGCAAAGGATAAACCTGGAAACAGAGTTTCCAACTGTGTACAGGGGAACGGAGAGGTCGCTACGTCTAGAAAAGGAAAGGGTAGGTGTCATCAGAAGGAGAAGAATAATAATTACGGTATAGAAATTCAAATTTTTGGAGATCTAGGAATAGAGGGGGTGAGGGGGGGGGGGGAATCAGTATATGGGGATAGAACGAGAACAGCTACATTAACCAGAATTTGAATGTTCATAACGATGAGAAACGTAATAATAATAATAATAATAATAATAATGGTTAAGACACCTTTTCGAACACAGAAAGGATAACAACACTCAGGCTCAGGCCAACAACGCCAGCCCTTGCCAAAATTAATGATCGGGCAGAAATACAGGAAGTGACTGAAATACTTGGTACTTCAGATTTTATAAGGGTTACAAAAATACATTTGTAAGGTATCAAGGTCAACGGCCTTTTAAGCGAGAGTTACGTATGGAAAGGGATGAAAGTAATATTGGTTCGAAATGCAATTAGTGGAGTTTCTTTTAGGTACAGGTAGTCAGGTGAGCCTTTTATGTAAAGAGTTACGGGAAAGTAATCCCCCTCCTACCCAGTAACTGACGCATAAGTAGTGGGATTAACAGGAACCAAAGGTAGAAAAGTAGGTTTTGTTAACATTTAGAATTTCAGGAATATCCGTACAGCAGTCTATGTTGTTAGTCCCTAATATTAATTTATCAGTTTTTTTTGCGTATGGATGGGATGGTAAGTTATGGGATACTGATACATTTACCAAAGGAAAGGATGCATATCATTGCTAATAGCTGTCAACCAGTGTAGGTATCTTAGCTGTAAACCAGTGTAGGTATCTTTCAATAAATATCAGCTGCATTCTGTGGGTAACAAAGAAGTTAGTAGTTAGTGTTACGTATTGGTTTGGAGAAAAGCCATCTAAAGAGTGAAAATATTAACGAGTATAGGGAAAGACTTTTTTACTTGCATGAAGGACCCAATGAAATCTTAAGAATACCTCATCCAACAACAGTTATATTGAAAAAACCTAATTCAGATAAACAGAGAGGCAAATACCATTTGAAGGACATACGAAGATATATTTCACCATATGTCTTGCAGTTACAAGTGGGTTGTTGTTGTTGTTGTGGTCTTCAGTCCTGAGACTGGTTTGATGCAGCTCTCCATGCTACTCTATCCTGTGCAAGCTTTTTCATCTCCCAGTACCTACTGCAACCTACATCCTTCTGAATCTGCTTAGTGTATTCATCTCTTGGTCTCCCTCTACGATTTTTACCCTCCACGCTGCCCTCCAATACTAAATTGGTGATCCCTTGATGCCTCAGAACATGTCCTACCAACCGATCCCTTCTTCTGGTCAAGTTGTGCCACAAACTTCTCTTCTCCCCAATCCTATTCAATACTTCCTCATTAGTTATGTGATCTACCCATCTAATCTTCAGCATTCTTCTGTAGCACCACATTTCGAAAGCTTCTATTCTCTTCTTGTCCAAACTATTTATCGTCCATGTTTCACTTCCATACATGGCTACACTCCATACAAATACTTTCAGAAATGACTTCCTGACACTTAAATCAATACTGGATGTTAACAAATTTCTCTTCTTCAGAAACGCTTTCCTTGCCATTGCCAGCCTACATTTTATATCCTCTCTACTTCGACCATCATCAGTTATTTTGCTCCCCAAATAGCAAAACTCCTTTACTACTTTAAGTGCCTCATTTCCTAATCTAATTCCCTCAGCATCACCCGACTTAATTAGACTACATTCCATTATCCTTGTTTTGCTTTTGTTGATGTTCATCTTATATCCTCCTTTCAAGACACTGTCCATTCCATTCAACTGCTCTTCCAAGTCCTTTGCTGTCTCTGACAGAATTACAATGTCATCGGCGAACCTCAAAGTTTTTATTTCTTCTCCATGAATTTTAATACCTACTCTGAATTTTTCTTTTGTTTCCTTTACTGCTTGCTCAATATACAGATTGAACAACATCGGGGAGAGGCTACAACCCTGTCTTACTCCCTTCCCAACCACTGCTTCCCTTTCATGTCCCTCGACTCTTATAACTGCCATCTGGTTTCTGTACAAATTGTAAATAGCCTTTCGCTCCCTGTATTTTACCCCTGCCACCTTTAGAATTTGAAAGAGAGTATTCCAGTCAACATTGTCAAAAGCTTTCTCTAAGTCTACAAATGCTAGAAACGTAGGTTTGCCTTTCCTTAATCTTTCTTCTAAGATAAGTCGTAAGGTCAGTATTGCCTCACGTGTTCCAGTGTTTCTACGGAATCCAAACTGATCTTCCCCGAGGTTGGCTTCTACTAGTTTTTCCATTCGTCTGTAAAGAATTCGTGTTAGTATTTTGCAGCTGTGACTTATTAAGCTGATAGTTCGGTAATTTTCACATCTGTCAACACCTGCTTTCTTTGGGATTGGAATTATTATATTCTTCTTGAAGTCTGAGGGTATTTCGCCTGTTTCATACATCTTGCTCACCAGATGGTAGAGTTTTGTCAGGACTGGCTCTCCCACGGCCGTCAGTAGTTCCAATGGAATATTGTCTACTCCGGGGGCCTTGTTTCGACTCAGGTCTTTCAGTGCTCTGTCAAACTCTTCACGCAGTATCATATCTCCCATTTCATCTTCATCTACATCCTCTTCCATTTCCATAATATTGTCCTCAAGTACATCGCCCTTGTATAGACCCTCTATATACTCCTTCCACCTTTCTGCTTTCCCTTCTTTGCTTAGAACTGGGTTTCCATCTGAGCTCTTGATATTCATACAAGTCGTTCTCTTATCTCCAAAGGTCTCTTTAATTTTCCTGTAGGCGTATCTATCTTACCCCTAGTGAGATAGGCCTCTACATCCTTACATTTGTCCTCTAGCCATCCCTGCTTAGCCATTTTGCACTTCCTGTCGATCTCATTTTTGAGACGTTTGTATTCCTTTTTGCCTGTTTCACTTACTGCATTTTTATATTTTCTCCTTTCATCAATTAAATTCAATATTTCTTCTGTTACCCAAGGATTTCTACTAGCCCTCGTCTTTTTACCTACTTGATCCTCTGCTGCCTTCACTACTTCATCCCTCAAAGCTACCCATTCTTCTTCTACTGTATTTATTTCCCCCATTCCTGTCAATTGCTCCCTTATGCTCTCCCTGAATCTCTGTACAACCTCTGGTTCTTTTAGTTTATCCAGGTCCCATCTCCTTAAATTCCCACCTTTTTGCAGTTTCTTCAGTTTTAATCTACAGGTCATAACCAATAGATTGTGGTCAGAGTCCACATCTGCCCCTGGAAATGTCTTACAATTTAAAACCTGGTTCCTAAATCTCTGTCTTACCATTATATAATCTATCTGATACCTTTTAGTATCTCCAGGGTTCTTCCATGTATACAACCTTCTTTCATGATTCTTAAACCAAGTGTTAGCTATGATTATGTTGTGCTCTGTGCAAAATTCTACCAGGCGGCTTCCTCTTTCATTTCTGTCCCCCAATCCATATTCACCTACTATGTTACCTTCTCTCCCTTTTCCTACACTCGAATTCCAGTCACCCATGACTATTAAATTTTCGTCTCCCTTCACAATCTGAATAATTTCTTTTATTTCATCATACATTTCTTCAATTTCTTCGTCATCTGCAGAGCTAGTTGGCATATAAACTTGTACTACTGTAGTAGGTGTGGGCTTCGTATCTATCTTGGCCACAATAATGCGTTCACTATGCTGTTTGTAGTAGCTCACCCGCATTCCTATTTTCCTATTCATTATTAAACCTACTCCTGCATTACCCCTATTTGATTTTGTGTTTATAACCCTGTAGTCACCTGACCAGAAGTCTTGTTCCTCCTGCCACCGAACTTCACTAATTCCCACTATATCTAACTTCAACCTATCCATTTCCCTTTTTAAATTTTCTAACCTACCTGCCCGATTAAGGGATCTGACATTCCACGCTCCGATCCGTAGAACGCCAGTTTTCTTTCTCCTGATAACGACATCCTCTTGAGTAGTCCCCGCCCGGAGATCCGAATGGGGGACTATTTTACCTCCGGAATATTTTACCCAAGAGGACGCCATCATCATGTAATCATACAGTAAAGCTGCATGCCCTCGGGAAAAATTACGGCTGTAGTTTCCCCTTGCTTTCAGCCGTTCGCAGTACCAGCACAGCAAGGCCGTTTTTGTTATTGTTACAAGGCCAGATCAGTCAATCATCCAGACTGTTGCCCTTGCAACTACTGAAAAGGCTGCTGCCCCTCTTCAGGAACCACACGTTTGTCTGGCCTCTCAACAGATACCCCTCCGTTGTGGTTGCACCTACGGTACGGCTATCTGTATCGCTGAGGCACGCAAGCCTCCCCACCAACGGCAAGGTCCATGGTTCATGGGGGGGAGAGTAGACCTTCTAGAAGAAATAAATTCCTTATCTAATTTGCTCCAAGACTGAGTAACCAGCAAAAGGAGTAGGAAAGTAAAAGAATCTGATGGGTCTATCAGAGGGGAAATACAAATGGAATTTAGTAGTTTACTTATTATTATTACAGAATTAGACACAACTTTGGTTAGGACAGAATAAACTTCGACAGAGAATGAAGATTAAAAACTCAGTTGGGAGGGAGAAACTATAGATTTGAAGGTTTCTTATAACAAAAGGAGGAAACAGAAAGTGAAAGGGGAAGGTCAAAACTCGGGAAAAAGGCAATAAATCCTCAGGACTACCAAAAAGGAATAAACAGAGCACTTTTTTGACGATATGTAACAGGTGCATAATGACCTCATCGAAGCCACTAAAACACAGGGAACTAATATAACGCTTACAGTAAATAATTAATCTGGTTTTGATTATGTTTGATATTAAGTATAATGCGTTTTTGAAAGATTTCCTTCTTTTAAGTATGGAGAGACATTGTCAGTGATGAAGAGTTGGCATTTGATTTACCCTTTTGCTTAAACGATTGTTGTTTTAATTTGTTGTTTAAGACTATACAACTGAGAAATGGTGTAACCATACGTTAAAAAAATAGGGAGATGAGCTTAGTAGTAAGAATGGGAGTTTCGAGCTGTTGATATCCGAGCCGACTTACGTAGAGTTCAGCTGGTGTGAGTACAGTTTTTCCTGAATATCAGTAATTTGTGAGTATATCCGTAGTGAAGGGTGTGGATTTCTTATCCTTGAGATATCTATCGCCTTTTCTCTTTCGTGCTGCTCTTTTCATTCTTAGATTCTGTTTCTTTCTTCCATTTGCTGTAACGGGGAAAGGACTTAATCACGATATTTTCGTAATGCCCTAGTGTCATGGTGACATCCCTGTCATTAACGTGGGCTATTAAGTTGATTTTCCTTCAGTGAAACTAAGTAACGGAGTTAAGGCTAAGTCTTATGACAGGATCGATAAATATCACAAAGGAAGAATTAGGTAATGAGGTTTAATTTTTTTCGGACCAAAACTTCCCTCCGATTGAGGAAAGTGGAGTGGTAATGGTAACACTTCGATGTCCTAGAAGGTGGCTGGATCTGGGAGGCAGCGGGAGGAAAGCTATCAAAAATGGTTCAAATGGCTCTGAGCACTATGGGACTTAACTGCTGAGGTCATCAGTCCCCTAGAACTTAGAATTACTTAAACCTAACTAACCTAAGGACATCACACACATCCATGCCCCAGGCAGGATTCGAACCTGCGACTGTAGCGGTCGCGCGGTTCCAGACTGTAGCGCCTAGAACCGCTGGGCCAGGAAAGGTATCGGACTTACAAAGAGTGACCAGTAATATCACTAAGCAGAAGTAATTGGATTTAGCAAAATGGATAATCTCTGTACCTTACAAGCAATAAAAATCTTAGATGTAGTACTGGGTACTCAGTAGAGCTGAATGTATCTAGACTACATGATTTTAATAAATGGTGCATATACCCAATAGGTTTATTCAATCTGTTGGCTGTATACGTCATTTATTGAAAGTTTTTTATGGCTGCTGTCATCAGCCATGTTTAGGATTGTAAACTACAAGGTTTATCTTCCCTTCTATAAACCCCAAGTTTGAAAAATATTAAGTATTTCACGCACTGTGTTTGAAAAGTTAGTCATGGTCCAGTATAAATAGGAGTACAAAAATAAGTTTGCAAGGACATAATTACATCTGTAAAAAATTTTTTGGGCGCCCATCCGTGATAGCTTGAGACAAGGACGCTCTGTGAGGCGCCACATTTTGGTGGTACATCATGGGAGTTCGATTTGCCTAAACTAATTACAAATCAACATGTGACTGGTGTCCATGTGGACTGAGAAACGTAATTTTTTCCGTGTTACCAATTCTGTGTACGTAATTGATTGTTATAGATGTCACGTGTGTGGAAGGAGACTGCTTACATCTTCAGCGAAACAGAGTGAAGCGTGAAAAAAGTACACATCTTGCCACTATCGAGTTTTACACAGGCGCACATGAACGATGTGAATTTTCTTAAACAGATGATAACGCTAGTCTTTTGTTCAGTTTAATGATTCTGTAGATGTTTATCATGATTGTTTTTAATGGATCAGAAGTAAGATTACACAGTTTGACGTTAACTGGCTGGGAGAGCTGGTTTCTCTTTCGAGAAGCGGGCATGTATTTCACGTGGGTAAGTCAAATATTTCAAGTAACATTTGGCGCTACTACGGAGAGGATACAGTCAGAGCCTAGGTCTTGTTAAAAAAGTGCCCACGTTCCCACAGATAATTTTGTTGCCCCTGTGAGTGTTCGCATTTGACAGTATTGCGACGACAGTATGTCTCGTTCAGAGTGGTGTATATCAGGCGGGGTGGTCAGTGACCATGTACATTTCATGTTCGTAATCGTCGTCAAGATGTAAATTGGTGGAGGATTTTGGTGTACGGCAGTGTTCTGATACTGTTTTGTAAGGAAAGAATGATTGGTTAAAGCAGCCGTAATCACGCGGAATCGACTCATCAAACTTATTTGTTGATTAGCAGCCTGGTCCGCCCCCGGTAGCTGAGTGGTCAGCGCTACAGAATGTCAATTCTAAGGACCCGGGATTCGATTCCCGATACCCGGCTGGGTCGGAGAGTTTCTTCGCTCAGGGACTGGGTGTTTTGTTGTCCTAATCATCATCATTTCATCCCGATCGACGCGCAAGTCGCCGAAGTGGCATCAAATTGAAAGACTTGCACCCGGGGAACGGTCTACCCGACGGAAGGCCACAGTCACACGACATTTACATTAGCAGCCTACATTCTTAGTAATTAAAAAAAAACTGATAGTGATTAAAGAATTGGATACTTACCAAATATTGAATAAGATACGGAACTCTGTAGGAAAGGGACAGAATACTGAGAGCATAGTTGAGACCATTAACTAAAAATGATAGCGTCGTCATTGTCTTTACGAAAACTCTGTGCCGGGAGGCTAAACTTTTCTGCAGTTTTAGTGGGGTTCCTTTAAATACGAGGGGAGTTCAATAAGTAATGCAACACATTTTTTTTCTCGGCCAATTTTGGTTGAAAAAACCGGAAATTTCTTGTGGAATATTTTCAAACATTCCCGCTTCGTCTCGTATAGTTTCATTGACTTCCGACAGGTGGCAGCGCTGTACGGAGCTGTTAAAATGGCGTCTGTAACGGATGTGCGTTGCAAACAACGGGCAGTGATCGAGTTTCTTTTGGCGGAAAACCAGGGCATCTTAGATATTCATAGGCGCTTGCAGAATGTCTACGGTGATCTGGCAGTGGACAAAAGCACGTTGAGTCGTTGGGCAAAGCGTGTGTCATCATCGCCGCAAGGTCAAGCAAGACTGTCTGTTCTCCCGCGTGCGGGCCGGCCGTGCACAGCTGTGACTCCTGCAATGGCGGAGCGTGCGAACACACTCGTTCGAGATGATCAACGGATCACCATCAAACAACTCAGTGCTCAACTTGACATCTCTGTTGGTAGTGCTGTCACAATTGTTTACCAGTTGGGATATTCAAAGGTTTGTTCCCGCTGGGTCCCTCGTTGTCTAACCGAACACAATAAAGAGCAAAGGAGAACCATCTGTGAGGAATTGCTTGCTCGTCATGTGGCTGAGGGTGACAATTTCTTGTCAAAGATTGTTACAGGCGATGAAACATGGGTTCATCACTTCGAACCTGAAACAAAACGGTAATCAATGGAGTGGCGTCACACCCACTCCCCTACCAAGAAAAAGTTTAAAGCCATACCCTCAGCCAGTAAAGTCATGGTTACAGTCTTCTGGGACACTGAAGGGGTTATTCTGTTCGATGTCCTTCCCCATGGTCAAACGATCAACTCTGAAGTGTATTGCGCTACTCTTCAGAAATTGAAGAAACGACTTCAGCGTGTTTGTAGGCACAAAAATCTGAACGAACTTCTCCTTCTTCATGACAACGCAAGACCTCACACAAGTCTTCGCACCCGAGAGGAGCTCACAAAACTTCAGTGGACTGTTCTTCCTCATGCACCCTACAGCCCCGATCTCGCACCGTCGGATTTCCATATGTTTGGCCCAATGAAGGACACAATACGTGGGAGGCACTACGCGGATGATGAAGAAGTTATTGATGAGGTACGACGTTGGCTCCGACATCGACCAGTGGAATGGTACCGTGCAGGCATACAGGCCCTCATTTCAAGGTGGCGTAAGGCCGTAGCATTGAATGGAGATTACGTTGAAAAATAGTGTTGTGTAGCTAAAAGATTGGGGAATAACCTGGTGTATTTCAATGCTGAATAAAACAACCCCTGTTTCAGAAAAAAAATGTGTTGCATTACTTATTGAACTGCCCTCGTAGAAGCCAACGCCTGAAATGGTCAAGTTTTGGCTGAAATGCTTTCAAACGGAAAAAATGTGGCGTTGGCAGTATCCCTTTATTTTCGAATAGTTGCGTTCATTAATAGTACTTGGTGGGAACACTGGCCCTCTCCCACCTTCAGCAATGTAGTAAGGCCAATTCACACAGTCCTTCGCGGCACGTCAAGTCAGTTCAAGTCGGTGATCTCAACTCGCACTGTTGTCCTCAAATCTACCACAGTCTAACATTGATTGTATTTCTCGAGGGAACTGCGATCTTCGCAAGATGATTTTCAACTTTTTTTACGCGCGAAGTGTACATACAATACGCAGTAGCTTATATGTGTGGATGCTGGAGTCCACATTTGTACAAAAACGACATTTATTGGACTCAAATGGTTTGCAGCTTCCAGGGATAGCTTGTATATTAGAGAAGGGAGACAGAAGTGCAAAACAACACAAAGGAAATACGTGGGTCCGAAAAAATATCATTACGTGGTACAGAAGGAGGTTTTCACACATTAGACAAGGGAATTGAGCAGTGGCGATTCATGTGTATACATTTTGGGTGTTCACAAATTTATAGATTCCGAAAACTTTGAGAATGTGTAACTAAAATCACTGCTGTGTAACAGTTATGCTTATCAAAAAAAAAAAAAAATGGTTCAAATGGCTCTGAGCACTATGGGACTTAACATCTACGGTCATCAGTCCCCTAGAACTTAGAACTACTTAAACCTAACTAACCTAAGGACATCACACACATCCATGCCCGAGGCAGGATTCGAACCTGCGACCGTAGCAGTCGCGCGGCACCGGACTGAGCGCCTAGAACCGCTAGACCACCGCGGCCGGCGTTATGCTTATCAACAAGTTTATATAACTACAGCCACTGCCAAAATGATAATAACAGTAATGATAATAGCAGTAATAATAACAATATGCATAACTTTTGTAACAAAAGAAATAATTGTTTTTGTCGGATTTTGTTGTTTTGTATATAATTAACTACAGTTCAGCGCAGGAACGAACTAATGTGTAAGCTTTCGTTACTATCCGTTTCGAATTTTTGTGTAAGTGGAAGTTTTCGTGCTTTTTTTATTTTTTTGGACAAATGTACAAGATTCCTGATACATGTATTAGTGCACGAATTAACTTCCGACCTGAAAATCAGACTTTCTTACGTTGCACCAACAAAACTTATGCTATTTTACACTTCTTTGTTAAATATTCGCTTTTAAAGATGCTTATCTGATTTCGTCACTTTCTCAATTAACGGATCGTGTCTTGGGGGCCCTAATTCCTTTACGACCAACTTTTCCTCGTAATTTTCTTTTCTGCTGGCACTTAAAAACAGACTCAGCGGAGTTACTGATGGCAATGTACACGAAAGCCGATTCCTGCACAGTAAACACCCAACTCCGAACACAAACTGCCGTTTGTGGAAACGATTAAATTCAGATAGTAATGTCTACCTATAGGGTCACTTTACTAGAATACACGGGGGGCGCTGAGAGCCATAAATTATCAAAAGCACATCTAAGTAAAAATGAGAAACGAGGGAAACAGCTGTTCGTGAATGTTCTTATCTACGCAGTGCGCCTACAGCACAGATAAAAGTGAATCACCACAAAATCAACAGATAGATGTCAGAAGCATGAATCAATGCTACAATCGACGCTGATGTGCTTTAGGCCCTTATGGTTCTCGCCGCTTCAAATGGATTACTAAACGACAAAATCCAAAACTTAATATTAACTCATTCACAAACTCACAAACAAGATTTTTCAATGAGTATAACTATAACATGTACTGACGTCCAATAAAATTTTGTTATCTAGTGAGCGAATTCGCTTATCTGAGGAATGTGCTACCGTCTAGTGCGATTTATGCAGTGCGAACGGGGATACAAGCCTGCTGCAGTGTGCTACCACCTGGTAACACTGACATAATGTAGTACTTGCATGGCAGGAGATAGCTGGGCACGCCGTGAATCGTGCAAGACGTTTATCAAATCCTTATGTGTTTGACCCGTAAGGCAACGACGTCACACCAGCGACGCATGTGCAAAACCTCCTTAAAACGTGCACAACTGAAGATGTGCTCGCGACCCTGATGCCAAGTTTCACACAGTCTGGAGGAGTACCAATACCTAGCGCGGTAGATTTAGTGCCGTCTACCTGAGATTACCGCATTTGCGTTACGTATAATAGCATTCAAAGAAAAATAACCAACAAATCCGCAAGTGCTCTTGTGCTCTCGCACAGCAGCCGCCACAGCTTGGGGAAGAAGAAACTGCATTTTATATTTTGGAAGAAGGAAGCACCAGTTTTTTCATTTGTTACGTCACATTGAACCCAGAATTACTAAAAAGAGCATAGTGTTATGAGCTGCCATCACATATCGTGAAAATCTGGTTCAAAAATGGTTCAAATGGCTCTGAGCACTATGCGACTTAACTTCTGAGGTCATTAGTCGCCTAGAACTTAGAACTAATTAAACCTAACTAACTTAAGGACATCACACACATCCACGCCCGCGGCAGGATTCGAACCTGCGACCGTAGCGGTCGCTCGGTTCCAGACTGTAGCGCTTAGAATCACACAGCCACTCCGGCCGGCAAATCTGGTTTAAGATTAACTTAAGTCGTTAGTCCAGTATAAATTTTTATGCATCATTTATATCTCCCTCAATACCATTCCCTTCAAGATATATAAGTTGTCTGTACATGTTGTATTTGGCTTTTGGTAGTTCAAGTGCCTGATTTGTAAAATTTTGGAAATTTGTGGTAAGGACTACGGGACCAAACTGCTGAGGTCATAGGTCCCTAGGCTTACGCACTACTTAATCTAACTTAAACTAACTTACGCTAAGGGCAACAAAGACACTCGAACCTCCGACGGGGGGAGCCGCGCAAACCGTGACAAGATGCCTTACACCGCACGGCTACCCCGCGTGGCCCTTATTTTTAGTGGGTTAGTCAGAGAAACTACACAAATATTGACCACTAATGCTTGCAAAACTGTTTCACATACAATTCAGAGAACTGCTTAACAATAAATAGACCTGCCACAAATACGTATTGAAACACTAAACTTGGAGTGGCTGGAGTTTCAGCGCATTTCTTTATGTAACACTAAAAATACGTGACAAAATACACATAAATTCCACCTACTAATTAACCCCACAGTACTTTTTTCACTTCATGTTGCAGCCATGTTGCAATCCACTTCATAGTAAATTGTTAAATACGGTACCGGTACCTATAAAAATAGATATTATAAATGCAGTAGAGGGAAACTAATTTAGTACGCTCATGTTGTACAATTCAGACTGCTGTCTCATTGCTTCAACTAATCTGTCATCGTTTATTATAAATTTTAACAAAAGAAATAACGAAGCAAAACAATTTATAGCAAATAACAAGAAACAACTAATATCAACCATGTATTGGGTAGAAATGAGCTTCGGGTCACGTCATCGGCAACGGGCAGATGACGTCAACCATCAAAACTTTCCTCCAGAGAAACCTTGACGGTGCCATGACGTGATGTGATTCAGGGAAGGGACCGGACGGCCAGTGTGGATGCCACCATTTGAAATGCATTGCAGAATATTTTGAGGGGATATGACATGACGTAACATGAGGTGAAGGCCAGTATGAATTAGCCTGTAGTTTGTGTTTCATGAACAAGACCCGACTTATGATTTGACCCCAGTTAAGTGAAGAGAGAATAATGAAAACAGATAAAGAAAACATAGATTCTTATTTTTTTTATAAAAACAGAAGAAAAATAATACGTATTGAAAACAATGTAAAGTTTTATTCGTGATCGTTTAAATATTATATATTATGCAGGTATTGTATTTATAAGAAAAACGCATTCCAAAAGTTTTAAAGGATTAGTAAGAGTGGTAACAGTATGACATTCGTGTGACATTCAGAGCTTTAAGGCAATATAGCTGTGACTATTTAGCTTATGTTAAAGTCGTTAGTGTCTGATAAGTAAAAGAAACTGAAAACAAAGGTTCGTAACAACAGGCAAAAGGAAAAAAAACACAAAGAAAAAAATTGTTTGATGTCATAAGTCAACGGTGTTATTAACGATTACATCGCTGACGTTAGTCGCGTAGAATCTTTGTTAATTGAGCTGTAAAATTTCTTTACATTCAATGCACAGAGACTGGGCAATATTTTTTTTACTTGGATAAAAGTATGCAGGATTCTTACGGGAAATCTGTAACATTTACCGTTATTTATCTGACGAAGATCCTGTGTATCAGTACGCAGTGGCAGTATAACTGTCATTTATTTTCTTAATCCAGTCATCAACTTCATCGTTCACTGTGTCTGGGAGTCAGTACAATTTAAAAACGTGCTTGAAGTAATACCAAGGAAAGTATCTTTGTTTTCTCGTAATTTTGTTGTTATTTACACATTAACGGACCAGAAGGAATCTCTCGAATGTAAACAAATCTTTATCTGAAATAAAATCAGTGGATCATATGTAGTGGTAATACTGGCGGTCATATTACGAATGAATGCTTACTGAATATGGCACTCGGCAGTTGTACATAATGACTTGTTGTTGGTTATTTATTAAGCATGTGTTTTAGTGACAGTCTAGAAAAATAGATAGGAGTATTACTTAGAATATGATTTACATGTATGTAAGGAGGTATGAAACTGGTTTCATTGTGCACGAGTCAGTTTACACAAGAGTGAACCCCGCAGTAGAAGAGACATACACTGATCAGCCACAATATCATGACCACCTACCTAACAGCCAGTTTGTCCATCTTTGGCACAGATAACAGTGGCGACTCATTGTAATATGGAAGCAATGAGGCCTTGGTACGTCGCTGGAAGGAGTTGGCACCACATCTGCACACACAAGTCACCTAATTCCCGTAAATTTCGGGGAGGGGGCGATGAGCTCTTACGACACTGGATGTTTTAAATTGGGTTCACATGTAGTGAGTTGGTGTGGGGGGGGGGGGGGAGGGGGAAGGGCTGGGGGCAGCACCGAATTGGAAATCTGCCACTGTGTTCCTCAAACCAAGCCATCACACTCCTGGCCTTGTGACATGGAGCATTATCTTGCTGATCGGGAAATATGATCGTCATGAAGGGGTGTATGTGGTCTGTAACCAGTGTACAATACTCCTTGGCCATCATGGTGCCTTGCACGAGCTCCAATGGACCCTTGGATACCCCCATGCATGTTCCCCAGAGCATAATGCTCCCACTGCCAGCTTATCTCCGACCACCCCGTACAGCTGTCAAGGATCTGTTCCCATGCAAACGCTCTGCCACAGCATCAACGTGCAGTGGTAATGGTCATGTGCTCATTTCAGTCGTAATTACCAATGTCTTGGTGTTAACATTGCCACGTACATCGGTCGTCAGTTGTGCAAGCCCATTGTTAAGAGAGTTCGGTGCACTATATGTTCAGACACACTTGTAGCCTGCCCAGCATTCAAGTCTGATGTTAGTTCCGTCACAGTTGGCCATCTGTCCTGTTTTACCAGTCTGCACAGCCTACGTCATCCGACATCCCCCCAACGCCTGGACGTGGTTTCACCTTGTTTTCGCCACTTGTTGAAGACACTCACCACAGTACTCTTCCAACAAACGACGAATTCTGCAGTTTCCGAAATGCTCGTGCTGAACCCCCATGCTATCACAATCTGCCCTCGGTCAGACTCAGACAGATCGTGTGCCTTCCCCATTCTGCACACGACAGCACGCTCACTGACACTACATTCACCTTGCATGTAACTGACTAGCAGTCATTCCTCACCAGGTGATGCTGCTATCGCTTGGATGGGTTTATATCGATAGTAGGTTGTTGGTGGTCACAATGTTCTGGCTGGTCAGTCAAGGGTGCCACACCACTGGGCATAGAAGGGATACGGCCACTCCTAGCACTCAGGGAAGTGAAAAAATGTAGCAGAGTTGATACTAGGAAAAAGAAAGAAGACAGCCTGTAGATTGTTTTGTCGTATTGAGAGTTTTGCACGTAATTTAATCATGTACTAAGAAAAAGAAACTGAGTCTTATGGTTCAAATGGCTCTGAGCACTATGGGACTTAACATCTTAGGTCATCAGTCCCCTAGAACTTAGAACTACTTAAACGTGACTAACCTAAGGACATCACACACACACACATGCCCGAGGCAGGATTCGAACCTGCGACCGTAGCGGTCGCACGGTTCCAGACTGAAGCGCCTAGAACCGCTCGGCCACACCGGCCGGCAAACTGCGACTTATGATCCTTCATAAAGGCCAGTTCACACTGTGCGGCATGGCACCGTCACAATACGGAACTGTCACGTCAAGGTGTATTCACGCCGTCTGTCACTTCACTGCACAAGTCAATTCAAGTCACGAGATCTTAGCTCGCATTGTTGACCTCAACTGTTTTTTACGCGGGTATTGCTATCTTCGCAAGATGATTTCCAACTGTTTTTTCGTGCGATGTGCACACATGCACTGCAGTAGCTTCTATGTGTGGATGGTAAGAGTCCACATTTGTACGAAAATTGTATTTATTGGACTCCAATGGCTTGCAGCTTGAGAGATAGCATGTATATTAGGAAGGGAGACGAAATTAATGCAAAACAACACAAAGAAAGTGCATGGGTCCGAAAAAAGGTCATTACCTGGTGGAGAAGGGGAATTTCACACATTATTCAAGGAGCTTGAGGAAGAGGAATCTGCATGTTATATTTTGGAAAGTGGAAACATGAATTTATTCATTTGTTACGTCAAATTGCACCTAGAATATTAAATACGATACCAGTATCTCTGAAATTTCACTTTATAAATGTAGAAGAGAGCAAGTAATTTAGTGCGCTCGCGTCGTACAATTCAACAATTCAAACTGATGTCTCGCTGCTTAAGTTAACCTGCCATTTATTATGAATTTTAACAAAGGAAATAATGAAACGAAACAGTTTATAATACATAACGAACAACGGAATGACAGAGCCTTGATGTGACGTGACGTGACGGCTTGTGTGGGTGCCGCCAGGCCCGGATCTAAGGATAGGGGTCAATGGGAGGAAGGGGGGGGGGGGGGGGGGAGTAGCAAACTGCGTTATTTGCTCGGGCAGTGATTTCAGTGGGCACCAAAATCATATTCTTGAAGAAAAAAATCTTGTTTCACAAAGCGCCAAGCATCCAGCGCAGATTGATCTATCGATTATTGGTATAATTTTAAAATGCATCCCTTTTGGTTTTTGGACATTTTTGAACACATTCTAAGTTGATTTTTGAATATGTGCATAGTGTACGTGATGTCTCTGCCAGCAGAATACCCGTCGCATCTAGAAGTTAATAAAAAAACTTTCCCGCAGACAAAAGGGGATGGCACTATACGAGATGACTCGAATAAACCCCAAACGCTGATTGTTCATGTGGTTGATTCGGTGTGCGAATGATAAGCATTGTCATAATTATTAGCGAAATCCATAGATTCAGACTACCAGAGTGAAAATAAACGATTAAGGGGAATAACAGATAAGAAAGATTACATATTACCTTCTCGTTTTATCCAAGTAAATGAAATTTTGAGAGAAAATTTTTGCCAGGTCGCTGCACTACAGAAAGTTGTAGAGTCCCCAGTTAGCAGTCGCTTAAGTTCTGTTCTCGGAATATAGCGCGGAAAAAGCGTTGTACCAACACGTAATAATGCCTAAACGGAATTTAAACGCGGGATAACTGAGGCGGATATTCTGGCAGGGTTAGTGAATTTCACCGAAGAATAATTTTTGACAATGGCAGGAATAGTTACAGAGTTAGTTATAACAAGATTGTTTGTTAGAACGAGGAAGGAGAAGAAATGGGTACATCAGACAAACTGTTGTTGTTGTGGTCTTCAGTCCAAAACCTGGTTTGATGCAGCTCTCCATGCTACTCTATCCTGTGCAAGCGTCTTCATCTCCGAGAACTCCTGCAACCTACATCCTTCTAAATCTGCTTAGTGTATTCATCTCTTGGCCTCCCTCTATTATTTTTACCCTCCACGCTTCCCTACAATACTAAATTGGTGATCCCTTGATGCCTCAGAACGTGTCCCACCAATCGAGCCTCTTTCTAGTCAAGTTGTGCCACAAATTCCTCTTATCCCCAATTGTATTCATTACCTCTTCATTAGTTACGTGACCTACCCCTCTAATCTTCAGCATTCTTCAGTAGTACCACATTTCAAAAGCTTCTATTCTCTTCTGGTCTAAAACGTTTATCGTCCACGTTTCACTGTCACACAAGGCTATGCTCTATACAAATGCCCGCCTGGCCAGCAGCACAGCCGACACGGTAGCTCAGCGTGTTCGGTGACAGGGTTAGTTCCCACTGTAATAAAAAAACTGAGTTAATCGATCAACAACGAACTTAAACGGATGTCTTACGACGTCCGCCCCGAGCAGATGCAACGAACAAAATCGAACAAAATGAGTAAATAAAAAATAAAATAAAAAAAGTGGTAACGTGCTTGCCTAACATGCAGCAGACCCGGGTTCGATTCTCGACCGGGTTGGAGATTTTCTTCGCTCGTGGACTGGGTATTGTGATAGCCTCATCATAATTTCATCCTCATCACCGGCGCCCAATGTGGCGTCGACTGAAATAAGACTTGCACTCGGCGGCCGAACTTCCCGCCCAACAATGCCACACCCTCGTTTCATTTCCATACAAATACTTTCAGAAAAGACTTCCTGACACTTAAATCTATAGTGGATGTTTACAAATTTCTCTTCTTCAGAAACGCTTTCCTTGCCATCGCCAGCCTAAATTTTATATCCTCTCTACTTCGAGCATCATCAGTTATATTGCTGCCCAAATAGCAAAACTCATCTACTATTTTAAGTGTCTCATTTCCTAATCTAATTCACTTACCATCACCTGATTTAATCCGACTACATTCCATTATCCTCCTTTTAACATAAAGTCCATTCCGTTCAACTGTTCTTCCAAGTCCTTTACTGTCCCTGACAGAATTACAATGTCATCGGCAAACCTCAAGGTTTTTACTATATGGCAGAATACAACGATTCTAAATTTGTATAGAAATTTCGTACTACTATTACTTTTGCATCTCTGGAGCAAATTTTTGCATGTAGTAGGCCTAGTAGGCATTTGATATTGGTACTTCGTGAATTACATTCTGTCGTGTTAAAAAAAAATGGTTCAAATGGCTCTGAGCACTATGGGACTTAACAGCTGAGGTCATCAGTCCCCTAGAACTTAGAACTACTTAAACCTAACTAACCTAAGGAAAATGTGGTGCTACAGAAGAATGCTTAAGATTAGATGGGTAGATCACATAACTAATGAGGAGGTATTGAATAGAATTGGGGAGAAGAGGAGTTTGTGGTACAACTTGACCAGAAGAAGGGGCCGGTTGGTAGGACATGTTCTGAGGCATCAAGGGATCACAAATTTAGCATTGGAGGGCAGCGTGGAGGGTAAGAATCGTAGAGTGAGACCAAGAGATGAATACACTAAGCAGATTCAGAAGGATGTAGGTTGCAGTAAGTACTGGGAGATGAAGAAGCTTGCACAGGATAGAGTAGCATGGAGAGCTGCATCAAACCAGTCTCAGGACTTAAGACAACATCAACAACAACAACAACCTAAGGACATCACACACACCCATGCCGGAGGCAGGAATCGAACCTGCGACGTAGCGGTCGCGCGGTTCCAGACTGAAGCGCCTAGAACCGCTCGGCCACTCCGGCTGGCTCTGTCGTGTTACTTATGTAAACAAGGTAGATAAAAATGAGCATTTGCACCAAAACACTCTCGCTTATTAGGCCAGTGTTACAATTGCAGCAACATTAAGAAGGCATATTTCGTTTTATCTAGCAGACACTGACAAAATATACGTAATCAAATCGAGAAACCACACCAGTCTTGGGTACTATTCGGATTAACAGCTTTTTCGGTATGAAGTAGCCACTTGCTGAGCAACAGTCATTGTTGACTGTATTATTGACTGTATTATTGTTTACTTAATTTCGACCGAGGTTTCGGCCTTTTATGCCATCTTCAAATGACTGAATTTATGTCATTAACATATATAGCAGGACATCAAGCTCAAAATTGGCCTTAAATTAAGAAAAATATTGGCTCCCCATGAAATGCCAGACGTAAAATCATGATGTAAAAAGATCAGTAAATGATAGTGGTAGCAGTGGCGGATGCATATGGGGGGCGGGGCTACCCGTATTGCCAACCGCGCCGCCACCTCCAGTCAGCCCGCACGCTATTCGTTCGTTTCTTTCGTCAGTCGACTCGACTGAATCGAGTTAGCATGCGCGTCCACGTCATCGTTTTGTACGTTTCTGTCTGGCACATAGGTAGCTAACACATACCAACGAGAAAAGTCGTGGCCATTCTAGTGATCTCGATGCGTTATTCCGTTTGACATTTGCTCGAGAAAAGTCGCGAATATTCTACTGTTTTCTAGTACAGTGAAGCTTCGATACGTAGCGTGATAAATACGAACTATTCGCCGAATAGGAAGCTAGGTTACATTCAGAAGCAGAAATATTAAGACCGAAGAATGAATGTTACGGTAAAAGTAAAGACAGCTCAAGCTATCTTTTGCGCCCCCTCCTTGAGATTCTTCTGTATCCGCCACTGAGTGGGAGTACGTCATTTTTAGGAAAAAAAGGTTTACTTTGGTGTATAAAAGATGAACACGTGTAATAGTGTAGCAAAACGTTCGACTAACTTTGATAAGGTAATAGATTCTTTCGCAGAAAGGAAACCACGCCATATAAAGCTGTAGCGAGGTAGAGAGAAAAAAATGCTGTGACCTAAGGACCGAAGAAATGTGTACTGTCTTGCTTCTATCTTGTCTTTGCTGGTTTTATGTTTCCTATATTTAATTTTATGCCACACAAAGGAGAATGTTATTAACTAACAGGCAACAAAGAGTGCAAATTTTCTGAAGAGTTCTTACTCTCCCTCCCACAAATAATCCCACACAGCATTAGAGATTTTTTTTTTTTTTTTTTTTAAAAAAAAGAGGGGTAGGATGTCAAACCGGCCGACTGGGAGAAGGAGAGGCACCACAGGACATTTTAATTTTCAATTTCCTGAACACAGGCTTGGTGGCTTCCATTACAAAATACACACGTTTGAATTCCACGGAGTGAAACACATTGGCGTACGATGGAAGAATGCTGTACAAAGAGGCGTGGCACTGCACTTTGGCACACTTAAGACCAAATAACATGTCTCACATTTCCTCGATCATATACGAGGGTTGGAACTTTAATAGTGGCAACCATTTATTTACGGATCGAACAAAATAGATACGTGTTTCATTGTTTTACTGAGCTTCAAAGTAGTCACCAGCATTGTGTATAACCCGTTGGCAGCGATGTGGAAGTCGTACGATACTCTTAGCAGTGCCAGTTGTGTTGATAGTTCGAGTGGCGCGTTGTATTGCCCGACGAATTTGTAGCAGTTCTGAAAGGAATGCCGTGAGGTGTTTCCTTCAGTTTAGAAATCGAGTTGAACACACGAGGGCTTAAGTCAGGGGAGTGCAGTACGTGGTATAGCAGCTAGCAGCCCCGTCAGTCAAACAAATCAGTAACAGCTTGCACTGTACGTGATTGAGCATTGTCCTGCAAAATGATGGTCAGGTCCTGCAGAAAGTGTCATCACTTCTGTCTCTACGCTGTTCATTTTTGGAACACAACCTACGATCAGCTTAGAGACAGAAGTGATGACACTTTCTGAGGACCTGACCATCATTTTGCACAACAATTCTCAAGCACGTACAGTGCAAGCTGTTACTGATTTGTTTGACTGATGGGGCTGCTAAGTGCTATACAACCTACTGCACTCCACTGGCTTAGCCCTCGTGAGTTCAACTCGATTTCTGAACTGAAGGAAACACTTCACGGCATTCACTTCAGAACTGCTACAAATTCGTCGGGCAACAGACCACGCCGCTCGAACTGTCTCAATTTACACTGCTAAGAGTCAGTAAAACACGTATCTATTTTGTACGAGCTGTAAATGAATAGTTGCCACTATTAAAGTTCCCACCCTCACATGTTTTACACATCAAACTCTTCAGAAAGGTGTGCGCCTCAAAATGAGCATATTTTTGAAAAATAGTTTTCTTTTTTAATTTTTGACATTCTATCTCAAACGCTCGAAGGGGGCGGGGGGGGCACTATCAAGTTTTTTCCCCCATTCGGAAATATCGTACCGTACGTCCGGGGCTAGACGATGCCAATTG
This sequence comes from Schistocerca serialis cubense, assembly GCF_023864345.2. Taxonomy (NCBI): domain Eukaryota; kingdom Metazoa; phylum Arthropoda; class Insecta; order Orthoptera; family Acrididae; genus Schistocerca; species Schistocerca serialis. The sequence goes on from NC_064638.1 coordinate 517,955,493, forward strand.
GAATGTACTGCAGAATGTTTCGGTGGAAGGGACGTGACGACCAGTGTCAATTGGCCGTAATACTGTAGTTGTCAGACTTCAATGATTAAGACTTGGATTGTCTCTGACGAAATCACCAGTTTCATTCAAATTACCTGTCCAAAACTATCTTTTACTTGCAATGATTTATAATTAGTGGCTGAAAGTAATTATCTTCAGAAACTGGACTTGCATCTTTCCCCACCACACAGCTAGACGCATGAACTCAGTATCGGTTTGAAGAAAGGTGAAATATTTAATCAATACCGGTTAGCACCCCCCATGAACCATGGACCTTGCCGTTGGTGGGGAGGCTTGCGTGCCTCAGCGATACAGATAGCCGTACCGTAGGTGCAACCACAACGGAGGGGTATCTGTTGAGAGGTCAGACAAACGTGTGGTTCCTGAAGAGGGGCAGCAGCCTTTTCAGTAGTTGCAGGGGGCAACAGTCTGGATGATTGACTGATGTGGCCTTGTAACAATAACCAAAACGGCCTTGCTGTGCTGGTACTGCGAACGGCTGAAAGCAAGGGGAAACTACAGCCGTAATTTTTCCCGAGGGCATGCAGCTTTACTGTATGATTACGTGATGATGGCGTCCTCTTGGGTAAAATATTCCGGAGGTAAAATAGTCCCCCATTCGGATCTCCGGGCGGGGACTACTCAAGAGGATGTCGTTATCAGGAGAAAGAAAACTGGCGTTCTACGGATCGGAGCGTGGAATGTCAGATCCCTTAATCGGACAGGTAGGTTAGAAAATTTAAAAAGGGAAATGGATAGGTTGAAGTTAGATACAGTGGGAGTTAGTGAAGTTCGGTGGCAGGAGGAACAAGACTTCTGGTCAGGTGACTACAGGGTTATAAACACAAAATCAAATAGGGGTAATGCAGGAGTAGGTTTAATAATGAATAGGAAAATAGGAATGCGGGTAAGCTACTACAAACAGCATAGTGAACGCATTATTGTGGCCAAGATAGATACGAAGCCCACACCTACTACAGTAGTACAAGTTTATATGCCAACTAGCTCTGCAGATGACGAAGAAATTGAAGAAATGTATGATGAAATAAAAGAAATTATTCAGATTGTGAAGGGAGACGAAAATTTAATAGTCATGGGTGACTGGAATTCGAGTGTAGGAAAAGGGAGAGAAGGAAACATAGTAGGTGAATATGGATTGGGGGACAGAAATGAAAGAGGAAGCCACCTGGTAGAATTTTGCACAGTGCACAACATAATCATAACTAACACTTGGTTTAAGAATCATGAAAGAAGGTTATATACATGGAAGAACCCTGGAGATACTAAAAGGTATCAGATAGATTATATAATGGTAAGACAGAGATTTAGGAACCAGGTTTTAAATTGTAAGACATTTCCAGGGGCAGATGTGGACTCTGACCACAATCTATTGGTTATGACCTGTAGATTAAAACTGAAGAAACTGCAAAAAGGTGGGAATTTAAGGAGATGGGACCTGGATAAACTAAAAGAACCAGAGGTTGTACAGAGATTCAGGGAGAGCATAAGGGAGCAATTGACAGGAATGGGGGAAATAAATACAGTAGAAGAAGAATGGGTAGCTTTGAGGGATGAAGTAGTGAAGGCAGCAGAGGATCAAGTAGGTAAAAAGACGAGGGCTAGTAGAAATCCTTGGGTAACAGAAGAAATATTGAATTTAATTGATGAAAGGAGAAAATATAAAAATGCAGTAAGTGAAACAGGCAAAAAGGAATACAAACGTCTCAAAAATGAGATCGACAGGAAGTGCAAAATGGCTAAGCAGGGATGGCTAGAGGACAAATGTAAGGATGTAGAGGCCTATCTCACTAAGGGTAAGATAGATACGCCTACAGGAAAATTAAAGAGTCCTTTGGAGATAAGAGAACGACTTGTATGAATATCAAGAGCTCAGATGGAAACCCAGTTCTAAGCAAAGAAGGGAAAGCAGAAAGGTGCAAGGAGTATATAGAGGGTCTATACAAGGGCGATGTACTTGAGGACAATATTATGGAAATGGAAGAGGATGTAGATGAAGATGAAATGGGAGATATGATACTGCGTGAAGAGTTTGACAGAGCACTGAAAGACCTGAGTCGAAACAAGGCCCCCGGAGTAGACAATATTCCATTGGAACTACTGACGGCAGTGGGAGAGCCAGTACTGACAAAACTCTACCATCTGGTGAGCAAGATGTATGAAACAGGCGAAATACCCTCAGACTTCAAGAAAAATATAATAATTCCAATCCCAAAGAAAGCAGGTGTCGACAGATGTGAAAATTACCGAACTATCAGCTTAATAAGTCACAGCTGCAAAATACTAACAGGAATTCTTTACAGACGAATGGATAAACTAGTAGAAGCCAACCTCGGGGAAGATCAGTTTGGATTCCGTAGAAACACTGGAACACGTGAGGCAATACTCACCTTACGACTTATCTTAGAAGAAAGATTAAGGAAAGGCAAACCTACGTTTCTAGCATTTGTAGACTTAGAGAAAGCTTTTGACAATGTTGACTGGAATACTCTCTTTCAAATTCTAAAGGTGGCAGGGGTAAAACACAGGGAGCGAAAGGCTATTTACAATTTGTACAGAAACCAGATGGCAGTTATAAGAGTCGAGGGACATGAAAGGGAAGCAGTGGTTGGGAAGGGAGTAAGACAGGGTTGTAGCCTCTCCCCGATGTTGTTCAATCTGTATATTGAGCAAGCAGTAAAGGAAACAAAAGAAAAATTCGGAGGAGGTATTAAAATTCATGGAGAAGAAATAAAAACTTTGAGGTTCGCCGATGACATTGTAATTCTGTCAGAGACAGCAAAGGACTTGGAAGAGCAGTTGAATGGAATGGACAGTGTCTTGAAAGGAGGATATAAGATGAACATCAACAAAAGCAAAACAAGGATAATGGAATGTAGTAGAATTAAATCGGGTGATGTTGAGGGTATTAGATTAGGAAATGAGACACTTAAAGTAGTAAAGGAGTTTTGCTATTTGGGGAGCAAAATAACTGATGATGGTCGAAGTAGAGAGGATATAAAATGTAGGCTGGCAATGGCAAGGAAAGCGTTTCTGAAGAAGAGGAATTTGTTAACATCCAGTATTGATTTAAGTGTCAAAAGGCATTTCTGAAAGTATTCGTATGGAGTGTAGCCATGTATGGAAGTGAAACATGGACGATAAATAGTTTGGACAAGAAGAGAATAGAAGCTTTCGAAATGTGGTGCTACAGAAGAATGCTGAAGATTAGATGGGTAGATCACATAACTAATGAGGAAGTATTGAATAGGATTGGGGAGAAGAGAAGTTTGTGGCACAACTTGGCCAGAAGAAGGGATCGGTTGGTAGGACATGTTCTGAGGCATCAAGGGATCACCAATTTAGTATTGGAGGGCAGCGTGGAGGGTAAAAATCGTAGAGGGAGACCAAGAGATGAATACACTAAGCAGATTCAGAAGGATGTAGGTTGCAGTAGGTACTGGGAGATGAAAAAGCTTGCACAGGATAGAGTAGCATGGAGAGCTGCATCAAACCAGTCTCAGGACTGAAGACCACAACAACAACAACCGGTTAGCAGATACTGTACCTAGAACCACTGTCGTGGAATTTCAAACCTATTTTGGCATTCACTGCGAAACTAACATGAGTTGCACCGTCACTCCACCTGCTTCTAGCCATTCCTCCCCCACTCCACTCCACTCCCACTTAGTTAATATGTTTTGTATGCACTCAATTAGCACTTTGAAGGCCTACACAGGCACGTATCTTGCATTGCTGTAATAGAGAGAAGAACTGGATCTACACTCATGCTCATAAATTAAGGATGATTGCGATACCTCGACCGAGAGCATCCCACACGTGCTCGGTGGGGTTTAGGTATGGAAAACAGGCAGACCGCTCCGTTCGCCTGATATCTTCTGTTTCAAGGTACTTCTCCATGATGGCAGCTCGGTGGGGCCGTGCGTTATCATCCATCAGGAGGAAAGTGGGACCCGCTGCACCCCTGAAGAGGTGGACATACTGGTGCAAAATGACGTCCCAATACACCTGACCTATTACAGTTCCTCTCTCAAATACATGCAGGGGTGTACATGCAACAATCCTAATCCCAACCCACACCATCAAACCACGATCTCCATACAGGTCCTTTTCGAGGACATTAAGGGGTTGGTATCTGGCTCCTGATTCACGCCAGATGAAAACCCGGCGAGAATCACTGTTCAGACTATACCTGGATTCTTCCGTGAACATAACCTGGGACCACTGTTCCAATGACCATGTACTGTGTTCTTGACACCAGGCTTTACGGGCTTCTCCCGTGACCAGGGGTCAGTGGACTGCACCTTGCAAGTCTCCGGATAAATAAACCATGTCTGTTCAGTCGTCTGTAGACTGTGTCTGGCGACAACTGTTCCAGTCACTGCGGTAAGGTCCTGAGCAAGTCTACCTGCAAAACTCTGTGGCCGTCTGCGAGCACTGATGGAGAGATATCGGTATTCATGTGGTGTTGTACACTGTCGACGTCCCGTACTGTAGCGCCTGGACACGTTTCCTGTCTGCTGGAATCGTTGTCATAATCTTGATATCACACTTTGTGGCACACGGAGGGCCCATGTTACTACCTGCTGTGTTGAACCAGTCTCCAGTCGCCCTAGTATTTTACCCCTCATAACGTTATCAATATGTGTTCTTTGAGCCATTTTCACACACAGTCACCATTAGCACGTCTGAAAACGTCTGCACACTTACACGCTGCACTGTACTCTGAGATGCACCAACACACCTCTGCATATGTGGACTGCTGCCAGAGGCGCCGTGCAACAACTGCAGGTCAAATGCACCGCATGGTCATACCCCGAGGTGATTTAAACCCGCAAACCACCTACTAGAGCGTTATTTCACCATGTATTAGCATTATCCTTAATTTATGAGCATGAGTGTAGTTCAATAACGTGTTTTTTGCTAACTATTAGTAATCTGTCACGCCAATTAGCAAGTGAAGCTTCAGCAGCTTTCTTGTATTAGCCACAGTAGGTGATAGACTGCTATCACATTTCCATCTTATATCCAAGAAATACGAAAACACACACACACACACACACACACACACACACACAAAGCTTGCATGATATCAAATACAATACAAAGGTCTCTTTCCAGTGTGCACTAGTTAATAAAACCATTTACTTGGGAACATTCTCTGTATTAGGGTGCACCAACAGCCCAAAATCACATTGCTTGCATCAGTGATGCAATTTCTTCTCCATTGTTTCATTACGCAAAATTGTAACAAACAAAATAACAAATGCAATATACTTTTTACACTTTGGTTGTGTTGGCTCATTTGACATCCTTCTAATTCCCATATAATTAATTTTGCTGATGACCTGTCTCTATTGTTTTATGGTAACAATGAGTAGTATATAACATATTTTTAACACATGGGATGCCTCAAGGAATACAACAGAAGAAACAACAACAATTATTACAGACAAATAACAAAATTGAAAGTAACAGCCCATAGACTAGTGGCTCAATGTGAATCAACAAACTGCCAAAATCAACAAAAGCATATACTGAGGATTCATTTAAAACAAAATTTAAAAAATTTGCTTGTAAATAAATGTCTGTATTCACCAAAACAATTCTAAGCTTTATACATTATGTATTAAACTTTGCAATTTAATTAGGTAAACATAACGAAACAAGCATCTCTATATCACTGAAGCACGTCTTGCGGAACTGTTCCCCCAACACAGTCCAATAGTGTTTTGTGTGTGTGTGTGTGGGGAGGGGGGATCAGAATTTAAACAAGGGCATTGGTGCCCAATCTAGTGATCAGGAACAGTCTGTCGCCGTAGCTCAGGAACCTGCCACTTATCCATATAGCTCAGGTCACTGACCGTGCACATGTGGTGGCATTTAACTCAGTAAGTACTAAGTAAGGCAACACAGCGGTTTTAATAGAGGTAAGAGATCTGCACTTGGTGATATGAGATAAAGGACACCATACAGCAAATAACTGCATAAGACTACACTGAGATGACAAAAATTCATGGGATAGAAGACACAACTCACATTTGAGAGGACAGCATTTCAAATGCCCGTCTAGCCACTCAGGGCTTAGTTTTTCCTAAATCGCCGAAGGCAAAAACTGTAAGGGTGCCTTTTAAAAGAATATGGTTGATTGCTTTCCCTAGATCAAGCTTGTAATCTTTTGCTAATGACCTCAACGTCAACAGGATATTACACCCCAATCTCTCTTCGTGGGTATCTGGTCTGAAACACGTTAGTGGGGGGGAGGGGGGGAATGTTGTCACCAATATTTGCCGAGCAAGGTGGTAAGAGGTGCTGGTGTAGACTTACTGCCACCAAAATGAGCTTTGATGGTATATATTAAATACCTAACCTTCATTGTAGTGTCTCATGGAGGGAAACTTTCAATAACAATGTATTTGGAAAATGGGAAAATCATACTCAGGAGTCCATTTGAGGCTACTTGACAGGCAGGCACTAAACTTCTTCATCCCATTCACCTCTGCTAAATAGATACAGCCACACATACCACACTAGGAACTTAAGTTACTGGAATGACATCAATTAGAAGGGTTTGCACCAGGTTATGAGCCACAAGAACTGGTGTTAGGTGGCCTTTCTGCCAGTCAGATTCTGGTGATGGAGGTTTCTTGTAACACACGGATGGAATTGAGTTATCTCCAGGTTGATCATCAATGTGCATCTGTGGTCTGGTGACCTGGGCCTCAAAAAAAGGAAATGTGAGCTAGTATAGTAGATCTATAAGTTTGTACTGCAACTGATACACACAAGTGGCAATGTTACTGGTAAGACAGTGATATGTGAACTCAACAAATGCTGCTATAAAGGAAAGAAATCAACAAAATTTGCTCGGCAGTGTATATAAGACTGCACCAGCAGGTGTCTGTCTCACTGATGGATTGTGTACAACAATCTCACTTGATAAAAAATACTTAGGTCACCAGGAGTTGCAGTTTAGTAAGATTAATATCCATCATTTCTAATGAAGATGCAGAAAAGAGCAGATCACAATAAAATGCTGCTCATTATTGGTGAGCTCATTTATTTGGGAGCTCTCTTACTTCACATTAATTCGACACTTCAGGACAGCCACATCATCATCACTGTTGCCAACAAAGAACATAACAGCTTGACATTATGTCAAATTTGGACATATCCAAGCATTCATCTACACTGACTCGTAACAATTACAGAAATTTTAAATTGGGATGGATCTACAGGGACTGAAAAGACCTTTTTTGAAGAAAAATAGTGTCTAAACCACCTTGGACACCAAATGGGAATTTCACTACTTGCTTGATGCTTCTCAATGGCAGTGAGCTAGAATTTAGATTGCTATTCTTTAATTGTATTATTCCTTCTACTTTTAATTTTCTCTTCCTCTTCTAATCCACTTTCACTTCTCACTCCATTGCTCCAATTTTTGAACTCTGACTGAAGTTGTCAATGCTTCCTACTCTGTTTCTCCTCATCTTTGCTTCCTCCTACAGCTGGACCCCTCTTACCTGAGTTTTAAGTGATATGTGACTGCTCACCATTCCTTCAACCTCCAAAAAACCACTTTTCTCTCACAAAGAAGTACCAGCACATCTTTCTGTCTTTACATGACTTCAACAAATAATTTTTGGATACCGTACTGCTTCTTGAAGATGATAGGTCTTTGAAATGGTAAGTATTGTTTCGCCACATAAATGAAAGTTCTGTACATTTAAACACCCCTGTAACTTATCTGTCCCAATGGCAAATAAAATTTTAGGGAAACAATAAACATGAATAATTTTCCAACTGAAAATGCCTCACTTCCAGAATGCAGCTAAGTTTGTTTTCCACAAACAAGATTGCTATATATATTGCATGCTTTTCTAATTCGGCAAGGTAGCTCACACTTATAATTACTCAAATGTCGAATAAACAGCTATCATATAAAAACTAACCATGTGTTTGATGGTCATTTCATGTCTTTTACATGATTGCCATACTACAATTGCACAAAAGGTGATAAATATTTCAATGTCATATTAAATCAGAAGGACTCAAAGAGTTAGTGTTAAAAAAAAATCTTTAAATTTTCTTTAGTATAAGAGCTTCTACTTGTGAAGTGAAAGTTAATGGGAGTTACACATAATTAAAGAAATGTGATCTTCAATTTGCAAATTATAAAAAAGCATTTAAAGTTCATGATTATTTTTAATGGTACTAGATCATTTTTACAAATGTTATATGAAAGTAAATGCGAACTAAATATTTAAAGTCCCATTGACCAAACAAGAGGCCAATTTAGGAAACATACACTATGTGATCAAAAGTATCCGGACACCCCCAAACGCATACGTTTTTCATATTAGGTGCATTGTGCTGGCACCTACTGCCAGGTACTCCATATCAGTGATCTCAGTAGTCATTAGACTTCATGAGAGAGCAGAATGGAGACCCCGCAGAACTCATGGACTTCGAATGCGGACAGGTGATTGGGTGTCACTTGTGCCATACGCCTGTATGCGAGATTTCCACACACCTAAACATCCCTAGGTCCACTGTTTTCGACGTGATAGTGAAGTGGAAATGTGAAGGGACATTTACAGCACAAAAGCATACAGCCCGATCTCATCCATTCACTGACAGAGACCACCGACAGTTGAAGCGGGTCGTAATGTGTAATAGGCAGACCATCACACACGAATGCCAAACTGCATTGGGATCCACTGCAAGTTCTATGACAGTCAGGCAGAAGGCGAGAAAACCTGGATATCATGGTCGAGCGGCTGCTCATAAGCCACACATCACGCCAGTAAATGCGAAACGATGCCTTGTTTTGTGTAAGAAGTGTAAACATTAGACGATTGAACAATGGTAAAATGTTGTGTGGAGTGACGAATCATAATATACAATGTGGCGATCCGATGGCAGGATGTGGGTATGGCGAATTCCCAGTGAACGCGATCTGCCAGCGTGTGTAGTGCCAACAGTAAAATTCAGAGCTGGTGGTGTTGTGGTGTGGTGTGGTCATGTTCTTCATGGAGGCGGCTTGCACTCCTTGTTGTTTTACGTAGCACTATCACACCACAGGCCTAAATTGGTGTTTTAAGCACCTTCTTGCTTCCCATTGTTGAAGAGCAATTCGGGAATGGCAATTGCATCTTTCAACACACTTGAGCACCTGTTCATAATGCACGGCCTGTGGCAGAGTGGTTACACGACAATAATATCCCTGTAATGGCCTGGCTTGCACAGCGTCCTGACCTGAATCCTATGGAACACCTTTGGCACATTTTGGAATGCAGACTTCGTGCCAGGCCTCACCAACTGACATTGATACCTCTCCTCAGTGCAGCGCTCTGTGAAGAAAGGGCTGCCATTCCCCAAGAAACTTTCCAGCACCTGATTGAATGTATGCCTGCAAGAGTGAAAGCTGTCATCAAGGCTAAGGGTGGGCCAACATCATATTGAATTCCAGCATTGCCAATGGAGGGCGCCATGAACTTGTAAGTAATTTTCAGCCACGTATCGAGATAGTTTTGATCAGACAATGAATATTAAAAAGTATTTTTAATTAAATTGATTTATTGGGCAAGAAAGAATGCTGAAAAACAAAAGGATGTTATTTTACACTGCTCCAAGAATTTTAAAACAATGCACAATCTGCAGCAGTGGTACACATGGAGTTTCAAAAACTTCTGATCATGATACTCAGTCATCTGCATTCCCTACAGCTAGAATGCATTTCACATCATATGATACATTGTTGTACACAATTTAAAGTCAGTCAAGTATTGACCAAACAGTTACATAAAAATTAAATCTCAGCATTTACCCACACAAAAAAAAGTGGTATGGATCTCACAATGACTACTGCCTACTTTAGAATTAGTACTTGAAAAACTGTTACCAATGGTTCAAAATTTGTGTTACAAAATTATAAAGTTATCCTTTTGTTAGTAATATAGTTTAACAAGAATAATGTGTACCCATTCATTCATTCCAAAGCTAAGTGCTGAAATTAGAATCACAAAATTTTAAAAATATCAACTATCAATCAATCACATGTCCTGTTTAAAAGATGAAATTTGCTGCCACTTTTGTGGCTCTCTGCCAGTACCACAAATGGAATAATCACATAAAGTCATCATGGATTAACATATTGATTTCCTCATACTGTTTCCATGTGTCACATTACTTTCAGAGAACCACAGGAGACATCTGCACAATGAGAGATCTAGCAAGCACTGAAGCAATAACATTCATATTATGAATGAACAGAAGTAGTGGAAAAGAATAATTCAGCCAGCCAAATATGAGTTTCTGGGTACAAAAAGTACCAGTTGTGGGATGGTCCGTTCTGTAATTTTTATTCATGGCGAAGTATCAAAATTTTTACCATATGTTCTCAAGATGACATTCTCGTGGAATCCTGAACCTTTTTTAGGTATCATTAACCATCACAGAGATCCACAAGTTCAAATTTATCATAAGTATGCATGTAATAGCCAATCTGAGGCATAAAAGCAGTTTTAAGTGACGTACACCCATAAAGCTTTGGTGCGCTCTCTCTGTTTTTAGTCAGCATTTTTTCATGTTTAAAACTTTGATGCACTGTCTGTATATAATGAACGCTTCACACCTAAACAAATATATCCAAAGTGATACTGCAGTGACAAAGATAGGGCTAAAAAAGATCTTACCATGCCTGGAAAGAATTAAAATGACCGACAAAAATTATATAAAACTGTAAAGACTGCAGAGGCAGTAAAATATTTCCAGCAACATTTTTACTCTTTTCAGACATGAAACATAAGCCAGACATTTTTGATGAATTACAATCAATGAGCAAAGTACCCAGAAGATTATGCATACTTATTTGTTGTTTATATGAGTCAGTGTGTATGAAGTATATGAATGTTTACTGAACTATAGAATCTGTTTGATATAAAGAGCACAGCCTGCTGTACTAGAGTACAAAATGGAAAAAATGCTTGACACGAACCAGATGCCTCAATCTTCATTCTGCCTTCCTCACCAAAAACTGCGGCATGTGAATGTATTTGTGCTGTTTTGTGCTGAAAGAGAGTTGCAGAGAGACAATAATGGTGGAAGAGAGATGAGGCACTGCCAGTGGGAGGGAAAGAGAGAGGAGACAGTGATGGTGGGAGAGAGAAAATGGCAGTGAAAGAGAAAGACAGATGGATGGAGATAGTAACAGTGGTGTATTGATAGTCAGTGATAGACACCGCCAGTAAAAGAGAAAGAGAGATGAATGTAGACAGGAACAGTCAGAGCAAAAGAGAGAGGACACAGTGGAAATGAAAAACAGATGAGCGGAGACCATACATAGGATTGAGGAGTGTACTTTAATGCGTAGGTATAAGGGAGGGCACATTTTGAAAAGAAATTTTGAACACATGGGTAGAGTGGGAAAAGTAAGTTGGACCCATCAGAACTTTTGAGCTGCTGAGGTATTGTGGAGACTGTGGCAATGGAAAAGGGAGACGAATTGAGACGGTGTAAGTGAGAGAAAACAGTGGCAATGGGACATACTGTAAATCAATTTGAGAAAAAGGAGACAGTGGGAGAGAGACATATATAGACAGTGGGAGTGAGAGGGAGATGCTGAGTATGAAAGAGAGACTGGTTAAAAAGATTTACAATGTTCCGTGTTAAATAGTGCGAATATGATTGCACGTCCAAATTTTTGGTGAGGAAGGTGGGATGAGCATTGGAGACAGCCAATTCCTCACTTTTCTGTCAGAGTCTTTTAAGGTGGGGTGGGGGGGGGGGGGGGGATGAATTCACCTTCTTTGTGGTCCAAGAGAAGCATTTTTCTGCTGATGTAACTACACTCCAAATAAATAATCTTGCAAATCCCTGTCTCAGTTCAATTTTTATTGATATTGTTGTCAGTGTTAAACATTTTTTTGTTATTTCACTGGCATAGTTTTCATTTACACTATGCCATTTCCTAAGTATGTGAGGACTCGGCTTCTTATGGCTTCTTTTCTGTAGCGTCATATTTATTGGGCTGTGTGCCTCTTCTATTTTCATTACTTTTGTTTTGGGTATGTTTATATAAATCACAATTTTTTGTTGCCTCCTACATTTCCAATTATCTTTTTTAAATTACTGGTAGATATTCATAGCATATCCTCCATACTGTCCTCTATGAAAATTTTAACACCTTCATGATTGGAGATTGGACCGCATTGTGTGGCCAGCCAAAATTATTTAGTCATGGTTTTTCTAAGAACTCTCACCTTGCCCATCAACCATTCAACAATGACAAACACCGTTACCGTACCCCAGGTTGAATTATTCAATTTTGTTACATGCCACCTCACTCTTTGTAATAGGACAAACATCACGTAATCTCACCCTTTATTACTAAATATTTCAACATCATTTCACTGCATGAACTGGTGACGTATCTGCTGGAAACAGCAGATTAATCTAGGTTGTTAAAGCATTTGTGGAACAGAGGAGACATCTGATATTCAGTTCCATCTATCAAAATGGTGATGCCCAGTATTGGATGGCTGTCAAAGCCACCAACATGGGTCATTTGCATTAAATCATTATTGTAAAAATTTCTTTGCAACAAAATTATTTATAACTAACAGTTATCTGTCTTTATGGTACTAATCCTATGAATTTTTACAACATTTTGTGAATCATCAGTTTCTCAGATTAATTTTCTAAAAATATGTACAGTAATTTGGTGAACATTCTGCAAATTTAGCTCTGCAAGAGTTCAGATGTCATCATAAAAATTCTCACAAAGTAACCTACTAAATACTGCATGAAGCCTGTAGAGATTTTTAGCATAATTTTTAATTTTCACCTAGTACAACCAATACGATACACTTCAAAAAGAAGGTTTCTGCGATAAATAGGAGACAGTGGTGTTACCACCTCGTAAGATGTATCCACGTTTATCATAAGGTACATTGGGGAGACCTCTCACAGCAAATAATGTATGTGAAAATTAACTTCCTACAGGAAATTACTTAGAACTCTTCACTATTGTTCATCAAATAATATCAATATTTTTAATAACTGCAAAATTTTACCACTGACAAACCATGGCTCGTTGTTCAGCAAGACATGACTGGGTGTAACTGACATCGTGTTCTGAAGTACAGCAGTCTCCTGTGCAACTATAGATGATGAACAGAGTAATGATCTTATGCCTTACCAGATGCACAGGGCAGCAAAAAGTAATGTTCAAAATACATGAGTACAAGTTTTGTAGAAGATAATAGGAATCCAGAACAGAAGAAAATATGCAAGTGGTTGACAAAATATTCAGACAAAATCCTCATAAATTACGATAATTTGCACTGTGTGAGAAAAGTTGAACCCATGATGTGACTTGAACTGTTATGAAGCTACAAATTAAGTATTGCAAACTGATTATCAAATGGATTGAGGAGGGGATAATGATGCTTGTACAAAAATTAACCCAATCAGTTTACCACAGTTGCATGGATTGTTGTTGTTGTGGTCTTCAGTCCTGAGACTGGTTTGATGCAGCTCTTCATGCTAATCTATCCTGTGCAAGCTCCTTCATCTCCCAGTACCTACTGCAACCTCCATCCTTCTGAATCTGCTTAGTGTATTCATATCTTGGTCTCCCTCTACAATTTTTACCCTCCACACTGCCCTCCAATGCTAAATTTGTGATCCCTTGATGCCTCAGAAGATATCCTCCCAACCGATCCCTACTTCTAGCCAAGTTGTGCCACAAACTTCTCTTCTCCCCAATCCTATTCAATACTTCCTCATTAGTTACGTGATCTACCAACCTAATCTTCAACATTCTTCTGTAGCACCACATTTTGAAAGCTTCTATTCTCTTCTTGTCCAAACTATTTATTGTCCATGTTTCACTTCCATACATGGCTACACTCCATACAAATACTTTCAGAAACGACTTCCTGATGCTTAAATCTATACTCGATGTTAACATCCTCCTTTCAAGACACTGTTCATTCCATTCAACTGCTCTTCCAAGTCCTTTGCTCTCTCTGACAGAATTCCAATGTCATCGGCGAACCTCAAAGTTTTTATTTCTTCTCCATGGATTTTAATACCCACTCCGAAATTTTCTTTTGTTTCCTTTACTGCTTGCTCAATATACAGATTGAATAGCATCGGGGATAGGCTACAACCCTGTCTCACTCCCTTCCCAACCACTGCTTCCCTTTCATGCCCCTCGACTCTTATAACTGCCATCTGGTCTCTGTACAAATTGAAAATTGCCTTCCGCTCCCTGTATTTTACCCCTGCCACCTTCAGAATTTGAAAGAGAGTATTCCAGTCAACATTGTCAAAAGCTTTCTCTAAGTCTACAAATGCTAGAAACGTAGGTTTGCCTTTCCTTAATCTTTCTTTTAAGATAAGTCGTAAGGTAAGTCTTGCCTCACATGTTCCAACATTTCTACAGAATCCAAACTGATCTTCCCCGAAGTCTGTTTCTACCAGTTTTTCCATTCGTCTGTAAAGAATTCGCGTTAGTATTTTGCAGCTGTGACTTATTAAACCGATAGTTCGGTAATTTTCACATCTGTCAACACCTGCTTTCTTTGGGATTGGAATTATTATATTCTTCTTGAAGTCTGAGGGTATTTTGCCTGTCTCGTACATCTTGCTCACCAGATGGTAGAGTTTTGTCAGGACTGGCTCTCCCAAGGCCGTCAGTAGTTCTATTGGAATGTTGTCTACTCCCGGGGCCTTGTTTCGACTCAGGTCTTTCAGTGCTCTGTCAAACTCTTCATGCAGTATCGTATCTCCCATTTCATCTTCATCTTCATCTTCATCTACATCCTCTTCCATTTCCATAATATTGTCCTCAAGTATATCGCCCTTGTATAGACCCTGTCTATATACTCCTTCCACCTTTCTGCTTTCCCTTCTTTGCTTAGAACTGGGTTTCCATCTGAGCTCTTGATATTCATACAAGTCGTTCTCTTATCTCCAAAGGTCTCTTTAATTTTCCTGTAGGCGTATCTATCTTACCCCTAGTGAGATAAGCCTCTACATCCTTACATTTGTCCTCTAGCCATCCCTGCTTAGCCATTTTGCACTTCCTGTCGATCTCATTTTTGAGACGTTTGTATTCCTTTTTCCCTGCTTAATTTACTGCATTTTCATATTTTCTCCTTTCATCAATTAAATTCAATATTTCTTCTGTTACCCAAGGATTTCTACGAGCCCTCGTCTTTTTACCTACTTGCTCGTCTGCTGCCTTCACTACTTCATCCCTCAGAGCTACCCATTCGTCTTCTACTGTATTTATTTCCCCCATTCCTGTCAATTGTTCCCTTATGCTGTCCCTGAAACTCTGTACAACCTCTGGTTTACTCAGTTTATCCAGGTCCCATCTCCTTAAATTCCCACCTTTTTGCAGTTTCTTCAGTTTTAATCTACAGTTCACAACAGATTGTGGTCAGAGTCCACATCTGCCCCTGGAAATGTCCTACAATTTAAAACCTGGTTCCTAAATCTCTGCCTTATTATATAATCTATCTGATACCTTTTAGTATCTCCAGGATTCTTCCATGTATACAACCTTCTTTTATGATTCTTGAACCAAGTGTTAGCTATGATTAAATTATGCTCTGTGCAAAATTCTACCAGACGACTTCTTCTTTCATTTCTTAGCCCCAATCCATATTCACCTACTATGTTTCCTTCTCTCCCTTTTCCTATTGTCGAATTCCAGTCACCCATGACTATTAAATTTTCGTCTCCCTTCACTACCTGAATAATTTCTTTTATCTCATCATATAGTTTTTCAATTTCTTCATCATCTGCAGAGCTAGTTGGCATATAAACTTGTACTACTGTAGCAGGCATGGGCTTCGTGTCTATCTTGGCCACTATAATACATTCACTATGCTGTTTGTAGTAGCTTACCCGCACTCCTATTTTTTTATTCATTATTAAACCTACTCCTGCATTACCCCTATTTGATTTTGTATTTATAACCCTGTATTCACCTGACCAGAAGTCTTGTTCCTCCTGCCACCGAACTTCACTAATTCCCACTATATCTAACTCTAACCTATCCATTTCCCTTTTTAAATTTTCTAACCTACCTGCCCGATTAACGGATCTGACATTCCAGGGTCCGATCCGTAGAATGCCAGTTTTCTTTCTCCTGATAATGACATCCTCTTGAGTAGTCCCCGCCCGGAGATCCGAATGGGGGACTATTTTACCTCCGGAATATTTTACCCAAGAGGATGCCATCATCATTTAACCATACAGTAAAGCTGCATGCCCTCGAGAAAAATTACGACTGTAGTTTCCCCTTGCTTTCAGCCGTTCGCAGTACCACAACAGCAAGGCTGTTTTGGTTGGTGTTACAAGGCCAGATCAGTCAATCATCCAGACTGTTGCCCCTGCAACTACTGAAAAGGCTGCTGCCCCTCTTCAGGAACCACACGTTTGTCTGGCCTCTCAACAGATACCCCTCCGTTGTGGTTGCACCTACGGTACGGCTATCTGTATCGTTGAGGCACGCAAGCCTCCTCACCAGCGGCAAGGTCCATCATGGTTCATGAGGGGGGGGGGGGGGGGGGTCACATGGATATATGTTAAAAAATCTATGTGGTAAAGTTCATAATATAAGCTCAAGAGGATTCATGGGCTGGTGTTGAGAACAGCAACATTTACTCATATGCTGCAATGAGTGCAACATGATATTCGTGAAAGTAGTGACCTTGTACCTCACACAGCATGTAATCACTGCAGAGAAAATATTTATTATGCTTCAAGACAATGTCTACATAGGATACCTGGAATAAACAGATCCATCACAGCAGAATCAAGTTAGCTCACCAAATGAGAGAAAAGGCAGTACCATTGCATTTGAGTCTGTATCACGAATTTGCCTCCCCACTGACCAATTTTCGGCTCTTAGAAGGGGCAGAAACCTCTCTTCATACTTGACAGCATTTCCTTGTAGACAAATTTTTGTTGTACAGATTAAAAACTTAGTAGCCTCTAATAACTCAGAAATTTACTGAGCTGGAGGAACTTCTTCGCAGAGATTACAGTTTCTCTCTCGAAACAAGAAGTACTACTTCACAGGAACACTTCCTACCGATCTAATCAGCACTTCAAAATTTCTTTTTCTCAGTTACTCACTTCATGAAACATTTATCTGTTCAACATTAATAACATAAGATCTATAACCATGCAAATTCAGTGGTGAATGTAACTGAAACATTCACTGACAGGCTGAAAGTTA
The DNA here is from genome assembly GCF_023864345.2 of Schistocerca serialis cubense. Classification (NCBI taxonomy): domain Eukaryota; kingdom Metazoa; phylum Arthropoda; class Insecta; order Orthoptera; family Acrididae; genus Schistocerca; species Schistocerca serialis. The sequence goes on from NC_064638.1 coordinate 517,972,813, forward strand.
GACAGTATGTGAGTAATGCTTTCTTGTATTCTGATCTCCATGCAAAGTGGTCACACTCCCACCCTCAGAACATGTCAGCGTTAACTGCAGAAGCAGTTAACATCATCCACTCAGCAGTTCCTCATACCATTTGAACTGAACAAGAGATTGGCGATATCTGATTTGTTAAGTGTACCATCAGGTCTCAAGCCCTCAGCAATATGGAGAGACAACAATGTTCATCTTGAGAAGAAATTGCAGAGGGTGTTTGGTTTAGATCATTATGGAACTTTGATGGCCTCTCTCTCTGAATTCTAGTGCATGAATTCTCCAACAAACTAAGTATATGGACCACCCCTCAAAGAAAAAAACACACAAGGAACAATGCACCTGACTGTTTCTCGGAACTTGAGGTGAGGGCTCATAACATGTGGAAAGAAGAGAGAGAAGCAACACAGTGACAAAGACTGTAATGTGCATACAACCTCTCCCCCATCCCAGAATATAAATGGCTTACAGATTGGACATGCAGCAGACAATACCTAACATAAATTATATTGGTTAGAAACATACCTTGACACTTGCACAACTCAGCATCATAACTTGATTTAAATTACCTCTTCTCTTTGTATGAGTGATATCGTGATCAGCAATATGCTTTGTGTAAGAGACTGTTCTTGTAGTGGTTTTCAGTTCAGAGACGTCTGAGGCAGCTCTGCCACTCTGTACTGTGCAAGCCAAATCATATCTGAATAAGTACTGCAGCCCACGTCCTTTTGAACATGCTTAATGTATTCATTTCTTGCTCACAAATTTCTTTTCTCCCCAGTTCTTTTCAATATCTCCTCATTACTTACATGATCTACCCATCTAATCTTCAGCACTCTTCTGTAAAACCACATTTCAAAAGCTTCTATTCTCTCCCTGCCTAAATTTAATTTCCCACTAATAAATAGTCCTCACATTATAAACTCAACATCATAATTTGATTTAAATTAGCCTTCTATTTAGGTGAGTGATTTCATATCAACAATAAACTTTGTGCAAGAGACTAAGCAAACTGAAACAGTGATTTCCCACTAATAAACATGCCCTCACATCAGAAATGACAAATTTATAATCAAACAATGGAAACTCCAGGTAAGAGTATCAACAATGTAGGATAGATAGAGACATCTAGTTACAGAGAGGCACGGTTAAAAGACACTCACATATATCTTTTGGCCACAGCATTCATCAGTAAACACACACACACACACACACACACACACACACACACACACACAAAAAAAACTGCCAGCTCCAGCATCCAGCTCAAGATGCTGGAGTTGGCAGTCATGTGCCCTTGCTTGCTTGTGTGTGTGTGTGTGTTTACTGATGAAGGCTGTGGCTGAAAGCTATATTGAATTTCTTTTAATTGTGCCTGTCTGCAACTTGATGTCTCTTCTTTATGGTAAGTAGCAATCTATCTTTTCCTACAAACTTATAATCAAGGACTTTGAGACTAAACACTAGTAAAATTGAAAAATTCAGTTCAACAAAACTCCTCTGCTCATAGGATTACATTTCCCGTAACCCTATTCTTTTGCTGGCAGCTTGGTTAGATTGTGGACCAAAGCATTTCTCTCAAATCATATAAATGATATTTAACAATCCCTTAATTATGAACAATTCATCAAACACTATCAATTTTCTGAAATTTTCACGACTCTACACCAAATCAAAAATTCTGTATTAGATGTCATAGTCTTCATGCTCATTAATGATGTACATTCGCTATCTTCTCAAATATCATACTAGTTCCACCAACAATCATCTCACGTGTGTTCGTAGATTTTACCTATGAATATGCTGACAGAGAGTCTCTCAGGCATGCAGCCAGATCAACTGATTATTGTAGAACAAATTTTCAATGGTGTAATGGTCCATCACCATCACGTTACTCCTGCTGACTGGAGTAACCTGATGATGATGGCACCTTATGTCATTGAAAATTTGTTCTACAATTATCAATTAATCTAGCTGTATGCCCGAGGTTTACAAGAAAAAGTAATCTTGATAACACACAAGCCATGCCTCTTGATTTCTGCATGTACTTTTGAGTTTTAACGGGGCTTACATTTTGTATTCTCTGTCAAGTTTCCCTCCCACATTGCTTAGATATTCAAGGGACCTGGTCTCAAATGACACGATTACCTTATCCTTTTACATTTGGAACTGTCCCAACAATATCATCCAGAATTGTTTTGTTTAACCCAAGACAGTCAGGCTATATTTCTCTCTCCCAGTATTCGCTGTATGGGTGTGAGACATTATTACTATTTGTAAATTACTCACCTATGACATTTTAGTAACTAAATTCCAGTGAAAGATATTCTCCATTCATCCATATGCCCCATATACATCAGTTCAATCATTGGCAGAATACATGCAGTCATATCTATGCACAGCTTTACAAAGTATTATTGCTATCACACGACAGCTACAACAAAAATTAAAAACACAGATCAGTCTCTTCAATTAGTCACAGCATCCTCTTATTGTACAAGCTTTTCTAATAAACAGTACAGCTGCAATGCGTCTTTCACTATCCTCCCAAATGAATCTTCCTGACGTGACATTATCACCAATTAACCATTAGTACTGTAGGTTTAACTCACTTTCATGCACTCAGTCTATATCCACTCCTTAAGTAGCAGTCCCACATTTATCACTTCATTACTCCATTCTTTGCTTGTTTCCTTCTCCTAGTAGTCATCCATAAAAAGTGATCTCTACCCTCTTTCTTTGTGTCCATTTCCTCCAACTCACAGATGTCATTGGCGTATCATGATATTTCTTTTTTTCCCGCCTTGTCCGATTGTATTTACCTCATTCATGTCTGTGCCGAGGGCCAATAACCATGTGGCACTATGACGATGAGGAAAGTCAGTTTTAATTTTTGGCGGAAAGAAATAATTTTATATGCAAGATGAGAAACATTTCGGCTTTCAAATCTTATTTATACTATAGATTATTTGCCTTATGATTAAATTTCAGATAGCCCCAGATGTGCAGTGTTATGCACTAAATGCAAAATACATTTATGATAGCTCAGTGACAAAGTTAGACTAATTTTCTTATGGGTCGTAGGAAAATTCTTGTACAACGTAAATAGTTTTGGTTTACACGAGACCACTCACTGAAAAGCAGAAGCACTGAGTTGTCAGAAGGCACATACAAAGAAAGAAAACTTGCTAGCTTTCGGAATTATCCTTACCCTTTGACAAACTAGAGTACAAAACACACACACACACACACACATCTCTGTCCATGTGTGGTGTGTTTTTTTTCCCTTTAGCTAATCAAAGGATAACCCCGAAAGCTAGCAAGTTTTCTTTCTTTGGTGCATGCCTATTGGCAACTCAACACTTCTGTTTTTTGGGGAGTGGTCTCCTTTAATCCAAAAACAATTTTCTTCTTTCTTTCTTTCTTTAGTGATGAAACAGCTATGTATCAACACATGGATTCTTTTCAATTTCATGCTCATCCACAAACAAACAAACATTATACGTTAAAACACCTACTTACTACAAACATCTGCAACATTTAGCACTACACAGCCGTCATTTCACCACCACACCCAGTCTTTTAATTTCTTTTTATTTCTCTCCTTTCCGCTACTTACCCCCTCCCGCCACCAGACTTTCTCTCCTGCCCTCTGTCTAAACTGCAACACTTCATTTTCCGCCACTCCCACCATACTATCCCTCCCCCTCCCCGCCCCAGCCTCCTCCTTACCCCCACCCAGTCACCACTCCCATCATGCACTGGTGCTGCTGTTCGCAGTGTGGTTTCAGTTCTCTGAGACTGCAGACATGTGTGCAAGTTGCATTTACTTGAGAGAGAGAGAGAGAGAGAGAGAGAGAGAGAGAGAGAGAGAGAGTGTGTGTGTGTGTGTGTGTGTGTGTGTGTGTACTGCTGACAAAGGCCTTAATGGCCGAAAGCTTTAATTGTGTGAATCTTTTTGTTGTGCCTATCGTGACTCAGCATCTCCGCTATATGGTGAGTAGCAACATTCCTTCCTGGATTTTCCATTGTTTGATTTCATAATCTTTTGACTTTTTAGGATGAATTTGTACCTTCCTGTCTCAATTGCTCCCTCTCACCTCAGTGGAGAAGAAAAAGTGCAACTGGGAAATATTTGTAGATACTGCTGAATAACAAGTTGTACATCCTGCTGCAACTCCAGTGATCACTTCCAAAAATCTTTTCCATACTTAACAATTATTGATTATGTTCTATGAAAGATAAACCATTATCACACTTCTATCTAGTAATCTGGATTGATGTGTATCAAAACTTATTAATGAACTTACTAAGAAAACCATGGATCCACTCCATTGTTTATTGTTTTATATCTCCTATGGCACCACAAATATTGACATTTAAATCAATGAACACCAGAAATAAGTTACATACATGCTTCACTTTTAACTTTCCCATGTTACTTTCTGTCAGACAATTATTCTTCATTTCCTCTCTGTCTGGTACCAAGAATGGAAAACCCTTTTCACACTAGTGTGTGTGTTTTCAAGGGAAAATAATAGCCTGCTTTTATAATAATTGTTTTTGTACATCTCATTTGAGCCAAGGATGTGCTTCACCCTTCCATTCATTAGTTCATGTACAACCCCCTCTTCCATTCCCTAGCTGTATAAGTTTCCTTTCCGTTCTGATGAAAAGCTCTTTATCAGAATCTGAAGATACAGCATGATTAATAATTTTTATATTGTATGAAACAATGGAAGGCCAAGCATCTCCTTTGCAGACATCACCTACAAACAAATCCATAGTACAGCAATGAGCTCCTGCATGGCACCACCTTGTGCTAACCTATTCATGTGCCATCTAAAGAAATCTTTACACACCTAAAATCCAAAACTTCTCATCTGTTTTATATTCCCTGATGACACCTTCATGATCTGGAGTGATGGTGAGGACATCCTATCCGAATTCCTCGAGAACCTCAACATCTCCCCATCTACTTTACATGATCCTCCTCAGCCAAATAAGCCACATTCCTCGATCTCCACTTCCAGCATGGTTACATCAGTAGCTCCATCCACATCAAACCTTCCAACCAATGACAATACCTACACTTGAACATCCATTCCACACCAACAAGGCCCTTTGATATAGCCTAACCATCCACAATCATCGCACAAGTAGTGGTGAGCAGCTCCTCTTCAAATATGCCACAGGTCTCACTGCGGCTGTCACACACAGAAATTACCCTCCCAACCTCGTCCAGAAAAAGATTTCACATGAAACTTCCTGGCAGATTAAAACTATGTGATGGGCTAGGACCCAAAGCTGGGACCTTGGCCTTTCGCAACCTAGTGCTCTACTGACTGAAAAACCAAAGACGTCTCATGATCCACCCTCATCCTCACAGCTTGACTTTCGCCAGTACCTCATCTCCTACCTTCAAAACTTCACAGAAGTTCTCCTTTACACCTTGCTGGATTGTAATAAATGATATTGTGGAGATGTGGCCTAGCCACAGCATGTGGAATTGTTTCCAGAATTCATTTTCACCCCGCAAGCTTTACTTCTGCCAGTACCCCCATCTGCTACCTACGAAAGAAAACTTCTGTGGAGTTTGGAACGTGGGACATGAGATACTGGTGGAACTAAAGCTGTGAGGGAGGTTTGTGAGTTATGCTTTGATAGATTAGTTGGCATACCCTCAGATAAACTTGTCAAAATTAGAACGAATGTGTGAAATAATTTATAAAGTTTTGAAACTTCAGGAAAATACTTACAAGGGGCGTTTGAAAAGTCCGTACAAAGTCTGAGAGATGGCACCACCGGCACGTATCGAGGTCATGTTTAGTTAGTAGCATCTTTGGAAAGAATGCACACCAAGTTTCAGCCATATTGGTCTATTTCTTTGTGTTTGGCATTTGTGTGAATCAAGGAAGTTAATGATTGTCACAAAATGGATGAAAAAGAATTTAAGAGAAACTTGATAAACATTACGGTGACTCTGCACCTTCGATTAGAACAGTTTATAAGTGGTTTCAAAATTTTCAGAGTGGCCATATGGGCACAAATGACGCTGAACGTTCTGGACACCCTCTGGCAGTTACGACTCCAGAAATCATTGATAAAATTCATGATATGGTGACAGATGACAGAAGAGTTAAGGTGCGTGAGATTTCTAGTGCTGTGGGCATCTCGAATGAATTTGATACATAATATTTTGCATAAACATTTGGAAATGAGAAAGCTATCCGCAAGATGGGTTCCGCGATCGCTAACGCTTGACCATAAATGGAATCATGTGAAGTGTTGCAAGGATGGTTTGCAGCTGTTCAGAACCTGCAGGACTTGAAATGTCGTTTCATCACTGTGGATGAAACATGGATACATTACTATACTCCTGAGACCAAACAACAATCTAAATAATGGGTTACAAAGGGGGAATCTGCACCAAAAAAGGTGAAGACCATTCCTTCGGCCGGAAAGGTTATGGCAACTGTCTTTAGGGATTCGCAAGGCATAATCCTCATCAACTATCTGGAAAAGGGTTAAACTATTACAGGTGCATATTATTCATTGTTATTGGTCTGTTTGAAAACCGAGCTGCAAGAAAGACGACGGCGATTGGACTGCAAAAAAAGGTCTTTTCCTTCATGACAATGCACCAGCACACACCACAGCAGTTGTGGGCACAAAATTATTGGAAATGGGATTCCAACTCATTTTACATCCCCTCTGTTCTCCAGACTTGGCTCCCTTGGACTACTATTTGTTCCCCAATTTGAAGAAATAGCTGGTGGGACAAAGATTTTATTCAAAAGAGGAGGCAATTGCAGGAACTAATAGCTATTTTGCAGACTTGGACAACTCTTATTATTCGGAAGGGATCAACAAATTAGAACAGCGTTGGACGAAGTGTGTGAGTCTAAAAGGAGACTATGTCAAGTAGTTTTTATTTTTGCATGGACTTTTCAAATGCCCCTCGTATATAGAGTGTATTGGTTGGAGCTGTTGCCCTGTAGAGAGGGCACATCCCCCTGACTCCCCCACACACACACACACACACAATTTTTTAAATTTTAGCACAAAATGGTCATTTTTAGAAGAAAACTACAATTACAAAAAAAGAATCTTCCTCCAAAGTTCTACACAAAAAAGGACTTGTGCATATTTTGTCAGGCAAAAAGTGTTTGAGATATGAGAGTTAGAATAGCATTCTGTTAATGAATGATTTTTGCAATTTTTATTGCTTAATCAGTTATGGAAATGAAAGGAGTAATTTAACTATGTGGAAATATATTGTGTGTTTTCAAGTTGATAAAATTTCTTGTTTGTTTGGTATTGTTGAAATCAGGATTAGGTGTCCAATAATGAATACAGCAAGTCCTGTTTCAGGTTCCCTGTTTTTTCCCTATATGTGTCCAGTTTAGTTGGTATTATGTTGTGAATTTATTAAAGCCATGCAGGAGAGTTCAGTTTGTTATGTTATGTAGTGTTTCTTCTTACTCTCTTTACTTTTCTATGAACTGACAGAAGAATAATGCTGAACTCTACCACATGTTTTATTCGCAGTAAATCTATTTTGGAAGTAGAGACATCAAAAGTGACGAAGGGGTTAGAAACTTGGATATATGTCAGCAAGGAACAATAGGGTGAAGCTCATACTCTTTTACAAAGCACTGAAATGATCAAGGTGCACAACGTATGTCGATGTGAATATATTAAGCAATGTAATGTAAAGAAAGTAGTTAAGCAGAAATCTGCACAAGTAGATGATAGAAGTTTAAGATCGTCTTTGTGTTACCCATTCAATTCCAAAAAAATACTGTTTCATATGTGCTGAAGAATGCAGCTTAGGAAGCTGAAAGAAATAAACCACTCTAAAAATGTTGTGGAATCCTATTTCTTCATGCAGTAAGTGGTAGTGACAGCACTTCAGCAATGTTTGGTAAAAGTAATTTGTGGGCTTTCAAACATTCAACCGATTCCTGCATCTTCATTAAATTCCATGAATATTCAACAATCAAACTTTATCTCCTGAGGCCATAGCAAAAGCATTATCCTACCTTTCCACACAAAAACAGGAATAAGTCTTGGTGACGACACCTTAAATGCTTTCCGATTTCAGTGTTTTAACATACTTTTGTGTCAGGCAAGCAATGCTGTCATACTCTCATTTGCCTGTCACGATTTTGACACAGCATGCCTCCAAAGAAGGACTCAAAGTCATTCCTCTCGCCAATTCATGTCAAACGACCACATGCTTCAGACAAGATATTACTCCCATTTCACGTGGCTGCAGTCAAGGGTGCGGAAGAAAATTCAATTGTGTGAAGCCTGAATTATGCTGCACAACAACACACAAATGCTATCGAGGACAAAGCTGTGCTAATGTGACCTGCAGTGATTTGACAGAATATCTGGATGATTGTTTTCTGCAAATAATTATATACACCAGCTTATTTATTCAACAGATACTGCGGTATTTTAGTTGTATATGTGATGTACATATGATAATTGTAAATGTGTTATTAAGACAGTAATAATTCTAAAATAATTTTTATTTCGGTGTAAATATTAAGATGCCTAACACCGGAAAAAATCTGCATAGCAGAATTGTTCTGAATCAATAAATGTCAGTTTTAAAAGAAATATGTCTCTCTCTCTGTTTTACCTTCAGATTTTAGTATTAATATTTATGTGCTACATGCAGGGTGACCCAGGAAGAATTTGCCAGGAATGATCATTTGAAACACAAAAGCCTAGTAAACGTGGGTTTACCTTACAAGCTATGAACACTTTTTTTCAGTAGAAGGGATGTACCTCACAATAGCCTTTATTACTTTGATGATTGTTCCTGTTATATCCTGAATATTGATCATTCCCCCTGGAAAACCCTATATATGTTTCTATTTATGTATATAGTTGTGGAGAAACATGAGAAAGATGCAACTGAATTAAAATCAAATCTGGAACTTATGCCAAACTCA